>NC_053436.1:30908267-31632523 GCF_007990345.1 Gossypium hirsutum
ACGGAAGCACTGGAACGAGGCTCGATGAAAGAATGATACCCAAACCTATTTACCGGTAAGATTTTCGGGGACGAAAATTTCTTAAGTGGGGGAGAGTTGTGACAGCCCAAAATTGACCCTAGTCGGGAAGTGGTTTCGGGACCGCTAAACCGAGTCACCGAAATGGTCGAATGCGATATTTATTGTCTAGAATATGTAATTATGAATGTGTGAAAATTTCAAGCTTCGATTTAATCGATTGCATGTGAGTTTTAGTAAATAGGACTTATGTGAGAAAATTTTGAAATGTGATAGGTCAAAGCATAAGGACCTATTAGTGCATGTTGAAAAAGGGGGGACTTGCATGTCAATTTTCCCCCCTCTATTAGTTGTGGCCGGCCATGACAAGTATGGTAGACCAAGTGTGATGGGCAAGACATGTCATAGACATGTTGTGTTGGTGCATCATGGGTGGAAACAATAAAATAATGAGCATGGTAATTAAATAATGAAAGGGAGGAGTGATGAAAAAAAAAGAATGGTCTCATCCATGCCCCCCATTGCTGTGAGTTAAAGAAAAGAAAAGAAAAATTTTGTTCATCCTTTTTCATCTTCTTTTGGCCGAAAATTCTAAGGAAGGAGGAAGGAGTTCTTGCTTCATGTTTGGTTTGGAAGAGGATTAGGAGGAGGTTTGGCCATACTTGTATCTAGATCAAGGTATGTTTGAGGTTGTGCCATGAGATTCATGGATGTTTTTAGTTGCTAGCTTGAGTTCTAATTAGCCCATGGTTCAAATCTTTGCTATGTCATGGGGATGATATTCGGCCTAGGTGGATTTTGTGTTAATGCCATTGCATGCTAAATATGAAGCTTGTTAATGATGCATGTGATGGTGGATTGATGATTCTTGAATCTTCTTTTTAGCATTTTTGAGTGAGCACATATGTGCATTGGTTGCTAGATGGAGAAGAATCGGCTAGCAAGTTGTGTGCTAAGGCCGAATATAATTTTTGTATATTAATGAGTAATGCATGTGTTAAATTGATGGAAAGGGAGAGGATGCTTTACTAGTGTATATATGTGTGTATTAGCCAAGTATTGAACTTGAAACAAAACGGTGTTTAGTCAATACAAGTGACCATACTTGTAGAATGTATTAAGTGTTGCAATCGGCCCCAACATAGACATGCATATTCGGCCATAGGAAGGAGATTGGTGTTGCATGTATTCGGTTAGAGGCAAGCATATTGATGCTTTTGTCTTGGCTTAGAAAATTCGGCCAAGGGGGAAAATTAGCTAAAATGTTGAGTTTGATTCATGATTCCGTACATATGTGACTTTAATGTCTAATGTATAAATATGGGCTAAGTGCCTTGTGTTCCTCTTTTCGATGCTCAAATGATTAAATCAATTTATTTGTTAATTAAGCTCAAGAGCAAAGGGGAACTAAATCCGATAAAGGGAAGGAAAAAGTGGTCGAATAGCTATCGGAATCGTTCGACAACATCCGAGGTAAGTTCTTGGGTAAAAGAGCTTAAATTATGATTTGATTAGATCATGTTTTAAGCAAATTAAAATCATGCTCCTTGTGTGGCTATTGAGCCGAAATTGCAAGAATGATAAGTGTCTTGTGTTTGAGTTTTGCTAACGAAAACGAAATACGAATGTGCCATGATTTATTGTTAAATGTGCATGGTTATTTGAATGATGTCCGGGCTAAGTCCCGAAGGCTTTGTGCTAAGTGACCATATCCGGACTAAGATCCGAAGGCATTTGTGCGAGATACTAATTCCGGGCTAAGCCCGAAGGCATTTGTGCGAGTTACTAAATCCGGGTTAAGTCCCGAAGGCATTTGTGCGAGTTACTATAATCGGGCTATGTCCGAAGGCATTTGAACGAGTAGCTATATCCGGTTAAATTCCGAAGGTACGTGATTTGGGAATGAATGATCTTGCTGTAAAAATTTCAGTTAATACGCTTGAAACATCCCAACATTGAGGTATGTTTCGTATGTGCTTTGAATTAGTTGAGCCCTTACAAATAAGTATTCGCTCAGTTGATAAATGAGCTACCGGCCTTTGGCTAAGTTGATCTTTGTGTATGAATAAAAGGGTTGGTAATGTGAAGTAAGTATGATATTGAAAAATTGTGCATATGAAATTATCCG
Source organism: Gossypium hirsutum (assembly GCF_007990345.1). NCBI lineage: Eukaryota > Viridiplantae > Streptophyta > Magnoliopsida > Malvales > Malvaceae > Gossypium > Gossypium hirsutum. The sequence goes on from NC_053436.1 coordinate 30,910,414, forward strand.
TTTAGCTACATGAATGCTATACTTTTGTTGTGCTGGAATCCCTTGCTCAAAACTTACTAAGCATAAATTGCTTACTCCGTCTCCTTGATTCTCTGTTTTATAGATTTCGGTTCTCCAGCTATCGGACTCGGGATTTTGAAGTCGAAGTCGCCCACACTATCAAAGCCCCCCCCTTTTGGTACAATTTTGGTTGAACTTCGAAATGGCATGTATAGGACTACCCTTTTTGTTGGGGGTCATGGACCCTTTGGACTTGTATAATTTTGGATAGCCATGCGAAAATGGCTTATATATGTTTGAGTATAATGTTATAATCATTTGGTATGGATATGGTTATTGAGAGGTGTGGATATGCTTAACAAGGATTGGCCATGGGAATGGTTAATCACTATCATAATTTGTGCTATTTATGCTAAAAGGGCTAGTTGAATCATGGAAACTATGAAATAGGTAAAGTCTACCTTAAAGGCAGATGCTGACAGAGCAGTGATGTAGATTTAGAAAATCACTAAAAATAGTAGGAAGGGAATTAAATAGTTAATAAATTATGTAAACGAACCTTGATGAATCTATTTTCATAGGAAAGTAACGAAACAATCATATGGACAGTATGTTAAGAGAGATTCAGGTTCTCGTGAGACAGGGCCAGAACGGTTTCTGGATTTCCTGTTCTGAATTTGGAAATTCATTATAAATTAACCAGAGACTATTAGGAGTCATGCCATATATGTATAGATTTCTCTCTGAGTCTCATTTCTATAGAAACAAACAGCATCAGTATTTAAGCCCTGTACAGGGAGATATCCAAGTTGTAATGCGCAAAGGTCAGTGTAGTCGATCCCTGTAACATGGGAGACTTTGACTAATAAACTGTACTAATTGGCCCAACCAAAAATTCTAGAAAAAAATATGTAGATGGGCATATGAGTCTAGTTTCAGGGAAAATTTACAGAACTGGATTCCGAGTTTCTAAACTCAAGACATGATTTTTAAAGCGAGTAGTACGCAGATTGGCAGTGTCTGGGAAAATTTTTTTATAAGTGGTTTAAAGTCTGTTAACACCTCGTGTTCGACTCCGGTGACGGTCTCGGGTTCGGGGTGTTACACATATGATCGTTTTGTTTCTTCCATATGAAAGTAGATTCATCAAGTTTCGATTACATAATTTATTCACTATTTAATTCCATTCCTACTAATTTTAGTGATTTTTCAAATTTACATCACTGTTGCTGTCAGCATCTGCCTTTAAGGTAGACTTTACCTAATTCATAGTTTCCATGATTCAACTAGCCCTTTAGCATATATAGCACAAAATATGATCATGATTAACCATTCCAATGGCTAATTGTTTCCAAACATTTCCATACCTCTTAATAAACAACATACAAAACGATTATAATACTATGCTCAAAGTGTATATAAGCCATTTTCGCATGGCTATCCAAATTTATACAAAACCCAAGGGTACATGACCAACAACAAAAAGGGTAGTCCTATACATGCCATTTCAAAGTTCAACCAAAAGTGTACCAAAAGGGGCTTTGATAGTGTGGACGACTTCCAGTTCGACAATCCCGAGTCCGATAGCTGACGAACCAAAATCTATAAAACAGAGATTCAAAGAAACGGAGTAAGCATTTAATGCTTAGTAAGTTTTGAGCCATAAAATTTGACACAACTAAAGTGTAACATTCATATGGCTAAACGGATAATTTCATATGCACAAATTCTCAATATCATACCTACTTCACATTACCAACCCTTATATTCATACACAAAAGATCAACTTAGCCAAAGGCCGGTAGCTCATTTATCGACTGAGCGAATACTATTTGTAAGGGATCAACTAATTCAATGCATATACGAAACATACCTCATCGCTGGGATTTTACGAGCGTATTAATTGAAACTATTACAGCAAGGTCGCTCATTCCCAAGCCAAGTACCTTCGGGATTTAACCGGATATAGCTACTCGCTCGAATACCTTCGGGACATAGCCCGGATATAGTAACTCGCACAAATGCCTTCGGGACTTAGCCCGAATATAGTAACTCGCACAAATGCCTTCGGGACTTAGCCCGGAACTAGTCACTAGCGCAAATGCCTTCGGGACTTAGCCCGGTTATCATCCAAATATTCATGCAGATATCAATAAATCATGACACATCTATATTTCATTTTCATAATTAGAGTTCAAACACAAGTCACGTATTAAGCAATCCCATTTTCGGCTCACTAGCCACATACAAACAGCATGGTTTAGTTTTCTTTATGACACGATCTCTATGCACATACGGCTACCCGTCATACGTATAGACTAATTAACTCAACATATAATTCAAGTAGAATCATCATATCACCATATATTTGTTATGCTCATACGTCATGACTTAATCAAATCATAAACTAAGTCTCGTTACTCGAAAACTTACTTCGGATGTTGTCGAACGATTTCGATGGCTATTCGACCACTTTTTCCTTCCCTTTATCGGATTTAGTTCCCCTTTGCTCTTGAGGTTAATTTAACAAATAAATTGATTTAATCACTTGAACATCAAGAAGAGAAACTCAAGGTACTTAACCCATATATACATTAGACATTAGAGTAACATATGTATGAAATAATGAATCAAACTCAACATATTAGCCCACGCTCTCTTTTAGCCGATTATCTAAGCCAAGATAAAAGCATCAATATGCTTGCCTCTAACCAAATACATGCAACACCAATCCATCTCATGTGGCCGAATATGCAAGTCTATGTTGAGGCCAATTATATACTTAATACCACATATAAATGGCATACATTTTACTAACTAATGCATTACATATTGTAACTCAACACGCATCCATCGTTTACTCCATAACTGAAACACCATCATATATAAATATATACCTTGAGATAATATATATGTCATACCAATACATCATGTGCAAATATATATATATGTGCAAGAGCCGAATCACAAAGTTGATTAGAACCACCTCATATATTTTCATCATATACCCGAATGCACAAGTACATTATAATAACTTCCAACTCAATTCATGCTACAAATTTATACTTCACAAGAACAAATCATTAACCAAATATAAACATATATCCAAAACACAAATCTTACCTACCATGTAATAAGCATACCAAAATAAACTCTTTCTATGTTCGAATATAACCTAATATCATTTAATACCAAATCATGTATATTTTATTTTTACATGAACCATAGCCGAATCATTTTAACCATGAGTAACATAACAAGCATAAATCATACTTATGGATATACCATGGCCGATTCAATCTAATCACATCCAAAATCATCAACCATTTTCAATGCATATAACACATATAAACATGAATAAGTTTCATATAATCACTTAACACATTAATTTCTTTCATCAACAATCTTTTTGTTTCTTTATCCATCAAAACTTAAAGGTAAGAAAAAAAATCAAGTTCTTCTCACACATACTATAACCGAAAGTTCCATCCAACACTCTAAATTCAAAATTTTAGTATGGCTAGGTAAGAAAAACATGATGATTAACCTGAACAAACTAAGATTTCAAAAGAAAGATTAACAAAATTTTCTAACCTTCTCTTCATTCAAAAGGCCGAATGCCCCCTCCTCTTTCTTCTTCTTCTTGTACGGCTAAGAAGAATAAGGTGATACCCCTTTTTATTTCCTTCACCCGTCATCCCCCTTATTTTATTACTAACTCATTATTTTATTCTTTCCAACATGAACATTAGCACACCATGCTTAAAATATGCTATGACCCATAGCATGGCCGGCCACTAGCTAAATTTTTGGGCAATTTGACATGCAAACCCCTCACTTCTATAACATGCATTAATAGGCCACTTTACATTTGCCTAGCACATTTCAAAATTTTCTCACATAAGTCCTATTTACTAAAATTCACCTACAATTAGCAAAATTCAAATATGGAATTTTCACACATGCATATATACATATAGTAAGCATCAAACATGATAGCTAATTATTTTTATGACTCGGTTTTGTGGTCCCGAAACCACTTCCCGACTAGGGTCATATTAGGGCTGTCACAACTCTCCCCCACTTAAGAAATTTTCATCCCCGAAAATCTTACCGGTAAATAGGTTTGGGTATTGTTCTTTCATAGAGTTCTCGGTTTCCCAAGTAGCTTCTTCCATTCCGTGTTTGAGCCATAACACTTTCACTAGCGGAACCCTTTTGTTTTGCAACTCTTTCACTTCACGTGCTAGGATACGAATCGGTTCTTCTTCATAACTCATATCGGCTTGAATTTCGACCTCGGAGGGACTTATTATGTGCGAAGGATCAGACCTGTAACGTCGAAGCATTGAGACATGAAAAACATTGTGAATCTTCTCAAGATCAGGGGGTAACATCAATCTATATGCCACCGGACCAACTCGTTCGGATATTTCATACGGCCCTATGAACCTCGGACTCAGTTTGCCCTTACGGCCAAATCTGAGTATCTTTTTCCAAGGTGAAACCTTAAGAAACACTTTGTCTCCCACCTGATACTCAATATTTCTCCGTTTTAAATTCGCATATGACTTCTGACGATCTGATGTTGCCTTCAGACTTTCACGAATTATTTTTACTTTCTGTTCAGCATCTTTAATCAAATCCACTCCGAAAATTTTGCTTTCACCGAGCTCGGTCCAAAACAATGGTGTACGACATTTACGCCCGTACAAAGCCTCGTAAGGTGCCATCTTAATACTTGATTGAAAACTATTGTTGTAAGCGAATTCAATCAAAGGTAAATACCGCTCCCATGAACTACTAAACTTGAGGATGCAACATCTCAACATATCCTCAAGTATCTGAATTATCCGCTCGGATTGACCATCGGTTTGTGGATGAAAAGCGGTGCTAAAATGCAGCTTGGTACCCAAAGCTTCTTGCAATTTCTTCCAAAATCGCGAGGTGAATCTCGGATCTCTATCCGACACAATAGAAATCGGTACTCCGTGTAATCTCACAATCTGAGAAACATACAATTCAGCTAGTTTATCCAATGAAAAATCCGTACGTACGGGAATAAAATGAGCCGACTTAGTCAGTCTATCAACAACAACCCAAATCGCATCTTTCTTACTTGCCGATACTGGCAACCCAGATACAAAATCCATCGTGACTCGATCCCATTTCCATTCTGGTATCATGATCGGCTGAAGTAAACCCGTAGGCAGTTGATGTTCCGCCTTCACTTGTTGACATATTAAACACTTCGATACAAAATCGGAAATGTCTTGTTTCATGCCACGCCACCAAAACCGGCGTCTCAGATCGTTGTACATTTTCGTACTCCCCAGGTGAATTGACATTCGGTTACAATGAGCTTCGTTCAGAATCATCGAAATGAGTTCTGAATTTCTTGGAACGCACAAATGACTTCTGAACCTCAAACAATCGTCATCATCAATTTGAAACTCTGATTCCATATTTGAAACACATTCAGCCCATTTTGCAACCAATTCATCATCGACTTTCTGAGCTTCACGAATTTGATGAATCAACAATGGTTTGGCCTTTAATTCCGCCACTAACACATTTTCGGATAGAACAGACAAGTGTACATTCATCGCTCGTAAAGCAAACAGTGATTTACGACTTAAGGCATCCGCAACCACATTAGCCTTTCACGGGTGATAGTCAATGACAAGCTCATAATCTTTTAACAACTCGAGCCAACGTCTTTGTCGTAGATTTAAGTCTCTTTGAGTCATCAAATATTTGAGACTTTTGTGATCCGAAAATACATGGCACTTCTCACCAAATAAGTAATGTCGCCATATTTTCAAAGCAAATACGATTGCAGTTAATTCGAGATCATGGGTCGGATAATTTTTCTCATGTGGCTTTAATTGTCTCGACGCATAGGCCACAACTCGACCTTCTTGCATCAATACGCAACCCAACCCAAGTAGGGAGGCATCACTATAAATGACAAACTCTTTGCCTGATTCGGGTTGCACTAGAATTGGAGCTTCAGTCAAATAAGTTTTCAGTTGATCAAAACTTTTCTGACATTTTTCCGTCCATTCGAACTTAACATCTTTTTGAAGTAGCTTCGTCATTGGTGTGGCTATCATCGAGAAACCTTTTACAAACCGTCGGTAGTAACCGGTAAGTCCCAAAAAGATCCGAACCTCAGTAATATTTCTCGGAGGCTTCCAGTTAAGTATGGCTGAAATTTTGCTCGGATCAACTCGAATACCCGATATGGATACCACATGGCCCCAGAAGCTCACCTCTCTTAACCAGAACTCACACTTACTGAACTTAGCATATAACTGCTTATCTAGTAAAATTTGCAACACTAATCTCAGGTGCTCGGCATGTTCGGTCTCATCTCTTGAATAGACCAAGATGTCATCAATAAACACAACTACGAACCGGTCCAAATACTGTCTGAAGATCCGATTCATCAAATCCATAAATACCGCAGGGGCATTAGTGAGCCCAAACGGCATCACTAAAAACTCGTAGTGGCCGTATCTCATTCTGAAAGCAGTTTTGGGTATATCCGAATCTCGAATTCGCAACTGATAATAACCCGATCTCAAATCTATCTTTGAAAACACGGAGGCTCCCTTTAGTTGATCAAACAAATCATCAATACGCGGTAACGGATATTTATTCTTTATTGTCACTTTATTCAGCTGACGATAGTCGATGCACAACCTCATGGTTCCGTCCTTCTTTTTCACAAACAATACTGGTGCACCCCAAGGTGAGAAACTTGGTCGAGTGAAACCTCTATCCATTAACTCTTGCAACTAAGCTTTCAATTCCTTCAATTCCGTTGGTGCCATACGATACGGAGCTATCGAAATTGGCGTAGTCCCAGGTACAAGTTCAATACCAAACTCTACCTCCCGAACAGGTGGTAAACCCGGTAATTCTTCGGGAAAAACATTCGGGTATTCACAAACCACCAGCATAGATTCGGATTTCTTTTCTAACTCTTTGTCATCAAGTACATACGCAAGGTATGCTTCGCACCCCTTTCTTACATATTTCTGAGCCAACATTGATGATATTACAGCTGGCAACCCCTTTAAGTCCGTAGACTCAACTCAGATTTTCTTATTATTTGCGCACCTCAAATCAATAGTCTTGCTTTTGCAATTCACAACCGCATCATGCACGGTCAACCAATCCAAACCAAGAATAACATCAAATTCATCAAACGGCAAAAGCATCAAGTCCGCCGGAAAACATGAACCTCGAATTACTAGGGGACATTTCTTACACACTTTGTCGACAAGCACGTAACGATCCAAGGGATTTGACACCCGAATTACGAACTCAGTAGACTCAATAGGTAAAGTCTTACTGGATGCTAAGGTTTCACATATATAAGAATGAGTAGAACCAGGGTCAATCAAAGCAATCACATTTGTATCAAAGAGAGTAAAAGTACCGGTAATAACATCTGGCAAGGAAGCATCCTCACGTGAGCGTATAGCATAAGCTCTAGCAGGAGCACGAGCCTCAGATCTGGTTGTAGCATCTCTAGATCCTCTCTGACCTCCACTAGGATTTCCCGTGTTTCTAGATGGTCTACCTCGAGCAGTGGTAGCACCCGGTTTCCAACTCTGGTTTACATTCTGTTCAGACAACCTCGGGCAATCTTTAATAAAGTGGTCAACTGATTCGCACTTGTAATAGGATCGGTCATGGAATATACAACTCCTCGAATGCCATTTACCACAATATTGGCACTCCGTTCTGTCTCGACGATCATTTCCAACACTGGCAATCGAAGTGACTCGTGTACCCACAGGGGGTCGATAACGATCTCGTCTAGAAAAGCCCGAAGTGTCTCTAGACTGGCCTAAGCCATCTCTAAATTTCTTCGATGACTGTTGGAAGGGCTTCCCCGAAGACCTCTTACGAAACTCCTTTGCTCCCACCTCAGCTTTTCTTTTCTCCATACTGAGCTCCTCGGCTTTGCAAGCTCGCTCGACAAGTGCCACAAATTCCCGGATTTCCAAAATGCCAACATACAGCTTTATATCATCATTCAGTCCATCTTCGAAACGTTTACACATCACAGCTTTTGAAGAAATGCATTTTCGCGCGTACTGGCTAAGCCTCACAAATTTTCGTTCATAGTCGGTAACCGACATGGAACCTTGTTTAAGTTCAAGAAATTCCTTCCGTTTTTGATCCATGAATCTCTGACTGATATACTTTTTCCGAAACTCGGTTTGGAAAAACTCCCAAGTTACTTGCTCTCTGGGCACAACAGAGGTCAACGTATTCCACCAATAGTAGGCAGAATCACGTAGCAAGGAGATAGTACACTTTAGGCACTCATCGGGTGTGCAAGATAGCTCATCGAGTACCTGAATAGTGTTGTCCAACCAAAATTCAGCTTGCTCGGCATCATCGCTGTCAGTAGCTTTAAATTTAGTAGCCCCGTGTTTTCAGATTCTGTCAACTAGGGGCTTATTTGACCTTATTTGGTCAGTTACCGGAGGTATTGTAGGTGCGGGGGTGGTATTAGTCAGGAATGGAGGTTGTGGAACAGCCGTATTAGTTCGAATGTATTGGTTGAACCAATCATTCATCACGCTATAGAAAGCTTGTCTAGCTTCATCATTCGGATTACTAGCAATAGGTTGAGAGTCCGCCGGAGCTGTCCCTTGTGCGGGAGCAGGCGCTACACTCTCAAGATCATCAGCTACCGCTCGGTCGGGATCGGGTTCCATTACTATAAGTAAACACATTTGCAAATGTCAGAAATCACCACACTATCAAATAATCACATAATGGCATGTATAGCTAGACCCAAACGTATTACAGTAGTCCTAGAATCGACTAAATCGTAGCTCTGCTACCAATTTAATTGTAACACCCCGTACCCGAGACCGTTTCCGGAGTCAAACACGAGGTGCTAACAGACATAATACATTTATTTTCACAGTCCATTTAAAAATTTCCAGACAAGCTAGTTACTGCGTCACTGTCGCCTTAAAAATCATATCTTGAGTTTCAAAACTCGAAAACCAGTTTTGTAATTTTTTCCTGAAACTAGACTCATATATCCATCTACAAATTTTTTTCTAGAATTTTTAGTCAAGCCAATTAGTACAGTTTATTAGTTAAATCTCCCCTGTTTTAGGGTTCAACTACTCTGACCTTCACGCACTACGACTTGGATATCTCCCTGTACAGGGCTTCAATACTGATGCCGTTTGTTTCTATAGAAACTACACTAAAAAAGAAATCTATAAATATATGTCACGACTTCTAATTATATCTGGTTAATTTATAATTGATTTCCAAAGTCGGAATAGGGAATCCAGAAACCGTTCTGGCCCTGTTTCACGAAAACTTAAATATCTCTTAACATATAACTCATATGATCGTTTTGTTTCTTCCATATGAAATTAGATTCATCAAGTTTCGATTACATAATTTATTCACTATTTAATTCCATTCCTACTAATTTTAGTGATTTTTCAAATTTACATCACTGTTGCTGTCAGCATCTGCCTTTAAGGTAGACTTTACCTAATTCATAGTTTCCATGATTCAACTAGCCCTTTAGCATATATAGCACAAAATATGATCATGATTAACCATTCCAATGGCTAATTGTTTCCAAACATTTCCATACCTCTTAATAAACAACATACAAAACGATTATAATACTATGCTCAAAGTGTATATAAGCCATTTTCGCATGGCTATCCAAATTTATACAAAACCCAAGGGTACATGACCAACAACAAAAAGGGTAGTCCTATACATGCCATTTCAAAGTTCAACCAAAAGTGTACCAAAAGGGGCTTTGATAGTGTGGACAACTTCCACTTCGATAATCCCGAGTCCGATAGCTGACGAACCAAAATCTATAAAACAGAGATTCAAAGAAACGGAGTAAGCATTTAATGCTTAGTAAGTTTTGAGCCATAAAATTTGACACAACTAAAGTGTAACATTCATATGGCTAAACGGATAATTTCATATGCACAAATTCTCAATATCATACCTACTTCACATTACCAACCCTTATATTCATACACAAAAGATCAACTTAGCCAAAGGCCGGTAGCTCATTTATCGACTGAGCGAATACTATTTGTAAGGGATCAACTAATTCAATGCATATACGAAACATACCTCATCGCTGGGATTTTACGAGCGTATTAATTGAAACTATTACAGCAAGGTCGCTCATTCCCAAGCCAAGTACCTTCGGGATTTAACCGGATATAGCTACTCGCTCGAATACCTTCGGGACATAGCCCGGATATAGTAACTCGCACAAATGCCTTCGGGACTTAGCCCGAATATAGTAACTCGCACAAATGCCTTCGGGACTTAGCCCGGAACTAGTCACTAGTGCAAATGCCTTCGGGACTTAGCCCGGTTATCATCCAAATATTCATGCACATATCAATAAATCATGACACATCTATATTTCATTTTCATAATTAGAGTTCAAACACAAGTCACGTATTAAGCAATCCCATTTTCGGCTCACTAGCCACATACAAACAGCATGGTTTAGTTTTCTTTATGACACGATCTCTATGCACATACGGCTACCCGTCATACGTATAGACTAATTAACTCAACATATAATTCAAGTAGAATCATCATATCACCATATATTTGTTATGCTCATACGTCATGACTTAATCAAATCATAAACTAAGTCTCGTTACTCGAAAACTTACTTCGGATGTTGTCGAACGATTTCGATGGCTATTCGACCACTTTTTCCTTCCCTTTATCGGATTTAGTTCCCCTTTGCTCTTGAGGTTAATTTAACAAATAAATTGATTTAATCACTTGAACATCAAGAAGAGAAACTCAAGGTACTTAACCCATATATACATTAGACATTAGAGTAACATATGTATGAAATAATGAATCAAACTCAACATATTAGCCCACGCTCTCTTTTAGCCGATTATCTAAGCCAAGATAAAAGCATCAATATGCTTGCCTCTAACCAAATACATGCAACACCAATCCATCTCATGTGGCCGAATATGCAAGTCTATGTTGAGGCCAATTATATACTTAATACCACATATAAATGGCATACATTTTACTAACTAATGCATTACATATTGTAACTCAACACGCATCCATCGTTTACTCCATAACTGAAACACCATCATATATAAATATATACCTTGAGATAATATATATGTCATACCAATACATCATGTGCAAATATATATATATGTGCAAGAGCCGAATCACAAAGTTGATTAGAACCACCTCATATATTTTCATCATATACCCGAATGCACAAGTACATTATAATAACTTCCAACTCAATTCATGCTACAAATTTATACTTCACAAGAACAAATCATTAACCAAATATAAACATATATCCAAAACACAAATCTTACCTACCATGTAATAAGCATACCAAAATAAACTCTTTCTATGTTCGAATATAACCTAATATCATTTAATACCAAATCATGTATATTTTATTTTTACATGAACCATAGCCGAATCATTTTAACCATGAGTAACATAACAAGCATAAATCATACTTATGGATATACCATGGCCGATTCAATCTAATCACATCCAAAATCATCAACCATTTTCAATGCATATAACACATATAAACATGAATAAGTTTCATATAATCACTTAACACATTAATTTCTTTAATCAACAATCTTTTTGTTTCTTTATCCATCAAAACTTAAAGGTAAGAAAAAAAATCAAGTTCTTCTCACACATACTATAACCGAAAGTTCCATCCAACACTCTAAATTCAAAATTTTAGTATGGCTAGGTAAGAAAAACATGATGATTAACCTGAACAAACTAAGATTTCAAAAGAAAGATTAACAAAATTTTCTAACCTTCTCTTCATTCAAAAGGCCGAATGCCCCCTCCTCTTTCTTCTTCTTCTTGTACGGCTAAGAAGAATAAGGTGATACCCCTTTTTATTTCCTTCACCCGTCATCCCCCTTATTTTATTACTAACTCATTATTTTATTCTTTCCAACATGAACATTAGCACACCATGCTTAAAATATGCTATGACCCATAGCATGGCCGGCCACTAGCTAAATTTTTGGGCAATTTGACATGCAAACCCCTCACTTCTATAACATGCATTAATAGGCCACTTTACATTTGCCTAGCACATTTCTAAATTTTCTCACATAAGTCCTATTTACTAAAATTCACCTACAATTAGCAAAATTCAAATATGGAATTTTCACACATGCATATATACATATAGTAAGCATCAAACATGATAGCTAATTATTTTTATGACTCGGTTTTGTGGTCCCGAAACCACTTCCCGACTAGGGTCATATTAGGGCTGTCACAACTCTCCCCCACTTAAGAAATTTTCATCCCCGAAAATCTTACCGGTAAATAGGTTTGGGTATTGTTCTTTCATAGAGTTCTCGGTTTCCCAAGTAGCTTCTTCCATTCCGTGTTTGAGCCATAACACTTTCACTAGCGGAACCCTTTTGTTTTGCAACTCTTTCACTTCACGTGCTAGGATACGAATCGGTTCTTCTTCATAACTCATATCGGCTTGAATTTCGACCTCGGAGGGACTTATTATGTGCGAAGGATCAGACCTGTAACGTCGAAGCATTGAGACATGAAAAACGTTGTGAATCTTCTCAAGATCAGGGGGTAACATCAATCTATATGCCACCGGACCAACTCGTTCGGATATTTCATACGGCCCTATGAACCTCGGACTCAGTTTGCCCTTACGGCCAAATCTGAGTATCTTTTTCCAAGGTGAAACCTTAAGAAACACTTTGTCTCCCACCTGATACTCAATATTTCTCCGTTTTAAATTCGCATACGACTTCTGACGATCTGATGTTGCCTTCAGACTTTCACGAATTATTTTTACTTTCTGTTCAGCATCTTTAATCAAATCCACTCCGAAAATTTTGCTTTCACCGAGCTCGGTCCAAAACAATGGTGTACGACATTTACGCCCGTACAAAGCCTCGTAAGGTGCCATCTTAATACTTGATTGAAAACTATTGTTGTAAGCGAATTCAATCAAAGGTAAATACCGCTCCCATGAACTACTAAACTTGAGGATGCAACATCTCAACATATCCTCAAGTATCTGAATTATCCGCTCGGATTGACCATCGGTTTGTGGATGAAAAGCGGTGCTAAAATGCAGCTTGGTACCCAAAGCTTCTTGCAATTTCTTCCAAAATCGCGAGGTGAATCTCGGATCTCTATCCGACACAATAGAAATCGGTACTCCGTGTAATCTCACAATCTGAGAAACATACAATTCAGCTAGTTTATCCAATGAAAAATCCGTACGTACGGGAATAAAATGAGCCGACTTAGTCAGTCTATCAACAACAACCCAAATCGCATCTTTCTTACTTGCCGATACTGGCAACCCAGATACAAAATCCATCGTGACTCGATCCCATTTCCATTCTGGTATCATGATCGACTGAAGTAAACCCGTAGGCACTTGATGTTCCGCCTTCACTTGTTGACATATTAAACACTTCGATACAAAATCGGAAATGTCTCGTTTCATGCCACGCCACCAAAACCGGCGTCTCAGATCGTTGTACATTTTCGTACTCCCCAGGTGAATTGACATTCGGTTACAATGAGCTTCGTTCAGAATCATCGAAATGAGTTCTGAATTTCTTGGAACGCACAAATGACTTCTGAACCTCAAACAATCGTCATCATCAATTTGAAACTCTGATTCCATATTTGAAACACATTCAGCCCATTTTGCGACCAATTCATCATCGACTTTCTGAGCTTCACGAATTTGATGAATCAACAATGGTTTGGCCTTTAATTCCGCCACTAACACATTTTCGGATAGAACAGAAAAGTGTACATTCATCGCTCGTAAAGCAAACAGTGATTTACGACTTAAGGCATCCGCAACCACATTAGCCTTTCACGGGTGATAGTCAATGACAAGCTCATAATCTTTTAACAACTCGAGCCAACGTCTTTGTCGTAGATTTAAGTCTCTTTGAGTCATCAAATATTTGAGACTTTTGTGATCCGAAAATACATGGCACTTCTCACCAAATAAGTAATGTCGCCATATTTTCAAAGCAAATACGATTGCAGTTAATTCGAGATCATGGGTCGGATAATTTTTCTCATGTGGCTTTAATTGTCTCGACGCATAGGCCACAACTCGACCTTCTTGCATCAATACGCAACCCAACCCAAGTAGGGAGGCATCACTATAAATGACAAACTCTTTGCCTGATTCGGGTTGCACTAGAATTGGAGCTTCAGTCAAATAAGTTTTCAGTTGATCAAAACTTTTCTGACATTTTTCCGTCCATTCGAACTTAACATCTTTTTGAAGTAGCTTCGTCATTGGTGTGGCTATCATCGAGAAACCTTTTACAAACCGTCGGTAGTAACCGGTAAGTCCCAAAAAGCTCCGAACCTCAGTAATATTTCTCAGAGGCTTCCAGTTAAGTATGGCTGAAATTTTGCTCGGATCAACTTGAATACCCGATACGGATACCACATGGCCCAAGAAGCTCACCTCTCTTAACCAGAACTCACACTTACTGAATTTAGCATATAACTGCTTATCTAGTAAAATTTGCAACACTAATCTCAGGTGCTCGGCATGTTCGGTCTCATCTCTTGAATAGACCAAGATGTCATCAATAAACACAACTACGAACCGGTCCAAATACTGTCTGAAGATCCGATTCATCAAATCCATAAATACCGCAGGGGCATTAGTGAGCCCAAACGGCATCACCAAAAACTCGTAGTGGCCGTATCTCGTTCTGAAAGCAGTTTTGGGTATATCCGAATCTCGAATTCGCAACTGATAATAACCCGATCTCAAATCTATCTTTGAAAACACGGAGGCTCCCTTTAGTTGATCAAACAAATCATCAATACGCGGTAACGGATATTTATTCTTTATTGTCACTTTATTCAGCTGACGATAGTCGATGCACAACCTCATGGTTCCGTCCTTCTTTTTCACAAACAATACTGGTGCACCCCAAGGTGAGAAACTTGGTCGAGTGAAACCTCTATCCATTAACTCTTGCAACTAAGCTTTCAATTCCTTCAATTCCGTTGGTACCATACGATACAGAGCTATCGAAATTGGCGTAGTCCCAGGTACAAGTTCAATACCAAACTCTACCTCCCGAACAGGTGGTAAACCCGGTAATTCTTCGGGAAAAACATTCGGGTATTCACAAACCACCAGCATAGATTCGGATTTCTTTTCTAACTCTTTGTCATCAAGTACATACGCAAGGTATGCTTCGCACCCCTTTCTTACATATTTCTGAGCCAACATTGATGATATTACAGCTGGCAACCCCTTTAAGTCCGTAGACTCAACTCGGATTTTCTTATTATTTGCGCACCTCAAATCAATAGTCTTGCTTTTGCAATTCACAACCGCATCATGCACGGTCAACCAATCCAAACCAAGAATAACATCAAATTCATCAAACGGCAAAAACATCAAGTCCGCCGGAAAACATGAACCTCGAATTACTAGGGGACATTTCTTACACACTTTGTCGACAAGCACGTAACGATCCAAGGGATTTGACACCCGAATTATGAACTCAGTAGACTCAATAGGTAAAGTCTTACTGGATGCTAAGGTTTCACATATATAAGAATGAGTAGAACCAGGGTCAATCAAAGCAATCACATTTGTATCAAAGAGAGTAAAAGTACCGGTAATAACATCTGCAAAGGAAGCATCCTCGCGTGAGCGTATAGCATAAGCTCTAGCAGGAGCACGAGCCTCAGATCTGGTTGTAGCATCTCTAGATCCTCTCTGACCTCCACTAGGATTTCCCGTGTTTCTAGATGGTCTACCTCGAGCAGTGGTAGCACCCGGTTTCCAACTCTGGTTTACATTCTGTTCAGACAACCTCGGGCAATCTTTAATAAAGTGGTCAACTGATTCGCACTTGTAATAGGATCGGTCATGGAATATACAACTCCTCGAATGCCATTTACCACAATATTGGCACTCCGTTCTGTCTCGACGATCATTTCCAACACTGGCGATCGAAGTGACTCGTGTACCCACAGGGGGTCGATAACGATCTCGTCTAGAAAAGCCCGAAGTGTCTCTAGACTGGCCTAAGCCATCTCTAAATTTCTTCGATGACTGTTGGAAGGGCTTCCCCGAAGACCTCTTACGAAACTCCTTTGCTCCCACCTCAGCTTTTCTTTTCTCCATACTGAGCTCCTCGGCTTTGCAAGCTCGCTCGACAAGTGCCACAAATTCCCGGATTTCCAAAATGCCAACATACAGCTTTATATCATCATTCAGTCCATCTTCGAAACGTTTACACATCACAGCTTTTGAAGAAATGCATTTTCGCGCGTACTGGCTAAGCCTCACAAATTTTCGTTCATAGTCGGTAACCGACATGGAACCTTGTTTAAGTTCAAGAAATTCCTTCCGTTTTTGATCCATGAATCTCTGACTGATATACTTTTTCCGAAACTCGGTTTGGAAAAACTCCCAAGTTACTTGCTCTCTGGGCACAACAGAGGTCAACGTATTCCACCAATAGTAGGCAGAATCACGTAGCAAGGAGATAGTACACTTTAGGCACTCATCGGGTGTGCAAGATAGCTCATCGAGTACCTGAATAGTGTTGTCCAACCAAAATTCAGCTTGCTCGGCATCATCGCTGTCAGTAGCTTTAAATTTAGTAGCGCCGTGTTTTCAGATTCTGTCAACTGGGGGCTTATTTGACCTTATTTGGTCAGTTACCGGAGGTATTGTAGGTGCGGGGGTGGTATTAGTCAGGAATGGAGGTTGTGGAACAGCCGTATTAGTTCGAATGTATTGGTTGAACCAATCATTCATCACGCTATAGAAAGCTTGTCTAGCTTCATCATTCGGATTACTAGCAATAGGTTGAGAGTCCGCCGGAGCTGTCCCTTGTGCGGGAGCAGGCACTACACTCTCAAGATCATCAGCTACCGCTCGGTCGGGATCGGGTTCCATTACTATAAGTAAACACATTTGCAAATGTCAGAAATCACCACACTATCAAATAATCACATAATGGCATGTATAGCTAGACCCAAACGTATTACAGTAGTCCTAGAATCGACTAAATCATAGCTCTGCTACCAATTTAATTGTAACACCCCGTACCCGAGACCGTTTCCGGAGTCAAACACGAGGTGCTAACAGACATAATACATTTATTTTCACAGTCCATTTAAAAATTTCCAGACAAGCTAGTTACTGCGTCACTGTCGCCTTAAAAATCATATCTTGAGTTTCAAAACCCGAAAACCAGTTTTGTAATTTTTTCCTGAAACTAGACTCATATATCCATCTACAAATTTTTTTCTAGAATTTTTAGTCAAGCCAATTAGTACAGTTTATTAGTTAAATCTCCCCTGTTTTAGGGTTCAACTACTCTGACCTTCACGCACTACGACTTGGATATCTCCCTGTACAGGGCTTCAATACTGATGCCGTTTGTTTCTATAGAAACTACACTCAAAAAGAAATCTATAAATATATGTCACGACTTCTAATTATATCTGGTTAATTTATAATTGATTTCCAAAGTCAGAACAGGGAATCCAGAAACCGTTCTGGCCCTGTTTCACGAAAACTTAAATATCTCTTAACATATAACTCATATGATCGTTTTGTTTCTTCCATATGAAATTAGATTCATCAAGTTTCGATTACATAATTTATTCACTATTTAATTCCATTCCTACTAATTTTAGTGATTTTTCAAATTTACATCACTGTTGCTGTCAGCATCTGCCTTTAAGGTAGACTTTACCTAATTCATAGTTTCCATGATTCAACTAGCCCTTTAGCATATATAGCACAAAATATGATCATGATTAACCATTCCAATGGCTAATTGTTTCCAAACATTTCCATACCTCTTAATAAACAACATACAAAACGATTATAATACTATGCTCAAAGTGTATATAAGCCATTTTCGCATGGCTATCCAAATTTATACAAAACCCAAGGGTACATGACCAACAACAAAAAGGGTAGTCCTATACATGCCATTTCAAAGTTCAACCAAAAGTGTACCAAAAGGGGCTTTGATAGTGTCGACGACTTCCACTTCGACAATCCCGAGTCTGATAGCTGACGAACCAAAATCTATAAAACAGAGATTCAAAGAAACGGAGTAAGCATTTAATGCTTAGTAAGTTTTGAGCCATAAAATTTGACACAACTAAAGTGTAACATTCATATGGCTAAACGGATAATTTCATATGCACAAATTCTCAATATCATACCTACTTCACATTACCAACCCTTATATTCATACACAAAAGATCAACTTAGCCAAAGGCCGGTAGCTCATTTATCGACTGAGCGAATACTATTTGTAAGGGATCAACTAATTCAATGCATATACGAAACATACCTTATCGCTGGGATTTTACGAGCGTATTAATTGAAACTATTACAGCAAGGTCGCTCATTCCCAAGCCAAGTACCTTCGGGATTTAACCGGATATAGCTACTCGCTCGAATACCTTCGGGACATAGCCCGGATATAGTAACTCGCACAAATGCCTTCGGGACTTAGCCCGGATATAGTAACTCGCACAAATGCCTTCGGGACTTAGCCCGGAACTAGTCACTAGCGCAAATGCCTTCGGGACTTAGCCCGGTTATCATCCAAATATTCATGCACATATCAATAAATCATGACACATCTATATTTCATTTTCATAATTAGAGTTCAAACACAAGTCACGTATTAAGGAATCCCATTTTCGGCTCACTAGCCACATACAAACAGCATGGTTTAGTTTGCTTTATGACACGATCTCTATGCACATACGGCTACCCATCATACATATAGACTAATTAACTCAACATATAATTCAAGTAGAATCATCATATCACCGTATATTTGTTATGCTCATACGTCATAACTTAATCAAATCATAAACTAAGTCTCGTTACTCGAAAACTTACTTCGGATGTTGTCGAACGATTTCGATGGCTATTCGACCACTTTTTCCTTCCCTTTATTGGATTTAGTTCCCCTTTGCTCTTGAGCTTAATTTAACAAATAAATTGATTTAATCACTTGAACATTAAGAAGAGAAACTCAAGGTACTTAACCCATATATACATTAGACATTAGAGTCACATATGTATGAAATCATGAATCAAACTCAACATATTAGCCCACGCTCTCTTTTAGCCGATTATCTAAGCCAAGATAAAAGCATCAATATGCTTGCCTCTAACCGAATACATGCAACACCAATCCATCTCATGTGGCCAAATATGCAAGTCTATGTTGAGGCCAATTATATACTTAATACCACATATAAATGGCATACATTTTACTAACTAATGCATTACATATTATAACTCAACACGCATCCATCGTTTACTCCATAACTGAAACACCATCATATATAAATATATACCTTGAGATAATATATATGTCATACCAATACATCATGTGCAAATATATATATGTGCAAGAGCCGAATCACAAAGTTGATTATAACCACCTCATATATTTTCATCATATACCCGAATGCACAAGTACATTATAATAACTTCCAACTCAATTCATGTTACAAATTTATACTTCACAAGAACAAATCATTAACCAAATATAAACATATATCCAAAATACAAATCTTACCTACCATGTAATAAGCATACCAAAATAAACTCTTTTTATGTTCGAATATAACCTAATATCATTTAATACCAAATCATGTATATTTTATTTTTACATGAACCATAGCCGAATCATTTTAACCATGAGTAACATAACAAGCATAAATCATACTTATGGATATACCATGGCCGATTCAATCTAATCACATCCAAAATCATCAACCATTTTCAATGCATATAACACATATAAACATGAATAAGTTTCATATAATCACTTAACACATTAATTTCTTTAATCAACAATCTTTTTGTTTCTTTATCCATCAAAACTTAAAGGTAAGAAAAAAAATCAAGTTCTTCTCACACATACTATAACCGAAAGTTCCATCCAACACTCTAAATTCAAAATTTTAGTATGGCTAGGTAAGAAAAACATGATGATTAACCTGAACAAACTAAGATTTCAAAAGAAAGATTAACAAAATTTTCTAACCTTCTCTTCATTCAAAGGCCGAATGCCCCCCTCCTCTTTCTTCTTCTTCTTGTACGGCTAAGAAGAACAAGGTGATACCCCTTTTTTCTTTCCTTCACCCTTCATCCCCCTTATTTTATTACTAACTCATTATTTTATTCTTTCCAACATGAACATTAGCACACCATGCTTAAAATATGCTATGACCCATAGCATGGCCAGCCACTAGCTAAATTTTTGGGCAATTTAACATGCAAACCCCTCACTTCTATAACATGCATTAATAGGCCACTTTACATTTGCCTAGCACATTTCTAAATTTTCTCACATAAGTCCTATTTACTAAAATTCACCTACAATTAGCAAAATTCAAATATGAAATTTTCACATATGCATATATACATATAGTAGGCATCAAACATGACAGCTAATTATTTTTATGACTCAGTTTTGTGGTCCCGAAACCACTTCCCGACTAGGGTCATATTAGGGCTGTCACAGTGAGGCTTAGAATAACGATGGTAAATTATAAGCCAAGAGAGCTTAGTGTAAGTTGGATGTTGAATCGAATTTTTGGATTAATACAGACGGATGTTTAATGTTTTGAGACAAAATTTGTGTACCCAAGGATAATGAGCTTATTCAGAAGATTTTACGAGAGGCGCATAATGGTTGCCTGTCTATCCATCCGAGTAGTGTGAAAATGTATAACGACTTGAGGAGAATGTACTAGTGGTCGTGGATGAAAAGAGACATTTCTGAATTTGTTTCTAAGTGTCTAGTGTGGCAATAGGTGAAAGTCGAACACCAACTGCCCTCGGGTTTACTTCAACCTATGATGGTTCCCGAGTGGAAGTGGGACTGAGTAACCATGGATTTTACGTCAGGATTGCCTTTGACACCGAGGAAAAAGGATTCTGTTTGGGTTTTGTTGATAGACTTACTAGGTTGGCACATTTTATATCAGTGCGTACCAACTACTCCCTTGAGAAATTGGCTGATTTGTATGTTTTGTAGATCGTAAGACTTCACGGAGTACCCTTGTCGATTATCTCGGATAGGGATCTGAGGTTTACCTCGAGGTTTTGGAAGAAGTTGCAAAAAGCTTTAGGAACAAAGTTAAATTTTAGAATAGCTTTCCACCTGCAAATCGATGGTCAGTTGGAAAGAGTAATCCAAGTCCTTGAAGACAGGTTCTGGTGTTGTGTTCTCGAGTTTCAAGGCAGTTGGGAAAAGTATTTATCACTGGTCGAATTCACCTACAACAATAGTTATCAGTCAAGTCTAAAAATGGCACCTTATGAGGCTTTATATGGGCGTAAGTGTCGAACACCCTTATATTGGGCAGAACTTAAAGGGAATCAGATTCACAAGGTCAATTTGGTCAGAGAGACTGAAGAGAAGGTTAAAGTGATTCGTGACTGCTTAAGAGCCGCTTCAGATAGACAAAATCCTATGCAGATTTAAAATGAAAGGAAATCGAGTTCCAAGTCGGTGATAATGTGTTTTTGAAAGTATCCCTGTGGAAGACAGTCCTTAGATTCGGTAGAAGAGGCAAGTTGAGTTAGCGACTTATTGGACCTTTTGAGGTGATTGAGAAAATTGGACCAGTAGCATATAGAGTAGCCTTGCCTCGTGAGCTAGAGAAAATTCATGATGTGTTCCATGTATCAATGTTGTGCCGTTACCGATCTGACCCCTCACACGTGATTTCACCGAAAGAAATTGAAATAAGGTCGGATATGACCTACGGTGAAGAACCAATTAAGATTTGGATTGAGAAGTCATGAAATTAAAGAATAAAAGTGTATCACTTGTAAAGGTTTTGTGGCATAGACACAGAGTCGAGGAAGCCACGTGGGAACCAAAAGAGACTATGAGAGACCAATATCCAAAATTATTCACCGATAAGATTTTCGGGGACGAAAATCCCTAAGTAGGGATAATTGTAGCAACCTAATTTTGGGCTTAGTCGGAATAGTGGTTTTGAGACCACCAATCCAAAGTTGGAGAAAGTATTTTGTTATTATTTTAGAGTTATAGCATGTTTATATTAGTGCATGAAAAATTTGGTGAAGTAATTTTAGCGTTTGTGAGCTTAATTGTGAAAAATGACTAAATCAAATAAAGTTCAAAAGTCTTAATTTGATAGCCAAGGGTGTTAAATTGCCATGTATCTTAAATTGGGGATCTTTAAAAGGCAAGTAGACCCTTAAATTATAGCTTGCTTGGCCATGAGACAAAGAAATTAAATGGTCAAAATGTTAGGTATTTGATGACATAATATGTGATAAAATAATTACCATAAAGCCTAGGCTTCATCTTTTTCATCCATCCTTTCTTTTTGACCGAAATTGTCATCCATTAGAGGAGTTTTTGAAGCTTGAAATTTCAGCCAATTAGTCTCTCTACAAGTAAGTGATCTTGATGGTTTTTCTTGATGATTTTTGTATTTTTAGAACAATTGTAACTGGAGCTTTCAAATGAGGGGACTATTTTTGCAAAATGGTTAAGAGTCTAGGGTTTTTCCATGAAAGTATATCTATTTTTAACTAAAATTTTATGGAAGAATATGAGTTATGGTTGTGTAATAAACAACTTTTGTGAAGAGATTTCTCATGAAAACACTAAAAAGGACCATTTTACATAAGTTGTAAAATAGGTGATAAAGGTGTGAAATATTGAGAATTTTGGACTACTTGTAGTGTAAAAAGTAATCAATTAGGCTTAAGATTTGAAGAAATTTGATAAAAATTGATTTTCTGACCCAAGGGTAAAATGGTCATTTTGCAAAAGTCTTGGGAAAAATAGTCATTTTCCCTATTTTAAATTGTTGAGTATCTAGATTAATAAAATGATTAAACTTGTGAATTTTTATCCTTTTAGCTCAAGAACTACAAAATCCGAACCTAGACAGGGGGAAGGCCAAGCAAGTAGACTAAAACTGATTAGTCACCTAAATTTTGTAATTCGAGGTAAGTTGTATGTAAATAATACAACTACATTGTTATTATATGTGTTTGAATTGATATAGCATAAATTTCTTGTTTGTGGAAATGATTATGTATGATGAATATTGAGATAGTAGAACTCCCGTGTGAACCTTAGGAACAAATCGGATATTCATGCCATGACGTTCGGGTTATTTGTACGCTAGTGTAAGACCATGTTTGGGACATGACATCAGCATTGAGAGGAGAGCTAGTGTAAGACATGTCTAGGACATGCATCGGCCTCGTGACATAAGCCAATGTAAGACATGTCTGGGACATGCATCGGCTACAAGATGTGTCAGTGTAAGACCATGTCTGGGACATGGTATGTAACGCCCCGATTTTTGGGCCTGGAAGTATTGGGCCTTGAGTCTGGGTTCGAGAGGAAAATGGCCCGAATAATTTGGATGTTAATATTATTTTGTATGTTTAGTTTAGTAATTAAATAAATTACGAAGGGTTTATGGTGTGAAAAAAAAAACCCAAGAGTAAATTTAATTAAAGGCAATTCCTGAATTTTAATTTTGGGAGAGAAGGTTCTGGCGGTATGGGCTTTTAAAGTTGAGGTGGTAAAATAGGACACAAATAAGGCCTTGGTAAAGTGGCAAGGTGGCACCACTAAGTTCCTAAAAAAAAATGGCGTCTGGGAAGGAATTAAAGGTCTAGGGTTCAAGTTGCAAGATAGGCATATTGTTACTTTTTAATTTTAGGCATGTGCCGGGCATGTGATCACTTAAGTGAATTTCGGCAAGGGCCTTAGGGAGGTTGGGCCGATTGTTTTAGTTGATATTAGGGTTAGGTTCTTTTCTTTTTCTATCTTGGAGAATTAGGGTTAGCCACCTGAAAGCTTTCACTTTCATTCATCCTCTCTGAGTTATCACAAAAGCTGAAAACGCAAATTCCTTCTCCTTGGTGCCGATTTCTTCTCCTCTCTTCTTTTATTTTCTTTTTCTCCTTCTTTTCTTCTCTAGTCGAAACATTCCTACCATTCTACTTATCTCCTCTGTCAATCCCATCCTCTACAAAACCTCCATAGCCGATTGCCATAAAAGCCAAAATCTCGAAAACTCACTTCTTATGCCGATTTCTCCAAGCCAAAATCCTTCAGTTATTTTTGTTCTTTTTGATCAAATTTCATCTTCTCTAAACCCTTAGCATCTGTCGGCAACATTACTTCAAAGTTATAACCTCAAATCGTCATCTTCTTCATCACTTAAAAAGTCAAAATACCATAGATTTAGGGACTCATAGCCGAAACTTTAGATATCCTGGATTCAAGTTCTACTATCGTTTAGAGGATAGATCTGCATCAGATCTACATAGAAGTCAAAGAGGAATAAGTGGAAAGTGCTCATCACCTCAGATCTAGTCTTATTTTACAATTTAGAAAAGCCAAAGTCCCTAAAATCTAGGGAGGCTGTCGATTTGGGCATAGGGCTTAAGGGTCTTTAACCGATGATTTCTTTTGGTGATTAGTGTCTTTTAGAGGTTTGATCAAAGGCTTGGATCTTTGGAACAACTAGACTTAGATCTAGTCATCGGTTTTCGGCAAAAAGGTAAGATTCTAAAGGCTTTAGGGGCATAGTTCGAATATGGGTTGCTGAATATTGGGATTGGTTGTTGTGGGTTGCAAACTAAGAATTGTGGTAATCAATTGTAGGACATCGTAAGGGATCTCAGTAGCAGTCGTCGCGAAATAGGTGTGTATCGAACACCCTCTCATAGTTCAAATCGGCAAAAGTCGAAATGCCAAAAATTCGGTATTTCATGGGCTTGTGAGTGTGCAAGTGCTCACAAGATGTTTACAAATCATTAGATCTAAAATTGAAAAGTGGTAAGTTAGTCGTGTGTAAAATTTCGTGCACTTCGGTAATTAGGCCTCGATAGGCTAAAACTAGGCCTAATGGGCCTACGGGCCCATACGGGTAAAATAATAAAAAAGTAGGCAATAAGTATGTTCTGTTAGACTTTAGAATTGAAACTGCTTAAACCGGTAAACTGGTCACAAAACTTGGGTTAAATGGGCTTAAATGGCTAATGGACACTGTAGGGTCCATTAGGGGTTTTAGAGCCCAATGGCTAAAATTGTGAAATTGAGACAAATAAATTATTGCGATGTCAAATGGGCTAGTAAGGATAGTAACATTCGTGAGAACCCTTAAAACTGATAAAATTGCTGAAATCTTTATAGGTGGAAAATTTACAGATTTACCCCTAGGAGCAAAATTACTGATATACCCCTAGGGTTAAGGTTGACCTGAATGCATGTTTGATTGTTACTATTTACTGCATGCCATGTTATTATTATCTGATAAGGTTGACCTGAATGCATGTTTGACTGTTACTATTTACTACATGCCATCTTATTATTATCTGATGCATGGGACTGGGTTATAGATGGAGGAAGTACTGAAAGTGGCTTGACCACGTACTGAAGGCTTTGCCTCAACTTACTGATATCTGAGCAACTATGCTGCAACTGTAGAGTGTAGGGCTGGGTGGGTTGAGCTATTCCCCACATGGAGTGTAGGGCTGGTACGGGTGGAGTGTAGCGGTTGGTTATAGGTTGGGTTGGGCTTGCATACACGAATATGTCTGTTCTATTCTGGAATGGGCCTATGGGCCATACTGTTATCTGAAAAGGGGCTAAGGCCCAGTTTATCATATTCTGAAAAGGGCTTCGGCCCAGTACCCACTGTTATCTACATAGGGCTTAGGCCCAATGGGCTTGAGCTGACTTGGGCTTTGGATGGGTTTTCCATACACCCTGAGTTTTCCAAACTCACCCCCTTTCTCTTCCATCCTTGTAGGTGAGCCCTAGTTGGTGGACTTGGAGCTGGGCGGGATTCAGAGTGGCCACGAAGATTAAATTTTTGGTTTTTTTTTTAAAATAAGTTTCAATTAGCTTCCTTTTAAATTTCGCATTTATTTTTTATTATTTTTATTTTGGTTAAAGTTGTAATAAGGCCGCTCTATTATTTTTATTTTGGGTTTTTAAATTACTTAAATCATTTTCAACTTGAGATTCACATCACTTAAATTGATTCCTTAAAATTGGATAGCCCTAGGGCGCGTTTTATAAAAGTTACTTATTTTCAAAATATCGCGATAACCGAGCAAAGCTTCCGCAACATAAATGTTTTCAAAGGAAATAAATACTTTAAATAGACTTAAACTTAATTTGTTGTTCATGGACAAGTAATAAGCTTAAAGTGTGGCAATGGATGTGTGCATGTCTAGGATTGGATCATGGAAGAGCTAGGTACTTAAGTAGTCTAATTGACTCACCTCCTCTTTCTTGAATCCTACCTGGTGCGTAGCTTCCATTCACTTTAATTTAAAATGAAAATGTTCTTTAAACACTAAGAAATATTTTAGATAAAACATGACTTCTCTAATAATGCTTCAATGTGACACACCAGATTCGGTCGTAACGTCTAGGCTGGGTTTGGGGTGTTAATGGCATTGGCACGGATATGTGAGAGCTAGTGTAAGACCATGTCTGGGACATGGCGTCGGCCTCGATTTTGATAGTCAGTGTAAGACCATATCTAGAACATGGCATCGACTTGATGGATGAGCCAATGTAAGACCATGTCTGGGACATGGCATCAGCATTATACCCTATGTTTGAGGCTTAATGAATATTCGATAGCATTCCAAATGGTTCAATGGTGAGAGTTACAATTTAAGTTAAACGAGAGAAGTATAACCATGTTGTGAGTAGTATAGGTACCTATTTGAAATGTATCAGATGTGAGCTCAATGTATGCTATGTGAACTGTATTGGATAGTGATGAGTAAGTTGTGCTTATGCTTACATTTATATTACGAGCATGGTGTTGAATGGTAAAGTTGTTGTTGTATATTTATTTGCATGCAACTTACTAAGCTTTATGCTTACTCCCTTTCCTTTCCATTTTCTTATAGTGCCGCCTAATTAGCTCAAGGATCATCGGACGTCGGAGGCATCAATCATACTATCATCCATAGCACTTGGTATAGTTAGATCTTTTATTTTGATTATGGCATGTATAGGACCCTGACTTTTATGTTTTGTATCATAGTTATTTGGCCAAATGTGTTGGCTTACTTTAGCATTTGATTCGTTTTGTATAAGGCCATGGTAAATGGCAATATTGAAAGTTATTATATGAATGCGTGATAGTCTTTCATGAATGTGAAATTGTTGGCATAGTTGAATATATGATATATATATACCTTAACTATGGTTGTTTGGTTCAGAAATCATATTAAGTTAAACTTTGATATGTTGGTTGTTGTTATGTTGTGTTTCAGGGTGGCAAAAGGCTTAGTAGATAGCCTCGTATTGTCCACACGGGTAGACACACAGGTGTGTGTCTAGGCTGTGTGTGACACACAGTCAGCTCCATGGGCGTGTGGTTCAGCTGTGTGTCCCCTGCACGTAAAACTTGTAAACCAGAATGCATGGTAGTAAACACAAGGGCAGACACAAGGCTGTGTCTCAGCCGTGTGGAGGACACGGCCTCTGGCCACGGCAGTGTGCCTTGGCTGTGTACCCTAAATTGGATGCTGATTGATAAACCGTCATTTATACATATTTTTATCCCATGCTTAGCATATTTTACGGATGATTTTTCCTTAAAATTGGTGAATTTGATGCTCATAATGCCTTAATTTCATGTTTTATACTTAGGTGAGCATAGGAGAGTGAAACGGGCCAAAAATGGAGAAAATGGGCCAACGTACGAAATCAACACAGCCTGGACCTCCTCACACGGGCAGACCACACGGCCGTGTCAATTTGGAAAAATCAAAGCACGACTCACACGGGTGGACCACACGCCCATGCCATTCTAATAGGCTCGAGCACGGCCTGAAGTAATCACACACAGGCGTGTCACACGAAAATGTCCCTACCAAGCCCAAGTTGAGTCCAATTTGGAAAAGGCAAATTTTGAGGGTTCTTAGGCATTCCAAAGCCTATAAATACACCCTAAAGGAGGAGGAAAAGGTAGAGGTACAGGGAGGAAGGAAGGAATTACTCAAAGGAAGCCGATTGATCCATCTCAGAAGCCGAATTCATCATCAAGACTGAAGATCTCCCCTCAATTTCCCTTCAGGAGTATTGGGTTTTCTTTATGTTTTGTATTCATTATTCTTCTGAGATGTTTTCCTTTTTAGTTATGAACTAAATCCCCTAAATACCTAAGGGGAATGAAACCTAAGACGAATCTTGTTATTATTTTCTGAATTGTATGATAAATATTTGATTTGTTCTTAATTATGTGTTCTTAATTCTTGT
Organism: Gossypium hirsutum; assembly: GCF_007990345.1. Lineage (NCBI taxonomy): Eukaryota > Viridiplantae > Streptophyta > Magnoliopsida > Malvales > Malvaceae > Gossypium > Gossypium hirsutum. The sequence goes on from NC_053436.1 coordinate 30,938,841, forward strand.
TTTGATATTCTAGGATATTGATTCAAGTTAAGCTCTTACTCAGAGGAGGAATAGACCCTGTCTAAGAGTACAATTGTCATAATTAAATGGAGTTGATTGTGTGCCTAGAGATAGGGTGACGAGAGTTTGCCGGATTAGGGTGAAACCTAATAAGGGGATTCATAGATCGAGTTAATGCAACCCTAGGAAGTTAATTGGAAAGAGATTTCAAGTATTCAACCTAGGGTTAGACGTTGTTAATCTCGAGAGAGATAATAATATAACTTAGAGATTTCTACGGATCAAGTCATATGAATAAATCGTCTGATTCAGAGTCAAATAACAAGTGAAGTCTAGGTGGATTTTTCCTTAGGTATTGTCTTAATTCAATTGTTTTTCCAAAAGTAATTCCCCAATTCTATTTCCTGTGAATTCTTAGTTTGGTTAATTAGTTAGTTAAAACAAACCCCATTATTCTTAAGCTAGATAATAAAAAGACAGTCATTACTAGTACTTTTAGTTCCTTTGGGTTCAACAATCCGATCTTGCTAAAACTATACTACTGTTCGATAGGTATAGTTGCCTACATTGTGACAATAGTTAATTTCAAGAACGGTTCATTATAAATATTTAAAACTTATCACACAAAATCATGATCAAGTTTTTGGCGCCGTTGCCAGGGAACAAAGATATTAGGAACACTCAATTTTTATTACTTTAGCCATTTATTTTTCTTGCAAGTTAATTCTTTTTTTTTTATTTTTTATTAATTTACTTTTTCTTTCTCTTGGCAGATTTTTATAGTTTATGACTAGAAGAAACCCGTTAGGACCATTTCTTTTTGATAGTGAGATCAATCACATAGTTTGCAGAAACCAAAGAGAAATAAGGTGAAGCTTAAGATATACAGAGAACGAGCAAGAGGACGATATTCAAACCACAATCGAGGAGATGGCTGAAAACCGAGAAAATTTGCTACCTCCTGCGATTGCTGCTAATTAGAATCCTACTCCGCCCACTATGTATGATCATGCTAAACCTTCTTTAACAGGAACTAAATCAAGCATAGTTAGACCTGCTGTAGCTGCAAATACTTTTGAGCTGAAACCTAAAACAATTCAAATGATACATCAATTTGTTCAATTTGATGGGTTGCAGGACGAAGATCCCAACGCTCATTTGGAAAACTTTTTGGAACTATGCGATACATTTAAAATCAATGGCATTTCTGATGATGCCATACGTCTTCGGTTGTTTCCCTTTTCATTAAGGAATAAAGCTAAACAGTGGTTGAACTCATTACCATGAGGATCAATTACTACTTGGGAACAAATGACCGAAAAGTTTTTACTTAAATATTTTCCGTCGACTAAAACATCTAAATTACATAATGATATCTCTTCTTTTGTGCAGATAGATTTAGAAACACTCCACAATGCATGGGAGAGATACAAATACCTTTTGCGAAGATGCCCTCACCATGGGTTACCACTCTGGCTACAGGTTCAAACCTTTCATAATGGCCTAAATCCTTTAACTCAACAAATGGTTGACACAACTGCTGGTGGAATCATCAATAATAAAACACCTGAAGATGCTTATGAGTTTATAAAGGAGATGTCATTGAATAACTATTAGTGGCAAGTCATGAGGACAAAGCCAACGAAAACAACTGGTGTTTATAATGTCGATTCGATCACCATGCTCTCTAATTAGGTAGAACTCTTGAATAAGAAAATTGATGGTTTTCTTGGTTCTTCACAGGTTCACCCAGTAATGCAGTGCTAAGCAAGTGGAGGTGGATCAAGTAATTCAGAATACCAACATTATGGCCACAACATGGATAACGAGTAGTTAAATTACATGGGTAATAATCCTTGATCTCAAAACAATCCATATAGTAACACTTACAATGCAGGTTGGAGGAACCACCCAAATTTCTCATGGGGAGGCCAAGGAAATCAGAGACCACCTCCAGGCTACCGGCCAGCCTACCAACAGGAAAAGAAGCCAAACCTTGAAGAGATACTCTCAAAGTTTATATCGGTGTCAGAAACTCATTTTTAGAATACCGAGACAGCACTTAAGAATCAACAAGCATGAATCCAAGGGATCGAAACTCAAATTGGATAGCTTGCCAAGTTGATTGTTGAATGACCACAAGGCAGCTTGCCAAGCAACACAGAATCTAACCTAAGGGAACAATTCAATGCGATTACTATTCAAGATGAAGAAGGGTTAGTCACACCTGTACCAGAACCAAGGCAAGAAACTGAGATAAGCAAAGGTAAAGGTGAGGTCGACCACATTGAGCAAAAACTGGTAAGTACAGAATACAAGCCTCGTGTGCCATATCCTAATGCGACAAGGAAAGACCGCTCAGATGAACAATTTGGTAAATTCCTTAAACTCTTAAAAAATTGAATATTAACTTACCGTTTATTGAAGCTCTATCGCAGATGCCAAATGCAATGAAATTTTTAAAGGAGCTTTTAGCAAATAACCAAAAGTTGGACAAGAGGTCGCATGTGGAGCTAAACGCAGTTTGCTCAGCTATTCTATAGAATAAACTACCCAACAAATTGAAAGATCCTGGGAGTTTTACAATTCTTTGCTTAATTGGTAGTTTAGATGTTAATAATGCATTAGCTGATTTAAGGGCTAGTATTAATGTCATGCCTTACAAAATGTTTAAAAAATTAGGTCTTGAGAAACTCAAACAGACTAGGATGAGCATTCAATTAGCAGATAAAACTATAAGATTTCCTAGGGGTATTATTGAAGATGTGCTAGTTAAAATCGATAAATTTATATTTCCCGTTGACTTCGTTGTTCTAGACATAGAGGACGATAGCAACACTCCTTTGATTTTAGGAAGGCCCTTTTTACCAACTGCTAAAACGATTATCGATGTTGGCACAGGTGAGCTCACACTTCGTGTGGGAGATGAAACAATCACCCTTCAAGCTCGCAATTCCAACAACATATTGAAAATTGAAGGTGATTGTCTAAACCATTCTACTAAAACTGACAATATGGTGCAACCTACTTTGCAGGAAATGAGTCTGAAGAAAGTACATGAGCCATTTTCAAGCAATAGTCGAGGACCTATTCATGAAGAAAGAAGGCTACAAATCGAGGAGCTAGATGAATGGCAGACACATAAACTGAGAACACAGGATAAACCAAAACTACGCCAAGATGAGCTCAATACCATTCCAAATCAACTTAAGGTTAGAGATAAAGTTTAATTAGATACCACAGATCCTCACATTGTCACTACCAAACTGAATGAAGAAATCCCTCTTACGGTACTTAGTATTTTTCCATTCGGTGCAGTCGAGGTAAGTCATCCCAAGTTTGGCACTTTTAAGGTAAACAACACCCGTCTAAAACCTTATTTTGATAATATAGATAGCAGGAATGAGGAGTATAAACTACTCGAAACACCATGACCATTCAATGGAGAGGTAAGTTGAGCTTAGACTATAAATAACCGCTTCTCTGGAGGCAACTCGAGCACTAACAATATTAATTTCTTTAAATTTTAGTATTTAACACCTAACTTACTAACGAAGATCTTGAATACAGGTTTTCCACACAGACACACCCAAGCACACGAGTGTGCTTAGGACTGTGTGGAAACAAGGCAAAGAGTTTCCCCAAACACGGGCTACTATAAATCACCACGGCCGTGTGACATGGCCGTGGGTGAACCTGACAAAACAACACGAGCATGCGGCACGTCCGTGCCTTGAAACCGTGGTCGAATCTATCAAATTAACACGGGCTTGCGACACACCCGTGCCAAGCAACCGTGGGCAAACCTGCCAAAACAACACGGGCGTGACCCTTAATACACGGGCATGGGAGAAGCGAACAAAAATAGACACGGCCGTGCGACAACCGTGTGCACTAACATGCCCAAGGCGTGGGGAAATTGTTAGACACGCCCAAATTTAAAATTCGCGAATCAGACAGGTAAAATTTGGGGAACACGGGCGTGTTCCTTGGCCGTGTGTCCCAAAAACTATAAATACCTTGCACTATTCATTGTCTTCTTCACTCAAAATCCCTAACCCTAGTCGCTGCAAGTCCACACGGCCTCCCAACCACGCTCGTGCACCGCTTCCCACTCCATTTTTGACGCCCAATCTCTCTCCCTTAGCATTTGTTTACTCTTTTCATTTCTATTTTACTTATTTCTAATGCTTATTATCAAAATAATCTTCATTTTTCTCATATTGTTTTCATTTTGCTTATTATTATTATTATTTAATTTGCATTCTTAGGTTATTTATCAGACATTTCATGATTGAATCAAGTTATTAGGAAAGCCTCATTCTATTGTCATACCCATGCCATTACTACACTAATTTTCATGATATTACCATGCTAATGTCACGAAATTATGCTATCAAATTGATTATTTTGGTTGAGTTTGGTTAGTATTAGTAGTTTTGGCTGAAATTGTTAGTTTAAATTTATGGCCTTTTCCTTTTCAAATTCGTCTACCTACTATTATTCTTTTTTATATTGCAGTTATACAATGTCATCTTCACATGGTAAAAAGGCCACCGTCCCTGCTGCAATTCCCCACCCTTTCCTACAATTCCCCATCGGGCCCCAAGAAGAACTTTTCCAAATACTCCAAGCCTGACCTTTAATTGTGGGCCGCTGCATCAACTGGGTTGCAGTAGAACAAGTTCAGTTGGCTGATGCCATTCGAGCCCTCCTAACCACCGACCCTTGAGAGCGTTCTTTTGGGATCATCGAGCCAACATATCTCGAGCTCACGATGGAACTATGGTCAACGTTTCATCTTCAGACCGTAATGACAAACTATGATGATCCCAGCACGGTCCAATTTTGCCTAGGCAGATTAGTCCTCGAGCTAAGCGTCCCAGAATTCGTTACTGCACTGGGCTTATATACGGAGGAGTTCAAGGAGGAAAATGACCTACATGCTCTCAACTGCCACATCCATCGTTCTCCTTCACGGTGCTGGGACGCACTAGTACCAGGTTCGGCCACTTACAATCCTAGCAGCTCTAAGGCATCTGCTCTCCCTCCATCTCTGAGGTACCTACACGCTATTTTGGCTCACACGATAACAGGAAGGCGAGAGAGCACTGGCATCGTCAACACTCACGACTCCTACTTTCTGTGGTGTATGTCGCATGGGCACGTCATAGACCTTGCTTATTTAATTGCCTTCGCCATTCAGCACCAGACGGAGCGGCATAGGAAGGGGGTCATCTCAATTGGCCCCTATGTTACTCAGTTGGCTCGACACTTCGGGATCCTCAACACAGCGGCCCAAGAATCATCCTTGATCCTCATTGGCCAGATGCCTTCCCAAGGCATCTCGAGCATGCTAAGCATGAGAATGATCGAAAAGCCCTGAGGAACCTACCCTCCTCAATATCGTCTCAGCCAATCTACTAAGGAAGAGGCCCCTGAGGACATTACTGATGATGTCCCCCCACAGCACGAGGACCCACCGCCTTAGCCACCACCACCCTCTCGTCTAGTTCATGCGGCGGCTTCATATGCTGACATTTCTAAGCATCTCACTCGATTCGAGTAGCAGTGTTTTCAATGATTTAACAACATTGATGTTACTCTACAGCAGATCTGTCAGCACTTTTACATTTCATCGCCACCCCCACCTCGCGAACCATCTAGCGATGAAGATGATTAAAAACTTTTGTTTATTATTTTATGTTTTTACTTTTATTCTACTTTAGGACTACATTTTATTTTTCTTTAAGCTTATTTTTATTAGGTTTTTTAATTTTTATTTAACAATTTTGAATTTCAGATATTTCCTATCAAGTAATTATTCTTCCTTATATATTTTCTAAAAGAGCTCCTTATTCTATCATAGTTATAAAGACCTTCAAAACTCACTATTACTCACAGACTTAAAACTCCACTAGGAAAGGTTCTCCATGACTGCCATGTCCTGCTCGACCACAACCATAACCAACTTTAGATATAATATTCTTTTAGCGCAGGACTTATGGACTAATGAACCTCTACCACTGCCTGAGTATTCTCCTCCACCCTCACGCCGATTATCCTCCAAAACTCCAGTTCAAGGAAATCCATTCATCACTCAGGAAGTTTCACTTCTCTCCCTATCTTATTTTATATTCTTTTCTATATATCTATCTTTGTACATTGAGGGCAATGTACATCTTAAGTGTGGGGGGTATTCATTTTCATATCAGAAAAATCCCTGAATAATTGCCTTGTTTTCTTGAAAAGCTCTCATATCATGTTTAGGATAAATTTTGATTGATTTATGACTTTTATTGATATATCTTGAATTAAAACATAGCCATTTATGCATTGATTGTTTAAACCTTAAGATATTAGAGAATTAAGCATGATAAGTTGATTTTTAAGAATTTAAAATTTTAAGTTGTTTCCCCAAGTTTAGGTATTATCTTGAATTGGAATTCACAAGTTTAAAACATCAAAAAGCCATAATTTTTGTGAGATCTTGAGCCTTTAGAGCATCTATTATTTCTTTCATGCTCACTTTCATTATGAGTGCATCAGTATTGAATTGTTATTCTAGAACTTGCTTGATTATGCATGTCAAGACCACACCATTTGATTTGATATGTCAAAAAGATAAAGACACTTAGGTTTAACCCACTCACTCCATAAAAGTCTACCTTCACAATTAACCCTTAGTGAACCCCCTTGAGCCTAACAACCCATTCATTGATTTACCCTCGATATTAACCCATAACTCATTATTGCTGTAATCCTCTAAATTAATTTGATCCCTATTTTTATCGAGATTTGAGTTGGAATAATTACTTAGCTACGTTTTATTCTATTTTGTAATTTGACTTGTTCTTAAAAAAAATACATGTATACATATTAGAAGTAGTGATCTTCTGAGCTAAAGAAGTTAAAATCCATATTCTGAGAAAAAGCTCTGTTGTACGCAATTGATGACTAGTCATTTTTCTAGTTAAGCAATTTTTAAATTCAATCTCGATTCTAACCCTTTCTTTTAGTTTGTGACCACACCTCTAACCAAAGCCACGTTAGAACCCTCTAAAGACCTTTTGATTGATGTTTCATCTCAATTTATAGTGGTGGAAATTTGATTTTTATACAAGCCTATGATAATGACTTTTCATTATTGACTATTGAGTGCTTCATTTATTGTCCTTAAACACCTCGAGTGATTTGAGTGAATCTTTAGTGAGGATGTGAAATTCTGTGACATTTTGAATCAAAGGTAATTACTTAGACGATGGGAGACATCTATGTTTTCATGATAAAATACTCAACTTGGAATGTTTGAAACTTTAATGTTCTTTCAGTTGAATTTTCAATGTATGATTACTTATGGATTATTTTGAGATATTATCGATAGAAATTATAAGTTGAGAAGAATTTATCTTGATTATGAGTTAAGGATTTTGCTTGAGGACAAGCAAATGCTTAAGTGTGGGGGTATTTGATAAACCCTAATTTATACATATTTCTATCCCATGCTTAGCATATTTTATGGATGGTTTTTCCTTAAAATTGGTGAATTCCAACGCTCCTAATGCCTTAATTTCATGTTTTATACTTAGGTGAGCATAGGGGAGTGAAAGGAACAAGAAACGAGCAAAAACAGAGAAAATGGGCCAACATACGAAATCAACACGGCTTGGACCTCCTCACACGGGCAGACTACATGGCCATGTCAATTTGGCAGAATCGAAGCACGACTCACATGGGTGGACCACACGCCCGTTCCATTCTAACAAGCTCGAGCACGGCCTAAAGTAATCGCACACGGGCGTGTCCCTACTGAGCCCAAGTTGAGTCCAATTCGAAAAAGGCTAATTTTGAGGGTTCTTAGGCATTCCAAAGCCTATAAATACACCCTAAAGGAGGAGGAAAAGGGAGAGGTACAAGGAGGAAGGAAGGAATTACTCGAAGGAAGCCGATTGATCCATCTCAGAAGCCGGATTCATCATCAAGACTGAAGATCTCCCCTCAATTTCCCTTTAGGAGTTTTGGGTTTTCTTTATGTTTTGTATTCATTATTCTTCTAAGATGTTTTCCTTTTTAGTTATGAACTAAATCCCCTAAATACCTAAGGGGAATGAAACCTAAGATGAATCTTGTTATTATTTTCTGAATTGTATGATAAATATTTGACTTGCTCTTAATTATGTGTTCTTATTTCTTGTTTTGATATTCCAGGATATTGATTCAATTTAAGCTCTTATTCAGAGGAGGTATAGACCTTGTCTAAGAGTACAATTTTCATAATTGAGTGGAGTTGATTGCTTGCCTAGAGATATGGTGACAAGATTTTGCCGGATTAGGGTGAAACCTAATAGGGGATCCATAGATCGAGTTAATGCAACCCTAGGAAGTTAATTAGAAAGAGATTTCAATTATTCAACCTAGGGTTAGATGTTGTTAGTCTCGAGAGAGATAATAATATAACTTAGGGATTTCTACGGATCAAGTCAAATGAATAAATCGTCTGATTCAGACTCAAATAACAAGTGAAGTCTAGGTGGATTTTTCTTTAGGTATTGTCTTAATTCAGTCGTTTTTCCAAAAGTAATTCCCCAATTCTATTTCCTGTGAATTCTTAGTTTAGTTAATTAGTTAGTTAAAACAAACCCCATTATTCTTAAGCTAGATAATAAAAAGGCAATCATTACTAGTACTTTTAGTTCCTCTGGGTTCGACAACCCGGTCTTGCTAAAACTATACTTCTGTTCGATAGGTATACTTGCCTACATTGTGATAATAGTTAGTTTCAAGAATGATTCATTATAAACATTGAAAACTTATCACACAAAATCACGATCACTGATGTCATAAACAGAATGTCAAGGCTTTTAGACACAAGCGTGTCATGGCCGTGTGAGGGACACGAAAAATAGGCAACAGACACAAGTGTGTGTCAGGCCGAGTTAAAACCCCTGTAGGTTTGAATTTAGAATTTAATTCACACGGGCATGGGACATGGGCGTGTCCTTAGATGCTTAAGCCGTGTGTGTCACACGGGCCATTAGCTCGGCCATGTCATAATGACCACACGGGCGTGTTACCCTTCCACACGGGCATGTGCCTTGTTTCAGGAGTTATTTTTATTTAGTCAGTTTAAGGACTCGAGCTAGTTCCAAATGGATTCCAGTGAAAGTTTGAGGCTCGTAGGCCCATATTGAAGGAGTTTAAGCAAAGTTCAAAAAAGCTTTGAAGTTGATCAAGTCTTGGTGACTCGGAATCAATTGTATGCATGTGATTAAGTATGGTAATGCCTCGTGCCCAATCCCAGCCTCAGACTTGGGTAAGGGGTGTTATAGGTACAGTGTGTGCCGAAGAAAGGTGGAATCACGATGGTCGAAAATAAGCGTAACGAGTTAATTCTAATGAGAACTGTTACTGATTGGAGAATCTATATTAATTACAGAAAATTGAACAAACCCACTCGAAAGGACCATTTTCCATTTCCTTTTATGGCTCTGATGTTAGATCGACTGGCAGGTAATGAATTCTATTGTTTTTTAGATGGCTATTCGGGATATAACCAAATAGTTGTAGCCTCAGAAGACCAATATAAAACAAACTTTACTTGTCCATACGGTACGTTTGCTTTTAGGTGAATGCCTTTTGGTTTATGTAATGCACTTGCAACTTTTTAACGATGCATGATAGCAATATTCACTGATATGGTTGAAAATTTTGTTGAGGTTTTCATGGATGATTTTTCTATTTATGGTAACACTTATGATATCTATTTGAGTAATTTGGCTAAGGTACTGAGGAGATGCGAAGAGACCAATCTTTTCCTTAACTGGGAAAAATGTCATTTTATGGTCAAGGAAGGGATTATCTTAGGGCATAAAATCTCAAAGAGAGGAATTGAAGACGATAAAGCAAAGGTGGACGTAATTGAAAGATTATCAGCCCAATGAATGTGAAAGGAGTCAGAAGTTTCTTAGGCCATGCTGGTTTTTACCGAAGGTTTATCAGAGAGTTCTCAAAAATTCCTAAACCGTTGTGTTTGTTGTTAGAGAAAGATAAAGTGTTTGATTTCAACAAAGCATGTTTAAAAGTTTTTGAAGATCTGAAAAACCGGTTAATCTCATCCCCAATAATCGTTACACCTGATTGGAGTTCACCTTTTGAGTTGATGTATGATGCAAGTTATTATGCCATTGGAGCTGTGATGGGTCAAAGAGGAAACAAAATGGTTCACCCTATTTAGTACGCAAGTAAAACTTTTATGGGAGCCCAACTCAATTATACAGTAATTAGAACTCTTTGCAATAGTTTTTGCTTTTGAAAAATTTCTCTCATATCTTATATGTACCAAAGTCATAGTATTTACTGACTATAAGGCCATTAAATACTTGCTCACGAAGAAAGATGCAAAACTGAGGCTAATTCGTTGGATGCTATTACTCCAAGAATTTGACCTTGAGATCCAAGATAGAAAAGGTGACGAAAATCAAACAGCTAATCATCTGTCAAGGTTGGAACAAGATGAGGGAACTCGATCATGTGTGGCTGTCAACGAGAATTTCCTAGATGAGCACTTATTTGAGGTAAATTGAATTCATGAAACACCTTGGTTTACTGATTTTGCCAATTATCTTGCATGTGTAATAATTCCTCAAGAAATGACATACCAACAAAGGAAAAAATTCCTTCATGATAGTCGGTATTATTTTTGGGTTGATCTATTTTTGTTTAAACAATGTGTAGATAATATTATCCGAAAGTGTGTAGTTGGAAGTGAGATTGCTGATATCTTGTATCATTGCCATTCATCTCCAAGTGGGGGACACTTTTGTGGTTCACGTACTGCAGCAAAGATTTTGCAAGCAAGTTTCTCTTGGCCTACGTTATTTAAACATGCTTATGCTTATGTGAAGAACTGTGATAAATGCCAAAGGACCGAGAATATATTAAGGAGGAATGAGATGCCCTTGACAAACATTTTGGAGATTGTATTATTCGTCGTATGGGGCATTGACTTCTTAGGCTCGTTTCCTTCTTCGTATGGGAACAAATACATCTTAGTTTCTGTGGACTATGTATTCAAGTAGGTTGAAGCTGAAGCATACCCTACAAATGATGCTAAGGTAGTCATGCGATTCCTACATAAGCATGTGTTTACACAATTTGGGACACCAAGAGCTATTATTAGTGATGAAGGTTCTCACTTTGTGAACAAATGGCTTAAGTGGTTGTTTGAAAAATATGATGTGAAGTACAAGATTGCTACTGCCTATCACCCCCAGTCCAATAGGTAAGTTGAGAGAACGAACTGTGAAATCAAAGGTATCCTTGAAAAGGTAGTACGCCCTAGCAGAAAAGATTGGTCTCGAAGGCTCAATGATGTATTATGGGCATATCAAACAGCATTTAAGACACCGTTAGGAATGACTCCTTATCGGTTAGTTTTTGGGAAAACATTTCATTTGCCATTAGAGTTGGAGAATAGAGCTCACTGGGCTTTGAAGCAGTTGAACTTTGATTTTAAGCAAGGCGGTGAGAGAAGGATGTTACAACTGGATGATTTGGAAGAGTTGAGGTTGTTTTCCTATAAGAATGCCAAAATGTGTAAATAAAGATCAAAGAGATGGCATGATAGTCATATACAACCTCGCGAGTTTAAAGAAGGTCAAAAGGTTTTGTTCTTTAATGCAAGGTTGAAGTTATTTCCTGGGAAGCTTAAATCCCGATGGAAAGGACCCTATGCCATATATCGAGTTTATCCTTATGGATCTATTGAATTATATGACAATCGCGAAGGTACATTTAAAGTAATGGTCAACGTCTCAAACATTAATGGAATGGTGAAGTTGAGCGAGTTGAAACCTCGTTAAAATTAATAGACCTTTGATTTTTCATGAACTTGTTTTGTAAATAAATAAATAGTTAGAATTTATTTTCTTAATTTAGTGCATTTAATTAATTCTGTCTAAGGAGATTGGAACTTAAGCGGGACCGCTGTGACTCCTCCAACCTTTCCTGGGAATTAATTTAATGTAATTTATTGAGTAGAAATTTTCTAATTGAGATTTAAAATTTTTATGTTTAACTTGTTTTGTTTAAATTTTTAATTTTTAAAGGGGGTCAAATTTGGCCCAAGTACTAATCATTTTTTTCTTGAGACAAGGCAGTTTGAGTTTGAGACCCAAGATAGCAAAAAAAGGGAAAAAAATTATACCTAGCCACCACTCCCATTGCTTGCTAACCAAGTAACCCTAATGTAGCTAAATTTTTGTTACATGTTGCCCTAATTTTTCCTATATAAACCCCTCTTAATTCTACTATTTTTTATATCCCTCAAAGCAATTTGCTTACAATCTAAAAATCCCTAAATCTCCCTTTTGCGCCGTTAACCTCAAATCCCGAAAGAAACCATAATTCTCTTCCCTTTTTTTCCAAAATCACTGATTGTTGCCAAAAGAAGATTGCCGAAGAACCAACGTTACTGCCGCACATCGCCGTTGTCGCTGTCGTACATAGCCGTTGCTATCACACGCTGTCATTGCCGCCATACCATCCTTGCCGTCGCATTATTTTTGCTGTAGCAAGTTCTACCCACTTGTCGATTTCTCTTCTTCTCAATAAGCAGAAACTTTGCCGAATTTTTGAGAAAAGATACCATATCTCGTAAAAGAACTAGATCATCAAAGACTACTCTTAAAAACTCAATTTTAATCGATGAAGAAGTGAAAGAGAGATTTGATTCAATTTTCAAGCATCAACCTATGATGTCGGAAAAAGGTAAGATAATTGATGCTCTCAAGCAAGAACAATTTTGTGATGCTCGTTCACTTCTCGATGATGAATTAGTTAGAGAATTCTGTGCAAGTTTGACGACACAAGATGCTATTGAGGTCATTGTTCGAAAGAAAAAGGTACCTCTTACTTCTGAGTCCATCAATGATTTGTTTAACTTACCTGATGTTGAAGAAGATGAGTACTACCCTACGATGAACAATATCAATTGGGATTTTCTTCAACAAGTGCTTGATATTGTGACAAATCTGGGATCCTAATGGATTATAAGAAAGTATGGGAGCCATCCTTGCCGAAAGGAATACCTAAAATCATTAGCAAAGGTGTGGTTTTATTTTTGTTCGCTATAGTTTTATGCCTATCTCACATAGTTCCACCATCTAGATGGAGAGGATGCTCTTGTTATATACAATCTTCACAGAAAAGTCCATTAATGTTGGGAAAATTATCCTCAAGGAGATTCACGATTGTGCTAAAAAGAAGGCAGGAAGTGCTTATTTCCCATCATTAATCACTTCACTTTGCTTAAGGGTTCGTGTTAAAACACAAGCAAATATGAAGAGATGATATGTTCAAGGGTGCTTTACAAATTATGATCTTGAAAGGTTAGTAGAGAAGGTGCATAAGCTGAATCAAGGCGATCAAGAAGAGCCAACTGAGCCAGATACCGATGAGTCAACAAATGAAACTGAAATTGAAGCTAATTTAGTTACATACACTGAAGAGGAAAAACCTGTTAACGAACCGGACATTCCTAAACCAAGAGTTGAGCCAAAAAGAAGAACCAGTCAGGCTAAGTGTTGAACTTGAATATACAACTCCCATGCTAACTTCTATAAGTACTTCAAGGAAATCAGAGTTGTCAATTTTGATGGATATGTCCAAGTTCATGCACAATCAACAACAAACTTACTGGAAATATAAAAAAATTAGAGATGACTCAAATCGAAATTCTTTTAAGAATATTTCTAATAATTTTGTTCCTGAGTTCCCAGATGCTATCTTTGAGACATGGATGGAAGATATTGACGACACAAGCGGAGATGGAGCTGAAAGAGACAAGGGGAATGAGTCAAGAAAATACATTGGGGGGTTCCTGTCTTGGAATTTATTTATTTTTAGGTCCTTAGGAATTTATTTATTTCGTAATTAGGATTTAATTTCTACAGAATAAAACATAACAAGCATGAATAAACTTAACACTTCTTTAGAAAGAAAAAGACTAAGTGATGTGGTAATGGGAATGAACATGTCTAGGATTGGGTTATTAGGAAATACTTGGTATTTAAGCAGTCTTAATGACTCACCTCTCTTTCTTTACAACCTTACCTGGTGTTCAGTTTTCATTCATTACTTTGTTCTTGCAATGAGGACATTGCTTCTTTTTAAAGGGGGTAAGGCAAATAAATTGCTCAAACTTTAAAATTTTTTTTCAAGTATGTTTCAATCATTTCTTTCATAAGTATGTTTTAATAAATGAATGTTTAGAGACATTTTTTTAATGAGATAGTTTGCATGCTAGTATGAATAATGATTTTATCTGAGTGAAAGTATGTTATCATGAAGAATGGAATGCTTGTATGATCTTAGCCTTAGTAATGTTTGCCATGAAAACTTAGTTTCTTTTGAGATTAAACATGCTTGAAGGTTTATATCTTTAGAATTGACTTAGTAACTTTCCTGAGGCAAAATCCTAGGGGACATAAAAATCTAAAATGATATAGGCACTATTTCTTTGGATCGTTTGAGCCTTTTCAAGCCAACCATATGATATTTGACCCTTGAAATTGAAATTTTGAGCTTAAAGGCCTGTTTATTGCAAAGAACCTACATTATAATCCACATTACCATCTTTTAAAGTTATCCTAATTTTGTGCACCTATATTAACTATAGTTGTTTTGGTAATCAACATTTAAGGAAGTTTTCATAAAGATGCATGTGCTCATGCTTAAAAAAAAGAGCGAAGAAAAGTTTGCTCAATTTCCAAAAAGGAAAAATGTATGAGCTTGAGTTCAAATTAAGTTTGGGGGTGTTCAAAGGTTCACTTAAAGAAAAAGGTTGTATTACGAGAAAACCAAGACAATGTTAAAGGTTAAGATTTTTAAAATTGAAATGTCCCATCTCTTAAAATCCCTACCTTTAACCGAGCCCCATTACAACCTTATAAAAAACCTATTGATTTGATTATTATGTCACCTACATTAGTGGAGAGGAAGTCCTAAGTTCAATAAATGAAGATCATAAATAAGCCTTATGATTGTTTGCTTGATTAATAGGAAATTATGTTGAATGAAGAATGTTATCTATAACTGTGATATACACGCAAACTAGGATTCATGTTGGCATATTTTGAAGCTTAGTATAATCTTAAGGAATGATTGCATATGAATTACTTGTTAATAAAGAAGATTGATGAGCATGAAGTTATTAATGCATGATTATGAGACAAAGATTGATGCTACTATACAATTAGCAATTTTGCCTTAGCAAGATCTTTTGTTGTGCAGGAA
This sequence comes from Gossypium hirsutum, assembly GCF_007990345.1. Lineage (NCBI taxonomy): Eukaryota > Viridiplantae > Streptophyta > Magnoliopsida > Malvales > Malvaceae > Gossypium > Gossypium hirsutum. Next base: position 30,954,135 of record NC_053436.1, read on the forward strand.
CATTACTCGAGATGAACAATGATTTAAGTTTGGGGGTGTGTAAATAGAAAAATATATAGGATTTTTCCTATGTCATATATCATATTTTTACTTAAAATTGTTGTTAAAACTAAGTAATTGTTTAATAAATTAATTAAATATGTGAAAATATGGAATTAAAACATAGAAATTATTAAAATGTGATTTTATGCTTTATTATATAGTTTTCATGCAATAAATGACTTATTTTATATTACTTTAAATATATTATATTTTTTATGACATAAAATGGGCCATGCATGATTAAATTAAATAATAAAAATATAAAATTATATTTAAGAATTCATTTTAAAATATTTCATTAATAATTTGGGTTTTAAATTAATTAATTAAATTGAACAAATTTTATTCATTGGTCCTCTAACTTGTTGATTTATTCTAGACAGGTATGATAGCTTTGCTGGATTACAAAACTGTCCAAAAATCACTTTTTGGTTTAATTGCTCAAGGTCCTTGAAAAGTTGAAGAAATTAGAGATTTACTTGAAGATTTGCACTTGACCGAGTTTTAGTCCTGAGTTGTTGTGGCACTCAAATTGACCAAAAATCAGCTCAGCTTTCTTAATTTATGGCCGACCACCCATGGAAGATGCTTCAAAAGATGAAAAATTCTATTTTTAGTAAACTATCCCCTTATCCTCACCTATAAATAAGACCTTATTCTCACATTTCTACTCATCCCTCATCATTCATCCTTCTCTCCTCTCTAAATTCCCTTAGCATTCTCCTTTTCTCTCCATGCCTATTATCATCTTTTCATAAAGATTTTAGCATTTGACCCTCTTAAAGAACCCTTGATCGGCCACCTTAGAGAGCCATCAGCAAAGGAGCGAGGTAAAGGAATGAAGGAGCCTCATCAGTCATAGTCTTGGGTGACAGCCACTCTAAATTGAATTTAATCTTTCTTTTCTTTAATTTAATTAAAAATATTTGCTATGTGTTCTTTATTCTTGTTTACAATAATGTTAGGTTAATTTTATTTAAGCTAGGATGATTTCTATTATTAAATAATATTTATTAGATTCATGCTTATAATGCTTATGCCTCAATCGATCATGTTTTCAATTAAAATCAAGTCTTTATTTCCTTCATACGTGATTGAAATGCACCTGAGTTAGCTAAGCGATCCTAACCAGACGACGACTAGTGGACGCATAATTGAAATGTGCATGCTCAATTTAGATCCTGACTCGATTAAATTGCAGGTTGTTAGCTAATCAAGCTCTGTTATCTGCATAGTTTTTAGATTTGTAAGATTAAATTGTTTCAAACCTAACACGTCCTTGTTACCTCACACCAATACTAAGAAACTCTTAGTAAATAAAGGTCAGTAAAATGCATATTTACTAAGTAAAGGATTTCGAAAGGACCTAACGTGGTTTCCAAACTCATGAAAGATCGAGTTGCCATGGAATGTTTTTCCGAATATTATTAAGCATATTGATAATAAATTGAGTTTAATTAAAGTAATTGTCCTAGTTTATTTATGTTATAATTGTTGCAAATTGTGTTTAATTTTGCTAAAAATATTTCATTAATATAGTTTGCATACTTAGGTTAATTTGTATTAGGGATCATTGCATTTAGTTTAATATATTTTAATCATCACTTCTCAACTATATTGTGTTTTTATTTACCAAATTGTTAATATAATTTTACAAATTAAGTGACTTAGCACAAATACAATCCCTGTGGAGACGATAACTCGATACTTACTTATTACTTGATAATGACTATGTACACTTGCACAAACCTACCCATTACAAGCTCTGGGTACGCGATTATATTTTAGCATTGCTTTTCACCCATAGACCGGTGGTCAATTTGAGAGAGTGATTCAAATTCTTGAAGATATGCATCAGTGTTGTGTTTTAGAGTTTGAAGGTAAGTGAGAGAAATATTTACCGTTAGTTGAATTTGAGTAAAATAATAGTTTTTAGTTGACCATAAAGATGAAACCGTATGAGGCTCTGTATGGTCGCAAATGCCAAACTCCATTATATTGGACCGAGCTTAGTAAGAAAAAAGATATAAGGATTGATTTGATTCTTGAAATTGAGGAAAAAGTGAAAATGATCCGAGATTGCTTAAAAGCAGCTTCAGATGGTCAAAACTCTTATGCAGATCTTAAATGTAAAGATATAGAGCTTCAAGTCGGTGACAGGGCATTTTTGAAATTTTCGCCGTAGAAGAAAGTTCTTCAGTTCGTTCGTAAAAGAAAGCTAGGTACGCAATTTATCGGGTCGTATGAGATTATTGAGAGAATCAGACCTATTGCATATCGATTAGCTTTACCATCAGAACTAGAAAAGATTCACAATGTCTTTCACGTGTCTATGTTACGACGGTATCGATTTGACCCTTCATATGTTATATCCCCAACGAATATCGAGATTCAGCCTGACATGACATACAATGAAGAACTGATCAGAATTCTGGCACCAGAGGTGAAAGAATTGAGAATTAAAAATGTAGCTTTAATAAATTTCTCTAGCGATGACAAGGAATAGAAGAAGCTACTTGGGAACCCGAGGAAACTATGAGAAAGCAATATCCGAACCTCTTTACTAGTAAAATTTTTAGGGACAAAATTCTTTTAGGGGGAGAGTTGTAACAGCCCGTTTTCAATGAAATTGTAACAGTGGTTTTAGGACCACAAATTCGGAGTTAGTAAATTTATTTTATTGTTATTTTATGTTCTACTGTATGATAGAAATACCGTATAAAAACTTCGTTAAGAAATTTTACCGTTTACATACTTAATTTGATAAAAAGGGACTAAATTGTGTAAAGTGCAAAAGTTGTGTTCTACAAGCTAAATGTATTAAATAGCAATAGAATTTTAAATTTGAGGTCCTTTTATAGTAATTAGCCATTAATTTTGTTAGTGGATAAGCATGAGTAGTCATCATTGGAATTTGAATAAATTATTAAGGTTAATTTTGGAAATTAGTGATTAAAGTCGTGATAAATAAAAAAAATAAACTATCATCGTCATCTTCAACCAAAATTAAAAGAAAAAAGAAAAAAGAAAAGAAAACCTAGCCATGGAAGCTTGAAAATTAGGCAAGCTTATTTTGCTCAGTTAGGTATGTATTTTTGTACCGTTTTTTATGATTTTATGTTTCCGGGATCGTTGTAGATTAATCTAGTTAGCCCAAGGATTAATTTGCAAAAATTTTAAAGTATTAGGGTTATGCTATTGATGAACATACTTGAATTTTGAAGTTTGATGATAGAAAATGAATGGTTATTGTTAGATAAACAACTTTTGTAAAGAGATTTTTAGTGAAATCATCAATTAGTGGCTAAATTGAAAAAGATGAAAATTTTATGGTAAAATTTATGAAATTGTGAATTATATGGACTGCTATTAATATGTATAAAAATTGGCTGGGCTTGAGTAAGGATTAAATTGCATGAAATTAATTTTCAAGCCTAGGGACTAAATTACAAAGGAATTAATAATATATGGAAAAATGGTAATTTTGCCAAAATTTCCATGTTGGATTAAATTGAATGAGAATTATATTGAAATTAGTAAAATTCATTCGTATAGATCCTGTCAGACGTCATACAGAGTTAGATTGAGGCAAGGAGAAAATATCAGATTTGTTGCCTCCGTAACTACGTACTCTAATCGAGGTAAGTTCGGGTAATTAAATTGTAAATTTATATGTTTTAAATTGAATTATATGTATGTGATTTGTATAATTGCCATGTATAAATACCGATCGCATATCTGACAATTACCGACTCCCGTTTGAACCTTAGGAATTTGTAGGATACAAATGGCATGTCATTAAGGTTACCGGTTTGGTTAAGGTCCTGCATGTGTTGCGCACACACCACAACTTGTATGAGCTTACCAATTTGCAGCTCGTGAGAGCTTATTGATTCTCAGCTCGTATGAGCTTTTCGATTCTCAACTTGTTTGAGTTTATCAATCCATAGCTCGTGAGAGCATACCAATTCATAGTTCGAATGAGCATACATGTATACGAATTGACAGATTACAGTTCAGTACACCTCGTGTGCATTACCTGTGTATCCAATGATATTCTAAATGGTTCAACAGGCATAGTTTTGTTACGAGTTTATAAGAGTTCAATATGAACTAGTACAGGTTTTTACATGAATTACATGGAAATGATTTATATATGATATATGGATACATGGTATAGATGATACATGTATATGAAATTTGAACAGTGGTTGAATTACATGACTAATATGGACATTGAGGATATGTGTTTAGGCTTTTTTCCAAATTAGTTTGTATATGTTTTGTATGCTTACCTTAAATGTGATTAAATGGTGAGTTAATTTCTTTTTTATACAAACTTACTAAGCTCAAATGCTTACTCCGTGTTAATTTTCATGTTTTATAATAATTCAGAAGCTTATTCGGGTTGGAAGCTTGTCAGAGCTATTTCATACTATCCATTGGCTCTTTTGGTACTTTTGGTAAATGAAGATTGATTATAATGGCATGTATAGGTTAATTTGGCCATCGTTGGCATATAATTGTTTTGTTGAGATTAGCCACTTAAATTACTTGTGTTTGGTATATTTTGATGTATATATATGGTTTTATCATATTGATATTTGTTAGAATGGTATATTTGGTACCATTATATGTTTTTGGTTATTTAGGTAAATTTGGATACTTGGTTGACGTGTTTTTAAGTTGTCATTAGAGGTGCCTAAGGGCATATTGGTTGTATGTTGTGATAATACATATTTAAGACTTCATTTTAGCTTGTTTTGAATGCTTTGTTATGGCTTGTTGATATGTACTATGATGAGTTTAGGTTGGTGTCAAATTGGGTGAGAAATGTGGCTTGGAAAATGACCTATTTTCATCCACATAGGCAGAGACACGGGTGTGTGTCTCAGTCCTATGTGACACACGGCCAAGTGACACAGCCATGTGTCCCTGTATCTTTTTAAGAATGCAAGTTAGTTTGATCACATGGCCTAGCACACAGGCGTGTGACTTGGCCGTGTGACCCAAGTTAGAGAGTTACACGAGCACAGACACGGGTTGAGACATGGCCGTGTGTCTCTATTTCAATGTCCACACGGCCTAAGGCACGTGAGTGTCTCTTGTCCTTGTGAATCAGACGATCTAGCCACACAGTCGTGTGACCCCTGTAGCTTTGAAAATTTTCAATGTTTTCTAAAAAATTCTTTAAGTACCCGATCTAGTCCCCACTTGTTTCTAATGTGTATTTTGGGTCCCGAGGGATCGTATAAGGGATAATATGTTTGATTTCGATTGGTTTCTAACATGAATGTTATATGATATGAAATATCTATTTATTTGATCTGTAAACTCCGGTAATGCTCTATAACCCTGTTTCGGTGATGGATACGAGTTAGGGGTGGTACAATGACAATGTGTACTTATCAAAATAAAACTTATAACTTCATGCAATACATGAAAACTACAGCTAAAGCTTAAAATAAACTAACTCAGTTATCCTCAGCCATCGATGTGGCTTTTTATCCTCGAAGCGTTTCCTCTTCTTTTCTTTGGGCTTCACATGGTCCTCAGATTGCTCTTCAATTTTCAGATCTGCCCTAGCATCTTCAGCTGCTTCTTGTGTAGTAAAGGCTACCTGGATTGGTCCAGTGTAGACCACTATTGCCAATGAATTGCATTGCTCCTCATTGGTTACCTCAGCAACTTCCGCCAGTCTCGCTCCATCTGGCTCCAAAGTATCAATAGTTGCACCCACAGACTCGAGTGTGGTGACAATGTTCACTACAGAATGTTCTTCTACTTTTTCTTACTCACTTTCAGTAAGTGCTTCTTCTGCAGCAGCAACTTCCTTCTCAAAAATAATGTCCTTTTGATAAGCAAAAATACCATCCTTGAACAAGCTATCAATCTTTAGCGGGCATTCTTCAATGTCCCTGGATTCCTCTTCTTTTTCATTATTAGAGACCTACACAATGCGTGGGGATGTCACCGATATGTCTTAGTCTTCTAAGTCATCATTCATAGAAGAGAGGTCATAATTTCGAATGATTGGTGGAAACACTAGGAATTCTGGTAGTGGAGATAGGCTCTGTTGGCCTATTGTGGATACAATAGAACTGTTTTAGGCTTTGATATAAGCATAAAACAAATTCTAGGATATTTCCATATCCTCTATTGTAGCAACAAGCTGTATCTGCCTATTGTTGATGGAATTAACCATTTTTCAACATTCTTCAGTTTGGGCCATAATGATGTCTCCACTTTCAGGTTTGTTCCTTTGTTGTCGGCTTTAGTTTTGCCCTTCCTTGTTTCACTGGTTTCTGCCTCCTTCAGTATCGGTGTATCCTTGCCATGAGTAATTCTTTCTACAGAGGCTTCATTGATTGGACCCTTATTTTCCAGGGCTTCCTCACCATCACGGGGCACGATTCCTCTTTGCTGGCACAATAACATCACCAATGATGGGAAAACCAAGATTCCAGTTTGCCTTACGGTGCAGTCAACAATTTCCTGGTAAAGTATTGCGCCTACATTAACTGGTGAAGTATTGCGTCTACATCAATCTTTTTGCCCTTGATGATGGAATGTATCAGACACATTCTATCGAGGGTGACTGTGAGTAGAGGGCTTTAGCCTATAGTTGACAAAATGAAACCAGATTTTGCCTTGTAGCATTAGGAAGCGACGGTGAATCGTATAATTCTTTTAATGGAAACCCATCTACAATGCTCCCTCAACACACAAGTCTTTCACCAACAGGTCTCGTTTTTCATATGTGATGTCTTCAATGAACTCAGAGTGTTCGTCTACATCCACCTCGGTGTTGTACAGCTCGTTAATTTTCTTAGCGTCCCATGGTATTAAGCCTTCTCGAACAAAAATAAACTCTAACTCATGATCGTAAAGGTTAGAATAAAACTCACGTACCAATGAAAGAGAATAGCTTCCAATATGGATGAAAAAGTTGCCCACTTCAACTTCGAGATGGTTTTGTAGACTTGCTTACCCAAGTCTTGTTGTGGTGAAAGGGAAATGCCCTGTTCGGGATGGAAATTTCACTTCAACATGTTTTCTTGAAATCATTCCTTTGTCAATTTATTCAAAAAGATTATTGGCTCATTTTTTTTTTGCACTGGCCTGGGGGATTACGATTCACAAACTGCAGTAGCAGAGGACGCATGTTCTCCAGCAGATTTATGGCTTTCTTGACCGAACCTCTTTTTTTTCCATCTTTTGTTGAGGGAAAATAGTTTAAAGTTAAAAAGATATGATCTTGAGAAGAGAAAAGAAATAAAAATGGTTGCTTGAATGTGTTACAATTGGTATAGTGGGGGAGGATTTATAGTGAGTGAAAGAGGAAGATAGAGAGGCGTGTTGTTTTGTGGAGAGATATATAAGGCTGGCAGGAATAGTTGTGTCCAATAGAACTTGTGCCCTCTCAGAAGGATCAAATAGCTGAGTGATTTTTTATCCAATGGTGGAATCTGAATTTCCCTAAATTCTGATGAGTTATAAATGGTAGTACAGAATTTTGGAATGCATTGACAGTAAGATTTCAATGCATCGACAATGGTACCTAATTATTCTATAAAAAGGAAGGAAAATAAACTTTAACTAACATAAATAAAATAAACTGAAATTATGGAGTAGTAATTAAAAATTAAAACTTTTCGACCAATTTAATGGTCTCTGCCTGCTTCTGATCACTATTGCCAAAATAGTGTTTCAGCCTTTGTCGATTTACTTTGAACTACTGTCCATCACGTAAATCTTGAATTGTGACTGCACCATGAGGAAATACATTGAAAACTTCAAAAGGTCTAGACCAATGTGAACACAATTTACTTGGTTACAATTTAAGTCGAGAATTGAATAATAAAACCTGTTGACCCGCGATAAGTTGTCGCTGTAAAATAATCTTGTCATGCCATAGTTTGGTCTTTTCCCTGTAAATTGCAGCATTGTCATAAACGTTTCTCCTCATCTCCTCAAGTTCAATGATATCCAACAGTCTTTTCTTTCCAGCTGCTTCATAGTTCATGTTCACTTGCTTAATTGCCCACATGGTTTGTGTTCCAGTTCAACTGGCATGTGACATGCTTCCCAAAAAACCAATTGATACGGTGACATCCCTAATGGAGTTCTATATGTTGTCCGCAATGCCCATAAAGCATCATCCAATTGGAAAGACCAATCTTTCCTCAAAGGGTTTACAACCTTCTCAAGAATGTTCTTAATTTGTTGATTCGATACTTTGGCTTGTCCATTAGTTTGCGGATGATAAGTAGTAGCCAATTAAATCTATATCTCTTCAGTGCAGCTACCACTTGGTTGCAATAAAAGTGTGTACCCTGATCACTAATCAATGCTTTTGGTGTGCCAAAGTAGGTGAGTATATTCTTGTGAAAAAAACTTTTAGCGCTATCTTTGCATCATCCTTTGGAATTGCAACAGCTTCAACCTACTTTGAGATGTAGTCAATAGCTACTAATATATAAAAATTTCCAAATGAACTAAGAAAAAGGTCCCATAAAATCCATACCCTAAACATCAAATAATTCAACCTCCATAATTGGCTGCTACAACATTTCATTGCGTTGGGATATAGAACCGGTGCGTTGACACCTATCGCATTGATTCACAAAATTGTGGGCATCATTAAATAATGTCAGCCAGTAGAATCCTGATTGGAGAACCTTAGTAGCAGTTCTCATACCATCAAAATGACCTTCATAAGGAGTATCATGACAATGCTTCAGGATTAAAGGCATCTCCTCTTCCGGAACACAACATCGAATGATGTTGTCATTGCATACCTTGAATAAATACAGCTTGTTCCAATGGTACTTTACTATGTCAAGAAGAAATCTTTTTTTTATGGCCTGTGACACCCAATGGGAGTTTTCCACACACTAGATAATTAACAAAATCCACATACCAAGGTGTGGCATCTACGGCAAATAACTTCTCATCTAGGAATGCGTCAACAATTTGAATTATGTTTCCATCTTCACTACCAACTTCCAATAAGGACAAATGGTCTGCAACTTGATTCTCTAAACCCTTACGGTCTTTTATCTCAATGGAAAATTCTAGCAACAGTAATATCCAGTGTATCACTCTTGGTTTGGCATCCTTTTTCGCAAAGAGATATCTCAATGCTGAGTGATCAGTGAATCCGATAACCTTTGCACTAACAAGATAGGAATGAAACTTGTCGAGAGCAAAGACTACAATAAGAAGTTCTTTCTCTGTGGTGGAATAATTGAGTTGAGCCTCTATAAGAGTTTTGCTAGCATAATAGATGGCGTGAAATATTTTTCCCTTTCTTTTTCCTAAAACCGCACCCATAGTAAAGTCGCTTGCATCGTACATAACTTCAAAAGGTTGAGACCAATGTGGTGCAATGATAATGGGCGCATTCACTAGCTATTTTTTTAACTGAATAAAGGCATCCAGACATGCATTGTCAAAGAATTTTCAATTCTGTTCCAACAATGAGCATAAAAACTTTGCAATTTTTGAAAAATCTCTAATAAACCTTCGGTAAAACCCCGCATGTCCAAAAAAACTGCGAATACATTTCACGGTTGTTGGTGGAGGTAACTTCTCAATGATTTCCATCTTAGCTTTGTCTACTTGAATGCCTTGATTAGAGATGCAATGTCCTAACACAATGCTTTCAGTTGCCATGAAATGACATTTTTCCCAAGTCAGGACAAGATAGATGTCCTCACATCACTTTAGGACTTTATCCAAATTGTTAGCACAATGATCAAAATCATTCCTATAGATTGAGAAATCATCCATAAACACCTCTAAAGATTCATCGATCATATCTAAAAATATTACCATCATGCACCTTTGAAATGTGGCTGGTGCATTGCAATGATCGAAAGGTATACGGCGAAATGTGAAAGTTCCAAAGGGGCAGGTGAAAGCTGTTTTCTCCTGATCCTCTGATCATCTCATAATTCTCATGCCATATCTAAAGTTATATGTCCGTTTGATCATTGAAATTCTAATGGATACTTAAGTAGTACACTCGATGTGTACGATTCCATAATTCGTCAATTCTTATTCGATGGTACCCATTAGGGTATTTAATCAAGGAACACACTCTTGAGCCACATATCGTATAACAGGATTACCAGTCCAGACTAAATCCTTTATATAACGTATGCTCAAAGAGTTCAACTAGGGTTATTAGTCCAAGCTAAACCCTAATCATAACATATACTCGAGAGGTATTATATTAGGATTACTCGTCCGGTCTAAATCCTTTCTATAACAAAGTTAATGGGATTACTCATCCAAGCCAAATCTCATCCACAACAAATACAGGACCTTATTAGTTTTGGGAAAGGGTATATAATCATCAGAATTCAATATTCAATCGGGACTTAACCCCTTTCTCATCATTTCAAGCATGCATTCAATTTTTCTTTATAGCAATCAAATAATTCACATAAAATAATAATGACATTTCATACAATCACAACATTCAATTAAACATATTTACATCCTCAATTAGGTTATACGAACTTACCGCGACACTTGTTCGCATTAGAAATCTACTAATCCAAAACCTTTTCTTTTCCTTGATCTAACCTCGAGTTAGTGTTGTCTAGATCTATATAAATGAATTTAACCATCAATTTCACACATTTCAAAATTACCAATTCCCAACCTTCTGAAAGTAGATAGTGGAATTAGGTTAATGCTAGCTCCCAAGTCACGTAAAGCCTTACCCAAATAATGATTGCTAATTGAACATGGAATGGTAAAGCTCCTAGGATTTTTCAGTTTAGGGGCCATTTTGTTTGTCAAAACAGCACTACAGCCTTCTGTGAGTGCAATAGTTTCAATATCAGTGAGCTTTTTCTTCTTGTACAAGAGGTCTTTCATAAATTTCCCATAACTCAGAATTTGTACCAAAGCGTCTACTAAATGAATGTTGATCTGCAGTTGCTTCAGTGTGTCCAGGAACTGCTGATACTGTTTGTCATGCTCATTCTTCTTGAATCTTTGTGAAAAAGGTAAAGGTAGAGATATATCTGCTTGCACCGACACCTTTTATTGTGTCGACAGTTTCGAAAGTTGGACATTAGGCATATGATGACAATTCGTGAAATTTCTTTATCTGATTCGTCGACAAATTCTTTAGATTCAACCTTCTCATTAGTGATCACTTCATCCGTATCTTGAGGTGCTACAGTAGAGTCTATAAACGGCTCCCCACTTTGTTTACACTCCTAAGAGTGATAACCTTACAATTTTCTTTTCCCCTTGAACTAGGATTTTTCGTGTCATTAGCTAATGAGCCTGGTGGTTGAGTTATTTAGATTTGAAGCAATTTGTCCTAATTGTGCCTCCAACACTCGAACAAAAGATGAATTCCCTTGTACGATAGCTTCTGTTCAAGTAATATGTTCCCGCATTAATGCCTCAAGAGTTGCTAATGGGTCAGAAGTAGAAGCTTGAGTGTACAATTGCTATCGATGTCCTTGAACATGTTGATTCAGTATTGAAGAGTGTTGTGGCTACATCAAATTTTGGTGTCGATGTGTCTGCCCTTGTTTGGATGCATCTGAGTGTACTGATTGTAGTTCTGCTGTTGTTGATAGTAATTCCCTTGTCTAAGACTATAATTTCCCTGAGTAGATGTATTCCCATATCTGAATGTTGCAGCATTTTTTCCAGCATTCTGAGTTCCCGAAAATGGTTGGTTGCGCGTAGAGTTGTTGTAAGAGTTACCATAGGAATTTTTGCAGATGTTACTAATATAACAGGTATTCTCTGCATGTTGTGGACAATCTTCATAGCTATGGCTATCACTACAAATCTCACAACAAAAAGTAGGAATATCAATTTGCTAAGCGACTTGTATAAGTGCAACACCACTTGTCCCTTACATATTTTTAATCATGTTTGTGAGAAAAGAAACTTAAGCACTTAGTGTAGTTATTGCATTCAATTCAATAACTCTTGGAGTAGTTTTTGCTTGTGCAGCTCTGGAGATAGGGTATTGATAATCATTCTGAGCAATTCTCTTAGAATTCTCACAACATCATTATAAGTAAAATCCAATAGAGGTCCATTGGCTGATGCATCAACAAGATTCCTTGTATGTGAATTCAACCCATTATAAAAAAAATCTCAATTTGTGTTTCTGGTCAAATGTCGTTCATGGGAAAATGTTGAAGTAAGATTTATAACGTTCCAATGTGCTATGAAGTTTTTCATTATCCAGCTGATGATAAGCAGTAATATCATTTTGAAGACGAGCATTCATTGTTGGCGGGTTAAATCACAAAACAAAATGTGTTGCCAGTACATCCCAGGAAGTAATTGATCTGGCAGGTGACCAAAAAACCTAGTACAGGCTCTTCCCTGTAAGGAATAAGGAAATAATTGCATCTTCAAGGCATCATTAGGAACGCCTTGTTGACTGAAGGAAGCACAGATCAGCAAAATGGATTTAAGATGTTCTCCCGCATCTTCATGTGGCAGTCCAGCATATTGTCCATTAGAATTCAGCATTTGAAACATTAGTGGCTTGAGTTCAAAATTCCCAGCTTAGATTGCTGGCCTAACAACTATCAGTTGTAAATCATCCAAGACAGGTACTACAAAATCTCGTATAGTCCTATTTTGCGTGTGAACAACTTGTGGGAGCGATGGGTTATTAACATTTTGTTGTTGCATCGAAGGTATGGCTGCATTGTTTCCTAGTAGAGCCATATTTCTTTGTTCTCAAAGTCTATTCAGAATAGTCCTTTCAATTTATGGATCAAAATCGGCAAGAAAATCTAACATGCTTCGGGTCATAAAACACCTAAAATGAACTTGAAGAAATAGCAACAAAGAAAAAACTAGTTAGTGAATACTAAATATTATATAAGAAAAATAAAGTGCAAAAACACATAAAAACAAAAATAAACATCAAACAAATGTCATCCCCAGCAACGACGCTAAAAACTTGATCGACTATTTAACGTCATAGCAATAATGTGCAAACGTACACTGTCGATGCAAGTACCGTAGATAGATATGAGTCTATCAAATATCGATCCCACATGGATGGTTGTCTTTTGTCTATTAATGTCGGTGCAATAACTAGATAGAAATAACATAAATTGTGAGGATAATTGTTGATGCAATAACTTAAAAACAATAAAATAAATTATGGTAAGGGTAAACTGGGATCCCCAGTATGAATCTTCGACAGAATACTAAGTGCTCACAAGGTATAAAAGTATAGGTTGTTGTCGAGGCAATAAAATTAAATGTATTTCTTACCAAGCGTCACTCTTCTATTTAATTTGAGACTTAAACATGCACATTAACCTCACCTTCCGATGATGGTGACATGACACTATTAAGAACAAATGAACTAAATTCCTCTAATCCTTACTCAACTTCTATTATAATGCTTGCTGGCTCGAATTGTCACTGTACTTTTCATTGTCAGCGATTGCAGTAACACTTTCGTGTTAAGAAAAATTCAAGCCCCAAGAATAAACAATAAAAGCAAGATTGAATAAGATAACATATAACCAAAAATTCATGTGTACTTCTATACAAATAGAAAACAAGGAATAATCACTAGCATTTAGAAAGAAATAAGAAAGAATCAAGTGGAGAATACTATTCCTAGACAACTCGACTAAATCTCTCTATTCCCCTCTATCTTAATCTTAGGTCTCTTCATCAAAAGCTAGTCTGTATCAATTTTCACGTTGGCTCACCCGGGAGAGGCTTAAGTTGCCATAGCCACAAGCTTCAAGGTAGGATGAAGAGAATGACGATCAAGAAAAAACTCCCCCAACCGGTGGCTAGACTGGACCGATCGGGTCGTCATTGACCCTAATCGAACCGGCAGCAGCTGAACTAGTTCAGGATGCTGTAAGGGTGTCGGTACCTACATCACTAAATACAGCGGTGCCAGCGGCTGCGACGGTGATGTCCCAATGGCCAACGACGATTGGTCATCAGTGGTTGACCTGTGGAAGAGTTACACTCCTATTGGGACTCTACTAGATAATTTGATTTTAGATTAAGTATTCAAAAATTAATATTATTTTAATAATTTAATATTAAATTAAATTTAATACTTATCTAAATAGTATTTTATTAATTTAATATTAAAATGATTATCTTAATATTAAATTTAATTTAATGTTTATATTATAGATAAACATTTTATTATTTTAATAGGATTTAATATTAAATTTAATCTGATATTTATCTTGTTAAATATTATATTAATGTAATATTAAAGTGATTAAGTTTAATCATACTTGAGCTCTCTAAACTCTCATTATATAAAGAGAGCCTTCGGTTATTATTTACACACATTTGAATTCAATAAAAACTTATAAAGAAAATTATCTGAAGAGATTATTCCAGAAAATTTCTACAGATATTTTTTTGATTTACAACTTGACCCAAAAGTTAAGAGAAATTTCAAAATTACCCCATTAGTAATTTTTGTGTAAAATTTTCTGATTCGAAGCGAGCCCACACTCGGCAGACGTGAGCTTGAGGATAGCGGAGAAGACTATTCGGTCGAAGTGCTCGTCCTAGAAAAATTGAAAAAGTACAATTTTGGTTAAGTGTTTATTACTTTAGATATCTTATTTTGAAATTTTTTTAAAGCTTTAGTTTTTCCCTAAATTTATTTTCTGTTGTGTTTCCAAACTCGTTTTTCCTACAATTGGTACTAGATCCAGGTTATGTTCTATCTATAAGTATAAATAGATAATCAAATTAATTTTCTCTCCTTCTTGAATGATTTGTTTACATAAAAAACTGGTATTCTTTAAATCTTATGCATGTTTTGAGTTATATATATGAATGGATGTGATATTATATATTTTTTATATAATTTTTTTGGTCGAGGTTAGGGTTATTAGGAAATAGACTGTGGACTATAATCTCCACATAAGGAAATATTTTTTAAAAATTCATAGAATTCTTATGAACCGAAAATGAATATAGGACTTAAATGTATTTTTTTTCCAAAAGGATTTCATGACAAGGAAAAGATGTGATGGCGATTGAAAACCCAATGAATGTCTTGTGGTGAAATTTTATGTAATTTTACTTTTCCATTTATTTTTTAGAAATAAAACCATGGAAACCTTGGATGGCAATTTTATTTTAATTAGCTATATCATTATATATCTATTTTATAATTGTTTATAATATTTATATTATATATGTTATAATTGTGATATATATATTAGATGATTCACGGTTGATCGATTAAAAATAAGAAGTGTGGTAATGTGAAAATACATATATTGTATTATTCTATTCACTTCTTTAGGTTATACGATGACCATGAGAAGTGTGGTAATGAGAAGGTGCTGGATAGGAAATGTTTGGTTTTTAAGTGGTCAAATTTGACTCAACATTCTTTCCTGGGACTGTACCTGGTGCACGGTTTGCATTCACTTCTTTAGTTTTTCCCTTAAATGAAAAACTATGGAGAATCAAAATTTTTTGTTTTTATGATTGATTCTTGCGAATGAATGTGAATATTATAAAATTTCCATTGCATGCCATGCATATATTGGAAGCATGTCATTTAGATTAGGTAAGAATGCCACTGGGACTATTGTATGATCATTCTTGAAATTTGGAATTAAGAACCTTGCATGTTTTTAAAATATTGAGTGGGAAAAGGTCCTTGAACATGACCTACGGCCTCCATTGATGGTCCCTAAGTGATAGCATGATAAATTTTCGAGCCGGTTCCTACCCTTGCCGCACCTCAAGGTAAACTTTGTCATGTAGGTTCACTAGATGAGATTTCCTTTTAAGGACAACTAGTCATGAATGAATTTCAGAGAGATTTTCCCAAGATGACTCACAAATGAAAGCATGTTCATGATAGGTGTTGAGTCAATGGTTACACACTTAAGTTCATCTCTTATTAAATAGTTTCCCTAGAAATGATATTTAAGCTAGAGATGATGGCCAAACATCAAACAATCGTAAGTTCATGTGGAGTCTTGAGACTTAAGATTCATGAATTGATTAGATGTAATCCATGTTCTTGCTAGTTAATCATAGGACCTCAAAAAGACATGGTTGATGGGTGTGAGAATGATCATAACAACAAAAATTTTTATTTTCAAGGTTTTAATACAAGACGCATGCATCATTTTGCATTCTCGATATGTTGCTGAAATGAAAAATATTTGTTTAATACAAAAATATTAATTAGTGAATTCTTTATTTTTTTCAATTCAAATATGTCTCATACTCCTCTTATTAACATTTTTACTGAGAATAAACTAAATAGGGTAACTTTCGTGTATGGAAATGAAACTTACTAATAGTTCTCAGCTATGAGAAACACAAATTTTTTCTTGACAAAATGTGCCCTCATGAAGCTCAACCCAAAGCAAGAAATCGCTAGAGTCATTCTGACTCGATTACTCGATGTTATAAGTTAGCAAGCATGAGTAGTGTGTGCAAAAGCAACACGAGAATTTCCATACTGCGAAAGAGATCATGACAAATTTGGAGGATTTTCTTAGAGGCCAAGTCACATTGGTTCTACAATTCGCAATTACAAATTTGATGAATTCTCAACAGAAAGTCAACACTTCAGTCAAAGAACATATGCTTAAGCTTATTAGAATCTTTTTGGAAGCAGAGGAGGGCCAAACTAGACTGAACACTCAAATTGAAATAGTGCTCAAATCCTTAACCAAGGAGTTTGTTGGTTTTAGGACCGCTTACAACATGGGGAACAAGGCACTTACCATGACTCAGCTTATGAAGGAATTACAATCCTATGAGTTGATGTTGAATGGTGGTAAGCCGATTCAGGAGAAACCTGAGGCAAACTTAGTTGTGAGTCCCTCGTCCTTTAAGGGGAAATAGAAGGTTAATAGAAAGAAGAAGATGACTAAGTTTTCGGTTCCACCTCATGCAGATAGGAAGAAGACTAAGAAGTCAAAAGATCCTAAAAAGATCAAATGTTTCTTCTACAACAGAAAAGGGCATTTCAAATAAAACTGTAAGGAGTATATGGATTACCCAGCCAAAAAAGGAAAAGGTATGGAACTTTTTATGGTTGAAGCTTGCTTAGTGGAAGAATCAATTGACAACTGGGTTATTTATTCTGGAGTCACTAACCATGTGTGTGTTTCTTTACAAGGGTTCATCAAAACAAGAGG
Organism: Gossypium hirsutum; assembly: GCF_007990345.1. NCBI lineage: Eukaryota > Viridiplantae > Streptophyta > Magnoliopsida > Malvales > Malvaceae > Gossypium > Gossypium hirsutum. Next base: position 30,971,360 of record NC_053436.1, read on the forward strand.
TTTGTGTGATAGGAGCCTCTCATTGTGAACCGGAGATGGGAGCTTTGTTTCAGCCGAAGTAGTGGGAGAAGTTATTTTACACTTTGATAATTTTAGGAAGATTGTTTTGAAGAACGTGTTTAATGTACCTCATTTTAGGAGGAATTTAATTTTTATAGCATGTTTATTTTATGACAGTTATACTGTGACATTTAATAAAGGGATTTCTATTCACATAAATCATTCTTTAATATGTCATGGATGGATGTAAAACAATCTCTACTTTATCAAACCAAATAACTACTTGATACTTCAAACTAAAATAGTGAATAAAAAGCTTCAAACTTCTCACTCTAATAAGGGGCACCTATGACATTTAAGACTTGGTCATATTAAGCAAGAAAGAATCACTAGACTCGTGAAAGAGGGCCCCTTAAGTATACTTAAGACAGTTAGTCTTCCACAATCTGAATCTTACTTAGAAGTTAAAATGACTAAGAGGTCTTTTAATGCGAAAGGAACAAGGGCAAGCCAACCATTAGAACTTGTGCTCATTGATGTATGTGGTCCCATGAGCATTAGTGCTCGAGGAAGTTACGATTATTACATGACTTTTATAGATCACTATTCTCGATATGGATGTGTATCTAATGTACAAAAAAAGTGAAACCTTTGATAAATTTTGAGAGTTTCGTGCGTAAATGGAAAAGCAATTAGATTTATCCATAAAGAATCTTTGGTCTGACCGAGGTGGGGAATAATTTTCCGATGAGTTCTTAGGATACCTCATAGAGAATGGGATTTTATCTCAATTGACTGTTCTGGGCACTCCGTAGCAGAATGGCATAGCTGAGAAAAGGAATAGAAGCTTGCTTGACATGGTTCGCTCAGTGTTAAACTATTCACAACTTCCTACTTCCTTCTAGGGATATGCGATACAAACGGCTTGCTATATTCTGAATAATGTGCCAACCAAGTCTTCTTGTAAAACACCTTATGAACTATGGCATGGAAAGAAACTCGCTCTAAATCACTTTAGAATATGGGGTTGTCCAGCACATATTCTAGATAAGGATGCAAAGAAGTTGGATGCACGAACAGAATTGTATATGGAAAAAGAACAAAGGGAGGATTATTCTACAATTTGAAAGATAATATGATTAAAGTTTCTACTCATGCTACTTTCCTTGAAGAAAGCTACATGGGTAACTATAAGCTCAAAGTAAAGTGGTACTCGAGGAACTTTCAGGAGTGGTAGAACAATCACCAAGTTCAATTCTCGAGAAAGTTGTAGAAAAACCTACAAACGATTAATAACATAAGGGAGTCCATAATAGTGGGAGAGTTTCTAAGAATCCAGAATTCTTCATCTATGATGGTAGTATTTATAATATGAAAGCCAATCATGAGGATGATGATCCACTCACTTACGAGGAGGTTATGCAGGATGTTGATTCCAAGCTTTAGAAATAGGTCATGGATGTCGAGATGGATTCAATGAATTCCAATACAGTGTGGGGAATTGTAGACTTACCAATTGGGATTAAACCCATAGGGTGTAAGTGGATCTACAAGAAGAAGAGAAATGCAGAACGGAAAGTAGACACACATAAAGCTAGACTTGTAGGGAAAGGCTACACATAGAAAGAAGATATTGATTACAATGAGACATTTTCTCTAATAGCCATGCTCAAGTCTATTCGCATACGCTTATCCATTATTGCTACTCTCAATTACGAGATCTGACAGATGGATGTCAAGATAGCATTCTTGAATAACGACCTAGATAAGACCATTTACATGTCTTAACCCACTGGCTATGTTGTTAAAAGAAAGGAGCAAAAAGTTTGCAAACTGCTAAGATCCATTTATAGACTTAAGTAGACATCCTGGTCATGGAATAAAATATTTGATCAAATGATCGAGACTTTTGGATTTGAGCAAAATGTTGATAAACCTTGCGTTTATAAGTGTATAAAGGAAAAAAGGTGTTATTCCTAATTTTGTATGTCGATGATATTCTACTTATCAAAAATGATGTAGGATAATTGCCATCTGTTAAACTATGACTAGCTCAATAGTTTAACATGAAGGACTTGGGTAAAGCTAGTTATATTCTTGAAATTAAAATCCTTAGGGATTGAAAGAATAAAATGATAGCTCTATCTCAAGCTTCATACATTGATAAGGTACTGGAAAATTTTGCAATGACTAATGCAAAGCAAGATATTTAGATGACTGCATCAAGTTTTCATATTTCTTTAGATAACGATCTTAAGATAGCAGGAGAAAGAAAGTATTTGAGTAAGGTTCCATATGCTTCGACAATTAAAAGAATTATGTATGCGATGCCTTGCTCATGTCCAGATATTTGTTTTGCAATAGGAATGGTTAGTCGATATAAGATGAATCCAGGTCTTAGGCATTGGAAAGCTGTAAAGCATATATTAAGGTATTTTATAAGAACTAGGGATTATATGCTTGTGTATTCTAGGAAGGACCTTACTCTTGTTGGATACACAGACTCAGACTTCCAAACCTATAAAGATTCGAGGAAATCGATGTCGGGAAATGTATTTGTTCTAGGCCGTACAACAATAGTATGGAGAAATGTAAAAGAAACTTGCACTGCTGACTCTACTATGGATGCTGAGTATATGGCTACTTCTGAGGCAATAGAAGAAGCAATATGGGTACGAAAGTTCTTAACTGAACTTGAAGTTATTCCTGGTATGGAAAAAGCTATAACATTGTATTGTGATAATAGTGCTGCAATAGCTAATACCAATAAAATGAGAAGTCAAAAGAGGACGAAACACATTGATCAGAATTATCACCTGATATGAGAGGTAGTAGCCAAAGGAATTTTAGATGTGATGAAAGTAGGTTCTTAAGATAACCTTACAGATCCGTTTACTAAGACTCTTGTAACTAGGAGTTTTAACAAACACGTTGAGGATATGGCACATTTACTTCACTAGGGCATATGAGAAATTGTTGGGAAATGTACCCATATTGCAGTAAACATGTAACAGTTTTCTATTTATTTGAACGATGAATAAATAAAATAAATTTAGTTTCACATTTCAGTATTATATATTTTTATTTTCTGTCTTTTATATTTTTCATAAATAGCGAAAATGTGACAAGTAGATATTAGCTCATTAATTGTCTAAAGTTCAAACATGACGAGGCCATTGGACAAAACAGTTGGACGAATTGTTTTCGTAAAGAATATACAATAAGGAGTTTTCAATCATGGTACTTCTTATGGACTGACTCTATGATTAAGCTGTGACAGCCCAAAATTGACCCTAGTCGGGAAGTGGTTTCGGGACCGCTAAACCGAGTCATAAAAATAATTAGCTGTCATATTTGATGCTTATTATATGTATATATGCATGTGTGAAAATTTCATATTTGAATTTTGTTTAATTGTAGGTGAATTTTAGTAAATAGGACTTATGTGAGAAAATTTTGAAATGTGATAGGTCAAAGCGTAAGGATCTATTAGTGCATGTAAGAAAAAGGGGGGACTTGCATGTCAATTTCCCCGCCCCCCCATTTAGTAGTGGCCGGCCATGACAAATAGGGTGGACAAGGTGTGATGGGCAAAACATGTCATAGACATGTTATGTTGGTGCATCATGGGAGGAATAACAAAATAAAAAGTTAGTAATAAAGAAATGGAAAAAGGAAAATGATGAAAGAAAAAAAAGAGATCATCATACATGTTTCTTCCTAGCCGAATCTAAAGAAAAAAAAAGGGAACAAGAGCATTTTGGTGATGAAAACAAGTTGTGTTCTTTGGTTCTTCTTGGCCGAATTGAAAGGAGGAAGAAGAGAGTGAAGCCATCGGTCATCTTAGGTCAATATTAAGGTAAGGTGTTCATATTAGTTCTTGAAATTTTAATTGATCTTGAGTGAGATATCAAGTTATTTTTTTTGTAACCCATGATGAAATTTTGATTTTTGGATTGAGTAAGGTTTTCAACTATGGTAGCTAATAATGGTGAGTTTTGTTGTTTCATGTTAAAGTTAGGTGAATGATGATAGATGAGTGTTTGAACCATAAAAAGAATTCGGCTACCTTGTTATGAACTAGGGCCGATTGTGAGTTGGTTGTGGTTGAATATTACATGCTTGGTAGAATGGTGGATGAAAGTGCCGAATGTGGTCTTTGGTTTGGCATGAAGTGATAAATAAAGGTTTAAAAGATAGCTTAAGTTAATTGATACTCACAAATGAGTTCGAATGGAAGCTTTGTTAAGTGGGAAATGAGTGGCCGAGAAAGAGAATTATGGACTATTGCCGAATGTATGTTGGATTGATAGAGTCTCCAAATTGATTTTTTGTGTGTATGCATGACCGAATATAATTGGCCACATGAGTAAAGAAATGGGTTATTTGATATGTGGTAAAAGTTAAGTGTTAAACGAAATGGAAATGAAACCATATTGGAATATGTGTACTCGACCACATGAATGAGTACATAGGTTGATGTGTATGTTCGGCCATAGGTAAACATATTGATGGCTTTATCTTGACTTAGAAAATTCGGCTAAGATGAATATTGGCTAATATGTTGAGTTGATGCATGATTTCACATGTATGTGACCTTAATGTCTAATGTATAAATATGGGCTAAGTGCCTTGTGTTCCTCTTTTCGATGCTCAAATGATTAAATCAATTTATTTGTTTAATTAAGCTCAAGAGCAAAGGGGAACTAGATCCGATAAAGGGAAGGAAAAAGTGGTCGAATAGCCATCGGAATCGTTCGACAACATCCGAGGTAAGTTTTAAGTGTTTAAACGTTGAGTAAATTCAATTATAATAGGACATGATGAGTTGATTTAATAAGATAAGATGTGGCCATGATATGTTCTAAGCTCAAATGGTAAGTTCTTAAGTGTTTGAGCTTGGGAATTTAAGGGTAATTTGAAATAGTCTGCTTCGGACAGCAGCAGTAACGTGACTTTAGAAAATCACCATAAATTTATGGACTTGAATTAGAGGCTGAATGAGACATGAAATTAAAGCTTAATTAGTCTAGTTTCTTATAAAAGAAACCATGTAAGCAAAGGAATTTCCGATAATGAGATACTTAAAGTTGTGTGAGACAGCACAGAATGACACTGTAATCCTCTGTTCTGTTTTTAGAAAATCATTATAAATTGTACAAAAATGGTTATAAGATAAAATTTATATGCTTAGACTCCTTAATAAGTCTAGTTTCAAATGAAATCAAATACAACACATTTTTAATTCTGTAAAATGAGAAATTTGATTCGTAGTGAAGAGTGGTCAGATTAGTCAAACAGTGAAACAGGGGAAACTTTAAGAAAAATCTGGTATCGATTTGCCAAACCTAAAATTCTGGAAATTTTATGGATGGAAGATATATGAGTCTATATTCAGGAAAAATTAACAGAAAGTGATTTGGAGTTTTGTAGCTCCAGTTATAAATAATTTAGTGACTATTGCTCAGGAAAAACAGCTTGTGCTGAATTTGAGATTATGTTGTGAACCTTGATAAACTTGTTTTAGTTGCTCATAAGCTATTGATTAAACCCATACTTGAATTCTAAATCGCGGTATTGTAAGTTTATGAGTATTCGAATATGAAATGATAGTAAGGCCTAATGGCCGATGTGATGAATGTGAAAGTGTATATACGTGATAAGGCCTAATGGCCGATGTGATGAATGTAAAAGTGTATATACGTGATAAGGCCTAATGGCCGATGTGATGAATGTGAAAGTGTATATACGTGATAAGGCCTAATGGCCGATGTGATGAATGTGAAAGTGTATATATGTGACAGGGCCGAGTGGCCAACGTGATGGATGTGAAAGTGTATAAATGTGATAAGTCCCGAAGGTCATTTGTGTCAGTACTATATCCGGGTTAAAACCCCGCAAGCTTTATGCGAGAATATTATCACTGCTTAATGTCCGTAAGCTTCGTGCTCGTACTATATCCGAGCTCTAAAGACCCGATGACTACGTGTGGGGATTTTGTCCGGGTAAGACCCGATAACTTCGTGTGGAGATTATGTCCGGGTAAGACTTCATAATAAGAATTGCTTATAAATATATTCAATGCGAAAGGTTAAACAGGTATGTACTCCAAGTTTATATGTGAGCTTGATTTGCACTAAATCATAAGGTAGTTATGTGATGCATACGAGAGCAATCTATGAGACTATTCCTATGATTATGTGACATCAGATCAGTGTGAGGGGTGATGTGAAATCATACGATATATCTATGTCACATGAGCTCACTTTTATGTGAAAGTTTATCTGCCTATTGTATATGATGAGATGTGCGTATTCGGTAAAGGGATGGTATGCCCGAAGGAAGAGTGAAATAAAAATACGAACAACTATGTTATAATTTGATTGTTATCTGTTGACACTGCTTAAAACTTACTAAGCATTGTAATGCTTACTCCGTTTACTCTGTTTCCTCTGTTTTATAGATCTCATTGCGAAGCTACAGGCTCGGGGATCGTCAGCAACTAGTCACACTATCACTATCCACTGTTTGGTACTGCTGTGTTTTGGATTATCTTATGGCATGTATAAAATAGACTAGTGGCGGAGGAATATTTTGGTTAATGTATATAGCCATGCGAAAATGGCTTATATATGTTTGAGCATAATGTTATAATCATTTGGTATGGAATGGTTAATCACTATCATAATTTGTGCTATTTATGCTAAAAGGGCTAGTTGAATCATGGAAACTATGAAGTAGGTAAAGTCTACCTTAAAGGCAGATGCTGTCAGCAGCAGTGATGTAGATTTGGAAAATCACTAAAAATAGTAGGATTGGAATTAAATAATGAATAAATTATGTAAACGAACCTTAATGAATCTATTTTCATAGGAAAATAACGAAACGATCATATGGACAGTATGTTAAGAGATATTCAGGTTCTCGTGAGACAGGGCCAGAACGGTTTCTGGACTCCCTGTTCCAACTTTGGAAATTCATTACAAATTAACCAGAGATAATTAGGAGTCATGCCATATATGTATAGATTCCTCTCTGAGTCTAGTTTCTATATAAACAAACTACATCAGTATTGAAGCCCTGTACAGGGAGATATCCAAGTCGTAATGCGCAAAGGTTAGTGTAGTCGATCCCTGTGACATGGGAGACTTTGACTAATTAACTGTACTAATTGACCCAACCAAAAATTCTAGAAAAAAATATGTAGATGTTCATATGAGTCTAGTTTCAGGGAAAATTTACGGAACTGGATTCCGAGTTTCTGAACTCAAGATATGATTTTTAAAGCGACTAGTACGCAGATTGGCAGTGTCTGGGAAATTTTTTTTTATAAGTGGTTTAAAGTCTGTTAACACCTCGTGTTCGACTCCGGTGACGGTCTCGGGTTCGGGGTGTTACATAAGTAATTGCAAATTATCTTCTGGACATAATTGCAATCACTAGAGCCTAATTGGATATGTCCAATTGGTCCCTCAGCTAATTCAACAAAAGCTCAATCGGATTGCATTTGAATCAAAAGAAAATTCTATGACTTTGGGAATAATTTAATTGAGTCAATTTATTCAATGTGGAATTAAATTAGGTGGTCGTAAGAATTGTTCAGGTAGAGAATTTTTGGTAAAATTAATTTTGATCAAGCAAAATTAAATTTATCAAATCAATTAAAATTATATGATATTTTTTGAAATTAATTGTCAAGTCAGACAATTGGCCCCATAGGTAAGTGAACATGAAAATTGGACTAGAGATAGTAAACTAGGCTCGTGGGTCCAAAATCGAGAACGAGACCTAAAAATTGGTCAAACTAGGCCGAGTATGTGAAACCAGGCTGACGATCCAATCGGTGTCTAGATTGGACCAATCAGGTTGTCATTAACCCAGACCGAATCAGTTCGGGGTGCTATAAGGGTGTCGGTACTTGCATCACCGAACACGATGGTGCCGGCGACTCTGACGATAGAGTCTTGGTGGTCGACGGTGATTGGTCATCGGTGGTTGAGCAGTGGAAGAGTTACACTCCTATTATGACTCTACCAGAGAATTTGATTTTAGATTAATTATTCCAAAAATAATATTATTTTAATAATTTAATATTAAATTTGATTTAATACTTATCTTAATAGCATTTAATTAATTTAATATTAAAGTGATTAACTTAATATTAAATTTAATTTAATGTTTATGTTAATAGTATTCTATTATTTTAATAAGATTTAATATCAAATTCAATCTAATATTTATCTTGATAAATATTATATTAATTTAATATTAAAGTGATTAAGTTTAATCATAGTTGAACTCTCCAAAATCTACCTATACAAAGAGAGCCTTGGGCCATTATTTACACACACTTGAATTTAAGAGAAAGTTGTAGAGAGAAAATTATCTGAAGAGATTATTTAAGAAATTCCTAAAGATATTTTTTTATTTACAACATGACTCAAAAGTTAAGAGAAATTGTAAAATTACCAGATTTTTTTTATTTGAAGTGAGTCCACACTCAACAGATGTGAGCTTGAGGATAGTGGAGGAGACTACTCGGTCGAAGCGCTCATCCTAGACGAATCAAAATGGTATAGTTTTGATTACGTGTTTATTAGTTTAGGTACCACAACCAAGATCTTATTTTGGAAAAGTTTTTAAAAGTCTAGTTTTTCCCTAAATTTATTTCCCGCTGCGTTTTCCAAACCCGTTTTTCCAACACTATGGATAGGACCTCTGAGACTTGAGACATGTAAGACAATGGGCACAATGTAAAGCTAGATGAAAGGTAAGAAGAAAAAACCTCTCTCAACTAGAGGGTTATTATATTTTGTTGCTGTTGGAAGATAGACCTAAGGGAGATGGAGGTTGGCATTGATTCCAAAAGATCATGCCAAGGAAAACCCCTCCTATTTCAGTGGAGTGGGCAGCACGAGATGTAATATTGGGAGAGGTAATAGTTTGGGCCAAAGGGAATACCTTGATGGGGCTTTGGTTCTTTAGCTGTCAGGGATCAAACAATTATGTTAGAGAATCTGACTGATGGGTAAATACTTCAGGAAATAATGGATTTTTTATCAAGATAGGAATTATCGAGGGATGAAAATTTACCGTGGCTAGTTTCTTGCCTGGTTCAAGCCGTTTGAGATGAGAACAATTAATAGTTCTGATCTTTTGAGATACTTCATCCATTCCAACCCTTTTCTTAGTCTTCTTTACTGAAGTTTTTCTTGATGGTCCAGTGAAAATTTTTCCCTTAGTATGAGCTTCTTTGAGAATTGAATTGATGTCCATGTCTTGAACTGATTCTGGTGAGGTGTGAGAATGAGAGGTACAACCTACACTTGCAACAATTGAATTCACCTGATTTGATGATTAGGTAGAAGCTATATTGAGGTTAGTTACAATTTTCCAAATCCTAGGGTTCAAGACTACAAATATTGTAAAAGTACAATGTAGGTTCTCGAATGCGCCTCAATAAAATGTGCGCCAGTTCACCATTTAAGTTATATGGCCAAACTTTAAAGGCAGACATTAAGGAGGGATCATTGGTTGGATTAGTGAAATAATTTGGGCGACAACCATTTGGACTAAAATTTTTCAAACAATGTTGAAATATGTTTCTAACTAAAAGAAACTCCACCAAATCTAAAATGCGTCCTGTTTTCAATCATTTATATTGCCTTTCAGCAATGTGAGCATCCTTTGTACAAACATTTTCTAGAGGAAAGGACCACTAAGTTTGAAAACCAAAGCCAGAATCATTTCATCTCTTATGTATTTCTCATTCATTTGATAAGAATTTGAAATCTTGGCTCGAATAAAGGGTTCACACCCTTGGCGTACAAGAAGTGAGCACTGCTAGTAGAGGTTCTTATTCTTTTGAACTTTAGTTGGTAAAACCTCTAGAAAAAACCTAATAATGGTCACTTTTTATGTATACAAAAGTCAATATAGAATGCAACCAGTGTCCACAAGGACAGGGCTAATAATGTCTTGGTGCAATGCCGTAACTTTTGAGTACGACACAGAAGAAGAGGTTGACAGGCAAATGGGAGCCTGCCTCTAGTATAATCAATGGTAAGTTAAAATTGACAAAATAGTCATTGAGACGAAAAATTTGAAGAATTTGAAAGGCATAAGAACAAAATGGATTTTGGAGACCCTAGGCGCCTGAATATTGATTCATTTCTTCTTGGGTAGTACTATAATCACACATTTTAGTGTCCACTCGCAGTGGAGTTGTGGAGGTAGTGAATCAGATAATTTGGCCATGGGCCCTCCCTCTGGTAGTGGCTCTTCTAATTATCGGGGATAAGGAAAAGTGGTTCGAATTGGAGAAAGAAAAATGTGTTATCTTGAAAGAATCTGAAGCAGTAGACGGAGAAGAAAAAAGGGTTGAGATGGAAAATGCTCAAGGTTTTGATCAACTATGCAAGTGAGTGAAGAAGTGTTTGTGTACCTGTTTTATAAAAATAAACTTGCGCAAGAAGTTTAGTTAGTGGAAACCATTCCAGTTCTCTAGTAAAATTTTAACATTTGTTATTTAGGGTAAGTGTGTAACATTTAAAATTCACATGGTAGTCATCGAAGTTTGAGTACATCCAACCCGCGTTACGCACTTGGCGTAGTTAATCAGTTACTAGTTACTCACAAAATTCTTCAGGTTGATTTTTCGAGGACGAAATTAATATGTTTGGCGAGGCAATATCCAGCCAAGAATTTTCTTTGGTGAACCAAATAAGTGTATTCCTAACATTGTTTAAGTCAAGGGTGGTTTAATGATATATTATTATATTGGTTGGAATGAAATGGCAGCCAAGAGAAGAGATAACTATGGAAGGAGTACTCGCCTAAGGCGTAGTGTGCCATGTTATTAGAGTTATTGTGCTAGTTGCATTGTAAGTGTAGTAGTTAAGGACCCTTTGGTTAGGGTAACTAGATATTTTGAAAGAGCATGACAATTGTCAAGTTTCATTATGGGAACATGGGTCTTATTTATAAATACATATTAGTTGAATGTGCATAAGAAAAGGAGTTTTTCTTTTTCCTCCCATTAGGAGGTTGCTATAAGCTTCCTCTGAAAGTTGAATATTGTTTGTAATCTTTGAGCTAGAACTGAATATCAGACCTGAAGTAGGAGATTTCATCATAACTTGTGTAAGTATTTAAGTTATGCATGTGGAATCTTGAAGAGTGAGTTTGTTAACTTTTATGAACAATAGGATTAAAGAAAAATGGGCTTTGTATTGGGGTTGTCAATGTTTGAGAATGTGTTAAAATGTATATGAATGAGTTTTGATGATGTTTCCATGTTCTTTGAGCAATAATGGTTGTTGATTCCAAGCTAGATGTTTGGATTTGGCATTCAAGGAGCTATAAGTGGGTGTCAGGTGAGTCAATATTCTAACTCTTGCATGTGTACTGCTCATACCAGAGGATATGTAGGAAATTGGTTGAAAGGTAATGATGAGATCTGGAATGTTATAGCACGTATGTATGTAACTATATGAGTGATTACTAAAGGATATCTGTGATTATGTGAATGCTTGTTGATGATGGTAAATGGTATATAGTGTAATGAGTTTGAGTTTATGATGAATGATATATGAGTAATGTGATGTGTTGTAAGGTTGTACTTGAAGGTTTGGATTGTATAGTACGTGATGATTGGTGTACGAGTACTAAAATGTTAAAATATGGCTGAGTATGTATATGTCTGAAATGTATGCTTTGAGACATGCATTATGATTGGGTGTAAGTTAGTAAAGGAAAATGTTAAATTTAGATTGTATCGATGCATGAAGAGTCTTTCAAGTGAGTCTATGTCTATTCTCCGCAGAGTTGTCTAAAATGGGTCCGTCGTGACTTTAAACATGAAATCTAAAATGAAACTCTAAAGGAAAAGTCCATGGCCATGACATCCTCTGAAAAGAACTATGGAATGGTGATTATCCAATAGGGTTCTCTATGTGTCCCAGGACGATGATGGGCAAACCTCACATACCATGAGTTTAGGCAAATCCATATTGTAAACACGACAAGAAAGAATAGCCTTTGTTGCGAATAATGAAAGGATAACCTTTTTGGCGATAAACTGAAAGAAACACCTCTGTGGTGCACTCTGAAGGAATGGCTTTCGTGGGGTACCCTGAAGAAATGTTCCTTATGGCGAATTTTATAGTAAGTTGATTGGTGTAATTAATATGGTTCTTAAATATAATTAGTAAGACCAATAAGCTATAATGCCTCTATGGTTTACACGGTAAAGTATTATATAAGAAGGTGACTCGATTGAAAATAATGAATTGAAGAGATATAAGAAGTAAAAGGATTGTATTGAAAGTTTGAACCGAATAAGGATTTAAGTTTGATTCTTCAAAAGAGGTATCTATCATTTGTGTACGTGTTCATTCTCGAATTGTGAAGATATGATGGCTAAGAGATTGAAGGATGTAGTGATGTATCTAAAACATTTATGGAAAAAGAAATGATTTTAGAGTAAGGTAAGGTATCTGATGTGTATAATAATAAAGTTAGAGGAAGTGCTCGCCAGTGGCAAAGTTAAAGGTTAAGGGCGAGAAAATTGTCATTATGATTATCTAGTTACAATGTGCAAGTATTACCGAGTTAAATAATGTTCCCTCACTAAGTTCTTATTAGCTTATCTTGTGTGTATTATGTTTTAGGTAAAACAATGTGAGTCTGTGCTAAAACTGACGATGCCAAAGTTATGCGACATGAAATGGTGTATTGGGTTATTATGCATACAGAGTAAGTTTGGTGGCATATACAAATTCGGAAATGTTAATTAGAAATTCAAATTTTGGGGAAACTATAATAGATGAGGATTTCAATTGAGATTTCTTTTAATTAAATTACCATGTAATGCAGTTGTATTTACCTATTGTGTCTGCATATGTAAATTAGTTTGAGTTGGTGTGTAGTTAAGTCTTAATTAATTGAAAGTTGTATAAGTATATTAAGTTTTTGTCTGTATTTTTTTGGTAATACCTAAAACCCAGATTTGGCAAATCGGATCAGGTTAAGGCTGTAATGAAATAATAAGTAAGACTGCAGGGACGGTAAAGTGATGATACATTAAAAACTAAGAGCAATTCTACACGGTTCAGAATTTGGAAAAATGAAAGATAAAATAAAAGCAATGTAAAAGACTAAATGAACTAGATCTCAGTCCTCTCCCTCACCAGGCTGATTAGTTGGCTCAATTCGGACCTCTTCATAAGGAAGGGTGTCGGGAGAGGAATAAGTAACCAGATTGTTTTCATTCTTTCTAGAAAGTTTCCTACTCTTCACCCTTAGGACTGTAAATGATAAAATTCAGAGACTCGGTTGGAATCTCATTAAAGCAGTCAAAATCCACGAGACTGAACCAAAAGGACCTACAGCCACTTAGGCATGTAGGAGTACATTTGATTTCCACTCTAGTATAGCATTATTAATATTTTTCTTAGTATCCTCCTGATACTTTTTGAAGGTTTCATCATGATAACAACATAGATTTTATAGTTCTGCCTTGTGACTTTCCTCCAGAGCTCTGGGTTTCTCGTTTAAGGTAGATTTCTTGACCTTCAACAAATTGGCTTCTTCTTAACAAAGTTATAATTCGTACATCCAATCTTCCAATTGGATTTTGGGAATCTAGATATTTTCAGCGTAGCTCAGCCAAAGAATCTTCGCCAGATTTCGCAAATTTCTCTAAATTTGTCACTTTACGATCATAATGATTATTGGCATCTCTAAGAGCCTCACTCCAAAGATTATGCTCTATAAATAGGACCTATGAGAGTTGGGACATGTATGACAATGGGCACGATGTAAAGCTAGATGAAAGGTAATAAGAAAAAGCTTCTCTCAATTGGTGGGGTATTATATTTTGTTATCATGGGAAGATGGAACTAAGGGAGATAAAGGTTGGCACTGATTCCAAAAGATCACATCGATGAAAAAGTGGAGTGGGCAACACGAGATGTAATATTGGGTGAGGTAATAGTTTTGGCCAAAGGTAATACCTCTATGGGGCATTGGTTTCGAGGATCAGTCAATTGTATTGGAGAATCTGATTGATGGGTGGATACTTCAAGAAATAGTGGATTGTCTGCCAAAATAGGAATTGTAGAGGGATGTGAAATTATAGTCTATAGATAGGACCTATGAGACTTGGGACATGTAAGACAATGGCCATGATGTAGAGCTGGATGAAAGGTAATAAGGAAAAGCCTCTCTCAATTAGGGGGTATTATATTATGTTGTTGTTGGAAGATAGAACTAAGGGAGGTGGAGGTTGGAACAGATTCCAAAACATCACACCGAGGAATGACCCTTCTGTTTCAATGGAGTGGGCAGCACGAGATGTAATATTAGGAAAGGTAATAGTTTGGGCCAAAAGTAATACCACTGTGGGGCTTTGGTTCCCTAGCTATCGGGGATCAAACAATTATATTGGAGAATCTGACCGATGGGTAGATTCTTTAGGAAATTATGGAATGTCAATCAAGATAGGAACTGTAGGGGTTGCGAAATTGCCGTGGTTGGTTTCTTGGTTGATTCATGTCATTTGAGATTAGGATAATCAATACTTTCAGTCTTTTGAGAAACTACATCCATCCTAACCATTTTCTTAGTCTTCTTTACTAATGTTTTTCTCAATGGACCAACGACAGTTTTCCCTTAGTACGAGCTTTCTTGAGAATTGAAGTGATGTCCATGTCTTAAGCTGAATCCAGTGAGGTGTGAAAATGAGAGGTAGAACCTGCATTAGCAACACTGGAATTAGCCTGGTTTGATGATGAGGTAAAAGTTGTATTGAGGTTAGTTACAATTTTCCAAATCCTCGGGTGAAAAGTACAAATATTATAAAACTACAATGGAGGTTCTCAAATGTGCACCAATAAAATGTGCGCCAGTTCACTATCTATGTTATATGGCCTGTAACACCCCTTACCCGTGTTTGACGCCGGAACAGGGTACGACGCATTACCGAACTTAATCACTAATCATCGTATAAAAACCGATTCATAATTTCACTCTAATTTAAAACTTTTTCAAACACATTCAAGTTGTCCCTTAAAAAGAGCTTACAAGGCCCATATCATGCTTTAATTCAACCACACACATAGGCAAGCATGCACATTCATAAATTGCATCATTAATTAATAACATAATCAAGACTATCTACATTAAATGACTTCATACAATAGAGATCTTCAAATAACATAGGTCAGTATTTTAAGCCAATTCCTAGCAACTTAATAACAATTAAACGAGTCTCCATACATGCCAAAGACTTAAAATACTTTAAAACTTTTATATATCGATCAACTGTTTGATAGTGTGATTTAACCTCCGGCGACCTCCAACTCGAGCTAACATCTACAACACATCACAAACACACATACTTTCACTATTACAACCATAAACAGGTTCAAAATTAGCTATCTAGTAGAGTTCCAGCAACTAAATTATTTATTTCTGGAGCTACAGAACTCCAAATTACTAACTGTTAATTTTTCTTGAAACTAGATTCACATATATTTTTACCATAAAAGTTTTAGAATTTTTGGTCTAGCCAATTAGTACAGTTTATTCATTGAAGTTACCCCTGTTTCACTGCTCAACTGTTCTGACCACTCTTCACTATGAATCAATTTTCTCCTCTTACAGAATTCAAAGGATGTTCTCGTTTATTTCATTTGAAACTATACTCATTAAGGATTTCAAGAATATAAATTATATTCCCTAATTATTATTTTACAATTTTTAATGATTTTTCCAAGTCAAAATAGGGGATCACGTAGTCATTCTGAACCAGTCTCATAAAAACTTAAATATCTCATAATATAGAATTCCTTTGCTTGCTTTGTTTCTTTTATATGAAAATAGACTCATTAAGCTCTAATTTGATATCTCATTCAGTCTTTGATTCAATTTCTACTATTTTTGGTAAAGTTTTAGATTCACATCACTGCAACTATCCAGAACAGTTTTATTGTCAATTTTGATCTTTCACACTTCAATTGTATTCATCACTTTCCCATAACAATCTTTCCAATTTCCAATCACATATCGAGCATATTGCTCATAAGTTACACACGTATGTACTTACACTTATCATCACAAAGTCATACACAATTTCATTTAATCAATTTCCCAGTTGAACGCTTCGGAATAATAACAGATACGCTATGGTATCGCACACAGCCCACCTTTAAAATCGAAGCTCTTTTGTACACATAGTGGCCTTCACTTAGCACCACTTATGTGACCTAGCTCGATTGTACACATAATTTTGGCTCTCTTGTACACATGGTGAACACTTAGTACCACCCATGTGACCTAGCCAGTTTATCTCCTAGCTCTCTTGTCTACATGGTGTCCTTCACCTGGAACCACGCATGCGACCTAGCGACATATATCCCGTAGCTCTCTTGTCTACATGGTGTACACATAGTATCACCCATGCAACCTAACTACATCATAATGTCTCGTAGCTCTCTTGTACACATGATGTGCACTCAGCACCATACATGTGACCTAGCTACATACCACCTGTATCATCCAATCTTTCCGAAGGTTCAACCGGGATATCTCTCTCTTTCTAATACTTGATTCCATACTTCCAATAGTCAATTATGATTCAAAAATCAGCTACAATTCATAAAATATGCTGAAATACAAAAAGATAATAAAGATAATGTATTATTTACATACAAACTTACATACTTTCTCATTTCCATGTCGAATTAATATTGAACATTTAAATTATCATAATTATACTTACTTTCAACACCTTGGAAATCATAGTAAATATATCAATTTTACATTGAAACATGCATAAATTAATGCTTATTATACATATGAACTTACCTCGATACTAAAACGATCATTTTACCAACTTTCTCGATTTTTTATTTTTCTCCCATTCTAGATTCAAATCTCGTTTTTCGGGATCTAAAACATCATATTTTACTTATTTAATTAATGTACTATTCAAAACAGTCCTTAACTCATACTTTGGAAAAATTACAATTTTGCCCCTAAACTTTTGCATATTTACACTTTTTCCCCTAGGCTCGGGAATTAAACTTCATCCCTTATTCTTATGTTTTAAGACATGCTGATCATTTTTCCCTTCTATGGAAACATCAAATTCTCACTCTAACACATAGTTATGAACAATAACAACTTTTACCGATTAAGCTGTTTTACTCATTTTTGCTTAAAACTGCTTAGCAAAAGTTGTTAAACATAATTTTCTACCATAAAACATCAAAATAAACACATTTCACCTATGGGTATTTTTCCAAATATGAACCCTAGCTTAAATTATTGCTAGAATAAGCTTAATCAAGTTACCGGGATTCCAAAATTATAAAGAACTTGAAAAACGGGGCTAGAACGGACTTACTATTGAGCTTGGAAAGCTTGAAAACCCTAGACATGACTTCCCCCATGCTAATGTCGGCCTCCATGAAAAAGATGAGTCAATTTTGGCTTTATTTTCCCTTTTTATTTCTTTTAATTACCAAATGACTAAAATACCCTTAAAGACTTTTTTTAAAATTTTGTCCTATTCATGCCCATTTTTGTCCAAACGAAATATAATGGTCTAATTACCATTTAAGTACCTCCTCTTTAAACCCCGTTTCAATCAGGTACTTATGAATTAGAACACATATTTTGCAACTTTTGCAATTTAGTCCTAAAAGTCCAATTAAGCACTTTATCAGTAAAATTACTTAACGATATTTTTACACAATATTTTAATCAATAAATAAACCTTAAAACTTAATCGGAATATATTTTCTGACTTCTAATTTGTGGTTCTAAAACCGTTGTTCCGTTTAGGCCCTAAATCGGGCTGTTACAGCAACTTCTGCAAATAAGCCTTAATAGGCAAATTAAACATGCAATCTATAAAATTTCTTATCAATACTCTAACACATGCATCTAATCACTCGGTAAATCATAATAATTAATCGAAATAAACTTTTCTATCTTAGATTTGTGGTTTCGCAACCACTATTCCATTTAGGCCTTATTTTGAGATGTTACATGGCCAAACTTCGAATGCGGACATTAAGGAGGGATCATTGGTCGGATTAGTGAAATAATTTGGGTGACAACCATTTGGACTAAAATTTTTCAAACAATGTTGAAATAGGTTTCTAACTAAAAGTAACTTCACCAAATCTAAAATACATCCCATTTTCAATCATTTGTATTGCCTCTCAACAATGTAAGCATCCTTTGTGTTGCATTTTATTCACACATTTTCTAGAGGAAGGGACCAGTGAGTTGGAAAACCAAAACCAGAATCAAGTTTTTTTACATCCCTTATGTATTTCTCCTTCCTTTGATGAAAATTTGAAATCTTGTTTCGAATAAGGGCGTTGACCCTTTGTGTACACTAAAGTGAGCACTGCCAGTAGAGGTTCCTATTCATTTGACATTTAGTTGGTAAAACCTCTAGAAAAGAGCAAATAATGGTCACTCTTCATGTATACAACAGTTGATATAGAATGCCACCAGTGTCCATTAGGACAAGGCTAATAATTATCCTACTGCAATGTCGTAATGTTTGAGTTCGATACAGAAGAAATGGAAACCTACCTCTAGTAAAATCAATGGTAAGATAAAACTGACAAAACTATCACTGAGACGAAAACGTTGAGGAAGCTGAAAGGCCTAAGAAAAATTTGGGTTTTAGAGACCTTAGGCCCCTAAATATCGATTCATTTCTTCTCGAGTGGTACTACATTCACACATTTTAGTGTCCACATATAATGGAGTTTTGGAGGTAATGGATTAGATAATCTTGCCAAGGGCCCTTCCTTTGGTAGTAGCTCTACTTATTATTGAGGATAAGGAATACTGGTACAAATTGATGAAAGAAATAAGGGAGTTACATTGAAATAATTTGAAGTAGTAGACAGAGAAGACAGAAAGGTTCAGAAGGAAAAAGTTTGGGTTTTGATCTACTCTGCAAGTAAGTGAAGAAGTGTTTGTGTACTTGTTTTATAGAAACAAACTTGCACAAGAAGTTTAGTTCTTGGAAACCGTTCAAGTTCTCTAGTAAAAATTTGACATCTATTATTTGGGGTAAGTGTGTAACATTTAAAATTCACACGGTAGTCAGTGAAGTTTGAGAACGCCCAACCCACATTACGTGCCTGGTGTAGTTAATCAGTTCCCAATTATTCATGAAATTATTCAGGTTGAAATTTTGAGGATGAAATTTTGTTTAGGGAAGGAGAATTGTAACACTCCAATTCTGACGTATGCAAGGTTTTAGCGTGTAGACTTAAGTTCATATGTTTGGCAGGACAATATCCGTCCAAGATGTCCTTTGGCATACTGAAAGGGCGTATTCCTAACAATGCTTAAGTCGAGGGTGGTTTAATTACAAATCATTATGTTTGTTGGAATGAGATAACAACCAAGAGAAGAGATGACTATGGAAGGAGTACTCGCTTAAGGCGTAGTGCATCATGTTATTAGATTTACTATGCTAGTTGCATTGTAAGTGTAGTAGTTAGGGACACTTTAGTTAAGGTAACCAGATATTGTCTATATTGTATTCTTATTTATAAGTGCATTTACAAATGTAAACCATTAATGAAGATATTTTGAAAGAGCGTGACACGTGTCAAGTTTCACTACAAAAACATAGGTTTAATCTATAAATATATATTAGTTAAATGGGCTTGGGAAATGGAGTTTTTCTTCTTCCTCCCATTAGGATGTTGTTGTAGGCTTCCTCTGGAAGTTGAATACAATTTGCTATCTTTGAGCTAGAGCTGCAGATCAAACATGAAGTAGGAGATTTAATCATAACCTGGGTGAGTATTTCAGTTAAGCTTGTGGAATCCTAAATTGTAAGTTTGTTAGCTTTGGTGAATATAAGATTAAAGGAAAAAGGGCTTTGTATTGGGGTTGTCAATGTTTGAGAAGATGGTAAAATATATATGAATAGGTGTTGCTGATGTTTTTATGTTCTTTGAGCAGTGATGACTATTGATTTCAAGTCAGATGTTTGGATTTGGCGTTCAAGCTGCTGTAAGTGGGTGTCAGGTAAGTCAATGTGCTGACTCTTGCTTGTGTATTGTTCATACCAGAGGATCTGTAGGAAATTTGTTGGAAGTTAATGTTAAGATCTGAAATGTTATAGGACGCTATGTATATGACTATATAAGTGATTACTAAAGGATATTTGTGATTGTGTGAATATTTTTTGAGAATGGTATATGATATAGAGTGTAATGACTTTGAGTTTATGATGAATGATGTATGAGCAATGTGATGTGTTGTAAGGTTGTACTTAAAGGTCTGGATTGTATAGTATAGAATGATTGGTGTACGAGTATTGAAATATGGATGTATGGTTGAGTATGTATATGTCTGAAATGTATGCTATAAGACGTATGTTCTGTTTGGGTGTATGTTAGGAAGTAAAAGGTTGAATTTAGATTGTGTCAATGCATGAAGAGTCTTTCAAGTGAGTCTGTGTCTGTTCTCCGCAAAGTTTTCTAAAATGGGTCCGTTGGGACTTTAAACACGAACTCTAAAATGAAACTCTAAAGGAAAAATCCATGGCTATGACATCCTCTGAAAAGAACTATAGAATGGTGATTAGCCAATAGGGTTCTCTGTGTGTCCCAGGATGATGATTGGCAAACCTCACGTACCGTTAGTTTATGCAAATCCATATTATAAATATGGTAGGAAAGAATATCCTTTGTGAAGAATAATGAAAAAAATAACCTTTTTGGAAAATAATGAAATGATAGCCCTTATGGCAAGAAACTGAAAGAAACGGCTCTATGTTGCACTCTGAAGGATTGGCTTTCGTGGCGTACCGTAAAGAAATTTTCTTTATGGAAGTTTCTGTAGTAAGTTGATTGGCATAATTTGTATAGTTCTTAAATGTAATCAGTATGACCAGCAAGGTATAATGTCTTTATAGTTTACATGGTAAAGTATTATATAAGATGGTGACTCAATTGAAAATAATGAATTGAAAAGATATAGGGAAGTAAAGGGGTTCTATTGAAGTGTGAACCGAATAAGGACTTTAAGTTTGATTATTTAAAGGAGGTATGTGTCATCTGTGTACGTATTCATTCTCGAATTGTGAAGATATGATGGCTCAGATACAGAAGGTTGTAGTGACGTATCAAAGACATTTATGGAAAAAGAAATGATTGTAGAGTAAGGTAGGGTATCTAATGTGTATAAGAATAAAGTTAGAGGAAGTGCTCACTAGAGGCAAAGTTAAAGGTTATGAGTGATAAGATTGTCATTATGATTTCATAGTTACAATGTGTAAGTATTACCCAGGTAAATGATGTTTCCCTCACTAAGTTCTTATGAGCTTATGTTGTATTGCGTTTTAGGTGAGACAATGTGAGTCTGCACTAGGAGGGACGATGTTTGGGTTATGCCAAATGAAATGGCGTATCAGATTATTATGCATAGAGAGAAAGTTTAGTGGCATGTTCAAAGTTGAAAATGTTAATTATAAATTCAAATTTTGGGGAAACTATAACAAATGAGGATTTCAATTCAGATTTCTTATAATTGAATTACCATGTACTGTAGTTGAATTTACATATAGTGTATGCATATGAAAATTAGTTTGACTTGGTTTGTAGTTAAGTTGTAATTACTTAAAATTTGTACAAGTAGGTTAAGTTTTTTTTCTATATTTGTGTGGTAATACCCAAGACCAGGATTCAACAAATCGGATCCGGTTGATGGTGTTACACTTTTGTGCTTATAGAAGGCGTTGTTTGACTCAGACTGGTAACATTTCCTTACCATTTGAGTTGGAGCCAAAATGTATAATTACACATGTAGGGAGAGTGCAACATCCGAGAGATTCACAACCTCCACAAGGGGACCAACCTGTAAAAGATCCATGAGTAAAGATTCAACCACTACCATAACCACCCATGGAGCAACGTACCTTGCACGACTATATAATTTCCAATCTTGATGCTGTTTGAGGTAGCATTAATCACCCGACGATTAATGGTAACAACTTCAAAATCAAACCAATGATGATCCAAATGATACAAGTGAACCTTCAATTTTGAGGGTCAATGAATGAGGATTCGTAAGAGAATTCTAACCATTTATGATACTGTTGGATGACACTATCTGTATTCAGTTATTCCCTTTCTCTCTTACTGATGATGCATTTATGTGGTTAGATTCATAACTAGTAGATTCTATCAACACTCACTTGGGATGAGCTAGAAAAATTTTTTTTGGCAAAATATTTCCCCTCGAGCAAAATAATGAAATTTCGAATGGATATTACAAATTTTCAGTAATTGGAAGAGGATTTGCTATTCGAGGCTTGGGAACATTTTAAACTCATACTATGTAAGGTCACATATCATGGATTTGTAAGATTGGCTACAACTTTAAGTTTTTTATAATAAGTTGGATGGAAACTTGAGAGCTTGTCTTGACAGAGTGTCCGCGAGGGCGTTCATGTCAAAGACATATACTGAGGCTTGCCAACTCATCAAGGATATTGTAATGAATTATTATATGTGGTTGGCAAAGTGGTTTACATATAGATCTAAAAAATCGACTATAAATGCAGTCGGTAGAGGGAACAAGTATCAACTAGTCCTTGAAAGGCTCAATAAACTGGAGATAAGTTCGACCAAGGCATAAGTTTAAAATTAGCCCCTTCTAACCCACTCTTATGCAGGACATGTTGATGAAAGTGTTATGTGAGGGAATGCTAACAAGAGTAACCAAATGGAGGCTAAATATGTTGGGAATAAAGGATATAATCCATACCCCGACACCTGTAACCCGGGGTGGCGTGACCACCCAAACCTTAGGTGGGGAGGGAACCAAGGAGGTCCCTCCAATCAAGGATCCCAAAACCTTATTCCTATTGGACCCAATGCACTTTATCAACCTCCATTACCATTTAGAGCACCCCAAGAGCAGGAAATAAAACCAACCTATAGTAGTGACCCTCCATTTTCGATGAGGGTAATGAAGGTAGAGAAAGGTTTGCATGTGGTGCAAGCTGATGTGTGTTAATTTCGTGGTCAACTAGACCAAGTTTTGTAATTATTGAAAAATAATTTAGCCTCTAGCATACCTAGTAGTACTGAGCCAAATTCGAAGAGGGAAGGAAAGTAACATGCCAAGGTGATTACTCTTAGATTTAGGGCTACGGTTAAGGAACCTATCTGACCGATTAGTAAGGAGAAGGAAGTGAGTAAGAAGGATGAGAACACTCACACTCTTAGTGTTAGAGATGAGGTAGGAGAGAAAGAAGGAACCGAGTGTGAGCCCATGCAAAATGAACCGAAAGATAGAACCTTTCCAATACGACAACCAAATTTGACACCCATACCCTTTCCAATTAGACTAGAAGAGAAGAAGAAGCGAGAAAATGAAGAGTTTCTATGTAACATCCCAAATTAAGGCCTAGTCGAAACAGTGGTTTTGAGACCACAAATTCAACACAATAAAATTTGTTTTATTATATTTTTATGGTTTACAATTATACGGAATGATTCTGTGAAAATTTCATTCGAAAATTTTGACGTTTGGGCACTCAATTTAGTCAAAAAGACTAAATCATAAAAAGTGCAAAACTTAAGTTCTAGAAGATTTAAGCATGAAATTGAATTGAATTATTAATTAGAGGTCCTTAAAGAGTAATTTGACCAAGTTCTAAAAATTTGGACAAAAATGGGCTTGTGTGGTAAAATTTCAAAGAATGGTTAAAAGGACAATTTGGTCATTTGGTAAATAAATAAATTAAAAAGGGAAAATAAGCCAAAATTTCTCATCTTCTTCCCCATTCAGTCGAAAATTAGAATGAACCATGGCTAGGATTTGTGTTCAAGCTTCCAAGCTCATTTATCAAGAAAATCGAGATTCAAGCTTAAATCGGGAAAGTACAAGATTATAGTCTAAAATGGAATAATTAGCTGTGCTTGGATTGGAGGTAAGTTTGTACGTCAATAATAATGCAATGTTATACTTGAATGTTAATGCTTGATATTACATGAATTGTAAGTCCTTCTCTGTCCATTCAAACTTCAAGTCCTTTTGTTATAACTTTTCATCGGAATAGCTATTATAGAGAATCCATTAATGAATCTTCTGTAGTACCCAACTAAACCTAGAAAGCTTCGAACCTCTGTCACATTCCTCTGTGGTTTACAATCAAAAATAGACGAGATCTTATTTGGATCAACTCTAATTCCATCCCCCGACACGATGTGTCCCAAGAATATGACCTCTTCAAGCAAAAAGTCACTCTTACTGAACCTGGTATATAGCTTCTTAACTCTCAAGGTTTGTAAAATTGTCCTCAATTGTTCCGTGTGTTCACATTCATCACGCGAATAAATTAATATGTCGTCAATAAAGACCACTACGGACTTATCCAAATACGGCCGAAAAATACAGTTCATTAAATCCATAAACATCGTAGGGGCATTTGTTAAACCAAAGGGCATAACAAGAAACTCATAGTGCCCATACCTCATCCTAAATGCGGTTTTCGGTACATCTTGCTCCTTAACCATGAGCTAATAGTAGCCAGACCTTAAGTCGATCTTAGAAAACAAGGTGGTTCCTTTCAATTGATCAACCAAATCATTTATCCTTGGCAAGGGATACTTGTTCTTCACTGTCACCTTGTTGGGCTGTCAGTAGTCTATGCACAATCTTATCGACCCATCATTTTTCTTCAAAAATAGCAATGGGGCACCCCACTAAGAAAAACTCGGTCTGGCAAAACCCTTGTCAGTTAACTTTTGTAGTTGAAATTTCAGCTCCTTCAACTCCGTAGGAGCCATCCTATAGTAGCAATCGACATAGGTGTCGTACCGGGGACTAACTTGATTCCAAATTCCACGTCCCTCACGGGAGATAATCCGGGTAATCCTTCTGAAAATACATTTGTAAACTCGCAAACTACTGGTATCGATTCAATCTTCAACTCAGACGCTTGAGTATTCAATGCAAAAGCAAGATAAGTCTCATATCCTTTTCCCAAATATCTCACTGCCGACAAGGAGGATATCACCACAAGCAAGTTATCCGTTCTACTCGACTCAACCCGAAGAACATCCTCACTTTCACACTTCAACTCAATAACTTTTCTCCCACTGTCTTCTACAACACTATGAAAAGTCAACTAATCCATCCCAAGAATTACATCAAATTCATTAAACAGCCACAACATCAAGTTAGCCAGAAAACAGTGACCTCTAATTGTCAAAGGACAATTTCTACACACCTGGTCAACTAACACATGTCTACCTAAAGGGTTTGACACTTTTATCACAATTTTAGTAGACACTACTAGCTTGCTCATACGGGGTATCAATTCTATACAAATATAAGAGTGGGTAGACCCCGGATCAATTAAAGCAACAACAGGTATATCATGGATAGAAAAGGTACCCGTGATCACATCGGGAGACTCTGCCTCTTCACGGGCACGTATGGCATAGGTTCTTGCAGGCACTCTACCCTCGGACCCCACTGCAACATCTCTTGGTACACCTCTACTGCTAGCCCCACTTCTAGGGTTCTTATGTGGTCTACCCCTCGAAGGAGTACTATTTGCCCTCATATCTTGCTTTTTCTATTTATGTTCTAATTCGGGACAGTTTCGGATGAAGTGGTCTAGTAATCCACATTTGAAGCAACCCCTCTCATTCCCTCGGCACTTGCTGAAATGATGCCTACCACATTGCAAACATTCCAGCCTATTTGGCCGAGCACTACCGACACTCGCGATAGAAGTGGTCTGGGCTTTAGAAGCCATATTCTGCTTATTCTTGCTATTATTTGAGAATCCCACTAACGCATTCAATTGGGTAAGAAACTCTCTTAATCTCTTAGATGAGGTCTACTATGATCTCCCCATCTGTCCTTTTCTTGAGTCTCGAGACTCCATGTCAGCTCTTCTCTTCTCTTTGGCCAACTCCTCGGTCTTACATGCTCTCTCCACGATCACCATAAATTCCCTCAATTCTAATATGCCAACTAAAAGGCAGATATCTTCGCTCAAACCATCTTCAAACCTCTTGCACATAATGGCTTCTGTAGATATGCACTCTCGCACATACTTACTGAGCCTCACAATCTCACGCTCGTATTCAGTCACCGTCCTACGGCCTTACTTCAGCTCTAAAAACTCTTTCCTTTTTCGGTCTATAAACCTCTGGCTAATATACTTCTTCTGCAACTCTTCCTAGAAAAATTCCTAAGTTACTTGCTCTCTCGGTACGACTGACACGAGAGTGTTCCACCACTGGTAGGCCGACTCTCATAGAAGTGATACAGCGCACTTTACACAATCTTCAGGTGTGCACGATAGCTCATCAAATACTCTAATGGTATTTTCCAACCAAAACTTTGCTCTCTGCGGGTCGTCATCAACATTAGCCCGGAACTCCTCGACCCCTTGTTTTCGTATCTTATCTACTGGGGGTTTCTCTCTCTTCTGACCAAATCCACTCCTTGTGGAGCTACAAGGGCATAGTGAGGTATCGGAGGTGGTAGGGGAGGTGGAGTATTCAGATTCGCACGCATAAACTCCGAGTACCAGGCATCCATCATGTGGAGTTAAGCTTCTCTAGCTCCTCTTCCCCGACTCATCTTCATGGGCTCACTATCTACTGGCGCGGTCCCTTCAGTAGGAGCTGGCGCATTGCTCTCTACATCATCCGCCGTAGCTACGTCAAGATCCATTTACTATATGAATAAAACACAATTTATCTCGTCAGGAGTCGTCACACTATCAATATACAGTTATGGCATTTATAGCTAGACTCGTATTCACGCTAGGTTAGTCCTAGAATCGATTAAAACATGCTCTGATACCATTAAATGTAACACCTCTTACCCGAGTCCGAGGCCGGGACAGGGCTCGAGGCATTACCATACTTAACCTCATGCATATAATCCTTTCTGAGTCACCAAGACTTGATCAATTTAAAACTTTTTTGACCTTGTTTAAAACTCTTTAATGTGGGCCTACGAGGCCTCAAACTCAAATTGGAAACCATTCGGGACCAACTCGAGTCCTTAAACTGACTTAATAAAAATGAACCTTGAAACAGGGAAAACGCCAATGTGGAAGGGTAGCACGCCTGTGTATTCATTATAACACGGCCATGCTGATGGCCCGTGTGACACACACGACCTAAGCCTCAAAAGACACGCCTGTGTCCCATGCCCGTGTGAATTAAATTCTAGATTCTAACCTAGAGTTTACACACGGCCTGACATACGCCCGTGTCCATGGCCCGTGTCCCTCACACGGCCATGACACGCTTGTGTTTTAGCCCGTGTCTAAAAACCTAAACATTATGTTTCTGACATCAGCAATTCTTAAGAGTCACACGGCTAAGACACATGCCCGTGAGCTAGGCCGTGTCCTTCACACGGCTGTGTCTCTGCCCGTGTGTTTACTATCATGCATACTAACTTGCAAATTTTACGTGCAGGGGACACACGGTCGGATCGCACGCCCGTGGAGCATATCGTATGCCACACATGGTCTAGACACATGCCCATGTGTCTAGCCATGTGGGAAAAAATAAGGCTATCTACCAAGCCTTTTTGCTACTCTTACTCATATAACCTACACAAACCAATCGACACTAGTACAAGAATGATCCACATAACTAAAGCAGCCACAATAGACAACATTTCTCATATGCAACATACTCATTCATGAAAATAACATCTTTTATGTATGTATAAAAAAATGAATATTAACCCTCATTCAAGGCTTTATACAAAACAAAGGGTTTTATTCCAAGCCAACACATTTGGCCAATTCTCAATAACTCAAAACATTAAAACCTAAGCCCTATACATGCCATACTCAAAACAAGTAACCTAACAAAACGAGTGCTTCGGCTGATAGTGTGATAATTGGCTCCGACGTCCATTGGTCCTCGAGCTATTTAGGCGGCACTATAAGAAAATGGAAAGGAAATGGGGTAAGCATAAAGCTTAGCTACCTCGGGTTTCCACGCAGCCTTTTCGATACCGTGCTGATGCAACAAAACCTTTATTAAAGCTATGCTTTTTTTTCTCAATTCTTTAACCTCTCAAGCTAAAACTCTGATCGGTTCTTCGATACATGTCTTATAAGGCTGAATTTCTATCTCAAACGGAAAAATGATATGCGGTGGATCTGATCGATATTGACGCAACATCAACACATGAAATACATTGTAGATCTTTTTTAACTCTGACAGTAAAGCTAGCCGATATGCTATTGGTCCTATTCTTTAGAGAATCTCATACGACCCGATGAATCGCGGACTTAGCTTGCCTTTGCGACCAAATCGAAGAATTTTCTTCCACGGAGATACTTTTAGAAATACTCTGTCACCGATCTGAAATTCAATATCTTCACATTTCAAATTTGCGTACGATTTCTGTCAATCTAAAGCTACTTTCAAACTAACACGAATTACTTTCACTCTTTCTTCAATCTTTTGAATCAAATAAACCCCGTGAATCTTTTTCTCCCTAAGCTCGGTCCAATATAATGGAGTTCGGCATTTGCGACCATACAAAGCTTCATACGGTGCCATTTTAATACTCGATTGGAAACTGTTGTTATACACGAATTAAACCAACAACAGATATTTCTCCCAATTGCCTTCAAACTCTAAAACACAACAACGAAGAAGATCTTTGAGAATTTGTATTATTCTCTCAGATTGACCGTCGGTTTGTAGATGAAATGTGGTGCTAAAGTTCAACCTTGTACCCAGAGCTTCTTGCAATTTCTTCTTAAATCGCAACGTAAACCTCGGGTCTCTATCCGAATTAATCAAAACTGGCACCTTGTGCAATCTAATAATCTCTGAAATGTACAACTCAGCTAATTTATCAAGTAAATAGTCTGTACGTATCGAAATGAAATGTGTAAACTTTATTAGTCGATCAACGATAACCCAAACAGCATCTTTCTTCTTTGGAGACAGGGGTAATCCCGATACAAAATCCATCGTAACTCTATCCCATTTCCACTCTGGTATCATCACAAACTGTAGTAATCCCGAAGGTACCTAATGTTCAGCTTTAACTTGTTAACAAACCAAGCATCTTGATACAAACTCTGAAATGTCTCGTTTCATACCCGACCACCAATAACACTATTTTAAATCATTGTACATTTTAGCACTCCCCGGATGAACAGATAAAAAACCCCCAAATTCCCCAATTCTATTTTCTGTGAATTCTTAGTTTAGTTAATTAGTTAGTTAAAAAAACCCCATTATTCTTAGGCTAGATAATAAAAAGACAGTCATTACTAGTACTTTTAGCTCTTTTGGGTTCGACAATCCGGTCTTGCTAAAGCTATACTACTGTTCGATAGGTACTCTTTCCTTCATCGTGATAATAGTTAGTTTCAAGAATGATTCATTATAAATATTTAAAACCTGTCACGAATATCGCGTATCAAGTCTTTGGCGCCGTTGCCGGGGACCTAAGATATTAGGAACACTCGATTTTTATTACTTTAGCCATTTACTTTTACTGCAATGTAAATTTTATTCTAATTTTTATTACTAATTCTTTCTTTTCCCTTTTTCTGGCAAGTTCTTATAGTTTATGACTAGAAGAAACCCGTCAGGACCATTACTTTTTGACAGTGAGATCGATAGCACAGTTCGCAGAAACCAAAAAGCAATAAGGCGAAGCTTAAGATACACAGAGAATGAGCAAGAGGATGATATTCAAACCACAACTAAGGAGATTTGAAAACCAAGAAAATCTGCTACCTCCTGCGATTACTGTTAATCAGAATCCTGCTCCGCGCACTATGTATGATTATGCTAAACCTAATTTAACAGGAACTGAGTCAAGTATAGTTAGACCTGCTATTGCTGCAAATAATTTTGAACTGAAACCTAACACAATTCAAATGATACAACAGTTTGTTCAGTTTGATGTTTTGCAGGACGAAGATCCCAACGCACACTTGGCTAATTTCCTAGAATTTTGCGATACATTTAAAATCAATGGTGTTTCTAATGATGCCATACGTCTTTGGTTGTTTCCCTTTTCGTTAAGGAATAAAGCTAAATAGTGGTTGAACTCGTTACCACGAGGGTCAATTACTACTTAGGAACAAATGACCAAAAATATTCTATTAAAATACTTTCCACCTGCTAAAATGGCTAAATTACTAATTTCCACCTTTTGAGAAGGTGCCCTTGCCATGGGTTACCGCTTTGGCTACAGGTTCAAACGTTCCATAATGGCCTGAATCCTTCGACTCGGCAGATGATTGATGCAGCCACTAGAGGAACTATCAATAATAAGACACCTGATGCAGCTTATGAATTTATTGAGGAGATGTCACTGAATAACTATCAGTGGCAAGTTATGAGAACAAAGCCGACGAAAGTAGTCGATGTCTTCAACCTCGACGCGGTTACTATGCTATCTAACCAAGTAGAACTCTTAAATAAAAAGATTGACGGTTTGTTTGGTTCTACTCAGGTACATCCAGTGATGAGGTGCGATTTGAATGGAGGAGGAGCATGCACAGAATATCAACCCTTCAACCCTAGCATCGAGGAGAAACAAGTCCAAAATATGGGTAACAATAACTCTAGACCCCAAAATAACCCATATAGTAACACTTATAATGCAGGTTGGAGGAACCATCCAAATTTCTCATGGGCCGATCAAGGAAATCAAAGGCCACAACATCCTTTGGGTTTTCAACAACCACCCTACCAACAGGAAAAAAAGCCAAACCTTGAAGAGATGCTCTCAAAGTTTATATCGATGTCAAAAACTCGTTTACAAAATATCGAGAGAGCATTTAAGAATCAACAAGCATCGATCCAAGGGCTCGAAACTTAAATTGGACAGCTTGCCAAGTTGATTTCTGAACAACCACAAGGTAACTTGCCAAGCAACATAGAATCTAACCCAAGAGAGCAACTCAACACAATTACTAGTCAAGATGAGGAAGGGTTAGTCACACTTGAACCAGAACCAAGGCAAGAAATTGAGATAAGCAAAGGTAAAGGTGAGGTAGACCACAATGAGCAGAAACCAGTAAGTACAGAATACAAACCTTGTATGCCATACCCTAATGCGACAAAGAAAGACTGCTCAGATGAACAATTTGGTAAATTTCTTAAACTCTTAAAAAAATTACATATTAACCTACCATTTATTGAAGCACTTTTGCAGATGCCGAACGCAGTCAAATTTTGGAGCTGAACGCGGTTTGCTCAGCCATTCTTCAGAATAAGCCACCCAACAAACTAAAAGATCCAGGGAGTTTTATGATTCCTTGCTTAATTGGTAGTTTAGATGTTAATAATGCAATAGCTGATTTAGGGGCTAGTATTAACGTCATGCCTCACAAGATGTTTAAGCAACTAGATCTTGGGAAACCCAAACAGACTAGGAGGAGCATTCAATTAGCAGATAAAACTACAAGGTTTCCTAGGGGTATTATTGAAGATGTGCTAGTTAAAATCGATAAATTTATATTTCCTGTTGACTTCGTTGTTCTAGACATAGAGGAGGATATCAACACTCCTTTGATTTTAGGAAGGTCCTTTTTTAGCAACTGCTAGAACAATTATTGATGTTGGCATAGGTGAGCTCACACTTCGTGTAGGAAACAAAACAATAACCCTTTAAGCTCGCAATTCCGATAACACATCGAAAATTGAAGGTGATTGACTAAACCATTCTACTAAAACTGACAATATGGTGCAACCTACTTTGCAGGAAATGAGCTTGAAGGAAGTACATGAGCCATTTTCAATGTGAAAAACGAAGGCTACAAATCGAGGAGCTAGATTAACGGCGGACACATAAACTGAGAACACACGATAAACCAAAACTACGCCAGAACAAGCTCAATACCTTTCCAAATCAACTTAAGGTTGGAGATAGAGTTTTATTATATGCCGCAGATCCTCACATTATCACTGCCAAGCCGAACGAAGAAATCCCTCTTACGATACTTAGCATTTTCCCATTCGGTACAGTTGAGGTAAATCATCCCAAGTTCGGGACTTTTAAGGTAAACAATACCCACTTAAAACCTTATTTTGATGAGATTCACAGCAGGAATGAGGAGTATAAACTCCTCAAACCAGCATGACCATTCAATGGAGAGGTAAGTCGAGCTTAGACTATAAATAAGTGCTTCTCGGGAGGCAACTTGAGCACTAACTGTATTAACTTCATTAAATTTTAGTGTTTAACACCTAACTTACTAACAAAGCTCTTGAATACAGGTTTACCACACAGACACGGGCAAGCACACGGGCGTGCCTTAGGCCGTGTGAAAACAGCGCAAAGATTTCCCCAACACAAGCTACAATAAATCATCACGGCCGTGCGACATGGCCGTGGGCGAACCTGCCAAAACAAAACAGGCGTACGACACGCCCGTGCCTGGAAATCGTGGCTGAACCTATCAAATTAACACGGGCGTACAACACACCCGTGCCAAGCAACCGTGGGTGAACCTGCCAAAACAACACGGGCGTGGACCTTCACACACAGGGTGTGGGAGAAGAACAGAGACAGACACGGCCGTACGACACGGCCGTGTGCACCAACACGCCCAAGGTACATGGGCCTGGGGAAATTTTCAGAAGTGACCAAATTCAAAATTTGCGAATCACACGAGCAAAAATTAGGGAACACGGGCGTGTTCCCTGGCCGTGTGTCCCAGAATCTATAAATACCCTAAACTATTCATCATCTCCCTCACCCCAAATCCCTAACCCTAGCCACTGCAAGTCCACACGGCCTCCCTAACACGCCCGTGCGCTGCTTCCAACCCCATTTTTGACGCTCCTTATCATCTTTCTAGCGTTTATTTACTCTTTTTTCTTTTATTTTACTGATTTCTAATGCTATTTATCATAGTAAACTGCACTTTTCATGTTATTTTCAATTTTTGTATCACTCAAACTTCGTATCTAGAGTAGTTATCATCCTTTTCATGTTGAAGTTCTTAATCATTTCATGATTTCTATGCTCCATTTGACTAATTTACGTGCACATTCATAGTTAAGTAGATAAATGTATATTTTTAAGTTTTGTTTTGGTAATTTTTTTTCTTAGTCAGTATATTAGGCTACACTCATTCATGGTTATTGTTTCTATGGGTTTCATGCTATTAACCCCACACAAATTCATTCTTTAGATATCACCATTACTTATTCTCATAGGGTTATTTGGCACATTTACTTTGGCTATTATAGCATAGGTTAATATGTAAGCCTCATGGAAGGTATTCACATTCCACTTCAATTTCCATTATAGGTACACCATGTCACATTCACAAGGAAAGAGAGCCGCCGTCCCTGCTTCGAAGAAAAGGAAAGGAGCATCATCTTCCTCGGGTCCTACAATAAAAATTCGTCACCCTTTCCTACAGTTCCCCATTGGGCCCCAAGAAGAGCTTTTCCAGATTCTACGGGCCCGACCCTTAGAAGTGGGCCGCTGTATAGACTGGGCCGCGCTAGAACAAGTCCAACTTGCGGATGTAATTAAGGCCCTCCTCACCATCGATCCTTAGGGGCTTTTCTTTGAGATTGTCGAGTTGACATATCTCGAACTCACAATGGAACTCTCCTCAACATTCCATCTTCAGACCGTGATGGCCTGTTTTGATGACTTGGGAACAATCCAATTTCGCCTCAGCGGTCTAGTCCACCAATTGAACGTCTCGGAGTTAGGAACCGCACTGGGCCTTTACACTGAGGAGTTCATGAAGGAGAATGAATTCCACGCTCTCAATCGCCACATCCATCACTCTCTTTCACGGTGTTGGAACACCATCGCCCCCGGTGCTGCCTCCTACAATCCTAGTCGCTCCAAGGCATCGGCTCTCCCTCCATCTCTGATGTACTTACACGCTATTTTGGCTCACACGTTAACAGGAAGGAGAGAGAGCACTGGCATCGTCAACACTCACAACTCCTACTTTTTATGGTGTATGTCGCACGGGCACGTCATAGACCTTACTTATTTCATTTCCTTCGCCATTCAACATCAGACGGAGCGACATAGGAAGGGGGTTATCTCCATCAGGCCCTATGTGACGCGGTTGCCTCGGCACTTCGGGCTCTTCAACACAGTAGCCCAATCATCCTCCCTCATTCTCATGGGCCAGATGTCCCCACAAGGCATCTCGAGCATGCTAAGTATGAGGATGATCGAGAAACAACGTGGCACATTCCCTCCTCAGACCCGTCTCGCCCAATCAACTTAGGAGGAGACCCCGAGGACATTACTGATGATGTCCCCCACGTCACGAGGACCCACCGTCTTAGCCACCACCACCCTCTCGACCAGCTCATGCGGCGACTTCATACGTTGACATCTCAGAGCGCCTAACTCGATTCGAGTAGCAATGTTTCAACACTTCGATCACATTGATGCTACCCTACACCAGATTTGTCAGCACTTCCACATCTCATCGCCACCCCCACCTCGCGAACCATCTAGCGATGACGATGTTTAAAAACTTTTATTTATTATTTTATGTTTTTATTTTAATTTTATTTTAAGACTACTTTTTATTTTTTTAACCTTATTTTTATTAGGACTTATAATTATTATTTTACAATTTTTAATTTCGGCTAATTCATATTGAGTACTTACTCTTCTTTATATATTTCCTAAAAGAGTTCCTGATTATATCACAGTTATAAAGAGCTCCAAAGCTCACTATCACATAGGAACTAAAAACTCCACCGGGAAAGGTTCTCCACGACTGCCATGTCCTGCTCGACCACGACCATAGCTACCACCAGATATAATATTCTTTTGGCGCAGGACTTATGGACTAGTGAACGTCTACCACCGCCGGAGTATCCTCCTCCACCCTCATGCCGATTATTCTCTAAAACTCCAGTTCAAGGAAATTTATTCATCATTCAGGAAGTTTCACTTCTCTCCCTATCTTATATTTATATCCTTTTCTATATATCTATCTTTGTACATTGAGGGCAATGTACATGTTAAGTGTGGGGGTATTCATTTCACTATCAGAAAAATCCCTGAATGATTGTCTTATTCTCTTGAAAAGCTCTCATATCATGTCTAGGATAAATTTTGATTGATTCATGACTTTTATTGATATATCTTAAATTAAAACATAGGCATTTATGCATTGATGTTTTAAACTTTAAGACATTAGGGAATCAAGCATGATAAGTTGTTTTTTGAATAATTAAAAACTTTTAGGTTTTTTTCCCTAAGTTTAGGTATTATCTTGTGTTGGAATTCACAAGTTTAAACATCAAAAAGCCATAATTTTTGTGAGATCTTGAGCCTTTAGAGCATCTATTATTTCTTTCATGGTCACTTTCATTATGAGTGTGTCAGTATTGAATTGTTATTCTAGAACTTCCTTGATTATGCATGTCAATACCACACCATTCGATTTGATATGTCAAAATGATAAAGGCACTTAGGTTTAACCCACTCACTCCATAAAAGCCTACCTTCACAATTAACCCTTAAGTGAACCCCCTTGAGCCTAACAACCCATTCATTGATGTACCCTCAATATTAATCCATAACCCATTATTGTTGAAATCCCCTAAATTAATTTGATCCCTATTTTTGTCGAGATTTGAGTTGGAATAGTTGTTTATCTATGTTTTATTCTATTTTTTAATTTGACTTGTTCCTAAATATATATATACATGTATACATTTTAGTAGTAGTGATCTTCTGAGCTAAAAAGTTAAATTCCATATTCTGAGAAAAAGCTCTGTTGTACGCAATTGATGACTAGCCATTTTTCTAGTTAGGCAATTTTTCAATTCAATCTCAATTCTTGCTAGGCAATTTTTCAATTCAATCTCGATTCTAACCCTTTCTTTCAGCTTGTGACCACACCCTTTAACCAAAGCCACGTTACAACCCTCTAAAGACCTTTTGATTGATGTTTCATCTCAATTTATAGTGGTAGAGATTTGATTTTCATGCAAGCCTATGGTAATGACTCTTCATTATTGACTATTGAGTACTTTATTTATTATCCTTAAACACCTCGAGTGATTTGAGTGAATCTTTAGTGAGGATGTGAAACCCTGTGACATTTTGAATCAAAGGTAATTACTTACACGAGATGAGACACCTATGTTTTCATGATAAAATACTCAACTTGGAATGTTTGAAACTTTGATGTTCTTTCAGTTGAATTTTCAATGTATGATTACCTATGGATTATTTTGAGATATTATCGATAGAAATTAAAAGTTGAGAAGAATTTATTTTGATTATGAGTTGAGGATTTTGCTTAAGGATAAGCAAATGCTTAAGTTTGGGGGCATTTGATAAACCGTAATTTATACATATTTCTATCCCATGCTTAACACGTTTTATGGATGATTTTTCCTTAAAATTGGTGAATTCGATGCTCCTAATGCCTTAATTTCATATTTTATACTTAAGTGAGCATAGGAGAGTGAAAGGACTGAGAAACGGGCCAAAAACAGAGAAAATGGGCCAATGTACGAAATCAACACGGCCTGGACCTCCTCACATAGGCAAACCACATGGTCGTGTTAATTTGCAGAATCGAAGCACGACTCACATGGGTGTACCACACGCCTGTGCCTATTTAACAAGCTTGACTACGGTCTGAAGTAATCGCACACAGGCATGTCACACGGGCATGTCCCTGCCGAGCCAAAGTTTAGTCCAATTCGGAAAAGGCCAATTTTGAGGGTTCTTAGGCATTCCAAAGCCGATAAAAACACCCTAGAGGAGGAGGAAAGGGGTCACAGAGAGGGAAGCAGGGAACTACTCAAGGAAAGCCGATTGATCCATCTCAGAAGCCGGATTCATTATCAAGTCTGAAGATCTCCCCTCAATTTTCCTTCAGGAGTTTTGGGTTTTTCTTTATGTTTTGTATTCATTATTTTTCTGAGATGTTTACCTTTTTAGTTATGAACTAAAACCCCTAAATACCTAAGGGTAATGAAACCTAAGACAGATCTTCGTATTATTATCTGAATTGTATGATAAATATTTGACTTGTTCTTAATTATGTGTTCTTAATTCTTGTTTTGATATTTCAGGATATTGATTCAAGCTAAGCTCTTATTCAGAGGAGGAATAGACCCTGTCTAAGAGTACATTTGTCATAATTAAGTAGAGTTGGTTCCGCGCCTAGAGATAGGGTGACAAGATTTTGTCGGATTAGGGTGAAACCTAATAAGAGGATCCATAGATCGAGTTAATACAACCCTAGGGAGTTAATTAGAAAGAGATTTCAATTATTCAACCTAGGGTTAGACATTGTTAGTCTCGAGAGAGATAATAATATAACATAGGGATTTCTATGGATCAAGTCAAATGAATAAATCGTCCGATTCAGAGTCAAATAACAAGTGAAGTCTAGGTGGATATTTCCTTAGGTATTGTCTCAATCAATCATGTTTACCATAAGTAATTCCCCAATCATATTTTTTGTGAATTCTTAGTTTAGTTAATTAGCTAGTTAAAACAAACCCCATAATTCTTAGGCTAGATAATAAAAAGACAATCATTAGTAGTACTTTTAGTTCCTTTGGGTTTGACAATTCGATCTTGCTAAAGCTATACTACTGTACAATAAGTACACTTGCCTTCATCGTGATAATAGTTAGTTTCAAGAACGGTTCATTATAAAAATTTAAAAGCTATCACGAATATCACGTATCAAGAGGCCTTATTACATAATTTAAAATCCAAGCAAAATTTAATTGCAAATGAAACGCCAAATTAAAGAAAACAGGAGCAGTAGTGTGGCCACCTCCGAGCCCTCGCAGCACCAAATCGCCAATAGCTAGGGATTACCTGCATAGTCAAAAAGAAAAGGTGAGTTTACAAAAACTCAGTGTGTAATCCCTTTCAGCCAATCGTATACCACATACAGTAACAGTCTGGGCCTGAGTCCTATTCAGAACAGTACAGTCTGGGTCGCCCATTACAGTAAACAAAACAACACAATAATGCACCCCATCCCAATTCAGCCGTCACACCTCTCCGTACCACCAACACACCATGTAGGGACAAGGTCAACCCACCCAGCCAACACACCAATATCGCAGCAAAGCTGCCAGTAATCATATCGCAACAAAGCTACCAGTAACAGTAACGCAACAAAGCTGCCAGTATTAGTATATGTGGCAAAGCCACTAGTACCAGTATACTTCCTGCAAATCAGTATCCCAACCCCATGCAGTATGTCATGTCATAAATCATACAAGTATGCAGAATGCCATGCTCAATACAGTCAATTCATAGTACATGTTAGTCATTTACCCTCAAGGGGTAAATTAGTCATTTTACCCTTTAGGGGTATTTTGGTTATTTTACCAGCCTTGGGGTCTATGTACTCTTATCGACCCATCAGAGGGTCTACAGTCACCTCGAGTGACTCGTATAACCTTAACAATCCTAACAGTGTAAATAGGCCCAAGGCCCATTTTGCAGCCCAAGTAGGTCCATACAACCTTGTGGCCCATCAAGCCCAAAAGTTACCATGGCTATGCGAACTACGCAGCCTAGTCCAGTATTTACCTTATATTGAAGAATTTATCTGTGTTGAGCCTACAAGCCCATTGGGCCAACATGGCCAATTGTGGCCCAGAACGAACCAACCCATGAGAATGCTCATGGCAGCCTTTACAGTCTAATGCCCATGTTTCGTAGGCTCAGTTAACCACGCGAGCGATCGAACGCCCATGTGGCCTCAATGCTGTATTTTCGACTTTTTGGCTTTTGTCGATTTATAGTAAAGGTGGCGAGATTACACAGCTGTTATGGATTTGTACTTGGAACGCATCTAAAACCAAACACCTATGAACACAACAACCCCATCATTAGATCATACACATGGTTAGTCCAAACCATAACATTGGATGTACTAAACCTTATTCATCACTACTTACCGGCCGCACAATCGCAAAACCTCCACTAGATCCCGAACCAACACAATCTCCCCAATGCTTTAACCTTCACCCAAAATAGTTGTCCGATTCATAAGAATCCATACCCTACATAAACAAATTGAAAACTTTAAGCACTTACCACTAGTGAGAGGATCACTTGTCGAGAGAGAACAATCGGCCTAACCCCTTGGCTATAGCGATCAAATCCCCTAACAATATTCGGCAGAACCACAGTGTTAAATGGAAACCATAGCTGCGGTAGAAAAGGGAGGAATGAACAAAACAAAATCAAATAAATAGAACTTACCACCTAGGTCGACAAATAAGAATAAGAGAAAGAATCGATTCCTGGAGAGACAATGCAAAATCAGTATTCGGCCAACAAAGGTTAAGTTGCACTGAAAGGAGAAAATGAATAAGAAATGAGAAACTCGGTCATCCCAGGCAAAAACTAAAATGGTCAGAGAAGAAGGGAAGCAATAGATATTCGGCCAAAAGGGAAGCTCTTAAGAAAAAGGTGTGAGGGAGAAAACAACCCGTGAACAAAAGATTAAATGCAAGGAGTAAAATCGTAGGTCACTAAAACCTAATAGGTACTTACCAAAGTACGGCACTGCTTCAAAAGTAAAAGAAAAGACCCCAAATTGTACAAACCCAAGAGAAAAACACCTTAAATAGAGTAATCAAAATCGAAAGTCATAGAGAGGAGTCACTCATCCAAAAATCCCTATGCACAACACCCCACATTCGGCACAATTCCACTAAACCTCAAACTCCCCTTTTCTCTATCCTAAAATCTCTCCCCTATCCTTTCCTTGATTCTCTCCACATAACACTCCCTGACCAAGTCAAATTTCACTCAGCAGAGTTTCAAAGAACATCTGCTTCTTACACAGCAAGAGTAGCAAAATAAATACTCTTTTATATTGCCAAGACTTGAACCTCAGACCTCTAACAACTAACACACGCCACGTACCATAGGACACAAGCTCATTTGTGTCACATTTCAACTATAATTATTTATAAGGTCTACATGCTAATGTCCAGATTCATTCAAGGGAAAATCCAAAAATTTGCAAAAGCCAAGACTTGAACCCAGGCTTCTCTAATACCCCCAAACACACCCAAAACACTTTTAGCCATTAAAGCAAACATGCAACTTGTGTCATGACATGCATAATTGCAAGCTTACATTTTTGGGGCGTTACAAAACAATCATCGGATCTGATCTGATAGTCTGAATCATTATTCGACTTGCACTGTACTCTTTTAGCTTGTAGCTGTTATCAAACTTCTGAGCTTTACAAATTTGCTGAAGAAATACCGATTTAGCTTTCAACTTTGCTAGAATCAAACCATTATCAAATAAGGTTAGTTGAGTATTCATCACTCTCAAAGAAAATAATGATTTTCTACTCAAAGCATCTACGACTATGTTCACTTTTCCCTCTTGCATTAAGACACAACCCAAACCATTCAATGACGCATCACTGTAAATCACAAACTCTTTACCCGACTCAGGTTGAACCAACATTGGTGCCTTAGTTAACAATGTTTTCAAATATTCAAAACTCTATTGACATTTTTCGGACCACTCAAATTTCACATCTTTCTGTAGGTATCTAGTCATCAGTGTAGCAATTATCGAAAATCCTTTTACAGAATGTCGATAATAACCAGCTAACCCCAGAAAGCTTCTAACTTTGGATACATTTCTTGGTGGTTTCCAATCAACAACTGCAAAAATCTTGCTCCAGTCAATTCGTATGCCTTCAGCTGAAACAATATGTCCCAAAAATCCAACTTCTCGAATCCAAAACTCACATTTGCTGAATTTAGTGAATAGTTACTTATCTCTCAAGGTTTGTAGCACAATCCTCAAATGTTCGGCATGCTCAGACTCATCTCATGAATAGATCAGTATGTTTTCAATGAATACAACCACAAATTTGTCTAAATACGGTATAAAGATTAGATTCATCAAATCCATAAAAACTGCAGGAGCATTAGTTAATTCAAAAGGCATAACAAGAAATTCATAATGTTTGTACGTAGTTCTGAATGCAGTTTTTGGCACATCCGAATCTTTAACTCACAACTGATAGTTGTCCGATCTCAAATCAATCTTCAAGAACACTGTTGCCCCTTTCAACTTATTGAACAAATCATCAATTCTTGGCAATGGATACTTGTTCTTTATCGTAACCTTGTTGAGCTAACGATAATCAATACAAAGTCTCATTGATCCGTCTTTCTTCTTTACAAATAACACTGGTGTACCCTAGGGCAAAAAACTAGGTCGTGCGAAACCTCTATCTGTTAACTTTTGTAATTGAGCTTTCAACTCTTTCAAATCTGTCGGAGCCATGCTGTATGGAGCTACCGATATTGGTGATGTTCTCGGAACTAATTCAATGGCAAACTAGACCTCTCTGATCGGTGGTAACCCTGATAATTCTTCTGGAAACACATCTGGATACTCACAAACTACTGGAACTAATTCAATCTTTGATTCAGACACTTTTGTATCTAGTACATAAGCAAGATAACTGATAAACCGTAATTTAGACATATTTCTATCCCATGCTTAGCACATTTTATGGATGATTTTTTCTTAAAATTGGTGAATCCGATGCTCCTAATGCCTTAATTTCATGTTTTATACTTAGGTGAGCATAGGAGAGTGAAACGAACGAGAAACGGGCCAAAAACGGAGAAAATGGGCCAACGTACGAAATCAACACAGCCTGGACCTCCTCACACGGGCAGACCACACGACCGTGTCAATTTGGCAAAATCAAAGCACGACTTACACGGGTGGACCACACGCCCGTGCCTATTTAACAGGCTTGACCACGGCCTGAAGTAATCGCACACGGGCGTGTCCCTGCCGAGCCCAAGTTTAGTCAAATTTGAAAAAGGCCAATTTTGAGGGTTCTTAGGCATTCCAAAGCCTATAAATACACCCTAGAGTAGGAGAAAAAGGAGATACACAGAAGAGGAAGCAGGGAACTACTCAAGGAAAGCTGATTGATCCATCTCAAAAGTCGGATTCATTGTCAAGACTGAAGATCTCCCCTCAATTTCCCTTCAGGAGTTTTGGGTTTTTCTTTATGTTTTGTATTCATTCTTCTTTTGAGATTTTTACCTTTTTAGTTTGAACTAAAACCCTTAAATACCTAAGGGGAATGAAACCTAAGACAGATCTTGTTATTATTATCTGAATTGTATGATAAATATTTGACTTGTTCTTAATTATGTGTTCTTAATTCTTGTTTAGATACTCCAGGATATTGATTCAAGTTAAGCTCTTATTTAGAGGAAGAATAGACCCTGTCTAAGAGTACATTTGTCATAATTAAGCGGAGTTGATTGCGCGCCTAGAGATAAGGTGACAAGATTTTGCCGGATTAGGGTGAAACCTAATAAGGGGATCCATAGATCGAGTTAATGCAACCCTAGGGAGTTAATTAGAAAGAGATTTCAATTATTCAACCTAGGGTTAGACGTTGTTAGTCTCAAGAGAGATAATAATATAACTTAGGGATTTTTACGGATCAAGTCAAATGAATAAATCGTTCGATTCAGAGTCAAATAACAAGTGAAGTCTAGGTGGATTTTTCCTTTGGTATTGTCTTAATTCAATACTTTTTCCAATATTAATTCCCCAATTCTATTTTCTGTGAATTCTTAGTTTAGTTAATTAGTTAGTTAAAATAAACCCCATTATTCTTAGGCTAGATAGTAAAAAGACAGTCATTACTAGTACTTTTAGTTCCTTTGGGTTCGACAATCCGGTCTTGCTAAAGCTATACTACTGTTCGATAGGTAATAGTTAGTTTTAAGAATGATTCATTATAAATATTTAAAACCTGTCACAAATATCAAGTATCAATAAGCTTCACAACCTTTTCTTACATATCTCTAAGCTGACATAAATGAAATCACAACAAGCAATTCACTCGACTCATCTAATTCAATTCGAATGATTTCACTATTTTGACATTTCAATTCAATAGTCTTTCATCTACAATTCACAACAGCATCATGCAGAAATAACCAATCCATACCCAGTATCACATCAAATTCATCAAATGGAAAATCATCAAATCAGTTGGAAAAACATCAACCCCAGATCATCAAAGGACAACTCTTGCAAACTTTATCAATTAAAACATATTTTCCTATCGACACTTTAACCACAAACTCGGTAGACTCAGCATGTAAATTCTTACTAGACACTAAATTCATACAGATATACGAATGAGTTGGTCCAGGATCTATCAAAGCAACTATATCAGTGTCATAAAGAGAAAATGTACCACTGATAACATCTAGTGATGACGCATCTTCGCGAGTGCGAATAGCAAGCTCTGGCTAATACCCTGGCCTCAGATCTCACAACAGATTCCCTTGTCCTTCCTTTACTACTCATCACATTTCCCGTGTTTCTAGGTGGTCTTCCTCTAACAGCTGTATTACTTGATCTTGCACTCTAATATTTGTCTTTCTCGAATAACTCAGGACAATCCTGAATAAAATGATCTTGCAAACCACATTTGAAACAAGCTTTATTTATTTTATCCCAGCAATCTCCAAAATGTCGTCTCCCACACTGTTGACACTCGGGTTTATTATTTCTCATGCTGCCAACACTCGATACTGATGTAGCTTGAGCTTTAGGACTTGAGTATTGCTTTCCACGATCTCTATTTGGATATCTGGCTGAAGCATTTGAATGAGTATATGAATCCTGTGATTTCTTTGATGAGGATTGATATGGTTTATTCATCGATCTTTTTCTCGAATCTCTAGCTTCAAAATCTACCTTTCTCTTTTCTTTTCCAAGCTCTTCGGTTTTACAGGCTCTGTCAACTAGTACCACAAATTCTTTCAATT
The DNA here is from genome assembly GCF_007990345.1 of Gossypium hirsutum. Classification (NCBI taxonomy): domain Eukaryota; kingdom Viridiplantae; phylum Streptophyta; class Magnoliopsida; order Malvales; family Malvaceae; genus Gossypium; species Gossypium hirsutum. The sequence goes on from NC_053436.1 coordinate 31,015,240, forward strand.
ATAAAATCCCAACTAGTAATCTGATATCCTCGTTCAACCCATTTTTGAATCTTTTACACATAATGGTCTCAGTTGAAACACACTCCCGAGCATACTTATTGAGTCTAACAAACTCTCGCTCGTATTCTGTCACAGATATACGACCCTGTTTCGCTTTAAAAACTCTTTGCGTTTCTGATCAATGAATCATTGACTGATGTATTTCTTTTTGAACTCAGCTTGAAAGAATTCCCAGGTAACTCTTTCTCTCGATACCACAGACACCAAAGTATTCCACCATTGATACGTAGTGTCCCTCAGAAGTGATACAACACATTTTAAACACTCTCCCAGTGTACAAGAAAGCTTATCAACTACTCTGATAGTGTTTTCAAGCTAAAACTTGGCTCGCTCAAGATCATTTTCAACATTAGCTCTAAACTTTTCAGCTCCATGTTTTCGAATCTTATCAACTGGCGGCTTATTCAATCGTAGAAATTCCACCCCTTAAGGAATTATGGGAACCAGTTGGGGATTAGGTGAGGGTGGAGGTTGTTGAGCAGCCGGATTTGTTCGAGCAAACTTCGTAAACCACTCATTCATCATCTAGAACAAGGCTTCTTTAGCCTCTCCTCCTTGGCTACCCGACACGAGTCTAAACTCTGATTACGCTACTCCGTGAACTGAGGTAGCCATATTACTTTCCACATCATCAGCTACAGCTCGATTGAGATCCATTTACTATACGAAAACATGATTTAAACTTCTAGGAGATATCACACTATCATAGGTTATATATGGCATGTATAGCTAGACCCTCACACACGCTACATTAACCTGAGAATCCACTAAACTGTAGCTCTGATACCAGTAAATGTAACACCTATCACTCGTAAATGCCAGAATAGGGTTACAGAGCATTACCGAACATATAATATAATTACACACACATTTTCAAGTTCAAAAATAATCATCATTCATTCAAGTACATATCGTCCCTAATATAAGCCTACGAGGCCTAAAACATGCATTCGGAAAAGCTTGGGACTAAACTGATAACTTATGAAATTTTTGAAACACTTAAAAAAATTTCCAAATTACAGGGGACACACGCCCGTGTGGCCCGGCCGTGTGTCTAACACGGCCAAAGACACGCCCGTGTCACAGGCTGTGTGGACATTCAAAATGGGATCACATGGCCATGTCCCAGCCCGTGTATGACCCCGTCTAACTCTTTGACTTGGGTTAAACAGCCAACAGCCACACTCGTGTGACTAGCCCGTGTACCCTAAAAATCACCACACACGCCCGTGTGTCAGGCCGTGTGCTAGACCGTGCCAAACCTGAAGGGTATACTGATTTATGCTACAAGGCCAAGTCACACGCCCGTGTGCTAGACCGTGTGAAGCATATTGACTTGGTTTCTAATTCAACACCAAGGGACATATGGCCATGTAATCTTACTGTGTGTCAGATACGGCTGAGACACACGCCTGTGTATCTGCCCATGTGGACAAAAATAGGCTATTTACCAAGCCATTTTGCTACCCAATTTGTATACACCTACGCCAATCCAAATGGCACCAAAACATAGCATAAATAGGCATCCAATTCAAGCACAACCAAGACCAAAACATGCCATTTCAATTCCAATAACTAACATGCTCACAATTTCATGTTTTACCAATTCAAAGCATACAAGTTTCACAATTTCAAAACACTTAATTGGTCACTTTCAATTGTGCACTAATTTACCTAAAACCACATATCTATCATAAATCTTAATGCATTCATATGGTACTCAATGTACCAATCCACAATAAGGCATATCCTAAGCAATTTGCTACCTTTTATGCTAAGTTTCAACAAGCCATTCAACAAGCAAGTATAATCCACATCACCAAAGAGCATTAGTACATATATATCTACATCACCATATTTGTCAAACTAAGCCAACTCACATGGCTATACACAAACAAAATACTTAACTTTTACAAGCCAACACAAATGGCCAAATTCATAATAACATATACCAAAATGACCCAACATCCCTATACATGCCATATGACCAAACTTAATTTCAAAGGTACCAAGTGATAGTTGGATAGTATGATGAAGTCTCCAACGATCCTTGAATCTGAGCTAGCTTTAAAATCACTAAAAAAACCCAGAAAAACAAATGATATAAGCTATAAAGCTTAGTAAGCTTGTATGAATTAATAAGCAAACTCACCATTTATTCCCAATCAAATAATATAAACATAATATGCCAAAACATTCAAATCAAAATGTTAACTTATATTCAATCACAATCATAACCATGAACTTATAACTTCCATAAATTCGATGCTCACATATTTTTCGTACATACCTGTATCATTACGTATCTATTCTCACCATTTCATATCTTCGATATACCAATTGAACCATTTGGAATATAAGTCAGATACTTGAAAGTCTTGCACCCGAAGTGCCAATATCATGGCCCAAATACAACTCATTGAATCTCGCACCTGAAGTGCCAATATCATGGCCCAAAGCCAACTCAATGAATCTCCTAATAACATGTCCTTTGTATCCTACTCTATTCTTAAGGTTCAACCAGGATTTTCAATGCCAAATCTTCGTTGAATGTGTCCACAAGGTCGTAATTCACAATTTAGGCAATATAAGGTATTTAAAATAAAATTAAAACAAAGCTTATTCCATACGAACATAGCTAGGATGCAAAAACAACGAAACGAGTCGATTAATCCAAAACCTTACTCTTTCCCCGATCTAATTCTGTATTTTGCTTTTCTTGATCTATATAATATCAAATTTATCTTATTAAATAATCTACCTATTCAATTTAGTCCAAAATACACTTTAAGGCACATTTACACTTTTTGCCCCTAATATTTCAATATTTTTACAATTTAGTCATTATTTCCTAAAATTACAAATTCATGCAATTCAACCACAACCCATGCTAGCCATTTTCAGTTAGGTCCCTAGTAGCCCCTATTTTTCATTTATTTCACATTTTAACCACAAAGTTTCCACATTTCACAATTGAATCCCTAATTTGCATTTTCACTAAAAATCACTTAACAAAACTTTTATAACTATCATCAAACATTGATAATATATCATCAATCCATAAAGCTCATACATATTCATCAATGGAAACATTCTAAACCTTTAACAGATTTGAAATTAGTCTCTGGGCTAGCTATATTAACCTACTACGATCTCCAAAACATAGAAATCATTATAAACGGGATGAAAAATCATACCAATGCAAGATAAATAGCTTGGACGAATGCCTTAGGATGCTCCCATGGTTTTCTCCTTTAAAAATCAGTGAAATAGATGACAATAGATGATAAAAATGGGTTTTTTTAATTTAATTAACTATATTTACTAAATACCAAAATTAACCTTATTTTTAACTTAAAATTTCAATAATATCAAGCCATTATCATCCAATATCTAATTAATGGGCTTTTTATCACATAAGGACCTCTACTTTAAAGTTCTATAGCTATTAAACACCTTTAGCTAATAGAACACAAGTTTTACACTTTATGCGATTTAGTCTTTTTTATCAAATTAAGCATTTAAATGATAAAATTTCTTAACTAAATTTTCACACAATCATAATTTCATGCTATTGACATTCAAATAATAATAAAATAATTATTTTGACCTCAGATTTGTGGTCCCAAAACTACTGTTCCGATTTGACTAAAAACAAGTTGTTACAATGCCCCTGAGACAACAAAAATAGTGTTGATCCCAAATTGCCTCAGTTCTATTGTCAGAATTTGATGGAGATAAATTTGCACAAAAAGTGGTCACAAACTTTTATTAGACAATCCAGGGACGAACATTCATCCCTGAATGCAGTTTTGATCTGGCCTCTCCATTTAATAATGAAGTTTGGGATGATGTTCGCTTTCACTGTTGGAACAAATTTTGTATGCTTTCCTAAGCAACCTGGAGTAGTACCCATCATATGGTGTTTACTCCAATTTGAATTTTTTTAATACGATTGGTGTACGTCAAACATGCTAGTGTGAATGTTTCGCCCTCCACCATTTACGAATATTATGACATCCCATGTTATGAGTAGGACGATTTGTCATCCCTCGATTTAAATCACTTCCCTAATGTAGTCATGGACACAATTCTGAACTACCTTACAAAAGGTAGAGGTGAGTGGAAGCTTGAATCTTCATTAGGGAGACTTTTCTCTTTTAAACAAAAAATCATGTTCCCCATTGTAAAAATCTGGATGCAATTTGTATGTACCTGTCTTTTCCCTCACTTGACACTAAAAATGTTAATGTTTTTAGAGAAGCCTTAATATACTCACTTTTCTAGTGTAAAAGAATTTGTGAAGGTACATGAATAAATCAAAAATTGAAGCGTTGCATTACGAGAAACAAAGTGATTATTTATTTCCTACATTTGTTTACTGATCTCTACTATAGGGTTGGCATGGATATCATGTCCACTGAGCAGACTCAACCTCACACTCGTAGCACCATCAGAGAGTCCTTGCTCTACTAATCCCAAGAGCTTTATCGAAAGTAGATTCAGAAGTGGAATCAACGTCATAAAAACAAGATGGACGTGCCTCAAGTAGCAAAGAAGACAAGCACCATGAAGAAGACTAAAGATGAGCCTACATAGTGGCAATGTAGGCCAGGCTAAGATGCGCACTAAAATACTAGAATGCTCAAGGCAATGAAGCCATTTATAATATGTTTATGACGAGTTAAGGAGTAGAGGGTATACAATGGCCCAGCTGGTCGAGTGATTCATCCATAGACGATGAAGACGAGGAGAAAGTTGATAAGGAGGGAGTGACAAAGGTGAAGCAATTGATGATGAGGCAATGGAGGATGATGATGCGACACCATATGTTAATACCACCGAAGATGTATTCACCCATGCACGTCCAACAACTGAGGGTGTTGTCATCGAGAGTAGAGCACGCCCATCTCCCAAACGCTCAATAATGGATTTGGTCATTAGAGAAGAAATGAACATATAATTGAGGAAAACGACTCGAAGGACGATACCTACAATGTATAGTTACATGTTTTCGCATTTTACTTTTATTTCTTTGTGTGGTATGTAAACTAATAAACAACACTATCTTTTGGACTTATTTTTCATTTTTAGATTTTGTATTTTGTTTGTTTTGTGTTTTATTTGTGTGTGTTTGTCCCATGTGCAGTGAGTTACCTTGAAAGACTACACAACATTCGTGAGCTTCAACGAGGAGATGGACCCTTAAGCTAGTTTGACGCTCCATTCTAGGGAAGTCCAGTAACCTCCTATCTTTTTTCAAGAATAGGTTGGTTACAATGTGTAGGCTAAGTCCAGGAGTTGCATATAGTTTTATGTTTTTTTTTTACTTTTATTGTTTTCATGTTATTTTGTGTGTTTATTTTTAATTTTTCATATTTTTCAAAAGAAATTTCAAAAATACCAAAAATATTTTTCTTTTTTTTTATTTTGTGTATTTGCATGGTGCTTGGGCTATAATAGTGTAATAAGTCATTAGTTGTAAATATTGAATAACTACATTGAATTGACAAACTTGTAAATTTTGAATGATACTAGATGATTTGCTATTCTTAATTGTAGACTAGTTAGTTTAATTAGTTAATGTGTATAATAGGGTGGAGGCAATAACCTAAATGAAAATCTATAAATTGTACCATAGGATGAATGAAGTATACAGATCCTTGTAGAGAAATAATTTGAATTGTTCATTTTTCTTTTAAATAGATGTGTGCTTGAAAGAATTGGTGTACGTGATTGATTCAGGAAAGACCTCAGGCATTGTTTCAAATAGCCTAGGGCTATATATCCCTAGTTCCCATAACTTTGAGTCTTGAATACCTTTTTCTTGTAAGCCTTATTATTAAAGCCTCAAGCCTAAATGAGTCTAGTACTCAATCCTTTTCAGTCCCATTTTTTAAAATGCACTACATAATAGATGTTGAGCCATGGACATTGAAGGATAGGTAGAGACATTATGATGTCTTTGTGAGTGAACAAAAATGAAGGGATTATGTGAGTTAGTAAGTAGAAAAAAAAATAAAAAAAATGAACGAAAGAGTGCAAAATAAAGAAAAAGAGAGCTAAATCAAAATTAAGCTCAAAAATAAAAATCTTTTGGTACAAAATTACAAAATTTTGTTTGTTCTAATATCACGTAATACCTTCTAACAATTTGGAGAAATAAGGTAGGTCAGAGAAGGAGAAATAATTATGTGAGCTCGTAAATAAATTGGGGACGAACAAGGAACAATATCTTGTGCTTAACCATTTCTAGTGTTTAAATCCGATTTGAATGCCTATTGTTTTAGTTCTAAACCGTCCTAAGCCTCAGAACGCTACAAGCCTAGAAGACTTTTGGGACCCAAATAAGTCACCAACACAATAATTCTAAATAGCTTTCATTTGTTTGAATGAATATGACAATTTTTTTAAAAACATGTATGAGTGATCTGCATAATTTTTTTTTTTGGATAACGCTTGTTCATATGTTCATTTCCATTGCCTCTACACCTATTGACATTTTAGCTTAGTGAACTAACCATTTTCACATTAGGAATAAACATGTTAGCTAGATATCACTCTTAAGTTGCATGTGAGGCAATTCTCGTACGAGTTCGATGTTTTACTGCTATGTGACTCAATTGTCTAAATTAGTCCAAGATTCATCTTTTCTTTTGCATATTTAGTGTGTTTGTTTGAGGACGAGCAAGGAGTTAAGTTGTTGGCAGAAAAACTATTGATATATACGTAAAACATAAAATATGATAACTCTCATTAAAATGTTCAAATACATTATTGGCTAATTGCCACGGTTTAAACAGTTTGACGGAGTGCCCCTTTAACATGACTCATGTAACAACCCATTTTTTAATGGTGTCGGAAACAGTGGTTTTGGGACCACAATTTTGATGAGTAAGTCCATAAATATTATTATTTAATATTTACGAGTCAATTATAATGATATAGTAATTTTTGGTCGATAGCTTTTAGAAATTTGATAATTAGTTAACTGCAAGTTGTTTGAACCTAAAGTTAGTGGTTTTGAAAAATGGGGTATTGGGACCTCATTTCTATAAACCAAGCTCGTAAATAATTGTATTGAAAATTTACAGAGCTGTTACTAGGTGAATTGAATTTTGGTTCTGAAATTGTGGTGATTAGATAGTTAATTAAGGAAAAAGGACTAAATTGTAAAAATAATCAAAGTTAACTGATATTGGATTTTATTTGTTAAAAGGCTAAATTAACTAATTTTAAAGGTTTTATGTAGCAAATTACACTTTTATTTGTAGTGGAAGGTTGTTAAATGTTTTATTTGAATTTTATAATTAACATTTTTACTTAATTTTAATGTTAAGTTAATAAAGTAATGGTTAAAACATAAAAAAAAAGAAAGTCATCACCTTCATTTTGATCTTCTCACTGAACAAAAACACAAAAACACTATTTTTTGAAGCTAGGAGGATTCAACCATCTCACAAGCTTGCATGTAGGTACTTTTGAGCTCGATATTTTTTTTATATTTTTTATGTTTTTGTGACTGCTATAACTTAAACTAGCTAACCCGTACTTCTGTTTTCAAGACTATCAAAGTTTTACAAAGTTTTTATTTGAAGTTTTTGAATGCTAATGGTAGATTTTAAAGATTGGAAATGAAATAGGGTTAATTTGTTAAGTGAATTTTGTTAGTTTTGAGTTTACTGACTAAAATCTAATATTGTTGATTTTGATATGAAATATCTAAAATTATTAATTGTAGAGGGTTGTATAAGAATATAATTGAAATTGGAGCTTAATTGTAAAAGATATAATTGCTTCAGTTTTAGGGGCTAAATTGAATACAATGAAAATTTTTAGAAATAATAATAGTATAAGGTATTTATAACTAATAATTGAAAATAAATTCCAGTATAGATCAAGAATTGGTAGATAATTAAGGAAAAGAGAAAATTACAGATTAGTCTCTACCACTCCTACTTTTGTTTTTTTCTCTTGGTAAGTTCATACAGTATAACCAAGTTTCAATTGATGTTGTATTATGTTTAAATGTGCAATTGTGTTTTATTGAAAGTTTGAATTGGTTATGAACTATTACACAAATTAAGTATTGAACTTTAATGAAATGGACTGTTACGAAATGGAAATGTTGACGTTAAATCCCGATGAACTTAGTAAAAGTTTGTATACGAGGTTACAGGTTGATGCCTGATGATTCCAAGCTCCAAAATTTGTTGCGGACTCGAAGATATATGTGACACAAGTTTAGCTTAGGCGAGTAACCTTATGTCGTCTTATAGGTTTAGCCCAGATGGGTAACCTTAAATGTATATAAGGCCCTGGCAATGATATTTTTTGTGTAGATTTAGCCCAAACAAGTAACCTGACACTAGTGTTTATGATTTGCTCGGACGAGCATTTGACATTATTTTCACCTATGTACTGGGTTCTTGTAATAGTTTGATTTTGGGTCTAGTCAAAATAGGGGTTTCGGGACCACGAATCCGATGAAGTAAGATTTTTTTATTACATTTTTATGGTCTACAATTTCGAGGAACTGTTTCGTGAAAATTTCGTTCGAAAATTTTATCGATTGGGCACTTAATTTAGCTAAAAGGACTAAACTGCAATAGGTGAAAAATGTGTGTTCTAAAAGCTAGAGGTGTCTAGCAGCTATGAAATTTTAAATTGAAGGTCCTTAGATGGTAATTAGACCATTTGTTAATTAGATGGACAAAAATGGACATGATTAGGTGAAATTTTAAAGTTATGCATGACGGGCATTTTGGTTATTTGTCAAATAAAGCCAAAATAACTAAATAAAAGTCTTCATCTTCATCAATTTAGTCCCCTTTGGCCGAAATTTACAAGAGGAAGACATAGCTAGGGTTTGTCAAGCTTCCAAGCTCGATTGTAAGTCCGTTCTAGCCCTGTTTTTAATGATTTTCATGTTTTTGAGATCCTTGTAACCAAATCTAGCTATTTCAAGGACTAATTTGAAAGAAAGATGAAGTTTAAAATTTTACCCATGTTAGATATTTGTGTATTTTGATGTCTAATGGTAGAAAATGCATGTTTGGTGTTAGATAAACAACTTTTGCTAAGTGATTTTTGGTAAAAATGTCAAAAATGACTTATTTGTAAAAGTTATAAAATAAGTAGTAAATGTGTGATTAAGTGAAAAATGTGGCTGGCATAAGTATGAAAATGGTTCGACTAGGCTTGTGTTTTGAAGAAATTGAATACATTTCATTTTACGAGCCTAGAGACTAAATCGTAAAAATGTAAAATGTTAGGGGCAAAAATGTAATTTTTCATAATATGATTTTTGGGCTAAATTAAATAATCTGAGTATTAAATGAGTTAAATTTGTTATTATAGATCAAGAACAATAAGATTCAGTGTAACACCCCAAACCCGGCCTAAACGTTATGGTTGAATCTACGATGTCACATTGAAGTGTTTTCCAAAAAACATAATTTTGTTGAAAATTTTGTTCTATATTAAAACCTCTTCGTGATCTTAACTACAATTTAGGATATCTTGTTCATTGTTAAAATTCAAGTCATTTACGAAAAATTTTAGTCATATTAGATTGTTATTACACTTTAAAACAATGTTGGATGCGGAAGCTTTTAAAGTATGTTGCGTTAAACGTGGTGTTTTGAAAAGCGTTATTTTTTTCGAAAATTTGCGGCCTACTACTAACAGATATGAATCAAAGTAAATAAATGTCAACTCAAAATAAAAACTAAAAGATGCCTTATTACAAAGCAAATACCCAAATTAAATTACTTATAAATTAAGAGTTAAAAATGGAAGCAAATACGATTGTGTGGCCACCTTCGTGTCCCTCGCAGCATCGATCCCCTAAGAATTACCTACGCAAAAAAGAAAAAGGGTGAGTTTATGAAAACTCAGTATGTAACCCCTTAACAACAGTCAGTCATACATTAGGAAATTACAGTCTGGGCCTAAGCTCATTTCAGTACAGTTCAGTATCAGTTGGGCATTAGCCCATTACAGTACCAGTATCAGTTGGGCATTAGCCCATTACAGTACCAGTATCAATGTGGGCCTTAGCCCAATTCAGTAACAGTATCAGTATCAGTACAAAATGCAAATAGAGATCCTACCCCACCAACCTATACACTCCATTCCGTCCAGTCCTACACTCCATGTGGGGATAAAATCAACCCATCCATCCCTACACTCCAAAATAGCACCGGTTGCGGCACTAAACAGTGATTGCAGCAGAGCTGCCAGTACAGTACACTTCCTCCAATCAATAATAAACCCATTCCCATGCAATATGTCATGTGTCGTGGCATAATATCATACGTGTAAGCAACAAATATGGAATGGCATGCTCAAATACAGTCATACACAATATAGGGGCAAATCAGTCAATTTACCTCATAGGGGCATAACAATCATTTCACCAAATTGGGGTCTAGGTGTACTTACTGACCCAAAATTAGGTCCACAGTCATTTCGAGCGACCCGTGCAACCTTATCAGTCAAACAGTGAAAATGGGACCACGGCCCATAATGCTGGTCCATGTGGGCTCACACGCCCGTGTGGCCCACAAAGCCAAAAATGGCCTTGGCCGTGTGAACTACACAATTAGGCCCAATAATCTCCACACATCCGTGTGGTTTACGTGGGGCCCACACGGTCTATTTCAGCCCATCATGGCCCGAGTCGGTCTTAGACCATGAAATCATTCATGGCCGGCCTTAACGGTCTTACGCCCACTGAAGCAAACATGCATTTTGTGACACAACATACATAAATAAATATTTAAGATTTCGGGCCTTACAGCTATACCCCCTAAAAGAAATTTTCAACATCGAAATTTACCTGATCAAAACAGATGAGGGTATTGTTGTCGCATCGCCTCCTCCAGTTCCCATGTGGCCTCCTTTAAGTTGTGATTGCGCTAAAGTACTTTAACTAGTGGAATAGACATTTTTCTCAAAACTTTCACATCCCGATCTAAAATCTGAACTGGCTCCTCCTCGAAAGTTAGTTCTGGCCAAACCTTAATCTCTTTAGTTGAGATAACATGCATGGGATCAGAGCGATAGTACCTCAACATAGAGACATGAAACACATCGTGAATCTGGTCCAATTCTGGTGGTAACTCAAGTTGATAGGCAGCTGGTCCTACAGGTTTCAATAGGCGGTAAGGCCCAATGAACCTTCGGCTCAGCTTGCCCTTCTGTCCAAACCTCAATACCTTCTTCCATGGCGAGACCTTGAGAAAAACGAAGTCCTCCACAGAATACTCAATCTCCTTACGCTTCAGATCTGCATATGACTTTTGTCTGTCTGATGCCGCCTTCAGTCGATCCTAAATCAGACTAACTTTATCCTCGGTATCAGAAATTAATTCAGGGCCTAAAACACGTCGCTCACCAAACTCAGTTCAACACGAAGGAGTACGACACCTACGACCATATAATGCCTCGTAAGGTGCCATCTGTATGCTAGACTGGTAGCTATTATTATACGCAAACTCTGCTAGCGGCAAGAAGTCCTCCCAACTGCCTCGAAAATCTATCATACAACTCCTCAACATGTCGTCTAGTATCTGAATCACCCTCTCTAACTGACCATCTATCTGAGGATGGAACCCAGTACTGAAGTCCAACCTTGTACCCAAAGCCTCGTGTAACTTCTTCCAGAACTGAGACGTGAAGTGACGATCTCTATTAAATATTATGGAAACTGGTAGCCCATGCAATCTCACTATCTCAGCCACATACAGTTTAGCTAGCTTCTGCAATGAATAATTAGTGCGAACTGGTATGAAATAGGCAGATTTGGTCAATTGATCCACGATGACCCATACTGAATTCTTTTTAGATGGTGTTAAGGGTAGCCCACTAGCATATTACATAGTCACCCTTTCCCACTTCCAAAGTGGAATTTTAACTGGCTGAAGCAACCCTAAAGGTAACTGATATTCAGTCTTGACCTGCTGGCAAGTCAAACATTTACTCACAAAGTCGGTAACTTCACGCTTAAGACCTAGCCACCAATATAACTCACGAAGGTCTTAGTACATCTTATTCCCACTGGGATGCATCGCATAGGGCTACTATGAACCTCTCGCAGTATAGACTGCCTCAAACCAGTATCCCTCGGTACACAGCCTCTCCCATGGAAACACAGTACCCTTTTGCTATTCAGTCCAAAACCTGAAGTTTCCCCACTCTTAATTTGTCGGAAACGAGGTCCCAATGATTCATCCTTCAACTGTTTACTCTTAATTTGCTCAACCCACATCGGTTTAACTTGGAGCTCAGCCAACAAGCTACCATTATCGAATAGGCTGAGGCGAGCAAACATCGCTCTCAAATCAATCATAACCCTACGGCTCAGTACGTCGGCCACCACATTGGCCTTACTAGGGTGGTATTTAATCGAACAGTCATAATCCTTAAACAGCTTAATCCATCTACGCTACCTAAGATTTAGCTCCTTCTGAGTGAGGAGATACTTTAGGCTCTTGTAATCCGTGTAAATAATACACTTCTCACCATACAGGTAATGCCTCCAAACTTTCAGTGCGAATACCACCGCAGCCAACTCCTAGTCATGCGTCGGATAATTTGCCTCATGAGTCTTAAGCTGGCGTGACGCATATGCCATGACCTTACCCTCTTGCATCAACATACAACCCAGACCAACGTGTGATGCATCGCTGTAGATAGTAAACTCTTTCCCAGGCTCTGGTTGTGTTAAGATAGGGGCCTCAGTCAAAACTTTCTTAAGTTTCTCAAAACTTTCTTGTTGAGCATCAATCCAATTAAACGGCACCCCCTTACGCAACAACTTAATCAGAGGTGCAACAATCAATGAAAACCCCTCAACAAACCGTCTATAATACCCTGCCAGACCTAGAAAACTTTGAATCTCAGATACCGTCTTAGGCAGCTTCCAATCCAAAACAGCTTCAATTTTTAGAGGATCAACCCTAATCCCTTTAGCAGATACCATATGACCCAAAAATGTTGCCTTTCGTAACCAGAACTCGCATTTACTGAACTTGGCATATAGTTGTTTCTTACTCAAAATCTGCAGAACAACTCAGAGATGTGCATCATAATCAACTTCAGTTCTCGAATACACCAAGATATCATCTATAAAAACCACTACGAACCGGTCCAGATAGGGCTGGAACACTCGGTTCATCAAATCCATAAAAGCCACCAGTGCATTCATCAGTCAAAATGGCATCACTAGGAACTTGTAATGACCATAACGAGTCCTAAACACTGTCTTGTAAACATCAGCCTCTTTAACTCTCAGTTGATGGTACCACGATCAAAGATCAATCTTATAGAAGACCGAAGCTCCTTAAAACTGGTCGAATAGATCATCAATCCTCGGTAGAGGGTACTTTTTCTTAATAGTCAATTTATTCAATTGCCCGTAATCGATGCACATACGTATGGATCCATCCTTCTTTTTCACAAATAAAATCAGTGCTCCCTATGGTGACACACTAGGTCAGATGAACCCTCGATCCAGTAACTCTTGAATCTGAGCCTTAAGCTCCACTAGCTCCTTTGGTGCCATTCTATAAGGGGCGATGGACACCGGAGCTATACCAGGCAAGAGCTTTGTCCCAAATTCAACTTCTCAGTTTGGAGGTAACCCAGGTAGCTCATCGGAAAAAACATCTGAAAAGTCCTTAACTATTCTGATAACTTTAATAGACGAAACCTCAGAATCAGAAATATCGATGTAGGCTAGATACGCCTCACAACCCTTACGAACCAACTTCTCGGCCCTTAGTGCAGAAATCACATTTGACAAATAATTCCGACGCTCCCCAATTACCACTACCTCATTACCCTCAACAGTTTTCAGTACCATCCACTTAGCAGCACAATCCAAATTCACTTGATGTTTAATCAACTAGTCCATACCTAGAATTAAGTCGAATTCTCCAAAAGGGAGTTCCATTAAATCCGCCAAAAAGATCATTCCTTAAACCTCCAAAGGTACATCCTTAAACAGTTTATTCACTCTCACTGACTGCCCTAATGGACTCAACACAATAACCTCACTTGCAGTGTTTTCAACCATTATACCCAAAGTCCCAGACACAGTGCAAGTTATATAAGAATGCATAGACCCAACATCAATCAATGCAGTATAAGGTACATTATGGATAAAGAACATATCCATAATAACGTCTAGGGCGTTTTTGCCCTCTCAGCAACGTGTAATATAAACCAATACTGGCTGTCTCGCCTCAGTATGACCAACACCTCTACTTGATGCTCCACGACCACGGCCCATACCATTTCCATCTTTGGCCTGACCACGGCCTTTTGGTGGTTGTTGAACACCTCTCAGTGGCTAAACAGTACCCATACCAATAGTTGCATCTGATCGGGCCTCCGTGGACAATCTCTGATACGATGCTCTAATGATCCGTACCTCAAATATGCCCCAATCATTTTCCAGCATTCGCCCTGATAGCGTCTCCTACAATCCTCACAGGGCTGCGATCCAAAAGCAGTAATAAGGGCCCTAACTCTGACTGGCCCAGCAACTCTAGCCTTTTTCTTAGGCCTCACAACTAAACTTGAGGGCTTCAAATCCCTCTTGTTCCTACCTCTTTCCTTTTCACGATTCTAGCGTTTAGCTCACTTCACATCCTCGGTGATCTTCACCTTATTCACTAAAGCAGCAAAATCTCGCTCCCTCTGTGGAGCTATCAAAACCCTTAAATCATTCCTGAGGCCGTCCTCGAATCAAACACAATGCTCATATTCAATTGCCACTATCCCACGCGCATAATGGCTAAGTCACAGAAATTCAGCCTCGTATTCAGCTATAGATTTATCCCCCTGACACAAATTCGAAAAACTCTCTCCTCTGGGCATCCACATAACTAGCACCCACATATTTCCCTTGAAATGCAAACTTGAAAAATTCACAGGTCAACCGGTCGGGCTGAGTATCCTCTTTAACTGTGAGCCACCACTGGTAGGCTTCATCTTACAGCAGTGACACTGCACATTTTAGTTTCTGCTCAAGGATGTAGTCAAGGTCGTATATAATCTTCTCTGTGGCCTCAATCCAATATTCAACCACATTAGGGGAAACTCCAGCCATACCCTTAAAAATCTCAGCCCCATTAGACTGGAGTCATTCTGTAACCGACCCACGGCCCACAGTACCAGTATTGGGCCCAGCGACCCTCTCCAAAATTCGCAATGTAGCTTGGGACAGTGCGTCGTCCCCAGCCGCACGATCGTGAAACCTAGTCTTAGTCACAGGTGAAGCCGGTGCCTCTCTAGCTTCAACGTTAGGCATATGGCCAGATGACGAAAACCTAGCCCGAGCACCTCCACGACCTCCACCACAGCCTCTTGTACCCCTTCCACAAGTACCTCTAGTGCTCATTATCAATTTGCGTATTATCTGTATTAAAAGTTTTATGCATCA
This sequence comes from Gossypium hirsutum, assembly GCF_007990345.1. NCBI lineage: Eukaryota > Viridiplantae > Streptophyta > Magnoliopsida > Malvales > Malvaceae > Gossypium > Gossypium hirsutum. The sequence continues at coordinate 31,030,754 of NC_053436.1, forward strand.
GCTTACAGTTCCAGTGTTTATTAACAAATATTTTATGAAAAGTAGTATTAGTTGTTCAGAGTTTTGTTTTCACAGATCATAGTCTTACTACAGTTTTATTTTACCCTAAATATAGCATTTCAGTACAGTTTATTGCCAACAGTAGTTTCAGTATTTCAATTTACACAAACAGTAGTTTCAGAAGACTTACAGAATCAGCATCAGAGACTCTGTGTACCACACACTCAGTAAAACATTTCCAAGTATTTCAAATCATTTGAAACAGAGATTTAAAAGACACCCAAATCCACAGTCGAGTTTTATAACCTAGCTATGATACCACTAAATGTAACACCCCAAACTCGGCCTAGACTGTAATATCCCGAATTAGGGCCTAATCAGAATAGTGGTTTCGTGACCATAAATCTGAGATAGAAATAATTATTTTATAATTATTTTGAGGTTTATGATATGATTGCATGATTGTGTGAAAATTTCGTGATGAAATTCTATGCCTAAAATGCTTAAATTGAAAGTAGGGACTAAATCGAATATGTTGCAAAACTTGCATTCTAGAAGTTTTTAGTATGAAATTGTTTTGGAATATTAATGAGGAGGTCTTAAATAGCAATTTGACCAATTTTAAGTTCATGGACAAAATTAGGACATGGAAGGAATTTTTGGAAAGTTTAGTAGTAAGGGTATTTTGGTCATTTAGTTATTAAAATGAATTAAAAACAAAATTAAAAGCCAATTTTTGTCCATCTTCTTCATTAGGCCAAAATTTCAAGGGTTCTCCATAGCTAGGGTTTGTTTCAAGCTTCCAAGCTCCATAGTAAGTGATTCCAAGCCCCGTTTTTAATGATTTTTACGTTTTTGAGATCCCGGTAACTCGATAAAGCTTATGTTAGCAATAATTTAACCTATGGTTTATATTTGGAAAAATACCCATAGGTGAAATTTGTGTATTTTGATGTTTTATGATAGAATATGAAGTTTTAAATTATGTTAGACAACTTTTACTACTCGATTTTAAGCAAAAACGAGTAAAAGGGCTTAATTAGTAAAAATACCTAATAGTCACAAGTACATGTTAGAGTGAGAATTTGATGTTGCCATAGAAGAGAAAAGTGATCAGCATGTTGTAAAACATAAGAATAATGAATAAAGTTTAATCCCGAGCCTAGGGGCAAAAATGTAAATATGCAAAAGTTTAGGGGTAAAATTGTAATTTTTCCAAAATTTGAGTTAAGGATTAATTTGATAATGTGAGTATTAAATAAGCTAAATGTGTTATTTTAGATCAAGAAAGACGTGGAATCGACCTCAATCGAGGAAAAGAAAAGATTGTGGACTAAATTGCAAAATCTTTGTATTTTGGTACCAAGGTAAGCTCATGTGTAAATAATGTAGCATAATGGTTATTTTTAAGTTATTGATGTTAATTATATGTTATGCTGAATTTTATTATGAAATGTATGCTTTGTGGTTAATTTCAAATAATATGTAAATTATGTGAACTACTTGTTAAATATAATTATTACCGAGTATTGATTTCGGCATTCTACGGAAGACGGCAAGGATAAGTATTCGAGGAAAAAGCCCGTTTGAACCTTAGGAATAGATTAGGATACAAGTGACATGTCACTAGGATGGTTGAGCATCCGAACTCGTTGAGTTGAGTCCGAGTTCACTTATGGATGTGAATGTCCAAACTCGTTGAGTTGAGTCCGAGTTCGTGAGATGCAACTAGGCATCCGAACTCGTTGAGTTGAGTCCGAGTTCACTTATGGATGCGAACGCCTGAGCTCGTTGAGTTGAGTCCGAGTTCGCTTATGGGCGGGTTACATGATTGCTTGATTGCATATATGGCACTTATGTGCAAGTTATCCATGTATCCGAATTATATTCCGATGTGTTCAATGGGTAAAGTTCTACTCAAATGGAGGAATATTCGAGATGTAAAGAGACGTATTGGTAAGTGATGTGAAATGGATATTTTGGAAAGGTATGTATTTAACCCTCGGGTTGAGTATTGATACAAGCACGATAAGGTAATAAGATGATGAAAAATGATTAAAAATGTGATATGTGTTTTAGTGATACATGCTAATGTTGATTGGTATGACTGTTTGTTATGTTACTTATTATTTGCATATGAACTTACTAAGCATTTATGCTTACTCCCTCCTTCTTACTCATTGTAGTTTTGGACAAGCCAGCTCAGGAGTCGGGATAGGTCGAAGGCTTAGTCACACTATCCGGAAGACTTTTGGTAATGGCTTGTAAATTTAAGTATGGCATGTATAGCAATATACCTTTTTTGTGTAAATGATCTTATGGTATGGTGATGGAATGGTTGAGGAAATGCTTGATAATGATAAATTATGAAAATAGTTAGTTTAGATTATATTTGATGTTAAGGAAAATTATTAAGATACTTAGTGCATAAAAACTCATAAAAGGGATGAAATTTGCCATAAACAGAATACTGCAGCAACACTAACGCGAGTTTAAAAATTTACTAAAAATTAGAAATTGAACTTGGTGATGGACTACATATCAAATTGAAGCTTATTATGTCTAGTTTCACATGAAAGAAATGAAACAGGTAAAGGAATTATATGTTACAAGATATTTGAATTTTAGTGAAACAGGGTCATAGCAGTTTTCTAATCCCCTGTTCCAACTTTATAAATTCACCATAAATTGTAAAGATATAATTAGGTAGTGTATTTTATATTCTCAGAATCCTTATTGAGTCTAGTTTCAGGATAAATAAGCCTCATAGTCATATGGATTTTTTACAGAGAGAAATGTGGTTCGTAGTAAACAGAGGTCAGACCAGTCAAGTCCTGAAACAGGGGTAACTTTAACTAATAAACTGTACTAATTGGCCCAACCAAAAATTCTAGAAAAAATTAGTAGATAGGTATATGAGTCTAGATTTAGGAAAAATTTACGGATCTTGATTTTGAGTTTCGTAACTCGAGATATGATTTTTCTTGTGACTGTGATGCAAGTAGCTTAAAAGATGTGAATGTAGAAATAAATAATCCAAAGTTCTAAATATGTTAAATTAAGCTTAGTAACACCTCATACTCGACTCCGGCGACGGTATCGGGCGTGGAGGCGTTACATTTAGTGGTATCAGAGCAGGTTTAGTCGGTTCTCGAACTACGTGTTGTATGTACGGATTTTGCTATACATGTCATATGTATGAATTGTGATAGTGTGATGACTTCTGACCTTTTTAAATGAATTTTTTTATATAGTAAATGGATCCCGATCCAGCTGTGGCAGATGAAGTAGAGAGTAATGCGCCAGCTCCGGCTGAAGGAGCAGCGCCGACTGAAAACCCACCCTCTACTGTTGGTTAGGGAGGAGGAGAAAGGGATCGGGAAGCCTTTCTCCAAATGATGAGTGCATGGTACACTGAGTTCATTCGTACGAACCCAAATGTACGACCTCCCCCACCTCCCCCAATTCCTCAACCTGTACCCCCGATGCCTCAAGGTATGGATATGATAAAATTTCACAGAACCCCCGTTGACAGAATTCGTAAACAAGGGGCTGAAGAATTTAGAGCAAATATTGATGATGATGCAGAGAAAGCAGAGTTCTGGCTTGAAAATTCTATCCGGGTATTTGATGAATTATCTTGTACACCTGAAGAATGTTTGAAATGTGCTACATCTTTGTTGAGAGATTCAGCCTATAATTGGTGGAAGACTTTGATTTCGGTGGTACCGAAAGAGAGGGTAACCTGGGAATTCTTTCAAGAAGAGTTTCGGAAGAAATATATTAGTGAAAGGTTTATTGATCAGAAATGTAAAGAGTTTCTTGAGCTGAAGCAAGGTAATATGACAGTCTCAGAATATGAAAGAGATTTTGTTCGATTGAGTAAGTATGCCAGGGAATATGTTCCTACAGAAGCCAAGATGTGCCGACGATTTGAAGACGGGCTCAACGAAGACATTAAAGTATTTTTCGGGATCCTTGAACTAAAAGAAATGGTAGTACTGGTTGATCGAGCTTGCAAGGCTGAAGAACTACTTAAAGAAAAGAAAAAGGTAAAGGCTGAGACTAGAAATTGGAAGAAAAGACCGATGAGTAGTTCATTTTCACAGCAACCTAGAAAGTCAAGGAATATGAATCCTCGTTCCCAAGCTTTAGCTGGACAATCATACGGGAATTATAAGAAGCAAAATGTGGGTCCTAAATCTCAGAATACTTCTGCAGCCAGTGTAGGGAACTCGAGATTTGTTAAACCCGAGTGCCAGCGGTGTGGTAGAAATCATTTTGGTCTGTGCAGAGCAAATGAATGTTTTCGATGTGGTTCTCCGGATCATTTTATTAGAGACTGCCCAGAGAGAGCTGAGAAAGAAAAATTTCAGAATGTAAAAGCTAGTGGTGCAGACTCGAGGGGAAGGTATCCGAGAAAAGCTGGAAGTGAAACAAGCAGTAAAAATGTAGCCAAGGATGCACCGGTTAGACCTGAAGGAAGGGCTCCGGCTAGAACTTATGCTATTAAAGCGCGTGAAGATGCTTCCTCACCTGATGTGATTACCGGTACATTTTCTCTCTATAATGTTAATGTTATTGCTTTGATTGATCCCGGTTCTACTCATTCATATGTGTGCATGAAATTGGTGTCTAGTATGAATATACCTGTTGAGAACACTGAATTTTTTATTAGAGTGTCGAATCCGTTAGGCAAATGTGTGACTGTTGATAAAGTATGTAAGAAATGTCCTTTAATGATTCGGGATCATTACTTTCCGGCTGACTTGATGTTGTTGCCGTTTGATGAGTTTGATGTTATTTTGGGTATGGATTGGTTGACATTGCATGATGCTAAAATAAATTGCAAAGAAAAGGTTATAGAATTAAAGTGTGAAAATGGTGAAACTCTGCGGGTTGAATCAGATAAATCAAAGGCATTGCCTAGTGTGATTTCTTCAATGTCGACTCAAAGATATCTGAGAAAGGGTTATGAAGCTTATTTGGCGTATGTAATTAATACAAAAGAAGTTGAAAAGAAAGTTGAATCAGTGCCGGTTGTGTGTGAATTTGCGGACATATTTCCAGAAGAATTGCCGGGTTTGCCTCCAGTCAGGGAAGTAGAATTTGGTATTGATTTGATACCGGGAACAGCTCCGATTTCGATTGCTCCGTATAGAATGGCACCAGCAGAGTTGAAGGAATTAAAGTCGCAGTTGCAAGAGTTGACTGATAAAGGTTTTGTGAGACCGAGTTTTTCACCTTGGGGTGCTCCCGTGTTATTTGTGAAAAAGAAGGATGGTTCTATTGTGACAGCCCTAAAGTGACCCTAGTCGGAAAGCGGTCTCGGGACCGCTAGACCGAGTCACCAAATTATTTGAATGTGATAATTATTGCCTAAAATATGTGAATATAAATGTGTGAAAGTTTTAAGCTTCGATTTAGTTAATTGCATGTGAATTTAGTTGATAGGACTTATGTGAGAAAATTTAGAAATGTGCTAGGCAAATGCAAGTGGCCTAATAATGCATGTAATCAAAGGGGTGGACTTGCATGTCAATTTCCCCCCATTTAAGTACTAGTGGTCGGCCATGACAAGGGATGATGGGCAAAACATGTCATGAAACATGTTGTGTTAATGGAAAAATAAAATAAGAAGCATGGGCAATAAACTAATAAGAAATGGAAGGAAGAAAACAAAAAAAAGGAATGTGTGTGAGTGTTCCCCCCATTGCCGTGAGTTGGAGAAAAGAAAAAAAAATTTGTTCATCCTTTTTCATTTCTTTTGGCCGAAAATTCTAAGGAAGAAGGAAGGAGTTCTTGCTTCATGTTTGGTTTGGAAGAGGATTAGGAGGAGGTTTGGCCATACTTGTATCTAGATTAAGGTATGTTTGAGGTTGTTCCATGAGATTCATGCATGTTTTTAGTTGCTAGCTTGAGTTCTAATTAGCCCATGGTTCAAATCTTTGCTATGTCATGGGGATGATATTCGGCCTAGGTGGATTTTGTGTTAATGCCATTGCATGCTAAATATGAAGCTTGTTAATGATACATGTGATGGTGGATTGATGACTCTTGGATTTTCTTTTTAGCATTTTTGAGTGAGACATTAAGTTCTTTGTTTAACCATGACCAAAATTGAAATGGTATGGTGTTGTGATGTATTCGGCCATGGTATATCCATAAGTATTATTTATGCTTATTGCATGGTAGGTAAGATTTGTGTTTTGGATTTATGTTCATGTTTAGTTATAATCAACTTTGAGATTCGACTCTTGCACATATATATATGTTTGCACATGATGTATTGGTATGACATATACAATATCTCAAGGTATATATTTACATATGATGGTGTTTCGGTTATGGAGTACATGATGGATGCGTATTGAGTTATAATATGTAATGCATTAGTTAGTAAAAGGTATGCCATTTGTGTGTGGTATTGAGTATATAATTGGCCTCAACATAGACATGCATAATCGGCCACATGAATGAGTACATAGGTTGATGTGTTGTTCGGCCATAGGTAAGCATATTGAAGGCTTTATCTTGACTTAGAAAATTCGGCTAAGGAGAGTATTAACTAATGTGTTGAGTTTGATTCATGATTCCGTACATATGTGACTTTAATGTCTAATGAATATATGTGGGCCAAGTACCTTGAGTTCCTCTTTTCGATGCTCAAATGATTAAATCAATTTATTTGTTAAATTAAGCTCAAGAGCAAAGGGGAACTAAATCCGATAAAGGGAAGGAAAAAGTGGTCGAATAGCCATCGGAATCGTTCGACAACATCTGAGGTAAGTTTTCGAGTAATGGGACTTAAATTATGATTCGATTAGATTATGTCTTAAGTAAATCAAAATCATGCTCTTGTATGTGGCTATTGAGCCGAAATTGTAAATGTGATAAGTGTCTTGTGTTTGAGCTTTGGTAATGAAAATGAAATATGAATGTGTCATGACTTATTGATATATGTGCATGGTTACTCGAATGATATCCAGGCTAAGTCCCGAAGGCTTTTGTGCTAAGAGACTACATCCGGACTAAGATCCGAAGGCATTTGTGCTAGCGACTATATCCGGGCTAAGTCTCGAAGGCATTTATGCTAGTGACCATATTCGGGTTAAGACCCGAAGGCCTTGTGCGAGTGGTTATATCCGGCTAAACCCCGAAGATGCTTGATTTGGGAATGAGCGATCTTGCTGTAAAAATTTAAATTAATACGCTCGTAAAATCCCAGCGATGAGGTATGTTTCGTGTGTGCTTTGAATTAGTTGATCCCTTACAAATCTGTATTCGCTCAGTCGATAAATGAGCTACCGGCCTTTGGCTAAGTTGATCTTTTGTGTATGAACATAAGGGTTGGTAATGTGACGTAAGTATGATATTGAGAATTTGTGCATATGAAATTATCCGTTTAGCTATATGAATGCTATACTTTTGTTGTGCTGGAATCCCTTGCTCAAAACTTACTAAGCATAAATTGCTTACTCCGTTTCTTTGTTTCTCTGTTTTATAGATTTTGGCTCGTCAGCTATCGGACTCGGGATTTTTGGAAGTCGAAGTCTCCCACACTATCAAAGCCCCCTTTTGGTACAATTTTGGTTGAACTTTGAAATGGCATGTATAGGACTACCCTTTTTGTTGTTGGTCATGTACCCATGGATTTTGTGTAAATTTGGATAGCCATGCGAAAATGGCTTATATACGTTTTTAGCATAGTACTATAATCGTTTTGTATGTTGATCACTAAGAGGTATGGAAATGTTTGGAAACGATTAGCCATTGAAATGGTTAATCATGATTATACTTTGTGCTATGTATGCAAAAAAAAAGGGCTAATTGAATCATGGAAACTATGAAATAGGTAAAGTCTACCTTAAAGGCAGATGCTGACAGCAGCAGCGATGTGGATGTGAAAAATCACTAAAAATAGTAGGAATGGAATTAAATAGTGAATAAATTATGTAAATGAACCTTGATGAATCTACTTTCATATGGAAGAAACGAAATGGTCATATGAGTTGTATGTTAAGAGATATTTAGGTTTTCGTGAAACAGGGCCAGAACGGTTTCTGGATTCCCTGTTCCGACTTTGGAAATTCATTATAAATTAACCACAGATAATTAGGAGTCATGCCATATATGTATAGATTCTTCTTTGAGTCTAGTTTCTATAGAAACAAACTGCATCAGTATTGAAGCCCTGTACAGGGAGATATCCAAGTCGTAATGCGCAAAGGTCAGTGTAGTCGATCCCTGTAACATGGGAGACTTTAACTAATAAACTGTACTAATTGGCCCGACCAAAAATTATAGAAAACAAATTGTAGATGCATATATGAGTCTAGTTTCAGGGAAAAATCACGAAACTGATTTTCGAGTTGTGGAACTCAAGATATGATTTTTTAAGTTGACAGCGACATAGTTAGCCAGCTGTCTGGAAATTTTTAAAATGAACTGTGCAAGTAAATGAACTAAGTCAGTCAGCACCTCGTGTTCGACTCCGGCAACGGTCTCGGGCACGGGGTGTTACATCTATGAGGTTGTGTGTTGATTATCGGCAGTTAAACAAGGTGACAATCAAAAACAAGTATCCGTTGCCAAGAATTGATGATTTGTTTGATTAGCTAAAAGGAGCGACATGGTTTTCAAAGATTGACTTGAGATCTGGGTATTACCAACTGCGGGTAAAGGAGTCAGATGTGCCTAAAACTGCTTTTAGAACAAGGTACGGTCATTATGAATTTTTAGTTATGCCATTCGGGTTGACAAATGCTCCTGCTGTGTTTATGGATTTAATGAATCGCATATTTCGGCCATACTTGGACAGATTTGTTGTGGTGTTTATAGATGATATTTTAATTTATTCAAAAGATGAGACAGAGCATGCTGAGCATTTCAGGATAGTTTTGCAAACTTTGAGAGATAAGCAGCTGTATGCTAAGTTTAGTAAAAGTGAATTTTGGCTCCGGGAAGTTGGATTTTTGGGTCATATTGTTTCAGGTGATGGTATACGGGTTGATCCTAGTAAAATTTCAGCCATTGTTGATTGGAAACCACCGAAAAATGTAACTGAAGTTAGAAGTTTCTTGGGGCTAGCTGGGTATTATCGGCGGTTTGTAAATGGATTTTCTATAATTGCTGCTCCTATGACTAGACTACTCCGAAAGGATGTTAAATTTGAATGGACGGAAGAATGTCAACAGAGTTTTGAAGAATTGAAAAAGTTATTAACTGAAGCACCAGTGTTGGTACAACCCGAATTAGGTAAAGAATTTGTGGTGTATAGTGATGCTTCTCTAAATGGTTTGGGGTGTGTACTCATGCAAGAAGGAAAAGTGGTGGCTTATGCTTCGAGGCAGTTAAAACCTCATGAGAGGAATTATCCTACTCACGATTTGGAATTGGTTGCAGTGGTGTTTGCTTTGAAGATTTGGAGACATTATTTGTATGGTGAAAAGTGCCGAGTATATACCGATCACAAAAGTCTTAAATACTCGATGTCACAAAAAGACTTGAATTTGAGACAGCGAAGATGGTTGGAGTTATTGAAAGATTATGAGCTTGTTATTGATTATCATCCGGGAAAAGCGAATGTGGTTGCCGATGCTTTAAGTAGAAAGTTGTTGTTTGCTTTGAGAGTTATGAACACTCAGTTGAAAATGTCAGATGACGGTTCGATTCTAGCAGAGTTAAGAGCAAGACCGATGTTTTTACAAGAGATTTTTGAAACTTAGAAAAATGATCAAGATTTGCTAGCCAAAAGAAAACAATGTGAAGCTTATACGGGATCAGATTTCAGAATTGGTTCTGATGGGTGCTTAATGTTTAAAGATTGGATTTGTGTACCGAAGAATGAGGAATTGATTCAAAAGATCCTACAGGAAGCACATGTGGTTATTTCTCGATTCATCCGGGTAGTACGAAAATGTATAATGACTTGAAGAAAATGTATTGGTGGAATGGAATGAAAAGAGATATATCAGAGTTTGTGTCCAAATGCTTAATTTGTCAACAGGTGAAAGCTGAACACCAAGTACCTTCAGGATTACTCCAGCCTATTATGGTTCCTGAATGGAAATGGGATCGGATTACTATGGATTTTGTTTCAGGATTGCCATTGACTCCGGGAAAGAAAGATGCCATCTGGGTAATAGTTGACAGATTAACTAAGTTAGCTCATTTTATCCCGGTACGCACGGATTATTCTCTTAACAAGTTGGCTGAACTGTATATTAGAGAAATTTTTAGATTACACGGAATACCATTATCGATTATTTCAGATAGAGATCCAAGGTTTACCTCGCGATTTTGGCAAAAGTTACAAGACGCGTTAGGTACGAAGTTAAATTTCAGTACTGTTTTTCATCCACAAACTGATGGACAATCAGAAAGAATAATTCAGATTCTTGAAGATATGCTTAGATGTTGTGTATTGGAATTTCAAGGAAGTTGGGAAAGATACTTACCGTTGGTGGAATTTGCTTACAATAATAGTTATCAGACGAGCTTGAAAATGGCACCTTATGAAGCATTATATGGTCGTAAGTGTCGAACGCCATTGTATTGGACTGAACTCAAGGAAAATCAGATTTATGGAGTTGATCTAATAAAAGAAACTGAAGAAAAAGTGAAGATAATTCGAGATTGTTTGAAAGCTGCTTCAGATAGACAGAAATCTTATGCAGACCTAAAGCGAAAGGACATTGAATTTCAAGTTGGTGATAAAGTATTTTTAAAGGTGACTCCGTGGAAGAAAGTCCTTAGATTTGGACGGAAGGGCAAATTAAGTCCGCGTTTTGTTGGGTCGTATGAAGTAATTGAAAAAGTTGGACCGGTAGCATATCGGCTAGCATTACCACCTGAATTAGAGAAGATTCATAATGTGTTCCACGTATCTATGTTATGTCGGTATCGTTCGGATCCTTCACATGTAGTTTCACCAACAGAAATTGAACTACAACCAGATATGACCTACGAAGAAGAACCGATTAAGATTTTAGCTCGAGAGGTCAAACAACTAAGGAATAAAAATGTTGCACTTGTGAAGGTGTTGTGGCAAAGGCATGGAGTAGAAGAAGCTACATGGGAATCCGAAGAAACTATGAGAAATCAATACCCAAATCTATTTACCGGTAAGATTTTCGAGGACGAAAATCCTTAAAGGGGGGAGAGTTGTAATATCCCGAATTAGGGCCTAATCGGAATAGTGGTTTCGTGACCATAAATCCAAGATAGAAATAATTATTTTATAATTATTTTGAGGTTTATGATATGATTGCATGATTGTGTGAAAATTTCGTGATGAAATTCTATGCCTAAAGTGCTTAAATTGAAAGTAGGGACTAAATCGAATAAGTTGCAAAACTTGCATTCTAGAAGTTTTTAGTATGAAATTGTTTTGGAATATTAATGAGGAGGTCTTAAATAGCAATTTGACCAATTTTAAGTTCATGGACAAAATTAGGACATGGAAGGAATTTTTGGAAAGTTTAGTAGTAAGGGTATTTTGGTCATTTAGTTATTAAAATGAATTAAAAACAAAATTAAAAGCCAATTTTTGTCCATCTTCTTCATTAGGCTGAAATTTCAAGGGTTCTCCATAGCTAGGGTTTGTTTCAAGCTTCCAAGCTCCATAGTAAGTGATTCCAAGCCCCGTTTTTAATGATTTTTACGTTTTTGAGATCCCGGTAACTCGATAAAGCTTATGTTAGCAATAATTTAACCTAGGGTTTATATTTGGAAAAATACCCATAGGTTAAATTTGTGTATTTTGATGTTTTATGATAGAATATGAAGTTTTAAATTATGTTAGACAACTTTTACTACTCGATTTTAAGCAAAAACGAGTAAAAGGGCTTAATTAGTAAAAATACCTAATAGTCACAAGTACATGTTAGAGTGAGAATTTGATGTTGCCATAGAAGAGAAAAGTGATCAGCATGTTGTAAAACATAAGAATAAGGAATAAAGTTTAATCCCGAGCCTAGGGGAAAAATGTAAATATGCAAAAGTTTAGGGGTAAAATCGTAATTTTTCCAAAATTTGAGTTAAGGATTAATTTGATAATGTGAGTATTAAATAAGCTAAATGTGTTATTTTAGATCAAGAAAGACGTGGAATCGACCTCAATCGAGGAAAAGAAAAGATTGTGGACTAAATTGCAAAATCTTTGTATTTTGGTACCAAGGTAAGCTCATGTGTAAATAATGTAGCATAATGGTTATTTTTAAGTTATTGATGTTAATTATATGTTATGCTGAATTTTATTATGAAATGTATGATTTGTGGTTAATTTCAAATAATATGTAAATTATCTGAACTACTTGTTAAATATAATTGTTACCGAGTATTGATTTCGGCATTCTACGGAAGACGGCAAGGATAAGTGTTCGAGGAAAAAGCCCGTTTGAACCTTAGGAATAGATTAGGATACAAGTGACATGTCACTAGGATGGTTGACCATCCGAACTCGTTGAGTTGAGTCCGAGTTCACTTATGGATGCGAATGTCCGAACTCGTTGAGTTGAGTCCGAGTTCGTGAGATGTAACTAGGCATCCGAACTCGTTGAGTTGAGTCTGAGTTCACTTATGGATGTGAACGCCTGAGCTCGTTGAGTTGAGTCCGAGTTCGCTTATGGACGGGTTACATGATTGCTTGATTGCATATATGGCACTTATGTGCAAGTTATCCATGTATCCGAATTATATTCCGATGTGTTCAATGGGTAAAGTTCTACTCAAATGGAGGAATATTCGAGATGTAAAGAGACGTATTGGTAAGTGATGTGAAATGGATATTTTGGACAGGTATGTATTTAACCCTTGGGTTGAGTATTGATACAACCACGATAAGGTAATAAGATGATGAAAAATGATTAAAAATGTGATATGTGTTTTAGTGATACATGCTAATGTTGATTGGTATGACTGTTTGTTATGTTACTTATTATTTGCATATGAACTTACTAAGCATTTATGCTTACTCCCTCCTTCTTACTCATTGTAGTTTTGTACAAGCCAGCTCAGGAGTCGGGATAGGTCGAAGGCTCAGTCACACTATCCGGAAGACTTTTGGTAATGGCTTGTAAATTTAAGTATGGCATGTATAGCAATATACCTTTTTTGTGTAAATGATCTTATGGTATGGTGATGGAATGGTTGAGGAAATGCTTGATAATGATAAATTATGAAAATAGTTAGTTTAGATTATATTTGATGTTAAGGAAAATTATTAAGATACTTAGTGCATAAAAACTCATAAAAGGGATGAAATTTGCCATAAACAGAATACTGTAGCAACACTGATGCGAGCTTAAAAATTTACTAAAAATCATAGAAAGTGAACTTGGTGATGGACTACATATCAAATTGAAGCTTATTATGTCTAGTTTCACATGAAACAAATAAAATAGGTAAAGGAATTATATGTTACAAGATATTTGAATTTTAGTGAAATAGGGTCATAGCAGTTTCTGAATCCCCTATTCCAAATTTAGAAATTCACCATAAATTGTAAAGATATAATTAGGTAGTGTATTTTATATTCTCAGAATCCTTATTGAGTCTAGTTTCAGGATAAATAAACCTCATAGTCATATGGATTTTTTACAGAGAGAAATGTGGTTCGTAGTAAACAGAGGACAGACCAGTCAAGTCCTAAAACAGGGGTAACTTTAACTAATAAACTATACTAATTGGCCCAACCAAAAATTATAGAAAAAAAATTAGTAGATAGGTATATGAGTCTAGATTTATGGAAAATTTACAGATCTTGATTTCGATTTTCGTAACTCGAGAGATGAGTTTTCTTGTGACTGTGATGCAAGTAGCTTAAAAGCTGTGAATGTAGAAATAAATAATCCAAAGTTCTAAATATGTTAAATTAAGCTTAGTAACACCTCATACTCGACTCCGGCGATGGTCTCGGGCGTGGGGGCGTTACATAGATGTTATGGTCGAATTTGCTATGTCACATTGAAATGTTTTTCAAAAAACATAATTTCGTTGAAAACTTCGTTCTATATTAAAACCTCTTTGTGATCTTAACGACAATTTAGGATATCTTGTTCATTGTTAAAATTCAAGTCATTTACGAAAAATTTTAATCATATTAGATTGTTATTACACTTTAAAACAATATTGGATGCGGAAGCTTTTAAAGTATGTTGCGTAAACGTAGTGTTTTGAAAATCGCTATTTTTTTTCAAAAATTCGCAACCTACTACTAACAGATATGAATCAAAGCAAATAAATCTCAACTCAAAATAAAAACATAAAGAGGCCTTATTACAAAAAAAAACCCAAATTAAATTACTTATAAATTAAGAGTTAAAAATGGAAGCAAATGCGGTTGTATGGCCACCTTCGAGTCCCCCGCAGCACTGATCCCTTAAGAATTACCTGCGCAGAAAAGCAAAAGGGTGAGTTTATGAAAACTTAGTGTGTAATCCCTTAACAATAGTCAGTCATACAGTAGGCAATTACAGTCTCGGCCTAAGCCCGTTTCAGTACAGTTTAGTATCAGTTGGGCCTTAGCCCATTATAGTAACAGTATCAATGGGGGCCTTAGCCCAATTCAGTAACAGTATCAGAATTAGAATAGAATGCAAATAGAGATTCTACCCCACTAGCCTCTACACTCCACTTCGTCCAGCCCCACACTTCATGTGGGGATAAAATCAACCCACCCATCCCTACACTCCAAAATAGCACTGGTTGCGGTACTAAACAGTGATTGCAGTAGAGCTGTTAGTACAGTAAACTTCCTCCAATCAATAATTAACCCATTCTCATTCAATATGTCATGTGTCGTGGCATAATATCATACGTGTATGCAATATATATAGAATGGCATGCTCGAATACAGTCATACACAACATAGAGGCAAATTAGTCATTTTACCTCATAGGGGCATAACAATTATTTCACCTAATTAGGGTCTAGGTGTACTTACTAACACAGTAGGTCCACAGTCGTCTCATGTGACCCGTGCAACCTTATCATTCAAATAGTGAAAATGGGCCCACGGCCCATAATGCGAGCCCATGTGGGCCCACACGCCCATGTAGCCCACGAAGCCAAAAATGGCCTTGGCCGTGTGAACTACACAGCCGAGCCCAATAATCTCCACATATCTGTATGGTTTACTCATGTGGGGCCCATGAGCCCACGGGGTCCACACAGTCTATTTCGGACTATCATGGCCCGAGTCGGCCTTATACCATGAAATCGCTCATGGCTGGCCTTAACGGTCTTACGCCCATTTTTAAGAGTTCAAAAAATTGCACGAGCAAGCGCATTCAAAAAATCGGCAAAAGATTTATGGCAATGTGGTACACACTTATTCACAAAAACGTGAGAATAGTCCACGAGTACTTCAACCTACATTCAATCACAAGTTTCGGTTAATCACATCCCAATCAACCTATCAAAAACCCCCTCCAAAAATACTTGTCCAAAAGATTACCTCTCACTCGATTAGAACAGTCGATTGTGGCTTGCTCACTTAATCCGCTTGTAAGAGACTAATCAATAGGCCTTAGGGGGTTATCTGCATTCCAACCAACACTTATCAACCATCAAACAAATGAACAGTTTGAACTAACGAAAAGTCACTTACTGAAAACCTAGAGTTCAGATTAAAAGAAAAGAACAATCGGCCACACCTACACAAAAGTCGAAAGTACAGAGAATGATAGAGGAAAAGTGGAACAATTATACCCCTATCATAAATCAATAGCACAAGAAAGGTTAGGCACAAGATTAAAAAGATAAAAGAGAGGAGGAAGAAAGAGTAATACCGAGCAGTTGTATAACCACCAAGGTCGACAGAGAGCACAAAAGAATTGGCACAGAGGAGGTGGAAGAATGAATAATATTTAGTCAAGGCAGCAATATGAACAAATAGGGGATCTTGTTAAAACAGAAAGAATCGAAGGAGGGGAAGGAGAAAGAAGAGAAGAGACATCGATAGTAGAGAAAGAAGTAGTTAAAAAATCAAGAATTGAGAGACAAAAAGCAAGGTCATTCAGCCATAAAGGAAAACTAAATGAGAGAGTGAGAGAAGAAAGCAACCGGTCAACCAAAGGAATATTAGGGAAGAGCAAAATCAGGAATAGACCAAACGAGCAAAAACCCAAAGGATCTCTAGCAACAATCGGTCCCAAAACAAAAACCTGAAAGAAGAAAAAGCATAAAAACTCCAAAAGCAGGAATTCGGCACCAAGGAGTGAAAGAAAAGCACCCAAAACGCAAAAGTCAGAAACTGAAGTGAGAAGGGGAGAATTATCCTAGTCCTAGCCGAATTCTGAGTGCTTAAGTTCAAAATCAGCACAACTCCTCCACAACCTCAACTTCCCAAATTTTCCTCCTAAAAAATCTTCCCTATTATCTCCTCAAATCCCCTATAATCCCTCCTAAATTTTGGCTACAGACTTCCCTCACCCTTCAAACACTCCAACCACCCATTAACTTCAGAGTTCTACTGATATTCAACCTCACATGACACAGCAACAAAATAAAACCTTCCTTGCGCGTAACAGGTCTCAAACTCATGACCTTCAGTAACAGTGACACGCCACTTATCCCCTAGTCTAGTAGGCCCTTTCTTTCATGCTATACCCACATTAATTTAAAAGCCTGTTAACTAAAGGAAGGGCTTATTCAAGTAAAAACAAAATTTTGTACAAGCCAAAGCTTGAACTCGAGACTTCTTCAACACTTCTCAAGGCACCTAACCACTGAAACAAACAAAGTGTTTGACGATTAGATCCAATTCTACTATTTTTCTACCGAGGTAGGTTCGTCTGTAAATAATGCATTGTTATATTTATGTTTTGAATGCTTTAATATTGTATGAATTGTGACTAACTCTTTGGATGTATTCGAAAAAGTTTTAATAAGCGGGAAATCCTAATTGAACCTTAGGAATAGAATAAGATACGAGTGACATGTCACTAGGAACCCATGTATGTGATTATGTAATCCAAGTGCTTGTCTCATACGTCCTACCAGTGGCTGGGTTGTCTAGCATGTGTTGCGGATATCTGACAGCTTGTGTGAACAACACATGTAGCCATGTCCTAACTGACAGCTTGTGTGAGTAAGCCCATGAATAGCTTGAAAGCGAGCCCATATGTATTATGAGATATGAGGTAGCTTCAGCTACATATATGGCACTTGTGTGCAAGATTTCTGAGTATCCGTTAATATTCCGAGTGTTCAACAGGAATGTCAAAGTTGTGAAGGGATATGGTTGTGTTACGAGTTGGTACAGGTATGCACGTAAAACTCATAAGTAATGAGCTCAATATGTGATAAACTCTTGGTAGGATTGTGATTGAGTAAGTTTTGATTATGAGATTATGATAATGTTCATGCCAATCTTCATCATGTTAATTGTATGTTAAATGTGTGGTTATGATGCTTATTATTTGCATAAGAACTTACTAAGCTATATAGCTTACTCCCCTTTCTTTCCCTTGTCTTATAGTGTCATCAAGCTAGCTCAGGATTTAGAGATCATCGGAGATCCACTCACATTATCAACAATTATTTTGGTACCAATGAATTCAAAATTTTGAGTTATGGCATGTATAGGGACTTGGTTATTTTGTTATGTGTCATAATTTTGTTGGCCAAATGTGTTGGCTTATATTGGTTAGAAGTTCATTTTGTATAAGGCCATTGTAAATAGGCTAATATTGGCTATAAGTATATTTATATAATGATGCCTTTCATGAATGATATGTTGATGCCTTGGTTGTGGATGTCGGTTGTATGTATATGCTTGGATTGGTGCTATGTTATGTTGTGTAGGTGTGTGCATTAAAGGGTGGCAAAATGGCTTGGTAAATAGCCTTATTTTTTGTCCACATGGATAGACACACAAGAGTGTGTCTAGGCCGTGTGCGACACAAGGCTTGCCCCACGAGCATGTGTATAGGTCGTGTGTCCCTTGCACCCTAATTTTTGTAGAGTAGAATGCTCATAATTGAGCGCACGAGCAGAGACACGGCCATGTGTCTCAACCTTGTAGACGACATGGCCTCAAACATGGGCGTGTGCCCTGGCCGTGTGAAGTCTGCACCTAATTAATGAAAAATCTTGAATTTTAAATCGACCACACAGCCTAGAACACAGGCGTGTGACTTGGCTGTATGTCTTCAATTTGTTCTTAGGTGACAAAAAGAGAGTTACACGGGTTTAGGACACGAGCGTATGTGACCACACGGCTCACTACGCAGACGTATCCTATATCCACACGGGCGTGTGACCCCTATTTAATGAAGATTTTCCTAAGTTTTTGTAAAATTTTCTAAAATTCACGGTTTAGTCCCGTACCACTTCCAAAGCATGTTCTAGGCCTCGTAGGCTCGTATTATGGCCTTTATGATTAAATACGAATGATTTTAATTTGGATGCAAATGTGTAACCCGAAATTGTATGTTTGTTTGTCTGATAAGTCCAACAATTCCTTGTACCCTGTTCAGTGTGGAACACGGCTAAGGGGTGTTACATTTGGTGGTATTAGAGCTACGGTTTAGTAGATTCTTAGACTAGCGTAGCATGTGTAAAAGTCTAGCTATACATGCCATATATGAACTGTGATAGTGTGATGGCTCCTCAGAATTTTAAAATGTTCTTCATATAGTAAATGGATCCCGACTGAGCAGTAGCTGTTGATGTAGAAAGTAATATGCCGACTCCCACTCCAGGGGTATTAGTCAGGGAGGAGGGGCTAGAGAAGCCTTCCTCCGTATGATGAATGAGTGGTATTTGGAGTTTGTTCAAACAAATCTGAATGCTGAACATCCTCCACCCCCTCTTTATCCCCAACCGATTCTCGTAGCTCCTCAAGATGTGGAATTAGTAAGACTGAATAAGCCTCTGGTTGATAAGATTCGAAAGCAATAAGCTGAGAAATTCAGGGCTAATGTAGATGATGACCCTGAGAAAGTCGAGTTCTAGCTTAAGAATACTATCAGGGTATTTGATAAGTTATTATGTACACCAGAAGAATGTTTGAAATGTGTTATCTCATTATTGAGGGACACAGCATATCACTGGTGGAAGACACTAGTATTTGTGTACTGAGAGAGAGGGTTACATGGGAATTCTTTCAAGAGGAATTCTAAAAGAAATATATCAGTAAGCAGTTCATCGATCAGAAACGTAAAGAATTTCTTTAGCTGAAGCAGGGTCGAATGTCAGTGACAGAGTATAAGCGAGAATTTATCACACTCAGTAAGTACGCCCAAGAGTGTGTTTCCTTCGAGGCTATTATGTGTAAAAGGTTCGAAGAAGGGCTGAATGAGGACATCTGATTATTAGTTGGAATCTTGGAACTAAAAGAATTTGTTGTATTGGTTGAATGAGCTTACAAAGCCAAAGAGCTAAGCAAAGAGAAAAGAAAGGCCGAGAATGAGGCTAGAGATGCAAGAAAAAGGCCAATGAGTAAGTCATTCCAATCTCAGTCAAAGAAATCTAGAGAAATGTATTCTCGTTCGAATGTTTCAGCTGGGTATTCAAACAGAGACCGTGGGAAACAATATTCGAGTTTGAAAACTTAAGCTACTTCAATGGCAAGTGTGGGTAATGTTAGGTCTAACGGACCTGAATGTCAGCATTGTGGAAGAAGACACCCTGATGAGTGTAGAATGAATGACCGAGCTTGTTTTAGGTGTAGTTCTCAAGAGCATTTTATCCGAGATTGCCCTGAGATGGTTGAGAAAGAACAATTTTTAATTGTAAGGCTGAGTAATACTACCAATAGGGGTAGGCCACTGAGATATACCGGGAATGAAACTAGAAGCAAAGGTGTGACGAAATATACAGCCATAAGATCTAAGGCCAGAGCACCTGCTAGAGCTTATGTCATTCGTGCTCGTGAGGATACGTCATCTCCCGATGTGATTACTAGTACATTTTCTCTTTATGATACTAATGTTATTCCATTGATTGATCCTGGATTGACTCATTCTTATGTTTGTGTGAATTTGGTATCTAGTAAGAATTTACCTGTTGATTTTAATGAGTTCGTGATTCAAGTGTCAAACCCCTTAGGCAAGTATGTGCTAGTTGACAAAGTTTGCCAGAATTGCCCTTTAATGATTCGAGGTCACTATTTTCCGACTAACTTAATGTTATTTCCATTGACAAATTTGATGTTATTTTGCGTATGGATTGGTTGACACTGCATGATACCATAGTAAATTGTAGACAGAAAACTATTGAATTGAAATGTGAAAATGGTGAGGTTCTTCGGGTTGAAACCGATGAATCAAGTGAATTCCCTATTGTGATTTCGTCTATGTCTACTCAGAGGTACGTAAAGAAAGGTTGTGAAGCTTATCTTGCTTATTTTTTGAATACAAAAATGTCTGAATTGAAAATTGAATCAGTGTCAGTGGTTTGTGAGTATCCGAATGTGTTTCCAGGGGAGTTGTCTGGGTTACCTCCGATTAGAGAGGTTAAGTTTGCTATTGATTTAGTACCTGGGACTTTACCAATATCGATTGATCCATATAGGATGGCTCTAACTAAATTGAAAGAATTGAAAGCTCAGTTGCAAGAGTTGATAGATAAGGTTTTTGCAAGACCGAGCTTTTCTCCCTAGGGTGCTTCAGTGTTATTTGTAAAAAAAAAGACGGATCTATGAGACTTTGTATTAATTACCAATAGCTCAACAAGGTGACTATAAAGAACAAGTATCCTTTACCGAGGATTGATGACTTATTTGATCAGTTGAAAGGAGCAATGGTATTCTCAAAAATTGATTTGAGATCTGGCTACTATCAGTTGAGAGTTAAAGAGTCGGACGTACTGAAGATTACTTTCAGGACAAGGTATGGGTATTATGAATTTCTTGTGCTGCCTTTGGATTAACTAATGCTCCCACTATTTTTATGGACTTGATGAATAGAATTTTTTGACCTTATTTAGATAAGTTTGTGGTTGTATTCATTGATGATATCCTGATTTACTCACAAGATGAGTCTGAACATGTGGAGCATTTAAGAATTGTATTGTAGACCTTGAGAGACAAGCAATTGTTTGCTACATTCAGTAAAAGTGAATTTTGGCTCAGAGAAGTCAGATTTTTGGGACATATCATTTCAGGTGATGGTATTCGGGTTGATCCAAGTAAGATTTCGACAATTGTTGAATGAAAACTGCCAAGGAATGTATCTAAAGTTAGAAGCTTTTGGGGTTTAGCCAGTTATTTAGAAGCTTTTGGGGTTTAACCAGTTATTACCGATGTTTTGTCAAAGGATTTTCGATGATTACTACTCCTATGTCCAATTTGTTGCAAAAAGATATTAAATTCGAATGGTCTGAAAAATGTCAGCAAAGTTTTGAGAAATTGAAAGCATTACTGACTGAGGCACCAATTTTAATACAACCTGAATTGGAAAAAGAATTTGTTATTTATATCGATGCTTCTTTAAATGGTTTGGGATGTGTGTTGATGCAAGAGGGAAAAGTGATAGCTTATGCCTTAAGACAGTTGAAACTGTATGAGAAGAATTATCCAACGCACGATTTGGAACTGGCTACCATCATTTTTGCTTTGAAAATTTGGAATCATTATTTGTACAGTGAGAAATGCCATATCTTTACAGATCAGAAGAGTTTAAAATACCTGATGACTCAGAAAGATCTGAACTTGCGACAACAGAGATGGCTCGAGTTATTGAAGGATTATGAACTATTGATTGACTATCATCTGGGAAAGGCAAATGTAGTCGTAGATGCTTTGAGTAGAAAGTCCTTGTTTGCTTTGAGAGTTATGAGTACGAGATTGACTTTGTCTAATGACGATTCAATTTTGACCGAGTTGAGAGCTAGACCGATATTTCTTTAGCAAATTTGTAAACCTCAGAAAAATGATAGTGAATTGCAAGCTAAAAGAGCTTAGTGTGAATCGGGCAATGATTCAAACTTTCGGATCGGTTCAGATGATTATTTAATATTCCTAGATAGAGTATGTGTACCGAAAAATGATGAACTTATTCAAAAAATTTTGCACGAAGAGCACAGTGGTTGTTTATCAGTTCATCCAGGTAGTACGAAAATGTATAATGATTTGAATAAATTGTACTGGTGGTCAGGTATGAAAAGAGATATTTCAGAGTTTGTTTCGAGATGTTTGATTTGTCAACAAGTAAAAGCCGAACACCAAGTGCCTTTGGGTTTGCTTCAGCCAGTGATAATACCCGAGTGGAAATGGGATAGCATTACGATGGACTTCGTAATGTGTTTGCCTTTGACTCCAAAAAAGAATGATGTCGCTTGGGTTGTTGTTGATAGATTGATGAAATCGGCTCATTTTATTTCGGTACGTGCTAACTATTCACTTGATAAGCTAGCTAAATTGTACATTGTTGAAATTGTGAGATTGTACGGAGTGCCTGTTTCTATTATATCGAATAGAGATCCAAGGTTTACGTCTTGATTTTGGAAGAAATTACAAGAAGCTTTGGGTACGAAGTTAAATT
This sequence comes from Gossypium hirsutum, assembly GCF_007990345.1. Taxonomy (NCBI): domain Eukaryota; kingdom Viridiplantae; phylum Streptophyta; class Magnoliopsida; order Malvales; family Malvaceae; genus Gossypium; species Gossypium hirsutum. The sequence continues at coordinate 31,053,247 of NC_053436.1, forward strand.
TTAGTACCATTTTTCATTCGCAAACTGACGGTCAATCTAAAAGAGTAATCCAGATTCTTGAAGATATGCTTCGCTGTTGTGTTTTAGAGTTCAAAGGTAGTTGGGAAAAATATCTACCTTTAGTCGAATTTTCTTATAACAACAGTTTTCAATCGAGTATAAAGATGGCACCATATGAGGCATTATATGGCCGTAAGTGTCGAACTCTATTATACTGACCGAGCTCAGTGAGAGACAGATTCACGGGGTTGATTTGGTTAGTGAAACTGAAGAAAAAGTGAAAGTAATTCGTGATTGTTTGAAAGCCAAATCATATGCATATTTGAAAAGAAAAGAGATTGAGTTTCAGATCGGTGATAAAGTATTTCTAAAAGTATCTTCGTGGAAAAAGATTATGAGGTTTGGCCGTAAAGGCAAGTTAAGTCCACGTTTCATTCGGTTGTATGAGATTATTGAAAGAATAGGGCCGGTGGCATATCGGTTAGCTTTACCGATAGAGTTAGAAAGGATTCATAATGTGTTTCATGTGTCGATGTTGTGACGATATTGTTTTGATCCTTCACATGTGATTTCACCAATAGAGGTTGAGATACGACCCGATATGACTTATGGTGAAGAACCGAACAAGATTTTGGCTTGGGAAGTTAAATAGTTGAGAAATAAAAGCATAGCCCTAGTGAAAGTTTTGTGGCAACGACATGGGGTCAAAGAAGCTATGTGGGAACCCAAGGAAGCTATAAGAAAATAGTACCCAAACCTCTTTTCCGATAAGATTTTCGAGGACGAAAATCCCTAAGGGGGGAGAGTTGTAACAATCTGATTTTTGGTCTAGTCGGAACAGTGGTTTCGGGGCCACAAATCCAACGAAATAAGATTTTTATTATATTTTTATGGTCTACAATTTCATGAAATTGTTTCGCAAAATTTTCATTTGAAAGTTTTATCGATTGGGCACTTAATTTATATAAAAGGACTAAATTGCAATAGGTGCAAAATGTGTGTTCTAGAAGCTAGAGGTGTCTAATAGCTATGAAATTTTAAATTGAAGGTCCTTAAATGGTAATTAGACCATTTTCTAATTAGATGGACAAAAATGGACATGATTAGGTGAAATTTTAAAGTTATGCATGAGGGGCATTTTGGTCATTTGTCAAATAAAGCCAAAATAACTAAATAAAAGTCTTCATCTTCATCAATTTAGTCCCCCTTGGCCGAAATTTACAAGAGAAAGACATATCTAGGGGTTGTCAAGCTTCCAAGCTCGATTGTAAGTCCGTTCTAGCCCGTTTTTAATGATTTTCATGTTTTTGAAATCCTTGTAACCTAATCTAGCTATTTCAAGGACTAATTTGAAAGAAAGATGAAGTTTAAAATTTTACCCATGTTAGATATTTGTGTATTTTTGATGCCTATGATAGAAAATGCATGTTTGGTGTTAGATAAACAGTTTTTTCTAAGTGATTTTCGGTAAAAATGTCAAAAATGACTTATTTGTAAAAGTTATAAAATAAGTAGTAAAAGTGTGATTAAGTGGAAAATGTGGGCTAGTATAAGTATGAAAATGGTTTGATTAGGCTTGGGTTTTGAAGAAATTGAATACATTTCATTTTACGAGCCTGGGGACTAAATTGTAAAAATGTAAAATGTTAGGGGCAAAATGTAATTTTTCCATAATATGAGTTTTGGGCTAAATTGAATAATGTGAGTATTAAATGAGTTAAATTTGTTATTATAGATCAAGAAAAACGAGGTTCGAACCTAGACCAGGGGGGAAAACAAATTGTTTGACGATTAGGTCCAATTCTACTATTTTTGTACCGAGGTAAGTTCATATGTAAATAATGCATTGTTATATTTATGATTTGAATGCTTTCATATTGTATGAATTGTGATTGACTCTTTGGATGTATTCGACACAGTATTGACAAGCAAGAAATCCCGGTTGTACCTTAAGAATAGAATAAGATGCGAGTGACATGCCACTAGGAACCCATGTGTATATGTGATTATGTAATCTGGGTGCTGGTCTAGTACGTCCTACCAGTGGCTGGGTAGTCCAGCATGTGTTGTAGATACCTGAAAGCTTGTGTGAGTAGCACTGTGTAGCTACGTCCTGACTGACAGCTTGTGTGAGCAAGCCCATGAGTAGCTCGAAAACGAGCCCATATGTATTATGAGATATGAGGTAGCTTCGGCTACATATATGGCACTTGTGTGCAAGATTTCTGAGTATCTGTTAATATTCCGAGTGTTCAACAGGAATGTCAAAGTTGTGAAAGGATATGGTTGTGTTGCGAGTTGGTACAGGTATGTACGTAAAACTCATAAGTAATGAGCTCGATATGTGATGAACTATTGGTAGGATTGTGATTGAGTAAGTTATGATTATGAGATTATGATAACGTTCATGCTAATCTTCATCATGTTAATTGTATGTTAAATGAGTGGTTATGATGCTTATTATTTGCATAGGAACTTACTAAGCTATATAGCTTACTCCCCTTTCTTTCCCTTGCCTTATAGTGTCACTAAGCTAGCTCAGGATTCGGAGATCGTTGGAGATCCACTCACACTATCAACAATTATTTTTGTACCAATGAATTCAACATTTTGAGTTATGGCATGTATAAGGGACTTGGTTATTTTGTTATGTGTCATAATTGTGTTGGCTTATATTGGTTAGAAGTTCATTTTGTATAAGGCCATTGGAAATGGGCTAATGTTGGCTATAAGTATATTTATATAATGATGCCTTTCATGAATGATGTGTTGATGTCTTGGTTGTGGATGTTGGTTATATATATATGCTTGGATTGGTGCTATGTTATGTTGTATAGGTGTGTAATTTAAAGTGTGGCAAAATGGCTTGGTAAATAGACTTATTGTTGTCCACACGAGTAGACGCACGGGCGTGGGTCTAGGCCATGTGCGACACACGGCTTGCCCTATGGGCATGTGTATAGGCCGTGTGTCCCTTGCACCCTAATTTTTGCAAAATAGAATGCTTAGAATTGAGCAGATGGACAGAGACACGGTCGTGTATCTTAGCCGTGTGGACGACACGGCCTCAAACACGAGCGTGTGCCCTGGCGTGTGCATTCTGCACCTAATTAATGAAAAATCATGAATTTTAAATTGACCACACGGCCTAGCACATGGGCGTGTGACTTGGCCGTGTGTTTTCAATTTGTTCTTGGGTGACAAATAGAGAGTTACACGGTTCAAGACACGAGCGTGTGTGACCACATGGCCTGCCCACACTCGCGTGTCCCATATCCACATGGGCGTTTGACCCTTGTTTGATGAAAATTTTTCTAAGTTTTTGTAAAATTTTCTAAAGTTCTCAGTTTAGTCTCAAACCACTTCCGAAGCATGTTTTGGGCCTCATAGGCTCGTATTAGGGACTTTATGATTAAATGCGAATGGTTTTAATTTGAACACAAATGTATAACCCAAAATTGTATGTTTGTTCCTGTGATAAGTCTATTAATGTCTCATACCCTGTTCCAGCGTGGAATACGGGTAAGGGGTGTTATAGTTTTTTTACGATGTTTCATCAAGTGAAAATAAAAGATGAAAAAAATGTGGAACTATGAAATTAATGTTGGAAACAGATGAACATGATATGGATATGAGACACAAATTGACTTGTGATTGATATATGGTATTATTTGATGTAATCAACATGGTGAAAAAGCAAAAGTTTCACCTACTTTGATGTTTGCTTTGTTATGTTGTGGTATGGAAGTTGTTTGCATAATGATTCATGTATTTGTTAAGTGATTAAGGTAAAGTATTTGTTTATATTTTATGAGTTTACTAAGTGTTTATAATACTTACTTTGTTACTAATTCTCTGTAGATTTTGGACATATGGAAAGTGACAATCAGGTCAGCGAGAAGCATATACCTATCATCTTCTATTTTGATAGACCTTTACTGTTTTGAGCTTGGTTATTTTTGGAATGTACATAGGATGGTTAAGTACTTGTAAAGTGATGAATGTGTTTTTGGTATATGGTAATTTGATGAAATGATAAATGGTTGAGCTCATAAATTTTTGGTAACTTTGGTATGTAAATATGAGTGATTAGTCATGATGAGTTTAAAGCTTGTGACTACTTTGGTATGAAATGGATAAGGAATATAAAATGGTTTTTATTAAATCTTATTACATGTTGTGTTTTGGTGCCAAATTTGGCATAATGGTTTAGGTATTGATGAATTAGTTGGATGATAGATTTTTACATGGTTATGGCATGTTTCTGAACTAGTTTTTATGGTTTAAAAATGCATTATATGTCACTTTGAAGAAATGGTTTCTACGTTGCATTTTAGAGACTATATGCATTGCACATAGGCTAACACATAGCCGGGTGTTACACATGGGCTGGTGACACGACTGTGTGCTCAATGGAAATTATGGAACCTTTGCATACATGATCATAGTTTGTAACACGGGCTGGCCACACGCCCGTGTATGTTTTGAAATTAAATTCCTTACTTTTTCACACTACATCAGTCAAATACAAGATTGTGTGACCCTTGTTTACATATTTTTCCTTACTTTTTGTTAAGTTTTCAAATTAGTCATTGCTTACGTCTGAAATGCTTTTAGAGTTTTCGTAAGTCGATTTTATTTGTAAAGCATGAATTGTATGTTGTATGAGATTTATTGAATATTAAATGAACTTTTTATTTAAAATTCATGTAAATGTTATGTTGTCTACTGCAGTATCCTGTAACTTGATTTTGACATCGGGGACGGGTTAAGGGTTTTACATTTAATGGTACCAGAACTATAATTTATTCGATTTTAGGACTGAATGTAGCATGTATTAAGTTTAGAAATTACATGCCATAGTAACATATATTTGTCTGATGCTTCTATTTCGATATGACTCTGTTTTTCTTATAGATATATACAATGTTGGTCGAGTCTAATTGTGTTGTACCTGATGAAGTTGATATTAACATTTCGGCTTTTTAATAGAAAGCAAGTCACAATTCGCTAGTTCAGTAAATGTTCGAATGTGAAATGAAAAATGCCTTTTTCAACATGATAAGTTAGTGGTTTTCAGAGTTTTGCGAGTCAATCTTGCGGTTCAGCAACCTCTACCCTCAAGCGTGTCATTTTTGACACTCCCCTTTCCTCAAAATATTAGTACAGTAAATGATCAACAATTTTTTATTGATAAATTGGGTAAGCATGAGATAGATGATTGTGAAGGTAAAAAGGAGAATGAATGTATTGAGAAAAAGCAAAACAAGTTCAAGATTAGAAATTCATGAATATGCATTGCAGTCCAATCATCTTCGAAACCTCCATCTAAAAAGTTGAAAGACCTCCAAATTCAGTTCTTTACTTCTTCAAGTATTCTAGGGAATATTCATAGTGTGAATGAAGCATTTAAGTTGACTGATTATGACATTAGAATAACATATCTATTAGATCAGTATGTTCTACCAATAACATAACTTATTGAGAATTCTAGACTGTGAAATTTCTTTTGTCGATCTGATGTCGTTAACATTTGATGAGTTTGATATGACACTCAGTATGGATTGATTGACTGTAACACCCTTAACCCGCCTCCATCACCGGATCAAGGTTACAAAGTATTACTAAACAATCAAAAATATTTGCACATTATACCATTCAATATTATAATCACATCATAAACCATTCATATACATACATATTGTCCCTAAATCGAGCCCTCGAGGTTCTAAAAATAACCAAGAAACAATTTGGGACCAATTTGAAACAGTTCAAAAAGTTTAGGAAAAAGATGAAAAAATTTCAAAACAGGGGTCACACCGCTATGTGACTAGACCGTCTGCCTCACACAGTTGAGACACACACCCATGTCTCAAGCTGTGTAACTATTGAAATAGGGACACACGGCCGTGTCCCATCCCATGTCCTCACCCGTGAAACTCTTTGAGTAAGGTCACACAGCCGTGTCTCATGCTCGTGTGCCAGGCTATGTAACTCTTTGAGTTGCCCCACACGGCTGTGTTTCAAGCTGTGTGTTAGGCCATGTATCTCACTGACTTGCACCCTAAAGAAATCATTAGATGACGCATGACCGTGTCGCCAGACACATGACTGAGTCACATGCCCATGTCTCAAGACATGTGGACCCAAATGAATCTTAAATAATAAGTTTACCATTTCAAACTTACTTGGTCCCTAAGTAATCCAATTACCAGCCAAAAGACCTATTTAAAATGACATTAAGCAAGCTCAAAACATGCTAAATCAACCATCCTAAGTGCCTAACCAATGTACCCACATTGGTACCACAAGTATACACAATTTCACAAAAAAAATGAACTATCACCCAAAGCATGTTAATTCACACAATCCAACATTCAACCAATATGCCTATAATAGGCACCTCAATCACAACATTCCAATAACACATACCATAAACTTGCACTAAAGCATCTTTTGTAGTTCACATATATCATATTAAGTTAACTACTTGCAATTTAAGATCATACTATAAAGTTTTACATACCAAAACAATAGCAATGATAAACAAGACTATTACATGCCATATAATCCAAAATAGAAGTTCCAAAAACTACTGAAAACAGGAGGATAGTGTGACTTGAGTGCCGATCTGACCGTCCAACCTTCAAAGAATCTACAAGAACAGAAAATAGCACAATTAAGCTCATTGAAGCTTAGTAAGTTCAACATACAAAAGTGATAAATCTTACCAAAATAAATACAAAAAATCATTCAATAAATACTCAGCTACATGTATTCCATATCATCCAAAATCTCAGCCCGGTAAATGTATAGTTCAATTCAAAGCTCAAATTCATGTCATAACTATCAAAATCACTAAACAAGTTACAACGCAGAAATTCACTATCTAATGAACGACTTACGGATATGAGTACATAAATGTTCCAAATGAAGCATGCTAATCACTCGTAAGAGCTAATCCACTCAATAACATGCCAGATGCTCATAAGAGGCAATCCACCTGAGAACACGCCAAATGTTCATAAGAGCCAATCCACCAGATAACACACCAAATTGCTCCGAAGAGCTAGTCCAACCAAAAACACACCAAAAAAGGAGTATAACACAAGAGTTCACAAAAAATGTTGAACCTCGACCTACTCAGGAAAAATGTATATATCACACCACACCAAGATCCACTCTAATCCCCCACATAACACACCGACATTCGATTGTACTATATCCCCCGTCCATCTGATCCAATTATTTCACTAACATTTCTCAAATAATTTTACATCATCTATAAAAAATTATATCTATTATACCATATTATACCATCAAACATTTCATATAGATGTTAAATTATAAACCGTACGAACCTACCTGGACTAAATTGTAGCAGTTGTAGAAGTTCAAGGACTAATCCGTGATTTTTCCTTTTTCCACGTATATCAACAGGGTCTTGATCTAAAATGTAAAATTCCCCAATTATTATCTTACATTTCACATTCCAATTCACTTTACATTTTATACCCTTTATTTTTTAAAATTACATAACTACCCTTAACTTTTACAACTTTTGCAATTTCATCCCTTAACCCAAAAATCATCAAATTAACCATTTTTCTCAAGTCAACATTATAACCAAATATTCTAGGACCTTAAAAAATCCTTATTAAACATCAAATTCACTATCAAACCTTGAAATTTTAACATTTCACAATTTAATCCCTAAATCAAAATCTAACAAAAATCACTTCACAAAACCATCAAATACCACAATCAAAGCTTCAAATACATAATTATCATAAAAAAATTCAAAATTCATCAATAGCTACTTCTAAAATTTTTAGCAGATTCAAAAACGAAGATACGGGTTAGTTGGACCTAATTACAACGATTTCAAAAACATAAAAATTACAAGAAATGAGTATGAATTTCACTTACATGCAAAGGAATCAAGAAAACTAAAGCTCTTCTTCTCCCTAGCTATGGCTTTCGGCAAATTGAAGAAGAAAATGAAAATGAAATTGTTTTATTCATTCTTTAATTTTGTTTTAATTTTGTTTAAATTACAAAATTGTCATTGATCATATAATATTTTATCAATCTCAATCAAGTTGTCATCCCACCATAATAACTAAGGTATAATTGCAATTTAAGTCCTTCCTCATTTATCTAAACGTTAAAATTTCTTAACCAAATTTTAATACGACTTTAATGAACATAAATATTCTATAAATAATATTTATGAGTCTACACGACGAAAATTTTTTGTCTCGAAACCACTGTTCTGTCACCATTGAAAAACGGACTATTTTATTCAATGTTTTGGTTAACCGTAGATAGATGCAAATTGTACTTAAGTATCAAAATGAGAAATAAATAAATGTTGAGACTAATAGAACCAATGTGTGACCAATAACATGTTAGCATTAACAACCCTTGAAATGATTAGAAAATGTAGTGAATCGTATCTTGCTTGTATCCTAGATACGAGAATGTTAGAATCGAAGAATAATCAGATATTGATGGTTAAATAATCAATTATATGTTTCTAGAATAATTATCTGGATTATCACCCAAGAGAGAATATTAGTTTGTATAAAACAGTACTGTCAAACGGTATTGTCTAAATTGCAAGAATTGTAGGCATTGCTGAAATAATTATTTAATAGGAGACTTGTTCAACCGAGCATATAATCTTGCAAAGCAATAATGTGTTTGTGAAGAAGAATGGCGGGATTATAAGAATCATGTATTGATTACATATAGCATATCAGAGACACCATAAATGACCAGTATCTGTTACTTTATAGAGATGAATTAATTATTCTATAAAAGGGGACTACTGAATTTTTAGTATTAATTTTCAACCAGGTTGTTGTCAGCTAAGAATTATAAGTTAGATGTGCCGAAAACTACTTTTCAAACTTGATATAAACAATGTGAGTTTTTGGTAACATTTTTGGAATTATCGATCGCTCAATTGCTTATTAGATCTGATAGACATAATTTGCTAGCCATATTTGGTAAGATTTGTTATTAGGTTAATGATGATAATCAATTTATAAAAATAATGAAACTGAACATAATCAGCATAAAAAAAATCAGAGGTACAATTTTTTACAAGAAAAACAATTATATGTGAGGATCAGTGGCTATGAATTCTGATTTTGAGAAGTAAGTTTTTCTAGGTCTTCTGATAACAATTAAAAACGTCTGAATTACTTCGAATAAACTCTTGATAATTATAAAATAGGGAATCTTCGGGAATTATTACATAAGTGCGTAGTTCTCTGGGATTTACTATATATTACAGATGATTTGTTTAGGCTTTTCGATGATATCTCCAACATTGATGAAGTTATTATAGAAAAATGTCAATTTTGTTTGATTGAATAAATGCCAATAAAGTTTTGAATAGTTGAAAGCTATACTAACAGAAGTTCCAAAATTGAATTTGAGATAACACATATGTCTAGAGTTATTGAAAGGTTGTGATGTGACCATCAGTTATCATCCGAATAAAAGTTGATATGACAATTGATTTGTTGAGCCAAAAATCTCTAAAGTGGTGAATATTCACTTGATTTGAGAATTTAATGGTTCTATTGTTGACGAGCTGATAGTTAAATTTTTATTTCTTTAGAAAATTTGAGATTTACAAATAAACGATCCGAATTTGTTAGCTAAATGGGAGCAAATTCAGAATGGTCAGACTATTGATTTCAGCATTAGTAGTGATGATAGTCTGTATTTTCAAAATTGGATTTTTGTATCGAATGATTCTGAGTTTAAAAGAGATATTATACAAGAAGCCCATAACAAATTTATTCAATACATTCGGGTGGAAAAAAAAGTATAACTTGAAAAAAAGGTTTCTGATGGCCAGGAATGAAATGAGAAATACCTGAGTTTGTATCAAGATGTTGGTATGTCAGCAAGTAAAAGTTGAGCATCAGGTTCCACCAGGTTTACTACAACCTATTATGATTCTTGAGTGGAAATGAGAACATGTTATGATGGACTTTGTATCGGGACTACAGTTATCTTTGAAAAAGAAAGATTCAATCTAGATAATTATTGGCAGATTAACAAAAGCAACTCATTTTATTCTAGTCTGAATAGATTATTCACTTGAGAAGCTAGTTGAGTTATACATTTCTAAGATTTTTAGATTGCACGACAAGCCGTTACATATTTTTTCTGACCGTGATCCGAGGCTTACTTTCAAGCATGAGTTAAGTTACATGAGACCCTAGGTACTAGACTCAATTTTCGTACAACATTTCATCCTTAGACTGGTAAACAATTTGAATGGATTATTCAGATTCTAGAAGGCAACTGCAGTGTTATATAAAAGGAATTCTACCATTAGCAGAGTTTGCATTTGATGATTGTTATTAAAGGAGTATTAAAATAGCACTACGAGGCTTTATGCAGATGCAATTGTATAATTCCTTTGTACTGGTCAAAATTGAATGATAAGAAACTAACATGAAGTAATTTGTTTTGTGAAACAAATGGAAAGGTTCAGTTTATTGATATTGTTTGAAAGCTGCCTCTAATCATCTGAAATTCTATACTAATCTGAAAAGGAAATATATCGAGTTTCAAATTGGTGACAAAGTATTTCTAAAAGTTCCCTCGTAGAAGATGGTTACGATTCAAAAGAAAAGGGAAGCTTAATCTGAGAATTGTTTAGCCGTATAAAATTATCGAGAAAATCAATCTTGTGGCTTACAAACTAGCATTACCTTCGAAGCTAGAAAAGATTCATAATGTTTTCCACGTTTTGATGCTATGATGATATAGATCATATTCCTTTTAGGTGATTACTCCCAACAAGATAGAAATATAGCCTGACTTATTATATTCAGAAGAACTAGACAAAATTTTAGCTTCGAAAATAAAAAAACTATGAAATTAATGAGTATTGTTAGTGAAATTTGTGGCACCAACATGGTACTAAAGAAGCTATATGGGAAACCAAAAATTTTATGAAATCATAGTATCTGAATCTATTCATGGGTAAAAAAATTTGAGGACAAAATTTCCTAAGGGGGAGAGTTGTAACAGCCCGCTTTTCAGTGGTTTCGGGACCACAATTCCAACGAGTAAGTCCATAATTTATTATTCTTTAATTTTTGTGAGTTAAGTACAATGATATAGTGAATTTTGATCGTATAATTTTTATAAATTGGATAATTAGTTAAGTATAAGTGGTTTGAACCTAAAGTCAGTGATTTTGGAAAATTAGGTATCGGGACCTCATTTCTATAAATGGAGCTCACAAATATTTATATTGAATATTTATGGAGCCATTATTTAGGTGAATTGAAGTTTGGTCCAGAATTATGGTTTAGGTATTGACGAATTAGTTGGATGATAGATTATGACATGGTTTTGAACAAGTTTTTATGGTTTAAAAAATGCATTGTAGGTCACTTTGAAGAAATGGTTTGTAATTTGCATCTTAGAAACTATATACACTGCACACGGGCTAACACACGGCTGTGTGTCACACATGGGCTACTGACACGGTCGTGTGCTCAATGGAAATTATGGAAGCTTTGCATACACAACCATAGTTTGTAACACGGGCTGGCCACACAATTTAAGCTCGATTTTATTTGTAAAGCATGAATTGTATGTTGTATGAGATTTATTAAATATTACATGAATTTTTTATTTAAAATTCCATATAAATGTTATGTTATTTTCTGTAACATCTCGTAACTTGATTCCGACATTAAGGACGGCTTTTAGGTGTTACAGCTCATAAGAACCCAAGACTATAAAATAATTGTTCAGATACAAGTTTTTAAATTACAAATTGGTGGAATCTAAAATTTATCCTATCCCTAACGAATACATGTTACGAGCGTAAATGAGAGATGACTCACGAAAGTGACCGTTGTTCTGGTTGAATTACTTCTAAATAAAATCTTTCAACCTAAACCATTGAAAACAAGAAAAAGAAACTAAGTAAGTTCAAAAGAACTTAGTGAGTTCCATAGAAGTACCACTTCACGTCAAGGTTCAACCAACACTGGATGACCAAATTACTTAGACCATTTAAAAGACACAAAACTACATATGGAATACAAATTTCACTTTTCTAAGTAACCACTAGCGGATACCATCAGTAAGTGGATGCAGTCAATTGACAAATATTATTCACTACCAAATACCAATATTTGGCGGACACATGCCGCGAAAACACTATTAGCATGCCACCATTTTAAACTAACTTTTATAACCATTTCCATGTACTATTTACACATCATGCAAATATCCACACATCGTTTAAACACATTTATGCACCTTTATACTAATACACTCCCTTCCTTGTGCTAGCTTCTGATCCTTGCTCTAAATAGCCAACATTCCATTTCCTTCATGCCACTCCGTAGAGTCAGTAGACCAATTATACCAACTGAACCTCTACAAACTCTCTTTATTAATTCGAACACTTCAATTTTCCCCCGTAAGGCCAAGTATTCACAAATCACGGTTTGCATCAATGTGTCATACCAAAGGTGAAACATATAGTAACAATTCTTCTTTCTTTTTTTTCACCATCATGCGTATCAACACTCTGATACCTCTTTTCATTGATCTGGATACAAAACTTATGCATTAAGGAAAGAGTATTCATATCGATGCGCATGCAGGACTCATTTATATAATTCACTAGCATTACCAGTACATGCAGTGTCTCATTTCCACATTCCTTTGTTAGACAAACCAAAAACCTAAGGTTAGGACCTTCATGCAAAAATTGGGACAACTCACCTAAGTAAACAGTAAGACAGTTCAAACATGTTGATATGGAAAATGTTAATAAATTCCAAAATCCATTTCGTCGTCCAGTAGCGACAACCGTTTTTTTGATTGGTACTGCAGTAGCCCTTTGGTTGGGTATTGGAGCAACATTACCGATTGATAAATCCCTAACTTTAGGTCTTTTTTAAATTGAATCAATTAAAAAATATATCATGATGTGCGTATCTAGGAGTAGTCACTTCAAAGGCAAAGTGAATTCTCCCTAGATACATTTATTCAATTCTGGTCTGAATCTATGGATTGTGCTGGTGAACAGATACAGAGTACAAAGGAACTCATCAGACACATTCACACAGGATTTTTATCTACTCAACGGGTTCTTTTCCCTTTGCACTAGGACCTTCTCCCATTTCTTCAGCTAAAAATAATCAAATAACTCTTTTAAATACAAAAATAGCCAAAATTCAACATAATAGAAAGATTTAGTAAACATGACAATAGTTTCTAGAATGAAGTTTTCTTTCTATCCAGTATTTCAGATGAAAACCCTAATGAACAACTCCTACAACTGCCTCTTCCTTTCTTGATGCGAGTCTCAAGTCCCAATTTCAGACCCATGGATGTGATGGGCTCACATTTCCTCAAGGCCCAACAATAATGTCAAAGGTCAAGTAAATCAAATCAAGATTCAATCAAATACAAGATCCAAGAATGAATCTTTTAAAGGAAAGTGAGAATGATACATGCACGGATAGGGTGAAATTTATTAAATTCCATTCATCGAAGATACCAATTTTCAAGCTCAAGAAATTAGTAGATTTGCATGACTTTTTTAGATGGGATCCTGACATTTCTAAGCTGATATGTCTTCATGAGTTCAAATACCAATCCCTTATCTTTGAAACGCACTTTGAATCACTAGATTTTGAGTTCAAGAGTTCAAGTTATGATTGTTTTAGTGAAGACTACACAAGCAGAATTTTAGGACAAGATTATGATGAAATTTACGAGTTTCAGGCTTTTAGTTTGAGTTTAAATTATATTGTGTTCGGGTTTTGGGATTAATTTTTATTATATATGAGCTCAATATTGTATTTATCAACTCTTATTATTTTATTATTTTATTATTTTATTATTTTATTATTCTGAATTTTTAATAATTATTAAGTAGTTTAAGCTATTTAGGAGTTTTATGTCAACAATAAAGTTTAGTTTAAAACTACTTCTTGTTTAGATTAATTAGACTTCTAGTATACTTAAGAGTTTTATTTAGATTTATTTAGCTAGCCTATAATAGGCCTTTGCATTGTACATAAATCACACAATTCATTATTATTCAACTTCTCTTTTGAGTTAATAAATTCTCTTTGAGTTTTCTTTTCAAGAATTTCTCTTGAGTTCCTCTTAGAAGAGTTTTAATGATCCTTTTAGATCGTGGAGTTCATCTTCAAACTTTTTATTGCCAAGTTCTCTTTCTTGGAGGGGAAATTAGAGTCATTTGAAGGGGTTGCAGATTCTTCGTGTTTCCAAGGCTTCTTAGGACTTCTACATACCCCGTTCTATCTTTTCATCTATCTTCTTTATTTTCTTCCTTATTGTCTAGTCGTAGATTTATTATTCTATTTAAATTATCTTAGTTATTTATTTTAATTGTTTTATCTAACTTGGATTTTGATTGCATTTCAGGTTGTGTCAAAATCCAAGTTTCTTTCTGAATATCTAGAGCCCTAAGTAAAATACGTGACTTGAACAAACTTTACGATCCGCTTTCGCATTCATCCAGCTCATTCTTTATTATGTCTGGTAAAAACTTAAAGAAAGATTTAAGAGTTTACCAATACACAACTTAGAGAAGGTCGCTTCTACAAGTTTAATGATCAGTTCATCTGTTAAAAATAAAAAACACTTCTGAGTTTTCTTCGATGATAATGAATGTGAGTGGAGAAGATGAAAATAGAAGTCTTATCTTCACTATCGGGTTGTCTTATTTATAGAAAAACTCTAATTCTAATCCCACTCTAAGTAGGTTCTCTAATTGCGTGGCATATTAGGGTTGTCTTACTTCTAATCACATGCATACCAATTCTTCAAAATTGAACCACATGGTACTCCAAATACCAATTCACAACAAGCATATAAATGAAATTTATCAACCACACAACAAAAGGCCATTTAAACAAATATATACATCACTAAATATACCAAAATAAGCCAACTCTTGTGGTTTTACACAAAACTAAACACTTATCATTTATAAGCCAATTCAAATGGCTAAATTCATTACCAAACCATAAACCAAAATGACTATAAGTCCTATACATGCCATATAACCAAAACATAAGCTCAACAGTACCAAAGAAGAAGCTCGATAGTGTGATGCAATCTTCGATGACTCCCAATCCGAGCTAGCTTCGAAATTCACCATAAAATGGAAAAGTAAACAAATTAAGCTATAAAGCTTAGTAAGCTCGTATAGTTAATAAGTAAAACTCACCATTTAATCACCATTCAAGTAAAATAACATAGTATACTTCAAAATCTTGTAATTATAAGGTTAACATATACTCAATCACATAATTAAACAAGATCTCATAACTTTCATAGTTTTAATGCTCATATAGTTTACGTACATACTTGTACTGATACATATCTATTTCTCACTGTTTCATATCTTCAATATACCCACTGAACCATTCGAAATACTATCGGATACTCGGGAATCCCGCACCCTAAGTGCTAATACATAGCCGAAGCTATCTCAATCTCATATCACATATAATGCTCACTCTTGAGTTATCAACTGGTCTACTCGCACAAGCTGACAGTCATGACGAAGCTACACTGTGCTGCTCACACAAGCTGACGAGAATCCATAACACATGCTGGATAACTCAGCCACCGGTAGGACGTATGAACCAGCACCAAAATCACATATCCCCTAATGACATGTCATTCGTATCCTAATCTATTCCTAAGGTTCAACTGGGATTTCTCAATGTCGAATCTTCATCAATTATATCTGCAAGGTTGTATTCAAAAATAATTCAATAATAAAGCATTTAAAACACAATTATACAAATGCTTATTAACATATGAACTTACCTCGAATGCGAAAACGACAAAATTGATCAATTAATTCAACACCTTGTTTTTCCCCCAATGTAAATCTGAATTTCACTTTTCTTGATCTATATAATATCAAATTTAACTCATTTAATCATCAATCTATTCAATTTAGCCCAAAAATGCGTATTATAGCAACTTTACACTTTTTCCCTAATATTTCAATTCTTTACAATTTAGTCCTCATATCATAAAAACACAAATTCATGCAATGATGTCCCTACCCATGCTAGCCAAATTTCATATAGACCCATAGCAGGCCATATTTGTCATTTTTTTCACAATTTCACCACAAAATTTCAACATTTCTTAATTAAATCCCTAATTGGAAATTTTATCAAAAATCACTTTGTAAATGTTGTTTATCTAACAATAAGCATACATTTTCTATCATCAAACATCAAAATACACCTATATTCATCAATGGAAAAACCCTAAACCTTTAACAATTTTGCAAAATAGTCCCTGGGCTAGCTAGACTAAGCTGCAATGATCTCAAAAACATAGAAATCATTAAAAACGGGACAAAAATCACTTACCAATTTAGCAATGAAGTAATCGAACCCTAGATGAAGAAAAACAAATTCTTTCCCCTTAAATAATCGGTTGAAGAAGATGAATGGGAAAGAATTTGTTTGTTTTATTGTAATTAATCTTAATTACTAAATATCAAAATTAACCTTATTACTTAATGAAAATTTCAATAATACCAAGCCATTATCATCCACTATCTAATTAATGGGATATTTACCACATAAGGACCTCTATTTTAATGTTCTATAGCTATTAGACTGTAACATCTTACAATAGGGCCTAAACAGAATAGTGGTTGCGAAACCGCGAACCTGAGATAGAAAATTTTATTCCGATTAATTTTTATAATTTACCGAGTGATTAGATGCATGTGTTAGAGTATCGATGGAAAATTTTATAGATAGCATGCTTAATTTGCCTACTAGGGCTTAATTGCAAAAGTTGATAAATATGAGTTTTAGATGCTAAAGGATTAAATTGAAGAGTATAATTGACGTAAAGGTCCTTAAATGGTAATTAGACCATTAGCTTTTCATGGATAAAAATGGACATACATAGATAAAAATAACTAAAGTTTTAATGAAGGGTATTTTAGTCATTTGATAATTAAAAGATTAAAAAAGGGAAAAAGATGGCAAAATGTGCCCATCTTCTTCATTAGGCTGAAATTTCAAGGGTTCTTCATAGCTAGGGTTTTGTCAAGCTTCCAAGCTTTATAGTAAGTGATTCTAAGCCCCATTTTTAATGTTCTTTACATTTTTGAAGTCCTTGTAACTTAATTTAGCTTATTCTAGCAATAATTTAACCTAGGGTTCATATTTGGAAAAATATCCATAGGTGAAATATGTTTATTTTGATGTTTTATGGTAGAATATGAAGCTTGATATTATGTTAAACGAATTGAGCTAAACGATTTTAAGCAAAAATGAGTAAAACGACATAATCAAAAAAAATTTAATGTTCCCGGTTTGGTCCCGAACTGTTCCAATTACATGTTTTAGGGCCTCGAGGGCCCTTTTTAGGGATTTATTGGATGAATGTGAGTGAATTAATTTTTTTATCCCCCGAACAAGTAAGATAAGTCTGGTAACACCTCGTGCTCGACTCCAGTGACGGTCTCGGGTAAGAGGTGTTACATAGACACCTTTAGCTAATAGAACTCAAGTTTTACGCTTTATGCGATTTAGTCTTTTTTACCAAATTAAACACTCAAACGATAGAATTTCTTAAGGAAATTTTCACACAATCATACAGTCATACTGTAATCATTAAAATAATAATAAAATAATTATTTTGACCTCGAATTTGTGGTCTCAAAACCACTATTTTGATTTGACTAAAAATGGGCAGTTACAAAATGATATTCAGATTAAGATGATATGATCATCAGAGGAAATATATACATATTGAGAATTGTTTATACAAGCCTAAGGGGACAAAATGAAAACATGGCAAATCAATGAATGTGATTCAAAATTTGTACTACGAAACAAAATAGTGATTGACATTAAATTGAAATTCAATATCTATTTGGTAAAAAGATGAATTGAATAGAGAATTCAAATTATGAAATGAAAATAATGTTTGGCATTAATTTGAAATGGGATGTATTGCAGGTAAGTAGATTACATGATATGATTAAGATAGTGAATTGATTAAATGAATATTTGTTTTATAAATGGTGATGAAATGTTGAATAAATGAATTGAAATGTTATATGATTGAGTTACTATATGGTATGATAAATTTTGAACTCACATTTTTTTATATTTGTTTTGCCATGATAGGAAAACTTTACCAAGCTAAGTAACATGTAATGTATATTTATAACCTTAGGTAAGTTACTTGGTTTAATACCTGTGAACTTACTAAGCATCGTATATGGTTACCTCATTTGTTTTTCCTTTTCCCTATAGAATGCCAACTTGTGGAACTCATCAAGCAGATCATCTGAATTTCACACTATCTTAGTATTGATTCAGTAGTCTTTCTATCGTTTAAAACTCAATTTTTTGGCGTGTATATAGGCGATCCATTTTTGGTCAATTTTGAATGTTGGAACTTTTTTTCTTGATCATGGTTTGTGTTTTGAATGGCTATATGTTATATATATGGGCTATTTTGGGTTGATGATTTAAAGTTATAAGTTGAAGTTGCAATTTGTTATAATAGTTATCATGTATAAAGTTGAATTTAATGATTACTATGGTATGTATATAGGGTCAATGATGATAGTATGTGTGGTAATGGTATGCTTGATTTTGGATTATGAAATGGTTGGGAAATGGTTAAACTTGGATAAAATGCTTGGTATATGTGTTAGTTGATACTTGTAGTATATATATGCAATTATGGTACTAAGTTGTTTCATGGATTTGGTAAGTTGAAAATATGTACCAAAGTAATTGTGTGTTTGAGATTTATGTATGGATAATTTTGGTAAAAGTTTAGGCACGTTTTAGGTTG
Source organism: Gossypium hirsutum (assembly GCF_007990345.1). Taxonomy (NCBI): domain Eukaryota; kingdom Viridiplantae; phylum Streptophyta; class Magnoliopsida; order Malvales; family Malvaceae; genus Gossypium; species Gossypium hirsutum. The sequence continues at coordinate 31,072,144 of NC_053436.1, forward strand.
ATGAAATGGTAAGGTTTGGATGGTATTTATGGTAAAATGCATATTGGTTTTTATATATGCTTGTATGGATGGTTAAGTTGGATGTTTTATACTGGTTGTGATGGTGCCAAAATGGTACATTGGTTAGGTGCTTAAGAATGATGTTTGAAATGGTGTTTTTGGTATGTTTTGGTGTATTTTGATTAGGTTTAAGAATTGGTATGAAGTGCATATATGGCATGTGAGTGTTGATGTTTTGTAAATTGCCTTGTAGGGTATTTAAAGGTACACACAGTCTGTTACACGGTCTGGCACACGGCCGTGTGTCTTACATGGGCACATGACACGGTCATGTAGTCTATATAATTAGGTGACAATTAGGTCCACACAGCTACAATTAGTTACACGCCCATATGGCCCTTGTTTTGCATTCTTGCCACAATTTTCTAAAATATTTCAAATTAGACCCTTTTTTTCTCAATTGTTTCAGAGCTTTCGTAAGCTCGATTTAACCGCAATATTGTATGAATAACATGTTTTTGACTATATGATTGATCAATGATTATTATTTATAGAAATTTGAACTGATATAGCATGACTTTGTTTTGTCATGTGTTTTAGCATCCTGTAACCATAATTCGATATAGAGACAAGTGGGGGTGTTATACTTTATTAGTGAAAGGATCCACCAAATAAGGATCTCTCCGAACAAAAAACTCACCACCTGAGGAATGAGAGTTCGCAAGCTTGGTGAAGCTCAGTAAAATATTTTGCTAGGGAATTTTCCAATGCCAACCAGTCTAAATCTCGCGGCTTAGGTGGTTTCACCAATTCAATCTTCCAAAAATATCGGTTCGCCAAGTGAGGGTGTGACATTGTAAGTACCAGACTCAGCCGCTTTCCAAAAGCATATATAATTGCCTTCATTTTCCAAATATGGACTTGATTCAACAAGTAGGTATATTCTTTGATACGTCAACTTACCTATGAGATACTTCCTATTCTAATCTCCTTCTAGGGTCACTGTTGTGAAGACCCTAGCTTCCATAAAGGTTCGTCTTGGTAATCTACAATAAGTTAGTGGTCCCAAGTCCCTAGACCATGTATCTTTCCAAAACTTCACATCCCAACCAGTAACAACCTTCCATACCATATTTTCCAGAGATCCTTCCAAATGCATCTCATTGATCTCCAAGTATAACTGCACTGGTTTGATGATGTATTATTTGGAATGTGGCCAACCACCTTATACTTAGAACGTAACTCTTTCACCCAGAAAACGTCCATGTTGTTAACGAAGTTAATACCCAAGCTGAGTAGAAAAAAATTGTTTTCGCTATGAGTATGTCTAACCCAAGACCCCCTCTATCAATCGGCATGCAACATTTGTCCCAACTCACCAAAGAAATCTTACTGTAATAACATATTTCCCAATGGTGTCAGAAACAATGGTTTTAGGACCACAATTTCGACGTGTCAGTTCGTAAAGAAAAATTATTTAGAAATCAATTAAATTCAAGGGGTCCTAAACATTTACGAGATCATCAGTGTCATATTAAAATTTTGGTTAAGAATATTTATCATTTAGATAGTTAATTAAATAGAAATGACTAAATCATAAAAGCTAAGAAAGTTTATTTCTATTAGTTAAAGTTATGAAATAGTTATAGGAATATAAATTAAAGTACTTGAATGGTAATTAAACTGTTACTACCCATAATGGATGATAATGGGCTTACAATTATTGGAATTTGAATAGAAATAATAAGAGAATAATAGTAATTAAGTTAATAAATGAATTTAAAATAAAACATGATGGAAATTTCTAGTCCATCTTCTTCCATCATACTTCCTAAAATTGAAAAGCGCTATTGAAGGAGAAGGGAGCTTCGGTTTAGCTAGGTTTCTCTATTGGGTACGCCTTTAATGCCCGTTTTTAGTGATTTTTATGTTTTTGAGTTCATATTAACTTAATCTAGCTAACCCGATGAATAATTTGTAAAACTGTCAAATGTTTTGGATTGTGTCATTGTTGAGCTTGAGTTATTCTTGAAGCTTTATGAAAGATTATTGAGTATGGTTGTTAGATACGACTATTTTGTAAAGTAGTTTTTGATGATTTTAATGTTTAAGGACTAGATTGTTAAAGTGATAAAATTACAAGGACTTGATATGAAATAATTGCACTTATAGACTGTAGTGAGGGCCTTGAATATTCATCTATCTTGGATTTGAATAAAAATGTTTAAATTGCATGTTTTGGGCTTAGAGACTAAATTGCATAAAAGTAAAATGTTGTGGGTAATTTTGTAAAAATATCAAAAAGGACTTAATTGCATAAAATGATTTAATTTTTATGTTAGAATTGTCTAAGTGAATGAAATTATTATTTTAGATCAAGAACCAGTGGAAAACTGAGGAAAAGAGAAAATTGCAGAATAGTCTCTATATTTTTGTCGTCACTGCAGTTAAATCTGGTAAGTTCGTTCGGTTTAATTTTAATACAATTTAAATGCTTGTTATATGAACTTAGTTATTGGATGTTGGTTAATGAATTAATGTTTATACATGGAAATTAAATTAATGAGTTATTATCGCATTTATCAATGAGGAAATGCCCTAAGGCGAATAAATGTAGGATAGAGTATGATTGGCATGACAATATGTTATTTGATGATGATTTTTGTATATCCACTGTTCACTGAATATACCGAGGTCCTTCAGTGTTTATCTAATGTGTTACGGGGGTAGACATTAGCCTTCGAGCTAAGCATTTGGTGCCTAGGTGTGTTATCAATTGGACTAACTCGTATGAGCATCGTGTGTGTTCTAGATGGTTAACCCTGTACTCGTATCCATATATCATTCATCGGGCAATATTTTATTGATCATTGAATGTTATTGAAATGTGAGAAATTGATTTGTACTATTGTTGAGCATTACTCACCTGTTGTGAGTTGTGATTAACAGGAACTCTGTTAGTAACCTTGTTATTTGAATTATTATTTTAATTTGGTAAGCTTTATCATTAATCGATAAACTTACTAAGCTTTATGTAAGCTTACTTGTGTCCTTGTCTTTTTCTTTGTAGATTACGTATCTGTAGAAATCGGGAGATCGAATCAACTCGAAGAATCACACTATCTAATGACCTTTTCGGTAGATTTTAAATTTAACTTGGCTTATATGGCATGTAATAGGACCATTTAGTCATGATTGTATTGGTTCATAAGTATTTGTAATGTGTATGTGTTGTGCTTTTGATATTGTAGAATGAGTAACTAATGTGGTATGCATGTTAAGTTCCAAGTTTAAGCATGTGTGGTCAAGTATGGAAAGGTAAGTTTGATATGAATTAATCAATGTATGTTAGAATTGAATGCAAGGTATTTTGAATGGGTTGTGTAATGTAATTCTAGGTAGGTGAAATGTTAAGTGTTTAAAATGTGGTGTCATTGATGACACATTGGTTAGGCCTTAAGTTGATTGTTTGGCATGTTTTGGGTGTCATTGAAATGCATTTTGAAGTCTTATAATCATGCGTTGAGATTTGGTTTAGGTACTTAAGCATTTGGACATGAAATGTGCATATTTTGGGTCATTTTTGGGCACACACGGCCTGGGACACAGGTTGTCACACGGTCGTGTTTTACACATGGGTAACCCACAAGGGCTCCCCCAGTGTGTTAGGTGCAGGATTCACAAGGGCTAACACATGGCCTACGACATGGCCATGTAATCCAATTTAGTGAGTTACATGGGTGGGTACATGAATGAGCACACAGGTGAGCACATGGGCGTGTGGGAGCCACACGGTCTTGGCTCTGCCACATGGCCTGGACACAAGACCATGTGACCTCTAATTTGAAAATTTTCAATTTTTCCCTGAATATTCTGATTTGCTTCGAATTGGTCCATGATTGTTCTTACACTATATTTAAGGCCTTGTAGGCTTGATTTAAGGTCCATAACTGTATATTTTACTCTAATCTGATTATTTATGAATTTGATAAACTTAATGTTATTTGTTATTATTTGTTATGAATTGTATTGTAATACTTCGTAACCCTAATTTGGCAACGGGTATGGGTTATGGGTGTTACACTTACAGTCATTACTCAAAGCACCCTAGGGAACCTCCTTATAATCTTCTCAATATCCTGGCATACCCCTTTTGGAGTGAGTGTTGATTGCATAAAATAGCTTGGAATGGTAAATAACACCGATTTAGCAAGTGTTACCCATCCAACAAGAGAAAGTAGCTTGGCATTCCACCCACTCAACCTTTTTCGAACCTTTTCAATTATGAACGAGTTTGTGGCATTAGTGACTCGTTTATGCAACATTAGGACACCAAGATATCTACCCAAATCTGCAACATGTTCCATCCCAAATGTGCATGTGATTTGGTTTGCTAAGTCATTTCCCACCGCCTTCGAAAAGAAAACTTGGGATTTAGATTTGTTGGCTTTATGCCCGAAACATCTCCCAAATTTCTGAAGGATGTTATTCACCATGTTGGCTTTTTGTATATTTTTATTACATAAAAGAACTAGATTGTCTGCAAAAGATAGATGTGAAATACTAGGTCCATCATCAGATAACCATATTGTCTCCATGTTTCTTCCTCAATAGCATGTCTAATGCAATGGCCTAACCTTTCCATTCAGAGTACAAACTGATACGGTAATAGAACATCACTTTGTTGAACCCCTCTTGAGGGTCTGAACTCGCTCGTATATTCCCCATTCCATGAGACTTTCATGGTTGAGCCCGTACTACAATTCATAACCATAAAGATTAAATGAGTTGGTAATCTTACATACCTTAAAGTTTCCTTAAGAAATTCCAATCTAATTTGATCGTATGATTTTTTTAGATCAATTTTAATTGTCATCTACTTTGGTCTCCTCCTATTAGTTTGCATTAAATGAATCACCTCTTGCATCATCAAAACATTATCCTTAATAGAACAACCAGTCACAAAGCTCACCTGATTTGGTGCCACCAGTAGAGGCATGATGAACTTTAGCCTCCTCAAAATAGTTTTTTTTTATAATCTTGTACGCCGCATAACACAATGTTATTAGTCTAAACCAGCTCCATGATTCCGTTCTTTGCACCTTTGGAAGTAAAACCAATACTGTGTTAGTGGTCTTTGGGTCCAACAGCTTGCCTTCAAACGCTTTAACCACCATTTGAAACATCGACTCTCCAACAATATCCCACTGACTTTGATAAAGTCTTGCATGAAGATCCTTACCAGGCACATTTAAATGAGCCATCGAGTCCAGTGCCACCTTAACCTCCTTTTTAATGTGTAACAGCCCAATTTTCAGTGGTGTCAAAAATAGTGATTTGGGGATCACTAAATCCGACAAGTGAGTTGAAAATTTAATAAATTAATACCTATGAGTCAAGTGTGATTATAGAAGTATTTTTTTTAATTACTGAATTTTGTGATTTAAAAGAATTAATTAGGTAAAATCGGGTTGAAAACGAGGTATCGAGACCTCAAATTCATAAACCAAGCCATAAATATTTTTATAAATATTTATGGAGTGTTATTAAGTTAGTATTAAAGTTTTGTTAGAAAATTTTAGCGTTTGGTTAGTCAATTAATTAAAAATGACTAAATTGAAAATAGTGCAAAAATTTGGTAAAGTGATTAAATAGCTTAAGTGACTAATAAGGAGGGATTTAAAAGGCAATTAGACCCAAATTATATGGGCTGGACGGTTTGGGCAAGAAAATCAGCAAAAAGACAAGGAGAAACAAGGGCAAAATTGGAAATTTTACAAATTAAACATATAAAATAAAGAAAAAATTGAAAAATCTAGAGATATCATTATTCTTCTTCAGCAAAAACACCATGGGACGTCTGGAAGTTGCTGGATTTTCATATTTTGACATATGTGAGTTCAATTTTTACTTTTTCTTAGTAATTTTTATGTTTTTGTGACTTTTACATTACAATTAGGTCCAATTATCTAATTCATTAGTTTTTTATTTTATGGGTGACTTTAAAAGTTACCATGAGTAAGTGCTGTATGATTATGGTCAATTATTATGGAATTGAAGTTCTTATTTTATTATATGATGATTTTATTAAGTAATTTTGATAGAAATTGATTTTAGGACCTAATTGTGAAAAAGTTGTGAATTAAGGTTTAGTGCTGAAATTCTAATTTTCAAAGCTTTTTTAGTAGCTTAGAATGGATAAATAAAGTGGTAATTTAGAAAAATTAGCTCAATTGATGGGTTAATTGAGCAGGGACTAAATTGTAAAAATTATAAAATTTGGGGCAAAAGCATAATTTTAGGAATTAAAGGGTATAAACTGTGAAGTAGAGTAAAATTGAAATGAATGCTAATAAATGAATGATTTTACAATTATAGATCAAGAACCCGAAGTGAATCGTGAAAAAGAGAAAATAGTCGATTAGTCCCTGAACTTGTATGACTTTTGCGAATTTGCCCAGGTAAGTTTGTGACAGCCCTATAGTGACCCTAGTCGGAAAGCGATTTCGGGACCACTAAACCGAGTCACCAAATTATTTGAATGTGATATTTATGGTCTAAAATATGTGAATATGAATGTGCGAAAATTTTAAGCTTCGATTTAGTTAATTGCATGTGAATGTAGTACATAGGACTTGTGTGACACTTTTGAAATGTGATAGGCTAATCTATAAGGATCTAATAGTGCATGTAATCAAAAGGGAGGACTTGCATGTCAATTTTCCCCCCTAATTAGTAGTGGCCGGCCGTGAGCATGAGGGTGGACAAAATGTTATGGCTAAAACATGTCATAAACATGTTGGGTTGATGCTTTATGTTAGCAATAATAAAATAAAGAGCATAGGCAATAAAATATTAGTGTTAGTAGGAGGAGAAACAAAAAAAAAGAATGTGTGTGGTTGTTTCCCCCCCCATTGCCGTGAGTTGAAGAAAAGAAAACAAAGGGAAAAAAAAAGTGTCCATCCTTTTTCATTTCTTTTGGCCGAAAGTTCTAAGGAAGAAGGAAGGAGCTCTTGCTTCATGATCGGCTTGGAAGAGGATTAGGAAGAGGTTCGGCCATACTTGTATCTAGGTTAAGGTATGTTTGATGTTGTGCCATGAGATTCATGCATGTTTTTAGTAGTTAGCTTGAGTTCTAACTAGCCCATGGTTCAAATCTTTACTATGTCATGGAGATGATATTCGGCTAAGGTGGATTTGTGTTGATGTCATTTGCATGCTAAAGGTGAAGCTTTGTAATGATGCATGTGATGGTGGATTGATGACTCTTGAATCTTCTTTTTAGCATTTTTGAGTGAGACATTAAGTTCTTTGTTTAACCATGACCAAAATTGAAATGGTATGGTGTTGTGATGCATTCGGCCATGGTAGGAAGTAGAAGAGAAATATGGTTGTTGTTCACGTTATTTGGATGAGAAATGGTAGTAAGGTGAAGTGCAAGTGTTAGTGTTTGATTTACTAGTGTATATATGTGTATTGGCCAAGTTTTGAACTTGAAACAAAATGGTGTTTAGTCAATACAAGTGACCATACTTGTAGAATGTATTAAGTGTTGCGATCGGCCTCAACATAGACATGCATGTTCGGCCACATGAATGAGTACATAAGTTGATGTGTATGTTCGGCCATAGGTAAGCATATTGATGGCTTTATCTTGACTTAGAAAATTCGGCTAAGGGGAATATTAGCTAATATGTTGAATTCGATTCGTGATTTCGTACATATGTGACTCTGATGTCTAATGTATATATGGGCTAAGTACCTTGAGCTTCTCTTTTGATGTTCGAATGAATTGTATTAAATTGCTTAATGTGATTAAAAATGCATATGACCATTTTGTATTTGAGCTAAAGGTGGCCATATGACCCATCAAATTCATTGTCATGTTCGGCCATAAGCTAGCATAATGAGACTTTAATAAGTTAAATTTGTTTGAATTAGCTCAAGAGCTTAGAGGACCAAAGTTGGATAAGGGAAAGGAAAAAGTGATCGAATAGCCGCCGAAATCGTTCGACAACATCCGAGGTAAGTTTTCGAGTAATGGAGCTTAGATTATGATTCGATTAGATTATGTCTTAAGTAAATCAAAATCATGCTCTTTGTATGTGGCTATTGAGCCGAAATTTGTAAGTGTGATAAGTGTTTTGTGTTTGAGCTTTGGTAATGGAAATGAAATATGGATGTGTCATGATTTATTGATATATGTGCATGGTTATTCGAATGATATCCGGGCTAAGTCCCGAAGGCTTTTGTGCTAGGTGACTATAACTGGACTAAGATCCGAAGGCATTCGTGCGAGTTTCTATATCCGGGCTAAGACCCGAAGGCATTTGTGCTAGCGATTATATCCGGGCTAAAACCCGAAGTCATTTGTGCTAGCGATTATATCCGGGCTAAAACCCGAAGGCATTTATGCTAGTGACCACATCCGGGCTAAGACCCGAGGGCCTTGTGCAAGTAGTTATATCCGGCTAAATCCCGAAGATTACTTGAGTTTGGGAATATTACTTGAGTTTGGGAATGAGCGATCTGCTGTAATAATTTCAATTAATACGCTCGTAAAATCTCAACAACGAGGTATGTGTTGTACATGCATTGGATTAATTGATTCCACTTAAATAGCATTCGCTCAGTCGATTAAGGAGCTTCCGATTTTTGGTTAAATTGATCCCTTATGTATGAATATAAGGGTTGGAAATGTGAAGTAGGACTGATTTTTGAGAATATATGTGTATATGAAATTATCCGTTTAGTTATATGAATGCTATACTTCAGTTGAGCCTAATTCCATTGCTCAAAACTTACTAAGCATTAAACGCTTACTCCGTTCTTTGAATCTCTGTTTTATAGATTTTGGTTCGTCAGCTATCGGACTCGGGAGTGTCGAAGTCGAAGTCGCCCACACTATCAAAGCCCCTTTTGGTACACTTTTGGTTCAACTTTGAAATGGCATGTATAGGGCTACCCTTTTTGTTGTTGGTCATGGACCCTTTGGTTTTGTATAAATTTGGATAGCCATGCGAAAATGGCTTATATACACTTTGAGCTTAATATTATAATCGTCTTGTATGATGTTCATTAAGAGGTATGGAAATGTTTGGGAACGATTAGCCATTGGAATGGTTAATCATGATCATATTTTGTGCTATTTATGCAAAAGGGCTAGTTGAATCATGGAAACTATATAATAGGTAAAGTCTACCTTAAAAATAGATGCTGATAACAGCAGTGACGTGAATGTGAAAAATCACTAAAAATAGTAGGAATGGAATTAAATAGTGAATAAATTATTTAATCGAACCTTGATGAATCTATTTTCATAGGAAAGCAACGAAACGATCATATGAACAGTATATTATGAGATATTTAAGTTTTCGTGAGACAGGGCTAGAACGGTTTCTGGATTCCCTGTTCTGGCTTTGGAAATTAATTATAAATTAACCAGAGATAATTAGAAGTCATTCCATATATGTATAGATTACTTTTCAAGTCTAGTTTCTATAGAAATAAACGGCATCAGTATTGAAGCCCTGTACAGGGAGATATCCAAGTTGTAATGCGCAAAGGTCAGTATAGTCGAACCCTAAAACAGGAGAGACTTTAACTAATAAACTGTACTAATTAGCTCGACCAAAAATTCTGGAAAAATATTTGTAGATGAACATATGAGTCTAGTTTCAGGAAAAATTTATGTAACTGGTTTTCGAGTTTTGGAACTCGAGATATGATTTTTAAGGTGACAGTGATGCAGTTACCCAGCTCGTCTGGAAATTTAAAATGGACTGTGCAAATAAGTGATTTAAGTCTGCGAATCCCCTCGTGTCTGACTCCGGCAACGGTCTCGGGTGCGGGGTGTTACAATTTTATTGGTATCAGAGCTACGGTTTAGTCGATTCTAGGACTACCGTAATACGTTTGGGTCTAGCTATACATGCCATTTTGTGATTATTTGATAGTGTGGTGATTTCTGACATTGCAAATGTGTTTATTTATAGTAATGGATCCCGATCCCAACCGAGCAGTAGCTGATGATCTTGAGAGTGTAGCGCCTGCTCCTGCACAAGGGACGGCGCCGGCGGACTCTCAACCTATTGCTAGTAATCCGAATGATGAAGCTAGACAAGCTTTTTATAGCGTGATGAATGATTGGTTCAACCAATACATTCGAACTAATACGGCTGTTCCACAACCTCCATTCCCGACTAATACCACCCCGCACCTACAATACCTCCGGTAACTGACCAAATAAGGTCGAATAAGCCCCCAGTTGACAGAATCTGAAAACACGAGGCTACTGAATTTAAAGCTACGGACAGCGATGATGCCGAGCAAGCGGAATTTTGGTTGGACAACACTATCCGGGTACTCAATGAGCTATCTTGCACACCCGATGAGTGCCTAAAGTGTACTATCTCCTTGCTACGTGATTCTGCCTACTATTGGTGGAATACGTTGACTTCTGTTGTGCCCAGAGAGCAAGTAACTTGGGAGTTTTTCTAAACCGAGTTTCGAAAGAAGTATATCAGTCAGAGATTCATTGATTAAAAACGGAAGGAATTTCTTGAACTTAAACAAGGTTCCATGTCGGTTACCGACTATGAACGAAAATTTGTAAGGCTTAGCCAGTACGCGCGGGAATGCATTTCTTCAGAAGCCGTGATGTGTAAACATTTCGAGGATGGGCTGAATGATGATATAAAGTTGTATGTTGGCATTTTGGAAATCCGAGAATTTGTGGCACTTGTCGAGCGGGCTTGCAAAGCCGAGGAGCTCAGTATGGAGAAAAAAAAAGCTGAGGTGGAAGCAAAGGAGTTTCGTAAGAGGTCTTCGGGGAAGCCCTTCCCACAGTAATCAAAGAAATTTAGAGATGGCTTAGGCCGATCTAGAGACACTTCGGGCTTATCTAGACGAGATCGCGATCGACCCCTTGTGAGTGCACGAGTCACTTCGGTCGCCAGTGTTGGAAATGATCGTCGAGACAGAACGGAGTGTCAGTATTGTGGTAAATGGCACTCGGGGAGTTGTAGATTCCATGACCGCTCCTGTTATAAGTGCGGGTCAGTTGACCACTTCATTAAAGATTGCCTGAGGTTGTCTGAACAGAATGCAAATCAGAGTGGGAAACCGGGTGCTACCACTGCTTGAGCTAGACCATCTAGAAATACGGGCAATGCTAGTGGTGGTCAGAGAGGATCTAGGGATGCTACGACCAGATCTGAGGCTCGTGCTCCTGCTAGGGCTTATGCTATACGCGCACGCGAGGATGCTTCCTCGCCAGATGTTATTACCGGTACTTTTACTCTCTTTGATACTAATGCGATTGCTTTGATTGACCCTGGTTCTACTCATTCTTATATATGTGAAACCTTAGCATCCAGTAAGACTTTACCTATTGAGTCTACTGAGTTCGTAATTCGGGTGTCAAATCCCTTGGGTCGTTACGTGCTTGTCGACAAAGTGTGTAAGAAATGTCCCCTAGTAATTCGAGGTTCCTATTTTTCGGCGGACTTGATGCTTTTGCCGTTTGATGAATTTGATGTTATTCTTGGTTTGGATTGGTTGACCGTGCATGATGCGGTTGTGAATTGCAAAAGCAAGACTATTGATTTGAGGTGCGCAAGTAACGAGATAATCCGAGTTGAGTCTACAGACTTAAAGGGGTTGCCAACTGTAATATCATCAATGTTGGCTCAGAAATATGTAAGAAAGGGGTGCGAAGCATACCTTGCGTATGTACTTGATGACAAAGAATTAGAAAAGAAACCCGAATCTGTGTCGGTGGTTTGTGAATACCCGGATGTTTTTCCCGAAGAATTACCGGGTTTACCACCTGTTTGGGAGGTAGAGTTTAGTATTGTGCTTGTACCTGGGACTACGCCAATTTCGATAGCTCCGTATCGTATGGCACCAACCAAGTTAAAAGAGTTGAAAGCTCAGTGGCAAGAGTTGACGGATAGAGGTTTCACTCGACCAAGTTTCTCACCTTGGGGTGCACCAGTATTGTTTGTGAAAAAGAAGGACGGAACCATGAGGTTGTGCATTGACTATCGTCAGCTGAATAAAGTGATGATAAAGAATAAATATCCGTTACCGCGTATTGATGATTTGTTTGATCAACTAAAGGGAGCCTCAGTGTTTTCAAAGATAGAGTTGAGATCGGGTTATTACCAGTTGCGAATTCGAGATTCGGATATACCCAAAACTGCTTTCAGAATGAGATACGGCCACTACGAGTTCTTAGTGATGCCGTTTGGGCTCACTAATGCCCCTGCGGTATTTATGGATTTGATGAATCGGATCTTCAGACAGTATTTGGACCGGTTCGTAGTTGTGTTCATTGATGACATCTTGGTCTATTCAAGAGATGAGACCGAACATGCTGAGCACCTGAGATTAGTGTTGCAAATTTTAAGGGATAAGTAGTTATATGCTAAGTTCAGTAAGTGTGAGTTCTGGTTAAAAGAGGTTAGCTTCTTGGGTCATGTGGTATCTGCATCGGGTATTCGAGTTGACCCGAGCAAAATTTCAGCCATACTTAACTGGAAGCCTCCGAGAAATATTACTGAGGTTCGGAGCTTTTTGGGACTTGCCAGTTACTACCGACGGTTTGTGAAAGGTTTCTCGATGATAGCCACACCAATGACGAAGCTACTTCAAAAAGATGTTAAGTTCGAATGGACGGAAAAATGTCAGAAAAGTTTCGAACAACTGAAAACTTATCTGACTGAAGCTTCAATTCTAGTGCAGCCCGAATCAGGCAAAGAGTTCGTCATTTATAGTGATGCATCCCTACTTGGGTTGGGTTGCATATTGATGCAAGAAGGTCGAGTTGTGGCCTATGCGTCGAGACAATTAAAGCCAAATGAGAAAAATTATCCAACCCATGATCTCGAACTAGCTGCCATCGTATTCGCTTTGAAAATATGGCGACACTACTTATTTGGTGAGAAGTGCCATGTATTTTCGAATCACAAAAGTCTCAAATATTTTATGACTCAAAGAGACTTGAATCTGCGACAAAGGCATTGGCTTGAGTTGTTGAAAGATTATGAACTTGTCATTGACTATCACTCGGGAAAGGCTAATGTGGTTGCGGATGCCTTAAGTCGTAAATCACTGTTTGCTTTACGAGCGATGAATGTACACTTGTCTGTTCTATCCGACAATGTGTTAGTGGCGGAATTAAAGGCCAAACCATTGTTGATTCATCAAATTCGTGAAGCTCAGAAAGTCGATGATGAATTGGTTGCAAAACGGGCTGAATGTGTTCCGAATATGGAATCAGAGTTTCAAATTGATGATGACGATTGTTTGAGGTTCAGAAGTCGTTTATGTGTTCCAAGAAATTCAGAACTCATTTCGATGATTCTGAACGAAGCTCATTGTAGCCGAATGTCAATTCACCCGAGGAGTACGAAAATGTACAACGATCTGAGACGTCAGTTTTGGTGGCATGGTATGAAACGAGACATTTCCGATTTTGTTTCGAAGTGTTTAATATGTCAGCAAGTAAAGGCGGAACATCAAGTGCCTACGGGTTTACTCCAGCCAATCATGATACCTGAATGGAAATAGGATCGAGTCACGATGGATTTCGTATCTGGGTTGCCAGTATCGGCAAGTAAGAAAGATGCGATTTGGGTTGTTGTGGGTAGACTGACTAAGTCGGCTCACTTTATCCCCGTACGTACGGATTTTTCATTGGATAAACTAGCTGAATTGTATGTTTCTCAGATTGTGAGATTACACGGGGTACCTATTTCTATCGTGTCGGATAGAGATCCGAGATTCACCTCGCGATTTTGGAAGAGATTGCAAGAAGCTTTGGGTACCAAGCTGCATTTTAGCACCGCTTTTCATCCACAAACCGATGGTCAATCCGAGCGGATAATTCAGATACTTGAGGATATGTTGAGATGTTGCATCCTCAAGTTTAGTGGTTCATGGGAATGGTATTTACCTTTGATTGAATTCGCTTACAACAATAGTTTTCAATCAAGTATTAAGATGGCACCTTACGAGGCTTTGTACGGGCGTAAATGCCGTACGCCATTGTTTTGGACCGAGCTCGGTGAAAGCAAAATTTTCAGAGTGGATTTGATTAAAGATGCTGAACAGAAAGTAAAAATAATTCGTGAAAGTCTGAAGGCAGCATCAGATCGTCAGAAGTCGTACGCGGATTTAAAACGAAGAGATATTGAGTATCAGGTGGGAGACAAAGTGTTTCTTAAGGTATCGCCTTGGAAAAAGATACTCAGATTTGGCCGTAAGGGTAAACTGAGTCCGAGATTCATTGGGCCGTATGAGATCTCCGAACGAGTTGGCCTAGTTGCATATAGGTTGCTTTTACCCCCTGAACTCGAAAGGATCCACAACGTTTTTCATGTTTCGATGCTTCGATGTTACAGATCCGATCCTTCGCACGTAATAAACCCCTCCGAAGTCGAAATTCAAGCCGATATGAGTTATGAAGAAGAACTGATTCGTATCCTAGCTCGTGAAGTGAAAAAGTTGCGAAACAAAAGGGTTCCGTTAGTGAAAGTGTTATGGCTCAAACACGGGATCGAAGAAGCTACTTGGGAAACCAAGAATGCCATGAAAGAACGATACCCAAACCTATTTACCGGTAAGATTTTCGAGGACGAAAATTTCTTAAGTGGGGGAGAGTTGTGACAGCCCTATAGTGACCCTAGTCGAAAAGCGGTTTCGGGACCGCTAAACCGAGTCACCAAATTATTTGAATGTGATATTTATGGTCTAAAATATGTGAATATGAATGTGCGAAAATTTTAAGCTTCGATTTAGTTAATTGCATGTGAATGTAGTACATAGGACTTGTGTGACACTTTTGAAATGTGATAGGCTAATCTATAAGGATCTAATAGTGCATGTAATCAAAAGGGAGGACTTGCATGTCAATTTACCCCCCTAATTAGTAGTGGCCGGCCATGAGCATGAGGGTGGACAAAATGTTATGGCTAAAACATGTCATAAACATGTTGGGTTGATGCTTTATGTTAGGAATAATAAAATAAAAAGCATGGGCAATAAAATATTAGTGTTAGTAGGAGGAGAAACAAAAAAAAGAATATGTGTGGTTGTTTCCCCCCCCCATTGCCGTGAGTTGAAGAAAAGAAAACAAAGGAAAAAAAAGTGTCCATCCTTTTTCATTTCTTTTGGCCGAAAGTTCTAAGGAAGAAGGAAGGAGCTCTTGCTTCATGATCGGCTTGGAAGAGGATTAGGAAGAGGTTCGGCCATACTTGTATCTAGGTTAAGGTATGTTTGATGTTGTGCCATAAGATTCATGCATGTTTTTAGTAGTTAGCTTGAGTTCTAACTAGCCCATGGTTCAAATCTTTACTATGTCATGGAGATGATATTCGGCTAAGGTGGATTTGTGTTGATGTCATTTGCATGCTAAAGGTGAAGCTTTGTAATGATGCATGTGATGGTGGATTGATGACTCTTGAATCTTCTTTTTAGCATTTTTGAGTGAGACATTAAGTTCTTTGTTTAACCATGACCAAAATTGAAATGGTATGGTGTTGTGATGCATTCGGCCATGGTAGGAAGTAGAAGAGAAATATGGTTGTTGTTCACGTTATTTGGATGAGAAATGGTAGTAAGGTGAAGTGCAAGTGTTAGTGTTTGATTTACTAGTGTATATATGTGTATTGGCCAAGTTTTGAACTTGAAACAAAATGGTGTTTAGTCAATACAAGTGACCATACTTGTAGAATGTATTAAGTGTTGCGATCGGCCTCAACATAGACATGCATGTTCGGCCACATGAATGAGTACATAAGTTGATGTGTATGTTCGGCCATAGGTAAGCATATTGATGGCTTTATCTTGACTTAGAAAATTATGCTAAGGGGAATATTAGCTAATATGTTGAATTCGATTCGTGATTTCGTACATATGTGACTCTGATGTCTAATGTATATATGGGCTAAGTACCTTGAGCTTCTCTTTTGATGTTCGAATGAATTGTATTAAATTGCTTAATGTGATTAAAAATGCGTATGACCATTTTGTATTTGAGCTAAAGGTGGCCATATGACCCATCAAATTCATTGTCATGTTCGGCCATAAGCTAGCATAATGAGACTTTAATAAGTTAAATTTGTTTGTATTAGCTCAAGAGCTTAGAGGACCAAAGTTGGATAAGGGAAAGGAAAAAGTGATCGAATAGCCGCCGAAATCGTTCGACAACATCCGAGGTAAGTTTTCGAGTAATGGAGCTTAGATTATGATTCGATTAGATTATGTCTTAAGTAAATCAAAATCATGCTCTTTGTATGTGGCTATTGAGCCGAAATTTGTAAGTGTGATAAGTGTTTTGTGTTTGAGCTTTGGTAATGGAAATGAAATATGGATGTGTCATGATTTATTGATATATGTGCATGGTTATTCGAATGATATCCGGGCTAAGTCCCGAAGGCTTTTGTGCTAGGTGACTATAACTGGACTAAGATCCGAAGGCATTCGTGCGAGTTGCTATATCCGGGCTAAGACCCGAAGGCATTTGTGCTAGCGATTATATCCGGGCTAAAACCCGAAGGCATTTGTGCTAGCGATTATATCCGGGCTAAGTCCCGAAGGCATTTATGCTAGTGACCACATCCGGGCTAAGACCCGAGGGCCTTGTGCAAGTAGTTATATCCGGCTAAATCCCGAAGATTACTTGAGTTTGGGAATGAGCGATCTGCTGTAATAATTTCAATTAATACGCTCGTAAAATCTCAACAACGAGGTATGTGTTGTACATGCATTGGATTAATTGATTCCTCTTAAATAGCATTCGCTCAGTCGATTAAGGAGCTTCCGGTTTTTGGTTAAGTTGATCCCTTATGTATGAATATAAGGGTTGGAAATGTGAAGTAGGACTGATTTTTGAGAATATATGTGTATATGAAATTATCCGTTTAGTTATATGAATGCTATACTTCAGTTGAGCCTAATTCCATTGCTCAAAACTTACTAAGCATTAAACGCTTACTCCGTTCTTTGAATCTCTGTTTTATAGATTTTGGTTCGTCAGCTATCGGACTCGGGAGTGTCGAAGTCGAAGTCGCCCACACTATCAAAGCCCCTTTTGGTACACTTTTGGTTCAACTTTGAAATGGCATGTATAGGACTACCCTTTTTGTTGTTGGTCATGGACCCTTTGGTTTTGTATAAATTTGGATAGCCATGCGAAAATGGCTTATATACACTTTGAGCTTAATATTATAATCGTCTTGTATGATGTTCATTAAGAGGTATGGAAATGTTTGGGAACGATTAGCCATTGGAATGGTTAATCATGATCATATTTTGTGCTATTTATGCAAAAGGGCTAGTTGAATCATGGAAACTATGTAATAGGTAAAGTCTACCTTAAAAATAGATGCTGATAGCAGCAGTGACGTGAATGTGAAAAATCACTAAAAATAGTAGGAATGGAATTAAATAGTGAATAAATTATGTAATCGAACCTTGATGAATCTATTTTCATAGGAAAGTAACGAAACGATCATATGAACAGTATATTATGAGATATTTAAGTTTTCGTGAGACAGGGCCAGAACGGTTTCTAGATTCCCTGTTCCGACTTTGGAAATTCATTATAAATTAACCAAAGATAATTAGAAGTCATTCCATATATGTATAGATTCCTTTTCGAGTCTAGTTTCTATAGAAACAAACGGCATCAGTATTGAAGCCCTGTACAGGGAGATATCCAAGTCGTAATGCGCAAAGGTCAGTGTAGTCGAACCCTGAAACAGGGGAGACTTTAACTAATAAACTGTACTAATTGGCTCAACCAAAAATTCTGGAAAAAAATTTGTAGATGAACATATGAGTCTAGTTTCATGAAAAATTTACGGAACTGGTTTTCAAGTTTTGGAACTCGAGATATGATTTTTAAGGTGACAGTGACGCAGTTAGCCAGCTCGTCTGGAAATTTAAAATGGACTGTGCAAATAAGTGATTTAAGTCTGCGAATCCCCTCGTGTCTGACTCCGGCAACGGTCTCGGGTACGGGGTGTTACAAAGTTCATATGGCTAAATTTAATTTTTTAATATTGAAAATTTTATGAATGATATAGTATATTATTGCATATGAATGTCATTAAATTGTGATAGTTTTAAAATGATATTTGAATAAAAATACAAATTAAGTGGAACAACAGATTTGAGTGCTTTCATTTAGTGGCCAAGACGAATTGACGGAAAAGACCATGGTTGGACCATGGCAACATGTGATATGTGATTTCCATATAAGACCATAGCTGGGCTATGGCATCGGAGAGATGTGATTATGTGCTTCCGTATAAGACCATATCTGGGATATGGCATCGGTGTGATATGTGCTACTGTATAAGACCATATCTGGGATATGGCATCGGTGTGATATGTGATCCGTGTAAGACCATGGCTGGGCTATGGCTTCGGTGTGTGATATGTGACTATTTGCAAGACCATAGTTTTAGTATGGCATTGTGAAAATGAAGTACTCAATTCCGTAATCGTTCCCTAATTTGATTAAGAAAGGTAAATAATAAAGGGGTCCAAGAGATTAAAAGTTGGTTAATAAGTGACATTGAATTCAAGCAAGTGAACTTATCACTAATTTTGTGATTGACAGGAGGAGTTAGTGAATTTAGATATTGTATAATTGTTATAAGATTTTCGGTAAGAATTATTTTCTATGCCCACGAATTTACTAAGCTTTCATAACCTTACTCTTGTGTGTTAAATGTTCTTTGTAGATTGACATGAAATCGGTAGATTGGATCAACACATCAAGGCACACTATCCAGATTACTTCGGTAAATTTTATTATGCATTTTAAGGTTTATATGGCATGTATAGGGTTTAATTGAAAGGAAGTGAATGTGTTATAAACTTAGTTATCAACATTTTTTACTAAAACAGTTTTGGACAGCAGCAGTAGTCCAAACAACTTAGAGGTTGAATAAAACATGAAATTAAAGTCTATTGAGTCTAGTTTTACATAGAAGAAATTTTGTAATCAAAATAATTTCATATTATGAGATAATTAAATTTTTGTGAGATAAGGTCAGAATGATTTCGGGTTCCCCTGTTTTGAATTTGGAAAATCATAATAAATAGAAGAAAAATAACTGGGGGCTTAAATTTATATGCTTAAAATTATTAATGAGTCTATTTTCAAAAGAAACTAATAGAAACATCTCCGAGTTCTGTATGAGGAGATAATTAATTTTTAGTAAAGAAAGGTTGAAGCTGTCAAACAGCGGAATAGAGGTAAATTTGAAGAATAAAATGTACTTATTAGATAATCCAAAAAATTTTAAAATTTTATGGTAAGAAGATATGTGAGTCTAGTTTTAGGAAAAATTAGCAGAACTTAATTTGGAGTTCTGTAGCTCAAGATATAAATAATTTAGTGACTATGACTCAAGTGAATAGTTTGCTATGAATAGTAAATATCATGAATTATCTAAAAATATTCTGAAATTTTTGGTAATGCTCCGCAACCCTATTCTAGTGTCCGATACGGGTTAGGGGTGTTACATATATGTGATGATATGTCAGCATAAGATTTTGTAAGTAACATAATTTAACTCAACATATTTAATAGTTTTAATTCAAACTATAACCATTAAATTTATTAACTAAAATAATGTGATTTTTTTAGTATAATGTGAAAATAACATGATAAAATAATATCACACATGTGATCATATATTTGTCGTATAAGATTTTGTAAATAACAATATTTAATTTAATAAATTTAATAGTCACCATTTAATTATGATTAAAATAAAAAGATTAAAAATATCAAATTTAAAAATAAAAATTGAATTCACAACTTACACTTAATAAAATAATTGAATTTTGTTTTATGTTATACCCTTACTTATATAGGATTCTTAAATAATTTAATTATTTAAGCTTGCTTAAGCTTTATAAAAAGAAAGAAAAAGAAAAAGAAATTATATCTTAGCAGGTCTCAATCAAGGGCATTAAATAATTTATAGAGTCATATTGAATTTTTTAAACATTTTGACGGGAACCAGAAAAGAGAAATTGTGCAAACTTTTTAAACACTTACTGCAAAGTACTATTGACTCGGGGACTTACTGCAAAGCACTTTGACACTATAATCCACACACTGCTGAGCATAAAGTTGATATATTTTTTTTGACAAATATTCTGGGTATTTTATTCAGCAATAAAACATTCAACACAGGCCAATTTCACCAGCCTCAAACATAATTCAGGAAAACAAAATAAAATGGGCCAAAACCCATACCAAAACAAAAAGTAAAACAAGACCCAGCAAGCAAAGACAGGTGCTCTAAAGCCTTCCAACAGCCAGCTGTAAAACACTCAACCCATCCCTCAAAAGTAACAAAAGCATCTTGGCAACTTTACCTTCATAATGGCTTTCATTTATTGCTTATCTAAACCCATCACTTCCAATTCGTTTATTATGGATTCAATCCTTTTAGATTTTGATATTTTAATTCAGTTTTGAAAAAATAGATTAAAAGAACATAAATGATAAAACTAAAAGTTAATAAATAATAAAAAAATGTATTTTAACACCTCAAAATAAAACTACATTTTAATCGCCTCAAAATATTATTATTAAATCTTCTATATTCCTTTAACATTGCTTCCAATCACTAAAAATTGCGTACTGTGTCCTCTTTTAAAATATTAGAGTTATTTTATTAATCTAACCTAAAAAAATTGATATTTATAAAAATGACACAGGTTCTAAAACAATCACTAAAATTATCTGAAATGAACAATATTTTTGAGTATTGGGAACCCAATGGCTGCACTACATAGTGTTTTGGCCTCATGATTGCCTGATGACTGTGTCAGGCTTTAAAATTTGATTTTTTTTTACTTTGAGAACCCAATGGTCAACTATAACATCCTGATTTTAGGCCTAGTCGGAATAGTAGTTTCAGGACCATAAATTTGACGAGAAAAAGTTCATTTTTATTATATTTTTATGGTCATTTTGACGATTGGGCACTCAATTTAGTCAAAAGGACTAAATTGTAAAAAGTGCAAAAGTTGAGTTCCACATGTTAGAAGTGTCTAATTGTTATGAGTTTTTAAATTAAAGGTCCTTAAATGGTAATTAGACCATTAGTTGGCGATGGACAAAAATAGACATGAATTGGGTGAAATAAAGTATTTTTAAGTTAGGGGTATTTTGGTAAACTAATAATTAAAAGAATTAAAAAGCCAAAATAGACAAAATTTGGTCATCTTCTCCATGTACCAGCCGAAACCCCCATGGAAGCCATGGCTAGGGTTTTGTTCAAGCTTCCAAGCTCCATAATCAAGGAAATCGAGATTCGGGCTTAAATCGAAAAAAGTACAAGGTTAAGGGCTAAAATGGTAAAAATGGTCATTTTCGTATTCGAGGTAAGTTCATGTGGTTTTAATAATGTAATATTGAATTTAAATATTAATGCTTCGATATTACATGCTAAGTATATATATATGTGAATAATTTGATATTATGTAAATAATGTGACATTATTATATGTTGTGGATGTCTTAGTAATTGTATGATTAAAATGCTTATGTGATTATTTTAATGATATAAAATGTTCTTGATATTTTGCTGTTATGATGAAAATGTTGCAATGCCATGTGATTATGAGATATTTTCTATGTGAATGAAGTCACAATTCGGGTACATTCAGTACAGTTCTGGAAGTCCAAAATCCCGTTTGAACCTTAGGAATAGTTGAGGATACAAGTGACATGTCATTAGGATAGCTATGTCATTAGGATAGCTATGTGTTTTATGAGCTCATTTGATATGTGATACATGCTAGGGTCTGGGTGCTGGGTATCCTGAGTTGTGTTCAGATACTCTTTTAGCTCTTTGAATAGCCCCCATTGAGAGCGGCATGCAATTCTGTATTATGAGGCACTTCGGTACATATTCTGTCAGGTAGTCAAGGCTACATTTAGGTACTTTGGTGCATTTCTTCCGTGTGTCTGAATCATATTCCAAGTGTTCAACGGGTAACACATTATGAATTCCGAAAGAAATCCAAGTAAACCATGTGTGTGCAAGAGGGCACAGGTATGTATTTGTGTGAGCATGTGCCAAGAGATATGAACGGTAAGTTTATATGATTTGATGAAAGTATGATAGATTATGGCAAGAATGCATATGTGGTAGTAAATCATGCCTTTGATATTATTGTATAATGACTTTGTGATTATGGGATTATGTGTATGATATATAATAAGCATTTTTACCATGATAATTGAAGTGGTTGTAAAGGTGAAATAACCTTAATACCATTATTTTACATTAAAGTAGTTTTGGACAGTAGCAGTAGACCGATTTTGAAAATCCATCAAAAAATTTTGAAAATTGAATTAGAGGTTGAATAATATATGAAACTAAAGCTTATTGAGTCTAGTTTCACATAAGGGAAATGGTGTATGCAAAAGAACTTTGTATTATGAGATATTTAAATTCTTGTGAGACAAAGTCGGAGTGATTCCAGACTCCCCTGTCTTAAATTTGGAAAATTACTAGAAATTGTACAAAAATATTATGAGTTATAATTTATATTACTGAAATCCTTAGTGAGCCTATTTTCAAGAGAAAGAGACGGAAACATTATCCGAATCTCATACTATGAGATATTTTATTTTTAGTAGATAAAGGTCAAAGCTGTCAGATAGCGAAACAGGGGAGAGTTTAAAGAATAAATTGTACTTATTGGCTAGACCAAAAATTCTGAATATTTTCTGGTAAGAATATATATGAGTATAGTTTCAGGGAAAATTAATGGATCTTAATTTGGAGTTTCGTAGCTCCAGATATGAATAAATTAGTAACTATGACTCGAGAAATCAGCATGACCAGAAAATCAGCAAAAGTGTAATTATGATTATATTTCCATGGAATCATGTTGATAATTTGCTTATTATTTTCATATGGACTTACTAAGTGTAAAGCTTACTCCCTCCTTTCCATTTCTTTTAGTGTTGTCAGGTCAGCTCGGGCTTGGAGAATTTCATAGGCAACATCACACTACCAAGCTATCACCTTGGGATATTGATACATAGATTAAGAAGTTTCAAGTGGGTGGCGTGTATAGGAATTAGTTTTTATGATATGTGTTCTATGATTTGGCCAAATGTATTGGCTTAGTTTTATTTATTGTATATGGCCATCATGTGCTCCATCATGGCCGGCCACTATGTATAAAAAAGGGGTATTTGACATGCAAAGCCAATATTTTCACTCCTTGCTTAAATTGGTCCTTATAAATTACCCTATCACATTTTTTTAAAACTTTCTCACATAAGTCCTATGGACTAAATTCACATGCAATTGACTAAATCGAAGCTTGAAATTTTCCACACATTCATAATCACATATTTTAGACAATAATATCACATTCAAACATTTCGGTGACTCGGTTTAGCAGTCCCGAAACCACTTCCCGACTAGGGTCAGTTTTGGTCTGTCACAACTCTCCCCCACTTAAGAAATTTTTGTCCCCGAAAATCTTACCGGTGAATAGGTTTGGGTATCGTTCTTTCATCGAGCTCTCAATTTCCCAAGTAGCTTCCTCGATCCCGTGTTTGAGCCATAACACCTTAACTAACGGAACCCTTCTGTTTCGCAACTCTTTCACTTCACGAGCTAGGATACGAATCGGTTCTTCTTCATAACTCAAGTCAGATTGAATTTCAACTTCCGAGGGATTAATCACATGTGACGGATCGGATCTATAACGTCGAAGCATCGAAACATGAAAAACGTTGTGAATCCTTTCAAGTTCAGGGGGTAAAATCAATCTATATGCCACTGGACCAATTCTTTCGGATATTTCATACGGCCCAATGAACCTCGGACTCAATTTGCCCTTACGGCCGAATCTGAATACCTTTTTCCAAGGCGAAACTTTAAGAAACACTTTATCTCCAACCTGATATTCAATGTCTTTTCTTTTCAAATCCGCATACGACTTTTGACGATCTGTGGCTACCTTCAGACTTTCACGGATTACCTTTACTTTCTGCTCGGCATCTTTAATCAAATCAACTCCTAAAATTTTACTTTCACCGAGCTCGGTCCAAAACAATGGTGTACGGCATTTACGACCGTACAAAGCCTCGTAAGGTGCCATCTTAATACTTGATTGAAAACTATTGTTGTAAGCGAATTCAATCAAAGGTAAATATTGTTCCCATGAACTACTGAACTCGAGGATGCAACATCTCAACATATCCTCAAGTATCTGAATTATCCGCTCGGATTGACCATCGGTTTGTGGATGAAAAGCGGTGCTAAAATGCAGCTTGGTACCCAAAGCTTCTTGCAATTTCTTCCAAAATCGCGAGGTGAATCTCGGATCTCTATCCGACACAATAGAAATCGGTACCCCGTGTAATCTCACAATCTGAGAAACATACAATTCAGCTAGTTTATCCAATGAAAAATCCGTACGCACGGGGATAAAGTGAGCCGACTTAGTTAGTCTATCGACAACAACCCAAATCGCATCTTTCTTACTTGCTGACAATGGCAGTCCGGACACAAGGTCCATTGTGACTCGATCCCATTTCCACTCGGGTATCATGATCGGCTGAAGTAGTCCTGAAGGCACTTGATGTTCCGCTTTCACTTGTTGACATATTAAACATCTCGAAACAAAGTCGGAGATGTCTCGTTTCATACCATGCCACCAAAACCGATGTTTCAAATCGTTGTACATTTTTGTACTCCCCGGGTGAATTGACATTCGGCTACAATGGGCTTCGTTCAGAATCATCGAAATGAGTTCCGAATTCCTTGGAACACATAAACGACTTCTGAACCTCAAACAATCATCACCATCAATTTGAAACTCCGATTCCTTGTTCGAAACACACTCAGCCCGTTTTGCAACCAATTCATCATCAACTTTCTGGGCTTCACGAATTTGATGAATCAATAATGGTTTGGCTTTTAATTCAGCTACTAACACATTGTCGGGTAGAACAGACAAGTGTACATTCATCGCTCGTAAAGCAAACAATGATTTCCGGCTTAAGGCGTCCGCAACCACATTAGCCTTTCCCGGGTGGTAATCAATGACAAGCTCGTAATCTTTCAACAACTCAAGCCAACGTCTTTGTCGCAGATTTAAGTCTCTCTGAGTCATCAAATATTTGAGACTTTTGTGATCCGAAAATACATGGCACTTTTCACCAAATAAGTAATGTCGCCATATTTTTAAAGCAAATACGATGGCAGCTAGTTCGAGATCATGGGTCGGATAATTTTTCTCATGTGGCTTTAATTGTCTCGACGCATAGGCCACCACTCGACCTTCTTGCATCAACACGCAACCCAACCCAAGTAGGGATGCGTCACTATAAATGACAAACTCCTTGCCTGATTCGGGTTGCACTAGAATTGGAGCTTCAGTCAAATGAGTTTTCAGTTGATCGAAACTTTTCTAACACTTCTCCGTCCATTCGAACTTAACATCCTTTTAAAGTAGCTTCGTCATTGGTGTGGCTATCATCGAGAAACCTTTGACAAATCGTCGGTAATAACCGGCGAGCCCCAAAAAGCTCCGAACCTCAGTAATATTTCTCGGAGGTTTCCAGTTAAGTATGGCTGAAATTTTGTTCGGGTCAACTCGAATACCCGATGCGGATACCACATGACCCAAGAAGCTAACCTCTCTTAACCAGAACTCACACTTACTGAACTTAACATATAACTGCTTATCCCGTAAAATTTGCAACACTAGTCTCAGGTGCTCAGCATGTTCGGTCTCATCTCTTGAATAGACCAAGATGTCATCAATGAACACAACTACGAACCGATCCAAATATGGTCTGAAGATCCGATTCATCAAATCCATAAATACTGCAGGGGCATTAGTGAGCCCAAACGGCATCACTAAGAATTCGTAGTGACCGTACCTCGTTCTGAAAGCAGTTTTGGGTACGTCCGAATCTCGAATCTGCAACTGATAATAACCCGATCTCAAATCTATTTTTGAGAACACTGAGGCCCCCTTTAGTTGATCAAACAAATCATCAATACGCGGTAATGGATATTTATTCTTTATCGTCACTTTATTCAGTTGACGATAGTCAATGCACAACCTCATGGTTCCGTCCTTCTTTTTCACGAACAATACTGGTGCACCCCAAGGTGAGAAACTTGGCCGAGCGAAACCTCTATCCGTCAATTCTTGCAGCTAAGCTTTCAACTCTTTTAACTCAGTTGGTGCCATACGATACGGAGCTATCGAAATCGGCGTAGTCCCAGGTACAAGCTCAATACCAAACTCTATCTCCCGAACAGGTGGTAAACCCGGCAATCCTTCAGGAAAAACATCCGGGTATTCACAAACCACCGGCACAGATTCAGGTTTCCTTTCTAATTCTTGGTCATCCAGTACATACGCAAGGTATGCTTCGCACCCTTTTCTTACGTATTTCTGGGCCAACATTGAGGATATTACAGCTGGCAACCCATCCAAGTCCGTAGACTCAACTCGGATTACTTCGTTATTTGCGCACCTCAAATCAATAGTCTTGCTTTTGCAATTCACAACCGCATCATGCACGGTCAACCAATCCAACCCGAGAATAACATCAAATTCATCAAACGGCAAAAGCATCAAGTCCGCCGGAAAACAGGAACCTCGAATTGCTAGGGGACATTTCTTACACACTTTGTCGACAAGCACGTAACGACCCAAGGGATTTGACACCCGAATTACAAACTCAGTAGACTCAATAGGTAAAGTCTTACTGGATGCTAAGGTTTCACATATGTAAGAATGAGTAGAACCGGGGTCAATCAAAGCAATTACATTAGTATCAAAGAGAGTAAAAGTACCGGTAATAACATCAGGCGAAGAAGCATCCTCGCGGGCAAGTATAGCATATGCTCTAGCAGGTGCACGAGCCTCAGATCTGGTCGTAGCATCTCTAGATCCTCTCTGGCCACCACTAGCATTGCCCGTATTTCTAGATGGTCTACCTCGAGCAGTGGTAGCACCCGGTTTCCCACTCTGATTTACATTCTGTTCAGACAGCCTCGGGCAATCTTTAATGAAGTGGTCCACTGATCCGCACTTGTAACAGGAGCGGTCATGGAATCTACAACTCCCCGAATGCCATTTACCGCAATGTCGACATTCCGTTCTGTCTCGACGTTCATTCCCAACACTGGCGACCGAAGTGCCTCGTGTACCCACAGGGGGTCGATCACGATCTCGTCTAAAAAGGCCCGAAGTGCCTCTAGACCGGCCCACATCATCTCGAAATTTCTTCGATGCCTGTTGAAGAGACTTTCCCGAGGATCTTTTACGAAACTCCCCAGTTCCCACATCAACTTTTTGTTTTTCCTTTCTAAGCTCTTCGGCTTTACAAGCTCGCTCGACAAGTACTACGAACTCTCGTATTTCAAGAATGCCAACGAACATTTTTATATCTTCATTCAGCCCATCTTCGAAGCGTTTACACATGACAGCCTCGGACGAAACACATTCCCGAGCGTATCTACTAAGTCTAACAAATTTTCGCTCGTAATCAGTAACTGACATAGAACCTTGCTTAAGCTCAAGAAATTCCTTCCGTTTTTGATCAACAAATCTCTGACTGATATACTTTTTCCGAAACTCAGTTTGGAAAAACTCCCAAGTTACTTGCTCCCGGGGCACAACAGAAGTCAGAGTACTCCACCAATAGTAGGCAGAATCACGTAGCAAGGAGATAGCACACTTTAGGCATTCATCGGGTGTACAAGATAGCTCATTGAGTACCCGGATAGTGTTGTCCAACCAAAATTTAGCTTGCTCGGCATCGTCGCTATCCGTAGCTTTAAATTCAGTAGCCCCATGTTTTCGGATTCTGTCAACTGGGGGCTTATTTGACCTTATTTGGTCAGTTACCGGAGGTATTGTAGGTGCGGGGGTGGTGTTTGTCGGGAATGGAGGTTGTGGAACAGCCGTATTAGTTCGAATGTATTGGTTGAACCAATCATTCATCACGCTATAGAAAGCTTGTCTAGCTTCATCATTCGGGTTACTAGCATTAGGTTGAGAGTCCGCCGGCGCTGTCCCTTGTGCGGGAGCAGGCGCTACACTCTCAAGATCATCAGCTACCGCTCGGTCGGGATCGGGATCCATTACTATAAATAAACACATTTGCAAATGTCAGAAATATCCACACTATCAAATAATCACATAAAATGGCATGTATAGCTAGACCCAACGCATTACGGTAGTCCTAGAATCGACTAAACCGTAGCTCTGATACCAATCAATTGTAACACCCCGAACCCGAGACCGTCACCGGAGTCGAACACAAGGTGTTAACAGACTTTTAAAAATTTTCCAGACACTGCCAATCTGCGTAATAGTTGCTTTAAAAATCATATCTTGAGTTTCACAACTCGAAAATCAGTTTCGTGATTTTTCCCTGAAACTAGACTCAGATGGACTTATGTTGATAATGTTGATAATTTGCTTATTATTTTCATATGGACTTACTAAGTGTAAAGCTTACTCCCTCCTTTCCATTTCTTTTAGTGTTGTCAGGTCAGCTCGGGGTTGGAGAATTTCATAGGCAACATCACACTACCAAGCTATCACCTTGGGATATTGATACATAGATTAAGAAGTTTCAAGTGGGTGGCATGTATAGGAATTAGTTTTATTTATTGTGTATGGTTTGTAAATCTATCTATTCATGTTATGTTATAATGTTCGTGATGAAATGATGTGAGCATGATCGTTGGCTAAGCATGATTGGTGTTGTGACATGCATGTGTGATGAATGCATTATGACCATTCGAAGTGGTCATGACCATTTTTAATATATATAATAGGGCAAGTAAGATAATAATGTCTTGAACATGAATGATGCCTTGAAATTGTCATGTTGTGTCTCAATAAAGAGTATCTCAATCATTAAAATGCTACTGTGAATTGTGATTTGGATGTGTGCAAGATTGTAAGGTATTATGGGTAACATGAAGGGTTGAAAAATAGCCTAAGTTTTGGCTACATGAGCAGAGACACGGCCATGTGTCTCAACCGTGTGGAGGACACGGCTTAGCACACGGGCATGTAGCCTGGCCGTGTGGTTCAATTTGTGTGCTGACGTCATAAACAGAGAGTTACACGGCCTAAGGACACGAGCGTGTTAAAGGCACACGGGCGTGCCCCTGTGTCCACATGGATGTGTAACTCTGTTTTATGGTAAAATTTTCTAAGTTTTCTCAGAACTTTCCAAAGTTCCCCGTTTAGTCCTGAACCCTCTCTAAAGTATGCTTTGGGCTTCATAAACCCAAATAAGGGACGATGTGTATGTGTTTGAAAAGTTTTGAATTAAAATAAATTTTATGGCCCAGTTTTGCATGTTTGTTTATGCTTAAGTCCGGTAATGCCTCGTATCCTGTCCCGGTGTCGGACACGGGTAAGGGGTGTTACACCGACACCAGGATATTTTTTTAAAAATCGTATCGTAATGGTATACAAAAATACCAGTATTTAAAAAAAAAATTGGTTCTGGCCATGTAATGGCCGGCACTAGAGATGTAAAAAAAAATGATGCTGGCCAGTAGTTGGCCGGCATCAGGTACTTTTTTCGTGTCCCAATGCAATTTTTTTTACTTTGGTATATTGATGGCCGACAGCAGTTAAATATTTTTAAAATTTTTTTTGGGTGCTGGTCATGTAATGACCGACACCACGTACTTTTTTCACGTTCCAATACTTTTTTTTGGGAACATTGATGGTCGACACTAGTTAAATTTAAATAAAAAAATTTAGATGCAAGCCATGTAATAGCCGACACCAAGTACAATTTCGGCTCCCAATGCAAAAAAAATAAATTTGGAACATTGATGGCTAGCAGCAGTTAAATTTTAAAAAAAAATTGGGTGCTGGGCATGTGATGGCCGGCACCAAGTACCTTTAAAAAAATTTTGGTGCCAGCTAGTAGATGGCCGACACCAGGTACTTTTTCATGTCCCAAGGCAATTGTTTTTACTTTAGGACACTGATGGCCGGTACAAGTGAATTTAAAAAAAAATATTACTGGCCAGCACCAAATTTATCATATATATATAGGTGTTTTATCTTCCATTTGAGTTCTTATTTTCTTTTTCTTTGTTTTATTAGTTGAAAATCGAGATTAAAAATATTAGTTTTTTCATTGTTGAGAAGGAAGCAAAATTTTTTTAAGATGAGTTCCCAAATTTTGTTTGTTTATGTTCATTTCGATAGAGAAATGATAAATACAATTGAAGAAGGCTGTGTATTTCAAAGTCGAAAAAAAATAGGAATGAGATTCAACAAGCGTGTTTCACTGGCGGATTTAAAACGAAAACTCAATACAAAGATATCAACCCGTTGCGAAAAGCAAATGTTGAGACTGTTTTACAAATTTTTGGTTTCAACTGATTCGTTCAAGTTGTAACACCCCTTACCCGTACCTGAGGCCGGGATAAGGTACGAGGCGTTACCAGACAAATATACAAACATTAAACTAAAATACGGGCCATAAAATTTCATTCATATTTCAAAACGTTCATTCACTTACACATAGTCCCTTATTTGAGTCTACGAAGCCCAAAACATACTTTAGAAAGGGTTCGGATCTAAACTGAGAACTTACAAAAATCTTGGAAATTTCATGCTTTAAGGCTCCACACGCCAGTGTCCCAAAGTCGTGTTCCATACACGGCTGAGACGCATGGTCGTGTCTCTGCCTGTGTGGAATATACCTAGGCTATTTTTCAAGCTTTGGTCAACCTTAATCTCTTACACACTTATACAAAATCAAAAGCATATAACATGGTATTCATTTATGATTAAATATTCTTAATTAAACCACAAACATAACATGTGTATGTCATCATACATGTGTATCTCATACTCATTTTACCTTGTTTATTATAGTACCACTTATACATTTATACCAAGATTATCATCTTACCAAATATCTTCAGCTTAATCATCAAACATTCATATTTAAAGCTAGATCATATCTTTATAAAATACCACAATTCAGATGCGCAGAATAACATGTTTGCCTAAAACATTTCAATTCAACTCCATACCCAACAAGCATTACATTGAGACTAGTCATATATATATATACATGTCATGATACATATCATTCTCTTTCTGTTTTCTTATAAACACATATCATTTATTTAATTATATCAATATTTCATATACCATAGTTTCCATGCATTCCACATATATTTATTTTTCTCCTCCTCCTCTTCATTCCACATCCTTAATGTATATAGCATTCTTGTAAGTACGATTTCACAATTTACTAATAAATGCTCACATCAAACTGTCCACACGAGTCATAGTCGCTTACTTATTTATAATTCGAGCTACAGAGCTCAAAATTAAGATCCGTAAATTTCCCCTGAAACTAGACTCACATATCTTCCCACCATAAAATTTTCATAATTTTTGGTTTAGCCAATTAGTACAGTTTATTCATTAAAATTTCTCATGTTTCACATTCTGATAGTTCTGACCTCTCTTCACTAAAAATTAATTATCTCACAGTACAGAACTCGGATAATGTTCTTGTTGATTTATCTTGAAAATAGACTTATTAGGGATTTTAAAAATATAAGTTTAAGCCTCTAATTATTTTTATCCAAACTTTTGTGATTTTCCAAAGTCAGAACAGGGGACCACGTAATCATTCTGAACCAGTCTCACAAAAAAAATAAATATATAAAAATATAGAACTCTTTTTCTTTCTCTGTTTCTTTTATATGAAAATAGACTCATAAATATTTAATTTGATATCTCATCCAGTCTCTGATTCAATTTCTACTATTTTTGGTGATTTTTCAAAATCACGTCACTGCTACTGTCCAAAACAGTTTTATTGCTAATTCACTCTTTCACACTTTCTTTGTAGTAACCTCATTTCAACATACATATCACAAATCATTTTCACCACATTTCATACATCACAAGTATAGGCCCATGATTACAAGGTCACCATAAAATCATCCTCACGTATAATTTACTTGTTTATAACCTTACCACATCCCGGTCACTTAATGTACACATCATTCACATAACCAAGTTCCTGCACTTATTCATCACAAAACTCACAAAGCAATACATAGAGAGTCTCCCGTTGAACACTTCGGATCAATCCTCGATACTTGGTGGTTTCAGCACATAGCTCCACCCATCATATAGTTCGGCTCTCTTGTACGCATGGTGAACACTTAGTACCACCCATGTGACCTAGCCAGTTTATCTTGTAGCTCTTTTGTCTACATGGTGTCCTTCACCTGGAACCACGCATGCGACCTAGCTACATATATCCCGTAGCTCTCTTGTCTACATGGTGTACACAGTGTATCACCCACCTAGCTACATCATAATGTCTTGTAGCTCTCTTGTACACATGATGTGCACTCAGCACCATACATGTGACCTAGCTACATACTATCTGTATCATCCAATCTTTCCGAAGGTTCAACCGGGATTTCTCTCTCTTTTCCAACAATTTCACCAATCAAGTAATTATCCACAAACATATTTCCAATATTATTATAAAATATTATAATACAAGTAATATTGATGTATTACTTTCATATAAACTTGCATCTCATTTAATATCAAGGCAATAACATTAAATTACACATTGCCTTATTAAAAATCATATGAGCTTACAATTTCCCATAATATCCATAATTATAGAAATCACATTTATGTATGATAATTCAATGCACTTCATGTACCATAGACATATGTTTAAATCAATTCATAAACTTGGCACCATAATCATTTAATTTAACATAATTCAATTAATTCACTAAATTTAACTTTCAAATATAAATTACAGCATTATTGCTGTATTATTATCATACCAACTTACATACTTTCAACACCTCGGAAATTATAATAAATATATCAATTTTACATTGAAGCATGCATAAATTAATGCTTATTATACATATGAATTTACCTCGATAGTAAAACGGCCATTTTACCAACTTTCCCAACTTTGAATTTTTCTCTCATTTTAGGTTCAAATCTCATTTTTCGGGATCTAAAACATCATATTTTACTTATTTAATTAATGTACTATTCAAAACAATCCTTAACTCAAACTTTTGAAAAATTACAATTTTGCTCCTAAACTTTTACATATTTACACTTTTGCCCCTAGGCTCGGGAATTAAACTTCATCCCTTATTCTTATGTTTTATGACATGCTGATCACTTTTCCCTTCTATGGCAACATCAAATTCTCACTCTAACATATATTTATGACTATTAGGTATTTTTACCGATTAAGCCCTTTTACTCGTTTTCACTCAAAACCGAGTAGCACAAGTTGTCTAACATAATTTAAAACCTCATATTATATCATAAAACATCAAAATAAACACATTTCACCTATGGGTATTTTTCCAAATATGAACCCTAGCTTAAATTATTGCTAGAATAAGCTTAATCAAATTACCGGGATTCCAAAAACGTAAAGAACTTGGAAAACGGGGTTAGAACGGACTTACTATTGAGCTTGGAAAGCTTGAAAACCCTATCCATGGCTTCCCCCATGCTAATCTCGGCCTCTATGAAAAAAGATGAGTCAATTTTGGCTTTATTTTCCTGAAGACATAGACGAGGAATGGCTGGTGGAGGGTGAAAATGCAAACCCCCATTCAGCCGGGAACATGAGCCTCGGTATAGTTATAAGAAATAATCCAGGGTCTTTCATGACCGACGTGGATCCTAATGCGACTCTTGCATGCGAGTTCCCAAAATATACAAACATTGTGCCGACTCACCTACTTGATGATGAATTTTTGCGATGAAGAGTTATTTGTAGGACAACATTTCGATAATAAAAAAAAAGATTATTTATGTAACACCCCGAACCCGAGACCGTCACTGGAGTCGAACACAAGGTGTTAATAGACTTTTAAAAATTTTCCAGACACTGCCAATCTGCGTAATAGTCGCTTTAAAAATCATATCTTGAGTTTCACAACTCGAAAATCAGTTTCGTGATTTTTCCCTGAAACTAGACTCACATGCCCATCTACATATTTTTTTCTAGAATTTTTGGTCGGGCCAATTAGTACAGTTTATTAGTCAAAGTCTCCCATGTTACAGGGATCGACTACCCTGACCTTTGCGCATTACGACTTGGATATCTCCTTGTACAGGGCTCCAATACTGATGCCGTTTGTTTCTATAGAAACTAGACTCAGAGAGGAATCTATACATATATGGTATGACTCCTAATTATCTCTGGTTAATTTAAGGTAAATTTTCAAAGTCGAAACAGGAGATCCAGAAACCGTTCTGGCCCTGTTTCACGAGAACTTTAATATCTCTTAATATACTGTTCATATTATTGTTTCGTTACTTTCATATGAAAATAGATTCATCAAGGTTCGATTACATAATTTATTCACTATTTAATTCCATTCCTACAAATATTTGTGATTTTTCAAATCCACACCACTGCTGCTGTCAGCATCTGTTTTCAAGGTAAACTTCACCTATTTCGTGGTTACCATGGACCAACTAGGGTTTTGTCATACATAGGTCCACATATGATCATATTTAGCCATTCCAATGGCTGATCATTTGCCCAACACTTCCATTCCAAACCATAGTCACATTGTGAAACCATATATACATACATAAACACAAATGGTCTAATGCCATACTCCACTTCTACGAGCCATTTTCGCATGGCTTTACACACATACATCACAAAAAGTGCTTAAACAACAGGGGGTAGTCCTATACATGCCATATCCAGAGTTCAACTAAAAGAGTACCAAAAGAGCTTTGATAGTGTGGATGACTTCGACTTCGCTGATCCCGAATCCGATAGCTAACGAACAAAATCTATAAAACAGAGAGCCAAAGCAACCGGGTAAGCATTTTAAGCTTAGTAAGTTTCAAGTAATGAAATCGGCTTTGACTAAAGTATTACATTCACATAGCTAACTAAGTCACTTTATTAACACACATTCTCATAATCATACTTACTTCACACTTCATCAACATATATACACAAGGTATCAACCTTTCTAAAAGCCGAAAATTCATTAGTCGATTTCACGAAGACTATTTAAAACTAATCGACTTTTCTGAAGCACATGCAAACATACCTTATCGTTCGGTTTAGTCGAGCGTATTAATAGAATTTATTACAGCACCAAGCGCTCACATTCAAACCCAAGTCTCTTCGGTATTTAACCGGATATAGCCGCAAACACATTTGCCTTCGGGTCTTAACCCGGACATATCAACTTGCATAATTGCCTTCGGGTCTTAACCCGGATATATCAACTTGCATAATTGCCTTCGGGTCTTAGCCCGGATATATCAACTCGCATAATTGCCTTCGGGTCATAGCCCGGATATATCAACTCGCGTAATTGCCTTCGGGTCTTAGCCCGGATATATTCCAGTGCTCATGCACACATATATCAATAATCATAACACATCCATATCATTTCTTCGTTACTAAGGCTCAAACACAAAACATTTATTAAACCTTTCAAATTTCGGCTCAATAGCCACACACAAAGAGCATGATTTCAATTGGCTTTATAACATAGTCTCTAAGCACATTCGACTATCCGTCATAGTATGACTAATCATTTCAATATAATTCAAGTAGGGTCATTACTCGAAGACTTACCTCAAATGTCGTCGAACGACTTCAATGGCTATTCAATTACTTTTTCCTTCCCTTTATCGGATCTAGTTCCCCTTTGCTCTTGAGCTTAAGTTCAACAAAATTTAAAATAGTCATTAATCGACTATTCAAGTATTACTTTCAGAATAATATATATATTGATCCGACTTTCACACACATAGATTATAGTAAGCTTTATAATAATCCATAAATAATTCATTGGCAAATTTTCATTAATGTTTACAACAAAATCACATATTCACTACGAGCTGTTTTCCTGAGCAGTAGTTACTAAATTATTTATAACTGCAGCTACTAAACTCCAAATCACTTGCCGTTAATTTTCCCTGAATATAGACTCGTATATCTTCCATCCATAAAATTTTCAGAATTTTAGGCTTGGCCAATCAATACCAGATTTTTCTTAAAGTTTCCCCTGTTTCACTGTTTGACTATTCTGACCACTCTTCACTACGAATCCAATTTCTCATTTTACAGAATTCAAAATGTGTTGTATTTGATCTCATTTGAAACTAGACTCATTAAGGAGTCTAAGCATATAAATTTTATCTTATAATCATTTTTGTACAATTTATAATGATTTTCTAAAAACAGAACAGGGAATCCAGTAGTCATTTTGACTCAGCCCCACAATACTTCAAATATCTCAAGATCGGTAACTCTTTTGTTTTTATAGTTTCTTTTGTAAGAAAATAGACTCTTCAAGCTTTAATGACATAATTCACTCAGCTTCTAATTCAACTCCTACAAATTATGGCGATTTTCCAAAATCACCTTACTGCTGCTGTCCCCAAACAGATTATTACCAAATCAAATACTAACATTAGCATTTCACCTTAATAGCTAGCTTACCATGCCTTAATTTAACATATAATTCACACATATCATATTCAGCTATATATACATTTATCATATTTCCATTTCAGCATATATAACTAACATTTATTCCGAAATTTTAATATCTAATTGCTTATAACTTTCTTCGGATGTCGTCGACTAATTGATCGGCTACTCAACTACTTTCGATTTTCCCCGATCTAAATCCAATTTCTTGGTTTCTTGATCTTAACATATTCAAATAAATCTCGTTTTAACATATTTTCATTCAATTTAGTCTAATAACGCATAAATGGGTAAATTACATTTTTACCCCTAATATTTCGCACTTTCACAATTTAGTCTTTATTCCACAAAACACAAAATACACAAAATTTGGTCACACTCCTTAAGGGCCGAATCTTCCTAGTACCCATATAAGTCCATACATTTCATTTATTTCACCTTTGAGTCCTTCAAAAATTTATTTTTGTAATTTAGCCCTAACTACTCAAAATCACCAAAAACTTCAACACAAACATATTAATCTTTAACATATCTTTCATTTTTCATCAACAACTATCAAAAAGCTCAAGCACTCATCAATGGCAAAACACAAAATCATCATCAATTCACAAAATTGAACCATGGGGTTTAAAGAACACAAAGCAATGATATCAAAAATGTGAAAATTATCAAAAACCAAACAAAAGACTAACCTTCCTTAGGTTTCAAATGACCGAATGCTATCCTCCTCTCATCCTCTCTACAACCGGCCAAGATGAACAAGGTGATAACCTCCCTCCTTCTTTTTTTTTTCTTTTAGTATCCTTAATATTTCTTTTATCATTTCTTTTCTTTTACTTAAACTAATGTCCACTTCATGGAAATTTACCACATAGTCTAATATATGCTCCATCATGGCCGGCCACTATGTATAAAAAAGGGGTATTTGACATGCAAAGCCAATATTTTCACTCCTTGCTTAAATTGGTCCTTATAAATTACCCTATCACATTTTTTTAAAACTTTCTCACATAAGTCCTATGGACTAAATTCACATGCAATTGACTAAATCGAAGCTTGAAATTTTCCACACATTCATAATCACATATTTTAGACAATAATATCACATTCAAACATTTCGGTGACTCGGTTTAGCAGCCCGAAACCACTTCCCGACTAGGGTCAGTTTTGGGCTGTCACAATTTACATGCTATAAAACAACTTATTTTGAAGTTATGTATGGATTATAAAGTAACGAAGTCGACTCAGTCTTTGTACTTAGGAGAATATTGAAAAGCGTCAAGTGGTTGTAACTGGCGTTTTCAAGCCGTGTTAATGCAGCGGAAACAGATGTGGATAATAAGGAAACTAGAAGGTCCACACACATATACGTCTGCTTGTATGTTGCAAGACCATAGAAAGTTAGATGTAAAAACTATATGCAACTGCATCATCCCTTTAGTGAAAGAGTCGCCCACCATTCAGGTTTCGGTCCTTATTGCGGACATCCAAGCTCGATTCAAGTATAAAGTGTTGTACCAAAAGGCATGGTGGGCAAAACAAATGGTGATACGAGAGTTGTATAGTGACTGAGATACGTCATACAACGAGCTTCAAGGGTAGATAGTCGGGATGCAGGATTATGTGCCTAGGACAGTGACTGATTTGCAAACACTGCTGTATAAATTCTTGGACGGGGAGATACAATCGGGGAAATGAGTTTTTTATCGATTATTTTGGACGTTTGAGCTGTGTGTTAGGGCCTTCCTTCACTGCAAGCCAATGGTATAGGTAGACAGGACATGGTTGTACGACAAATACACGTAAATACTCCTGATTGCTGTTGCCGAAGACGGTAACCGAAATGTACTTTCGATCGCTTTCGCCATCATAGAGTGTGAATGCTTCGAGTCTTGGGAATTTTTCCTTAGAAATTTACAGAGGCACATTGTTAGAGAAGACAACATTTTCCTTATATCAGATAGATCGAAAGGATTACTTGCTGCGATAAAGCGATCAGGGGTTTCGTGGAGGTCTATTTATTGCATCCGACACATCACAGCAAACTTCCACAGAGATTATAAGAATAAAGATTGAAAAAAAGAACTCGTGAACATGGTAAAAAAATTTTGTTTGTATTTATTTCAAAAATTACTTTTTAAATTTTTTCAGCCTATAATTTTTTAAAATGCTGATTTCAAATTAAATATGCAACTCATGAGTTAGAACCGCGAAGATTCAGGCAGAGGTTCGCGAGGCTTGAATCTCAGATGTCATCTTTACCAATAGATCTCCGGACATGGTTGGGTAGCATAGAGAACTGGCAATGGACTCAAAATTACGATGAGGGGTTTCGATATGGGCAGATGGTAACTAACCTGGTAGAGCCGGTCAACTTTGTATTGAGGCGCACACGTCATCTGCCGATTTCTACTGTTTTCTCGGTAACATTCTATAGGTTGGCCACATTGATGCCTAGGATGGGATTGAGACAAGCTAAGCAGACCAAGATCAGGCACGTGTACGTTGAGGGCGTCTGAAAGACCATGGCAGTAAATAGTCGAATGGCACAAACAATGAACGTAGAATTGTATTCACGCGACTTGGTGACTTTCCTAGTTCAAGAGTACATCGGCCGTCGTTCGGGTCTTCCACCTAGGTCGTATGCAGTTGATCTACGAAACAGGCAATGCAAGTGCGAGATATTTCAGACTCTTCGATATCTGTGTGCGCATGTTCATGCAACGTGTGCTAGAGCAAACTTAAATGTTGAACAATTCATAGAAGAGATCTATACGTTGCAATGCACATTACGTATATGGGGGAACGAATTTCTTGTAATACCCAATATCTCAAACTGGAAAGCTCCATCACGAGATGGTGCCTGACCGTAGTCTCCGTAGACATCCTAAAGGTTGATCATAATCGATGAGAATTTGAAATGACATGGATGTCAGGAAGACGGGCGAACTCAAACTGTGCACTGTGTGTTTAACATCCGGACACAACCGATCAACTTGCCCACATCGTGTCTATGTTTCCAGTCAATCATCTCATAATGCCAGACTCGAATATGACGAATGATATATTATTGAGCACATGTTCTTGTAAAAACATTGTAAAAATATGAAAAATTAGATAAATAGTATACTTTATTCAAATTATACACTTGATTAAATATAATACAATATACATACATATTTAATTTAAAACACATTAAAATGAAATAAATAACAATGATTTGACCTATTATTTCAGGCCTAAAAAACCACAAAAAATTCTCCAAAAAAATAAAATGATAATTTTTTTTATTTTAAATGAAATTTAAAATTTTGTAGTGGAATAATATTAAAATATGAAATATTTTAAAGACCCTAATATTGAGATTACTTTTAATTAATATGAAAAAATATGAAATGAATTGAAAAAAATTGAATTAAAAAAAGATAAATTGAAATGAGACTACTTGTGATTAATATGAAAAAAAATGTTGTATATTAGGAAAAATATAAATTTAAATGAAAAAAATTAATGAAATGAAATGTTAAATGAAAAATGAATAAAAAATGAAATGTAATTTGTAATGAATATGAAATTAAATGAAATGTTAAATGAATATAAAATGAAATGATGATTATGAAATGGAATGAAAGTTTAAATTAAAATAAATTATAAATTTAAATGAAAACAAATACTGAAATGAGAAATAATGAAATTTAAATGGAAAAAAATAATTTAAATGAAATGTAAATGTAAACGAAATGAAATGAAATGAAAATACAAATGAAATGAACAAGAAGAAACGAAATGCAAATGAAATATAAATAAAATGAAAAAACAATTGAAAGGACTTGTTAGGCGAATCCTGCGTCAGGCCTGTGTCATTGACCAAGGCATTTGGCCTTCCAAAGGCTGGCAATAGTTAACACAATTTTTTTTCTTTTTTCTAATTTTGCCCCTGCTCAACTACTATGGTCCACCACTACAAATGAGATACTTCAACCCATAATCACCGACCACTGCCTATAACTGTCACTCACCGTTGACCGTTAGCATCCTCCGCCAACTGATGACCACCGATCACCTCCAAATACATCCAACAACCGTCGTTTACCATCAACCACTGCCGACTATCGTCGATCACTCCACGGATCCTAATCCTAATATTATTTTAAATGACAACAACCACATTGTAGCCTATGTGCATAAGGTAAACGAGAAAAAAAATGTCTCATTTAATTTTAAATATTCATTTAAGTTATTTTTTAAATAAGAAATATAACATTCTATATATACTATAAACACATGATCTGTACTTAATTGTGAGACCCCGGTTGCATGATCCCGGTTATTTTCATGACTGAAGAGTTTTGCTGTATTTAAATGTCGCGGGTTTTGGGGTAGCCGCGTAATTCAGATATTTGAGCTACAGGCTGATTTAATATCGACATTAGTTGAAAGATGGCACCCGGAGACACATACATTCTACCTCCCGTGTGAGGAGGTAACTATTACACTGCAAGACATAACAGTCCAACTAGGGCTGTCTATAAACGGCGAAGCAGTGACTGGGCTTGGAAAAGTGCCCGATCTGTGGGGCACTTGCGAGCAGTTACTTGGAAGGGTGCCCCCCAATGACGAGGAATGACGATTAGCCTATATTAAATTTACTTAGTCAAAAGAAAACTTCCAGCATCTTCCGAGCAATCCAAACTAGATGGACATTATCTAAGTACACCGGAAGGGACACTAGAGGCCGGACCGAGTAATTATCAAACGACTCAGCAAGGTGCACGGCATCGCCGACGAAGGCCTTCGGACCATTACACGCCAGCAGCGGAGACGTCGCCGAGATCATGTCAATTGTAATTTTTATCTGTAAATATTTACTTTATTTTTTAATTATTTTGTTTTTAATATTAATTTAATTTCTCTAAAACAATTATTTGTTTGAATAAATGACTTCGAAATATTTAATAAAAAATATATATAATTCGAATAAGTAATAGTACACGACAAATTAAATTTACAGACACAATAAAATACAAATATTCTACAATATTAATACAAAAAATATAAAATTCAAACAAAAATAAAATGCACTAAGTTAAATTTAAACACCCAACAAACTACAAACAGATGAGAAAAATTAATACACGAAAATTTTAAATTCAAACTACATATAATACGAATTAAATTAAATTTACAGATACAAAAAAATACAAATATTCTAAGAAATTAATACATGAAAATATAAAAATGAAATATTAAATCCTAAACAACTATATTAAATTTACATATATAAAAAAATACAAATATTCTAAAAAAATTAATACACGAAAATATAAAAATGATACCTTAATTCCTAAACAACTATATTAAATTTATAGTTATTAAAAAATACAAACATTCTAAATAAATAATACAATTATTTTGAATAGTAGTTTCTTCAAAATTAGTCGTATTCTGCTTGAATCAGGGATGTTGCATTAGTACCCCACTTATAAGTTGCAGAATAAACGCTATTGCACCATAGATAATGTCCATCTGCGTTGGACATCTCGGTTAGCCATCTATGGCGTAGAAAGTTATCCAACCCTTAATGGCATAACCTTTGGGGTGGATA
Organism: Gossypium hirsutum; assembly: GCF_007990345.1. NCBI lineage: Eukaryota > Viridiplantae > Streptophyta > Magnoliopsida > Malvales > Malvaceae > Gossypium > Gossypium hirsutum. The sequence goes on from NC_053436.1 coordinate 31,114,331, forward strand.
TGACCGTATATAATTCAACTTCGTTAAAACATGACAATATATAATTCAACCCGAAACCCGGTTGTACACTACGAAAAACTCTCATCTACAATCCACTACAAAAAACTCTTTTGATGATATACTACAAAACACTCTCATTTTGATGGCTCTCTCAAAAAAATATTTTATCATCCATTAACACTATCAAAACCCAAACCACCCACTGTATATAGGGTTTGGTGTCAGTCATCTGTGTTCCAAAATAAGAAAAAATATTTTTTTAATGTGATAAAGTTGGTGTCGGCTATCGCTGTCCCAAAACTAAAAAAAAAAATTCGGTACCTGAAAAAGGTGGTGCCAGCCATCAATGTCCCAAAGAAAAGAAATTGCATTAGGATGCAAAAAAGGTCCTTCGTGCCGGCCATGATATGGCCAGCAACCAAAAAAATATTTTTTTAAATACCCTAATGCCAGCCATCAGTGTTTTAAAAATAATTTTTGCATTGGGAGCCAAAAGAACAAAACCCCAATTTTTTTTTAAATTAATTAGTACCAGCCGTTAGTGTTTCAAAAAAAAATTTCATTGGGACACGAAAAAAGTACCTGGTGCCGGCCATGTAAAACAAATTTTTTTAAAATTTTAACTAGTGCCGACCTTCAGTGTAACAAAGTAAAAAAATAAAAATAAATTGGGACACGAAAAAAATACCTTATGCCGGCTATCTAGTGGTCAGCACCAAAATTTTTCTTAAATACTAGTATTTTTGTATACCAGTATGATATGATTTAAAAAAAAAAAACCTGATACCGGCCATTGGGTTCCCAAAGTAAAAAAAAAATTAATATTTTAAAATCTAACACAATCATCAAGTAATTATGAGGCCAAAACACTATGTAGGGGCGGCCTTTGAGTTCTCAAAATCTTAATTTATTGTTCATTTCAAGTCATTTTAGTAATTATTTTTAAACCTACTATTTTTGTAAATATCAAAAAAAATTTAAGTTAAATTAGTAAAATAGCAAAATATTAGAGAACACTTTGTGATTGTCGGTTAATGGTATGCTTAAACATTAAATACGACAGCCAGTTTGGACCGCAATCTTCTGCAAACCCTTTCAATAAGCAATAAAAGCATCAAATTCATTAAAAAAATAAACCAGATATAGCCAAGCTGGATCAGATCCACCCTTTGATTCAGATTCCATTAAAATACCACCCATTTGAGTATTCATCTATTTTGCCACTCATAGAAACATGAAAATATACCCACCAACCAATAAAAATTTGATAATCCAACAACCCCTACAATAACTATTAGTATATATATATTCTATATTGATATAATGAAGATATCATAAATTTAAAAATTATATTTATAAATTTAATAGTTAGCAATACTTTGCCCCACTATGTACGGCGGAAAGAAAGAAGAAACGTGCAATATCTAAAACAAGTTGCAGTCAAATGAATCTGCTTTAACAAGATAAGCTATAAAACAGATGGTTCCAGTTGGATTCAGCATACTCTATTCTTTTATTTTCCCTAGTTCCGAGGTTCAAGGTAAAGTTAAAAAAGATACCTTTTTGTATTATCTTTCAGTGACTCCATTGGAGAGCTTGGGAAAAGATTATTGGAGAACATGTTTTGAACTGACAAGTTTTTCTTGGTTTTAGGATTGTATCAGAAATTCCAGAGTGAAGATCATGTATATAGTGGAGAGCAAAGGGGGTGCCATAGTGTGTATGCTGTTAGCTCTTTTGTTCCTGGGTACATGGCCTGCACTTATCACTCTGCTAGAGAGGCGAGGACGCCTTCCCCAGCACACTTACCTTGATTATACAATCACAAATCTCTTGGCTGTTGTAATTATAGCTTTAACATTTGGCCAAATAGGGGACAGCACAGCACGGTTGAAAGGCCCAATTTCTTCACGCAACTTTCCCAGGTGAGTTTCCCAGTTGGAATTGTTGCTATCTTGGAAAGTCTTCTAGTCTAGTTTGCCATTTCAAAAAACATAAAAGGTTACAGTTATTTGGTACAACTGAAAATATTCTAAATGCTTAACCCTCTTGGTTCATATAGCCACTTAGAGAAATGGTATTTAGCAAGTTCGTTGCTGGAATCCCAATATCAGCAACCCCTTCACTTATTCCGAATGTAATATATTCATGGGAATTTGATGCAGGATAATTGGTCTTCGGTTTTATTCGCAATGGCTGGTGGGGTGGTTCTAAGCTTGGGAAACCTTTCTACACAATATGCTTGGGCTTTTGTTGGTTTATCAGTTGTAGAAGTCATTTCATCAAGCATGACTGTTGTTATAGGTTAGATATTGAATATTTGAATCTATTGACATTGAAAAGAACTTGGTTTCTGATTTTATTGATTAAATTTTCTTTGCTTCTAACAGGTACAACCTTGAATTACTTCTTGGATGGCAAAATAAACAAAGCTGAGATCCTTTTTCCCGGTGTCGGTTGCTTCCTAGTTGCTGTTTGTCTTGCATCAGCTGTTCACTCATCCAATGCAGCTGATTATAAAGCAAAGCTTAGCAGTTGGCCAATTGATAATGAAACTGGAAAAGGGTATGCTCGTTTTCCTTCCAATACATTACATAAACAAATTTTGATTTTGATTCATTTTCCTGTTTGATTGATTTGTTATTATATATATGCAAATCATGAGATTGATCAGTGTTTTCCAGGACTGTGCTTTCATCGGCGTCTGAAGAAGCAGTTTTAAAGGATCGAGAGAACGGGGGTGGTCCCATACGCAAGGCAAAAGCCGGAACAGCAACCTTCTTGATAGAGCTTGAAAAAAGGAGGTCAATCAAGGTTGGGAAGTTAGATTCAGCTTCACCATTTCCACTTTTGGGAAGTCTATTTGGTCTTGGCTTCATTTTGTTCTTTTTTTCTCTTCTGCAGGTGTTCGGAAAGAGCATGTTCATTGGACTGACCTTAACTTTCTTCGCAGGCGTTTGCTTCTCCCTCTTCTCACCGGCATTCAACTAGGCAACAAACGATCAATGGCACACTTTGAAAGAAGGGGTTCCCAAGTTGGTTGTCTACACAGCATTTTTCTACTTCTCTGTCTCCTGTTTCATAATTGCTCTCGTCCTAAACATCAGCTTCCTTTACCATCCAGCTTTGGGAGTCTCCAAATCGTCCTTTAAGGCCTATCTAAAGGACTGGAATGGCCGAGGGTGGGCCTTCCTGGCCGGGTTTCTGTGTGGGTTCGGGAATGGTCTCCAGTTCATGGGAGGCCAAGCTGCAGGCTATGCAGCAGCAGATGCTGTTCAGGTTTGATTTTAATGGTCTTTTCCATTGATGAATATGAATGCTTAAGTTGTCTATTCGCCATCATATGTGAAATCTTTGATCATGGTTTCAGGCACTTCCTCTTGTGAGCACATTTTGGGGAGTGGTTTTATTCGGAGAGTACCGAAGATCGTCACGAAGAACATATATATTGCTGTTCGGCATGTTGTTCATGTTCATTGCAGCTGTTGGAATACTTATGGCATCATCTGGTCATAGGAAATGAAAATGCAGCTTTGGAAAACTACAGCTTATGTTGAAGTTAGAACATACCTCAGAGGCTGTGGTTGTGGGTTCATATCTAAGATCCATCTTTTTCTCCATAGCACACACACTTTGTTTCATAGTTTGTAAACTTCTTGAATTACACAATGATCAATGTCTTTCGGTTTTCCAACTCGATGACTTTAGCTGCAAAACGTATATTTACCGAGAAAAGAGTACACCAGAAATAGAATGAACACCTCAACTTGACTATCATCAAGTAAGAAACTAGTCTTTACATAAGTTTAGCTCCATGTTGTCCATCAACTAACTAGTAATGGTCATAAGCATTGAAATAAAATCAGTATGCACAACATGGTTATCAAAGCATGAGAAACAATGTAAGAAACTACTCTTTACATGAGTTTATCTCCCTATTGTCCATCAACTAACTAGCGATAGTCATAAGCATTGAAGTAGAAACCAGTATGCACATGGTTATTAGAGCATGAGAAAGAAATTAAAAATAAGGAAAAGAAAATAACAAGTGATGGTCATAGAAACCAGTATGCACAACATGGTTATTAGAGAGAAGAAAAAATTAGAAACAATGTAAGAAACTACTCTTTACATGAGTTTATCTCCCTATTGTCCATCAACTAACTAGCGATAGTCATAAGCATTGAAGTAGAAACCAGTATGCACATGGTTATTAGATGTTGGAATATTTTCAAATATTTATAGTATCCCAATAACTATAAATGAATGGGTGTAATTAATCAAAAGATAAAACTTTTGGTCATTGGTCAAAAGTTATATCATTTGATTTTTTAAAAAAGAATTATAACTATTCAAAAAATATTATTTGAATAGTTACAAAATTAAATGAATAATTATTATTATTTATTTATTCATAAAGAGACCTATTGAAAGATGTCTCTATGAAGAGACATGAAAATTCCTATAAATAGGAATGGGATTTCATTTGGAAATCATATCAACAAATTCTAATATTATTTCTTCTCTTCCTTCATTTTCTAATATTATTAGATTATTCTATAAAGTATTGCTGCAGAAATCCTTTGTAGAAATTGAGTTTTTGTTATACATTACTCAGTGCATAGTGGACTATTCTCGTCAGTGCAAAACGCAAATAGTCATTGGCTTCATTGTATCCTCGAGGTTAATTTGCTTGGAACTCGTTTGCACACTGAAGATGTAACACCCCGAACCCGAGACCGTCACCGGAGTCGAACACGAGGTGTTAACAGACTTTAAACCACTTATAAAAAAATTTCCCAGACACTGCCAATCTGCGTACTAGTCGCTTTAAAAATCATATCTTGAGTTCAAAAATTCGGAATCCAGTTCCGTAAATTTTTTCTGAAACTAGACTCATATGCCCATCTACATATATTTTTCTAGAATTTTTGGTTGGCCCAATTAGTACAGTTTATTAGTCAAAGTCTCCCATGTTACAGGGATCGACTACACTGACCTTTGCGCATTACGACTTGGATATCTCCCTGTACAGGGCTTCAATACTGATGCCGTTTGTTTCTATAGAAACTAGACTCAGAGAGGAATCTATACATATATGGCATGACTCCTAATTGTCTCTGGTTGATTTATAATGAATTTCCAAAGTCGGAACAGGAAATCCAGAAACCGTTCTGGCCCTGTCTCACGAGAACCTGAATATCTCTTAACATACTGTCCATATGATTGTTTCGTTACTTTCCTATGAAAATAGATTCATCAAGGTTCGTTTACATAATTTATTCACTATTTAATTCCATTCCTACTATTTTTAGTGATTTTCCAAATCTACATCACTGCTGCTGTCAGCATCTGCCTTTAAGGTAGACTTTACCTATTTCATAGTTTCCATGTTTCAACTAGCCCTTTTAGCATAAATAGCACAAATTATGATAGTGATTAACCATTCCCATGGCCAATCCTTGTTAAGCATATCCACACCTCTCAATAACCATATCCATACCAAATGATGATAACATTATGCTCAAACATATATAAGCCATTTTCGCATGGCTATCCAAAATTATACAAGTTCAAAGGGTCCATGACCCCCAACAAAAAGGGTAGTCCTATACATGCCATATCCAGAGTTCAACTAAAAGAGTACCAAAAGGGCTTTGATAGTGTGGATGACTTCGACTTCGATGATCCTGAATCCGATATCCGACGAACAAAATCTATAAAACAGAGAGCCAAAGCAACGGGGTAAGCATTTTAAAGCTTAGTAAGTTTCAAGTAATGAAATCGGCTTTGACTAAAGTATTACATTCACATAGCTAAATGGATCACTTTATTAATACACATTCTCATACACATACTTACTTCACACTTCATCAACATATACACACAAGGTATTATCCTATCTAAAAGTCGAAAGTTCGTTAGTCGATTGAACGAATACTATTAAAAACGAATCGACTTTTCCGATGCACACGCAAACATACCTTATCGTTTGGGTTTTTCGAGCGTATTAATTGAATGTATTACAGCACAACACGCTCACCTTCGAACCCAAGTTTCTTCGGAATTTAGCCGGATATAACCACAAGCACAAATGCCCTCGGGTCTTAGCCCGGATATATCAACTCGCACAAATGCCTTCGGGTCTTAGCCCGGATATATCAACTCGCACAAATGCCTTCGGGTCTTAGCCCGGATAAAATCACTAGCACAATTGCCTTCGGGTCTTATCCCGGGTATAGCAACTCGCACAAATGCCTTCGGGTCTTGGCCCGGATAAAATCACTAGCACGATTGCCTTCGGGACTTAGCCCGGATATCATTCAAATGCTCATGCACACATATATCAACAATCATGACACATCCATATTTCACTTTCGTTACTAAGGCTCAAACACAAAGCATTTATTAAACCTTTCCAATTTCGGCTCAATAGCCACACACAAAGAGCATGATTTCAATTGGCTTTATAACATAGTCTCTATGCACATTCGGCAATCCATCATAGTATGACTAATCATTTCAATATAATTCAAGTAGGGTCATTACTCGAAGACTTACCTTGGATGTTGTTGAACAACTTTAATGGCTATTCAATTACTTTTTCCTTCCCTTTATCGGATTTAGTTCCCCTTTGCTCTTGAGCTTAAAGAATACAAATAGGAGTATTCAATATTTAAACCAATAATATGAATTTATTTATCACATTCGGCAATCACACATCATTAAATTTTCAAACCAAAATGTCATTATATGACCACATATACACATATCCATATACTTAAGCTCAATAATTATAATATAATATCATGTACTCACTTTAAGTATATTGCCGAATATACTTAATCATACATACACCTAACCAAAATAATTTCTAAAATCTTTATATCATTTATACACTAAGCCGAATACTCTTACCAAGTTCACCTATATTCTTCAACAAATTCTTCATTGATCAAACACATATTCGGCTAAGGAAATGGCAATTTTAGCAACTTTTGATTTAATACTTAATCAATTATAATACATCTAATTATTCTTTTCATATTATTAACTCAAATCACATACATTATTTAATATAACATTTTCACATTCGGCATTAGTATCAACCATAGTAGCCGATTCTTCCTACTTTGTACCCATGCATCTATTTGATCCTTAGTTAGTTCAAACACTCACACACTAAGATCCATCCAATTTTAACAAGAAATAAAATCCTTAATCCTCAAACTACCATGGCCGAATGTTATAACCTAAGCCACATATATTGTTCCTCAAGGCCCTTCAAGGACCACATTCGGCACCTCCTTAATAACAACCCAAATTTCAACCTTCAAGAAAGAAGAAAAAAAAATATATGTGCTAAGAGCTTCAAACTACTTGGCCAAATATCAAACCTCCTAACAATCAAAACTTAAGCCATGGAATGATTAGAACTTGAACTAACCGCCTTCTTTATACAAAATTTTCCAAGAATTTCAAGGTACTTACCTCCTCTTAATCCTCATCCAAACCGAACATAAAGCAAGAGAACTCTTTCTTCTTCCTTTGATTTTTCGGTCAAGAAGAACAAAGAGGATGAAGCCTTTTTTTTTCTTCTAGTTTCGGCAAAATGGGGGAGCAAGGATGAAACAACTTTGGTTTCTCCTCCCACTCCCCTCATATTTTATTGTTCTTAACACAACATGTTGTCATAAACTTTTCATAATATGTTTTACCCATCACAATTTGTCTATCCACCTTGTCATGGCCGACCACTACTATTTAGGGGGGGAAAATTGACATGCAAGTCCCCCCTTTTTATTTCATGCACTAATAGATCCTTATGCTTTGACCTATCACATTTCAAAATTTCCTCACATAAGTCCTATTTGATTAAATTCACTTACAATTAACAAAATTCAAACACAAAATTTTCACACATGCACATGTACATATAATGAGTATCGATTACGACGGTTAATTATTTTTATGACTCGGTTTAGTGGTCTCGAAACCACTTCCCGACTAGGGTCAATTTTGGGCTGTCACAACTCTCCCCCACTTAAGAAATTTTCGTCCCCGAAAATCTTACCGGTAAAGAGGTTTGGGTATCGTTCTTTCATCGAGCTCTCGGTTTCCCAAGTAGCTTCCTCGATCCCGTGTTTGAGCCATAACACCTTAACTAACGAAACCCTTTTTTTTTCGCAACTCTTTCACTTCACGAGCTAGGATACGAATCGGTTCTTCTTCATAACTCAAGTCAGATTGAATTTCAACTTCTGAGGGATTAATCACATGTGACGGATCAGATCTATAATGTCGAAGCATCGAAACATGAAAGACATCGTGAATCTTTTCAAGTTCAGGGGGCAAAATCAATCTATACGCAACCGGACCAACTCGTTCGGAGATTTCGTACGGCCCAATGAATCTCGGGCTCAACTTGCCCTTACGGCCAAATCTGAGTACCTTTTTCCAAGGCGAAACTTTAAGAAACACTTTATCTCCCACCTAATATTCAATGTCTTTTCGTTTCAAATCCGCATACGATTTTTGACGATCTGTGGCTGCTTTCAGACTTTCACGGATTACCTTTACTTTCTGTTCGGCATCTTTAATCAAATCAACTCCGAAAATTTTACTTTCACCGAGCTCGGTCCAAAACAATGGTGTACGGCATTTACGACCGTACAAAGCCTCGTAAGGTGCCATCCTAATACTTGATTGAAAACTATTGTTGTAAGCGAATTCAATCAAAGGTAAATACCGTTCCCATGAACTACTGAACTCGAGGATGCAACATCTCAACATATCCTCAAGTATCTGAATTATCCGCTCGGATTGACCATCGGTTTGGGGGTGAAAAGCAGTGCTAAAATGCAGCTTGGTACCCAAAGCTTCTTGCAATTTCTTCCAAAATCGTGAGGTGAATCTCGGATCTCTATCCGACACGATAGAAATAGGTACCCCGTGTAATCTCACAATCTGAGAAACGTACAATTCAGCTAGTTTATCCAATGAAAAATCCATACGCACGGGGATAAAGTGAGCCGACTTAGTCAGTCTATCGACAACAACCCAAATCGCATCTTTCTTACTTGCTGACAATGGCAGTCCGGACACAAAGTCCATTGTGACTCGATCCCATTTCCACTCGGGTATCATGATCGGCTGAAGTAATCCTGAAGGCACTTGATGTTCCGCTTTCACTTGTTGACATATTAAACATCTTGAAACAAAGTCGGAGATGTCTCGTTTCATACCATGCCACCAAAACCGACGTTTCAAATCGTTGTACATTTTCGTACTCCCCGGGTGAATTGACATTCGGCTACAATGGGCTTCGTTCAGAATCATCGAAATGAGTTCCGAATTCCTTGGAACACACAAATGACTTCTGAACCTCAAACAATCATCATCATCAATTTGAAACTCCGATTCCTTGTTCGGAACACACTCAGCCCGTTTTGCAACCAATTCATCATCAACTTTCCGGGCTTCACGAATTTGATGAATCAATAATGGTTTGGCTTTTAATTCAGCCACTAACACATTGTCGGGTAGAACAGACAAGTGCACATTCATCGCTCATAAAGCAAACAATGATTTCCGGCTTAAGGCATCCGCAACCACATTAGCCTTTCCCGGGTGGTAATCAATGACAAGCTCGTAATCTTTCAACAACTCAAGCCAACGTCTTTGTCGCAGATTTAAGTCTCTTTGAGTCATCAAATATTTGAGACTTTTGTGATCCGAAAATACATGGCACTTTTCACCAAATAAGTAATGTCGCCATATTTTTAAAGCAAATACGATGGCAGCTAGTTCAAGATCATGGGTCGGATAATTTTTCTCATGTGGCTTTAATTGTCTCGACGCATAGGCCACCACTCGACCTTCTTGCATCAATACGCAACCCAACCCAAGTAGGGATGCGTCACTATAAATGACAAACTCTTTGCCTGATTCGGGTTGCACTAAAATTGGAGCTTCAGTCAAATAAGTTTTCAGTTGATCGAAACTTTTCTGACATTTCTCCGTCCATTCGAACTGAACATCCTTTTGAAGTAGCTTCGTCATTGGTGTGGCTATCATCGAGAAACCTTTGACAAATCGTCGATAATAACCGGCGAGTCCCAAAAAGCTCCGAACCTCAGTAATATTTCTCGGAGGTTTCCAGTTAAGTATGGCTGAAATTTTGTTCGGGTCAACTCGAATACCCGATGAGGATACCACATGACCCAAGAAGCTAACCTCTCTTAACCAGAACTCACACTTACTGAACTTAGCATATAACTGCTTATCCCGCAAAATTTGCAACACTAGTCTCAGGTGCTCAGCATGTTCGGTCTCATCTCTTGAATAGACCAAGATGTCATCAATGAACACAACTACGAATCGATCCAAATATGGTCTGAAGATCCGATTCATCAAATCCATAAATACCGCAGGGGCATTAGTGAGCCCAAACGGCATCACTAAGAACTCGTAGTGACCATATCTCGTTCTGAAAGCAGTTTTGCGTATGTCCGAATCTCGAATTCGCAACTGATAATAGCCCGATCTCAAATCTATTTTTGAGAACATTGAGGCTCCTTTTAGTTGATCAAACAAATCATCAATACGCGGTAACGGATATTTATTCTTTATCGTCACTTTATTCAGTTGACGATAGTCAATGCACAACCTCATGGTTCCGTCCTTCTTTTTCACGAACAATACTGGTGCACCCCAAGGTGAGAAACTTGGTCGAGCAAAACCTCTATCCGTCAATTCTTGTAACTGAGCTTTCAACTCTTTTAACTCTGTTGGTGCCATACGATACGAAGCTATCGAAATCGGCATAGTCCCAGGTACAAGCTCAATACCAAACTCTATCTCCCGAACAGGTGGTAAACCCGGTAATTCTTCAGGAAAAACATCCGGGTATTCACAAACCACCGGCACAGATTCGGGTTTCCTTTCTAATTATTTGTCATCAAGTACATACGCAAGGTATGCTTCGCACCCTTTTCTTACATATTTCTGGGCCAACATTGAGGATATTACAGCTGACAACCCCTTTAAGTCCGTAGACTCAACTCGGATCATCTCGTTATTTGCGCACCTCAAATCAATAGTCTTGCTTTTGCAATTCACAACTGCATCATGCACGGTCAACCAATCCAACCCGAGAATAACATCAAATTCATCAAACGGCAAAAGCATCAAGTCCGCCGGAAAACAGGAACCTCGAATTACTAGGGGACATTTCTTACACACTTTGTCGACAAGCACGTAACGACCCAAGGGATTTGACACCCGAATTACAAACTCAGTAGACTCAATAGGTAAAGTCTTACTGGATGCTAAGGTTTCACATATGTAAGAATGAGTAGAACCGGGGTCAATCAAAGCAATTACATTAGTATCAAAGAGAGTAAAAGTACCGGTAATAACATCAGGCGAAGAAGCATCCTCGCGGGCACGTATAGCATAAGCTCTAGCAGGCGCACGAGCCTCAGATCTGGTCGTAGCATCTCTAGATCCTCTCTGACCACCACTAGCATTTCCCGTATTTCCAGATGGTCTACCTCGAGCAATGGTAGCACCCGGTTTCCCACTCTGATTTACATTCTGTTCAGACAACCTCGGGCAATCTTTAATGAAGTGGTCAACTGATCCGCACTTGTAACAGGAGCGGTCAGGGAATCTACAACTCCCCGAATGCCATTTACCGCAATATCGACATTTCGTTCTGTCTCGACGTTCATTCCCAACACTGGCGACCGAAGTGCCTCGTGTACCTACAGGGGGTCGATCACGATCTCGTCTAAAAAGGCCCGAAGTGCCTCTAGACCGGCCCACATCATCTCAAAATTTCTTCGATGCCTGTTGAAGAGACTTTCCCGAGGATCTTTTACGAAACTCTCCAGTTCCCACATCAACTTTTTGTTTTTCTTTTCTAAGCTCTTCGGCTTTACAAGCTCGCTCGACAAGTACTACGAACTCTCGTATTTCAAGAATGCCCACGAACATTTTTATATCTTCATTCAGCCCATCCTCGAAGCGTTTACACATGATAGCCTCGGACGAAACACATTCCCGAGCGTACCTACTAAGTCTAACAAATTTTCGCTCGTAATCAGTAACTGACATAGAACCTTGCTTAAGCTCAAGAAATTCCTTCCGTTTTTGATCAACAAATCTCTGACTGATATACTTTTTCCGAAACTCAGTTTGGAAAAACTCCCAAGTTACTTGCTCTCGGGGCACAACAGAAGTCAGAGTACTCCACCAATAGTAGGCAGAATCGCGTAGCAAGGAGATAGTACACTTTAGGCATTCATCGGGTGTACAAGATAGCTCATCGAGTACCCGGATAGTGTTGTCCAACCAAAATTCAGCTTGCTCGGCATCGTCGCTATCCGTAGCTTTAAATTCAGTAGCCCCATGTTTTCGGATTCTGTCAACTGGGGGCTTATTTGACCTTATTTGGTCAGTTTCCGGAGGTATTGTAGGTGCGGGGGTGGTATTAGTCGGGAATGGAGGTTGTGGAACAGCCGTATTAGTTCGAATGTATTGGTTGAACCAATCATTCATCACGCTATAGAAAGCTTGTCTAGCTTCATCATTCGGGTTACTAGCATTAGGTTGAGAGTCCACCGGCGCTGTCCCTTGTGCGGGAGCAGGCGCTACACTCTCAAGATCATCAGTTACCGCTCGGTCGGGATTGGGATCCATTACTATAAATAAACACATTTACAATTGTCAGAAATCACCACACTATCAAATAATCACATAAAATGGCATGTATAGCTAGACCCAACGCATTACGGTAGTCCTAGAATCGACTAAACCGTAGCTCTAATACCAATCAAATGTAACATCCCGAACCCGAGACCGTCACCGGAGTCGAACACGAGGTGTTAACAGACTTTAAACCACTTATAAAAAAAATTTCCCAGACACTGCCAATCTGCGTACTAGTCACTTTAAAAATCATATCTTGAGTTCAAAAACTCGGAATCCAGTTCCGTAAATTTTCCCTGAAGCTAGACTCATAGTTCCATTTACATATATTTTTCTAGAATTTTTGGTTGGGCCAATTAGTACAGTTTATTAGTCAAAGTCTCCCATGTTACAGGGATCGACTACACTGACCTTTGCGCATTACGACTTGGATATCTCCCTGTACAGGGCTTCAATACTGATTCCGTTTGTTTCTATAGAAACTAGACTCAGAGAGGAATCTATAAATATATGGCATGACTTCTAATTGTCTCTGTTTGATTTATAATGAATTTCCAAACTAAAAGAGTAGTCCTATACATGCCATATCCAGAGTTCAACTAAAAGAGTACCAAAAGGGCTTTGATAGTGTGGATGACTTCGACTTCGATGATCCCGAATCCGATATCCGACGAACAAAATCTATAAAACAGAGAGCCAAAGCAACGGGGTAAGCATTTTAAAGCTTAGTAAGTTTCAAGTAATGAAATCGGCTTTGACTAAAGTATTACATTCACATAGCTAAATGGATCACTTTATTAATACACATTCTCATACACATACTTACTTCACACTTCATCAACATATACACACAAGGTATTATCCTATCTAAAAGTCGAAAGTTCGTTAGTCGATTGAACGAATACTATTAAAAACGAATCGACTTTTCCGATGCACACGCAAACATACCTTATCGTTTGGGTTTTTCGAGCGTATTAATTGAATGTATTACAGCACAACACGCTCACCTTCGAACCCAAGTTTCTTCGGAATTTAGCCGGATATAACCACAAGCACAAATGCCCTCGGGTCTTAGCCCGGATATATCAACTCGCACAAATGCCTTCGGGTCTTAGCCCGGATATATCAACTCGCACAAATGCCTTCGGGTCTTAGCCCGGATAAAATCACTAGCACAATTGCCTTCGGGTCTTATCCCGGGTATAGCAACTCGCACAAATGCCTTCGGGTCTTGGCCCGGATAAAATCACTAGCACGATTGCCTTCGGGACTTAGCCCGGATATCATTCAAATGCTCATGCACACATATATCAACAATCATGACACATCCATATTTCACTTTCGTTACTAAGGCTCAAACACAAAGCATTTATTAAACCTTTCCAATTTCGGCTCAATAGCCACACACAAAGAGCATGATTTCAATTGGCTTTATAACATAGTCTCTATGCACATTCGGCAATCCATCATAGTATGACTAATCATTTCAATATAATTCAAGTAGGGTCATTACTCGAAGACTTACCTTGGATGTTGTTGAACAACTTTAATGGCTATTCAATTACTTTTTCCTTCCCTTTATCGGATTTAGTTCCCCTTTGCTCTTGAGCTTAAAGAATACAAATAGGAGTATTCAATATTTAAACCAATAATATGAATTTATTTATCACATTCGGCAATCACACATCATTAAATTTTCAAACCAAAATGTCATTATATGACCACATATACACATATCCATATACTTAAGCTCAATAATTATAATATAATATCATGTACTCACTTTAAGTATATTGCCGAATATACTTAATCATACATACACCTAACCAAAATAATTTCTAAAATCTTTATATCATTTATACACTAAGCCGAATACTCTTACCAAGTTCACCTATATTCTTCAACAAATTCTTCATTGATCAAACACATATTCGGCTAAGGAAATGGCAATTTTAGCAACTTTTGATTTAATACTTAATCAATTATAATACATCTAATTATTCTTTTCATATTATTAACTCAAATCACATACATTATTTAATATAACATTTTCACATTCGGCATTAGTATCAACCATAGTAGCAGATTCTTCCTACTTTGTACCCATGCATCTATTTGATCCTTAGTTAGTTCAAACACTCACACACTAAGATCCATCCAATTTTAACAAGAAATAAAATCCTTAATCCTCAAACTACCATGGCCGAATGTTATAACCCAAGCCACATATATTGTTCCTCAAGGCCCTTCAAGGACCACATTCGGCACCTCCTTAATAACAACCCAAATTTCAACCTTCAAGAAAGAAGAAAAAAAATATGTGCTAAGAGCTTCAAACTACTTGGCCAAATATCAAACCTCCTAACAATCAAAACTTAAGCCATGGAATGATTAGAACTTGAACTAACCACCTTCTTTATACCAAATTTTCCAAGAATTTCAAGGTACTTACCTCCTCTTAATCCTCATCCAAACCGAACATAAAGCAAGAGAACTCTTTCTTCTTCCTTTGATTTTTCGGTCAAGAAGAACAAAGAGGATGAAGCCTTTTTTTTTCTTCTAGTTTCGGCAAAATGGGGGAGCAAGGATGAAACAACTTTGGTTTCTCCTCCCACTCCCCTCATATTTTATTGTTCTTAACACAACATGTTGTCATAAACTTTTCATAATATGTTTTACCCATCACAATTTGTCTATCCACCTTGTCATGGCCGGCCACTACTATTTAGGGGGGAAAATTGACATGCAAGTCCCCCTTTTTATTTCATGCACTAATAGATCCTTATGCTTTGACCTATCACATTTCAAAATTTCCTCACATAAGTCCTATTTGATAAAATTCACTTACAATTAACAAAATTCAAACACAAAATTTTCACACATGCACATGTACATATAATGAGCATCGATTACGACGGTTAATTATTTTTATGACTCGGTTTAGTGGTCCCGAAACCACTTCCCGACTAGGATCAATTTTGGGCTGTCACAGAAGATAAGTGGGGGCGAATATAACCTTAAAGATAGTGGCTTGATACACGCCTTGGAGCCTGTCCTATTTCTTCTTTTTCTTTTCGAGTTCCGATCGTGTGTTCGAGTTTTTTCCTTACCGGAGTTTTGTACTAACAATTTTAAGGTTATATTTCATGATGACTACCACAACGCATGAAAGTGGAACACTATGGGAGTTGGCTTCCAACTTTGTTAAACTTGATCGTTTTGATGGTGGCAATTTTCGACGATGGCAGAAAAAGATGCACTTTTTGTTATCAACTTTGAAGATTGCTTATGTTTTGGATACTCCAAGACCTGAAGAGAATGAAAATGAATCTGTTGCTGCAACCCGAGAAAGACAAAAATGGGACAATGCTGATTACATGTGCATGGGCCACATATTGAATGGTTTATCTGATGGTTTGTTCGACACCTACCAAAACGACGTCACCGCTAAAGAATTATGGGACAAATTGGAGGCAAGATACATGACCGAAGATGTTACAAGTAAGAAATTTCTTGTCAGTCGTTTCAATAATTATCAAATGGTTGATGGTCGTTCTGTTATGGAACAATTTCGTGATATTGAAAAGATGCTGAATCAATTTAAGCAATATGATATTAAAATGGATGAAATGATTGTGGTATCCTCCATAATAGACAAACTTCCTCCATCTTGGAAAGACTTTAAAAGAAGTCTAAAACATAAGAAAGAAAAAATATCTCTTGAGGCTTTGGCAAATCATCTTCGTATTGAAGAAGAGTATCGAAAACAAGATCAGAACCTAAATTCTGAAAATGCCAAAGTACATGTTACGGAGGAAGTACAGACTACTAAACCATTCAAGAGAAAGTTCAATCAGACTGATAGAGCACCTAAGTTCAAAAAGAAACAAAAGGGCTCATGCTATCATTGTGGAAAGCCGGGACATTTCAAGAATGAATGTCAATTTTTAAAGAATAAATCATCTTCTAAGGCTGATAATAACGAAAAGTTCGTTGCAATGATATCTGAAATTAATATGGCACAAGATGATAATACATGGTGGATTGATACCGGAGCAACCAAACATGTGTGCAAAGATAAAAGCATGTTCACAAAGTTCACAGAATGTGAAAATGACAATGTCTTGTACATGGGAAATTCTTCCACCGCAACAATTAAAGGCAAAGGGTCTGTTGAACTACAATTCACTTCTGGAAAGGTTTTAACCTTAAATGATGTATATTATGTACCAGAAGTTAGGAAAATTTTAGTGTTTGGAAGTCTGTTGAATAAGTTTGGTTTCAAACTTGTTTTTGAGGCAGATAAGTTTATTTTGTCTAAGGGAGGAATTTTTGTGGGAAAAGGGTATATGTATGAAAGCATGTTCAAACTTAATATTATTAATAAGAATAAAAATACTATTTCTGCTTATATGGTTGAATCATTTTGTTTGTGGCATTATAGATTAGGTCATTTGAATTATAGAAAATTGAATGACATGTATAAATTAGATTTAATTCCTGTTTTTAATAATAATATTGAAAAATGCAATACCTGTATGTTGACTAAAATTACAAGAAATCCTTTCCCTAAGGTTAAAAGGAAAACAAGATTGCTTGATTTGATACATAGTGATTTATGTGACTTGCATAATACTCCTACATTAGGTGGAAAGAAATATTTTGTTACTTTTATTGATGATTGTTCTAGATATTGTTATGTATATTTATTGCATTCAAAAGATAAAGCACTTGATAAATTTAAAGTTTATAAATCTGAAGTTGAACTTCAGTGTGAATCATTTATCAAGTGCTTAAGATCGGATAGAGGTGGAGAATACTATAATCCAAGTTATTTTGAACTCACTGGAATTGTCCATCAAGTTTCAGCCCCTTACACACCACAACAAAATGGTGTAGCTGAAAGGAAAAATAGAGTCTTGATTGAAATGGTAAATTCAATGTTATCATATTCAGGTCTTGGACAGGGTTTTTGGGGAGAAGCTGTTCTAACAGCTTGTCATATATTGAATAGAGTTCCTAATAAGGAAATTAAAATAACCCCCTATGAACAATGGAAGAAAAGGAAACCAAACCTTAATTATTTAAAGGTTTGGGGTTGTAGAGCTATTGTAAAAGTTCCAACACCTAAACGTAAAAAGTTAGGTGAAAGAGGAATTGAATGCATATTTATAGGTTATGCACATAATAGCAAGGCATATAGGTTCATAGTAATTGAACCAAATGATTCAATTTCAATTAATACGGTTATTGAATCAAGAGATGCTATTTTTGATGAAAATAGATTTAATTCTATATCAAGACAATTACAACCACAACAATTGATTCATTCTTCAAATGAGAATGAGATTCCATTGAAACAAATTGATAATAATGATGAATCTTGTCAAGAATTAAGAAGAAGTAAGAGGATTAAAAAGGTCAAAGATTTTGGACCAAATTTCATTATGTTTCTTGTAGAAGGAAAAGGTGAAAGTATATGCAATAAGATACCTTATTGTTATAATACCGAATCTGATCCTATTACATTTGAAGAAGCAGTGAAATCTCAAGACTCTGCTTTTTGGAAAGAAGCAATAAATGATGAAATGGATTCAATAATGGGAAATCAAACTTGGATCTTAGTTGATCTTCCACCAGGTTCCAAACCAATAGGTTGTAAATGGATCTTCAAAAAGAAAATGAAGGTCGATGGAACCATTGATAAATTTAAAGCAAGGTTGGTAGCAAAAGGTTTTACACAAAGACAAGGTATTGATTACTTTGATACCTATGCTCCAGTAGCAAGAATTGCTACAATTAGACTATTAATATCACTTACCTCTATATATAATTTGGTTGTTCACCAAATGGATGTTAAAACTACATTTTTAAATGGTGAATTGGAAGAGGAAGTGTACATGGAGCAACCGGAAGGATTTGTTGTTCCAGGACAAGAGCATAAGGTATGTAAGCTTGTTAAATCTTTATATGGGCTTAAACAAGCACCAAAACAATGGCACCAAAAGTTTGACAAGGTTGTTTTAGCTAATGGCTATAAAATAAATGAATCCGATAAGTGCATATATAGTAAATTTGATAATGGAAAGGGTGTTATAATTTGCTTATATGTAGATGACATGCTCATTTTTGGCACGGATTTGGAACAAATAGAAAACACAAAGAAATTCTTGTCAAACAACTTTGCTATGAAGGATATGGGTGTAGCAAATGTTATTCTTGAGATTAAAATAACCCGAGATGAAAGCACTATAGCTTTATCACAATCACATTACATTGAAAATGTGCTTAAAAAGTTTGATCTTTTCAACTGTATACCAGCATCTACACCCATGGATCCTCAATTAAAATTAGTATCTAATGCTGGTAGGAAAATTGATCAATTGAAATATGCAAGTCTAATTGGTTGTCTTATGTACATAATGACTTGTACAAGACCAGATATTGCATATGCTATTGGAAAATTGAGTAGATACACAAATAATCCAAGTAGTTTGCATTTGTAAGCTTTAAATAGAGTACTTAGGTACTTAAAGAAAACTATTAACTATGGATTGTGTTATAATGGATATCCTCCAGTTTTAGAAGGGTATTCAGATGCTAGTTGGATTACAATTTTGGAAGATCATGCATCTACTAGTGGGTGGATCTTCATTCTTGGTGGAGGAGTCATTTCTTGGGGTTCCAAGAAACAAACATGTATTACTGATTCCACCATGGCAGCAGAATTTATTGCATTAGCCGCTGCATCTAAAGAAACAGAATGGTTAAGAAATTTGCTTTATGATGTACCTTTATGGCTTAAGCCAATTTCACCTATTTCTATCCGTTGTGATAGTGAGGCTACTCTAGCAAAGGCATATAGCCAAGTATATAATGGAAAGTCTAGACACATTGGATTAAGACATAGTTATGCCCGACAATTAATCTCTGATGGAGTGATCACTATTAATTATGTGAGGTCAAGTGAAAATTTGGCAGATCCTTTGACAAAAAGTCTTGCTAGAGATGCAGTAAAAAGGACCTCAAAAGGGATGGGACTCAAGCCTATTAATTAGAGTCACCCATGATGGAAACTCGACTCAACGCTTGGTATAACGTCAAGTCTTGAGTTCAATGAGACAAAGTACATCATTAGTATTTGACTGTTAGCACTATAAATAAATCCATCCTAAGATTAAAGTGCTAGGTACCCGTAATGATAAGGGAAGGATGAGTAATGTACTCTTAATGGACCCATAACATAAATATGTTAGAGTGTTATAATTATGGGAACACTTTTGATGGGATCTACTTATGTGAGTGGAAGTGTGGCCGCTTCTAGGAGCTTAAGGGCTTGGCTCTGACAACACTCATGAAAAGAGGACATAGACACATGGCTATAATAGTGTCCCTAGATACTATGCATTGACTGATGTTGAAATCATTGTGTGAGATGTGTTCAGTTAATCAAATGGAATAGTTGGTTCAAAGCTTAGTCTACCATACAATTTCGATTAACTTTAACATGTTTTCACTAAGTGAAGGTTCAATCGTAAGACACCTTTATTTATGCAAATTGATTTCCAAGAATATCAAAATCTAAATATTTTGAAAATGGGGGGAGATTGTTGGAATATTTTCAAATATTTATAGTATCCCAATAACTATAAATGAATGGGTGTAATTAATCAAAAGATAAAACTTTTGGTCATTGGTCAAAAGTTATATCATTTGATTTTTTAAAAAAGAATTATAACTATTCAAAAAATATTATTTGAATAGTTACAAAATTAAATGAATAATTATTATTATTTATTTATTCATAAAGACACCTATTGAAAGATGTCTCTATGAAGAGACATGAAAATTCCTATAAATAGGAATGGGATTTCATTTGGAAATCATATCAATAAATTCTAATATTATTTCTTCTCTTCCTTCATTTTCTAATATTATTAGATTATTCTATAAAGTATTGCTGCAGAAATCCTTTGTAGAAATTGAGTTTTTGTTATACATTACTCAGTGCATAGTGGACTATTCTCGTCAGTGCAAAACGCAAATAGTCATTGGCTTCATTGTATCCTCGAGGTTAATTTGCTTGGAACTCGTTTGCACACTGAAGATAAGTGGGGGCGAATATAACCTTAAAGATAGTGGCTTGATACACGCCTTGGAGCCTGTCCTATTTCTTCTTTTTCTTTTCGAGTTCCGATCGTGTGTTCGAGTTTTTTCCTTACCGGAGTTTTGTACTAACATTAGAGCATGAGAAAGAAATTAAAAATAAGGAAAAGAAAATAACAAGTGATGGTCATAGAAACCAGTATGCACAACATGGTTATTAGAGAGAAGAAAAAATTAGAATCGCTGAAAGAGGGCTTGAACCTCTAACCTTGTGGTTAACAGCCACACGCTCTAACCAACTGAGCTATTCCAGCAAACACATCAGTGATGATGATAAAGCATTAGATATCCATTTAACATACAAAAAGTTATATTCATGTATCATCTTCCACATCAATCAATAGAAAGAGAAGGCTTTGCAATTTTATGTTGAAATGAGAAAAGCAATGCTTTCAATCCTTATACAAGCTTCTCTTCCTCCATAATTGAAAGGGTATGCTCTTTTTCCTTCATATACATTGGCTAATTAATTATATGATATTCTTTTGATTTTATATTATGTATGCAACTCATGAGATTGATCAACGTTTTCTAAGACTATGATTTCATCTATGTCTGAATAAGCAATTTCATAGGATCATGAGTACAGTCCTTTACCCAAGGATAAAGCCAAAATAACAATCTTGCTGATAGATTCAGAGAAAAGGAGGTCAATCAAGGTTAAGAAGTTTTAACTTCACCATTTTTACATTTTATAATTGCTCTCATCTTAAACATTAGCCTCCTTTATACTCCAACTCCAAGAGTCCCCAAATCATTCTTTTAAAGCTTATCTAAAGGACTAAAATGGACAAGGGAGAGTTTTCATGTTGGAGTTTCTTTGTGAGATTGGGATTGGTCTCCAGAGGTCAAGTTGCAGGCTATGCAGTAGTAGATATTGAAGTTTACGAAATATTAGAAGAGAAATAGCAAGACACAAGTAGGAAGAGAGAATAAAATTTTATATCTGATACACCATCGAATGATATATATATATAAGAAAAGTAAATAAAAAGGAAATTAAATCCTTAGCAATTAGCTAATTACATATCTACTTATTCTTTAACACTCCTCAAACTAAAGCATAAATATTAACCATGTCAAGCTTGTTACAAATATAATAAATTTGAGATTCAGGGAGAGATTTCGTAAAAATATCCTAATTGATCTCTCGTTTTGACATAGTTGGTTGATATAAATTTTTTGTTGAATCTTCTCACGAATGAAGTGCCAATCGACTTCAATATTCTTGGTTTACTCATGAAATACTGGGTTAGAAGATATATGAAGAGCAGCTTGATTGTCACCATAATCTTGTTGTTAATGACATTTTAAAACCTAGTTCATTCAGTAACGAATGTAATCATATAATCTCGCACATAGGTTGTGTTGGAAAAAATTCGGTTCGAAAATAGTTTTCTTACCAACGGAAAAATAAAATTTTAAAACTTAGTCAGTTTGTGATATTTATAGTAATAAATATTTTTTTCAAAACCGCACTTGTGTTTTGACCTAAATGAATCTTAGACATTCCTGGCTTTCAATTGAATGACCTTCCTTACTATTCTCATACCACGAACTGCTTTGAGTGTGGGCTTAAACAATTTCAAATCAAACACAGAACTATAAATATTTTCTTTACTTTCAGTAGGATAGTAATCCTCTCTCTTATAAAAATTAGTAGAATTGTTATTTCTGAAAAATAGAATTTATACTTAGAAATAAATTCTCACTATTTTCGGACAAAATAACAATATCTCAAATTTATGTAAAACTTATTTTATTTTTAGCCTTATCATTGCCATCT
Organism: Gossypium hirsutum; assembly: GCF_007990345.1. Lineage (NCBI taxonomy): Eukaryota > Viridiplantae > Streptophyta > Magnoliopsida > Malvales > Malvaceae > Gossypium > Gossypium hirsutum. The sequence goes on from NC_053436.1 coordinate 31,136,997, forward strand.
ATTTGTAGGAAGAGGAAATTAAAATCTAATTGAACTAGTATAATGCATTTAATGTATATTTAATAGAAAAAAATCAATTGCCTAGTTGAACTAGGAGAGAGGGAGCGGCTAATTGAGTGTGCCTTCCCTCATATGTATTATGATGGGGATTTGAGTCTCTCCTGTATTGGGTCAAATTATATATGTTTCTTAAACTTTTAACCCAACACTTTATAATTTAATCTAACCTAGTACATTTTTCCTATTTTTCAAAATAAACATTATTTATCAAATTACTCTAAATAAATTAAATTTTCCAACTAAATAATTTTCACGACCCGATTCTAATTGCATTAAAATCATGACAACTTTACCATAAAAAATTATATGAGAAAATATATTTAATTTCTACATTCAACGAATTCATAATGACCAATTAATTTAATTCCATTTTTGAACTTCAATTAATTAAATAATAATTTGAAAAACTTAGATTAATTCTCAAGTCATTTCCATACTCAGTGAGAAAATCACATTCATGTTTGAATGTAACTCATTTATCTAACTTTATTATTTCTATCCATTTTTGTTCATTTGATTCAACATGCAATTAATTTCTTGATTCAACGAGTTAGTAGAGGGACCGGTTGGACATATGTGATTAGGAATCAAATGGTTTATAATTAAGTTCCAACTTTTCGTTGATTAATTATAAACTCATTTAGTCACGAAGTCGTTCCACTAGAGTATAATGATTGAATTCTCCCCAACAGCATACCATTACAAAAGAACTTGATCAGTACTCGTCCAATGACCTTGTCATAAGTGTATTACCCTCATAGGGTATCCTTAATCTCTTTGGGATAATGTATGTTCTCCCAATATGATTCTATTTTATCTCATGGCTAATCATTACATCTTCCTTCATGAAAAATCAATTAATATTAAATAGTAATCAAGTCATTCATCACAAAGATAAACGACCCATGAATACATTTACTTTTCATCAACCATGTAATGCTAATGAGAGGATATCATTTACCCATGTCATGGGCTATGAATTCCACTATTGTAAATGACACTACATATTGCAAAGGTCTTACACCCAACGCACCAGCTTTCAATTCCTAATTTATACGAACTTAGCCTGTTACTTACATCAAAGTGTACAAGTCACGCATACATGGTCCGTCATCCACTCAGGATTAAGGTATTCCACACTATGAATGTCACAAGTGAATAACCCATAAATGGATTCATGATCTATTCTTCTTAGGTCCAGTCTAATGTACTATCAGCCCAATCAGTCACATCTATGTCTTTATCTTCTGGGAGTTATCCGCTCTAATGTCCAAGACAAAATATCTCCTTGATTGGACTTTGATAGACAACATATTAGCCTTTCAATTGGTTTGCTCATTTTCGATTAAACTAAGGACATGATTAGGTTTGCCTACTAATATAAGTTGTTTTTTCGTATTATGATCCAACCACGTAATACCGCTGAGTATTTGTTTAAACATTAGACAACTAATAAGCAACATTTTCTTCCAATTGGCTTCCCATGTAAAAACGTTATGAGAAAAATCATACAAAGTATATTAATGAATTTTTTTATTAACCAATTTATTCGAAAAATTATAAGTTTACAAATGAATATACTACACTTAGGGCACCAGATCCAACACTATCTTCTAGGAGTCATCCACTCCGATGTTTAAGACAAAGAATCTCCCTAATTGGAATTGGTAGATGGCATATTAGTTTTTCAATCGGTTATCTCATTTTTTATTAGACTAAGGACATGTTTAGGTTCATCTACTAATATAAGTTGTCTTTCCGTATTAAGATCTAACTATACGTAGTACCGCTTTGTATTTGTTAAACATTAAGTAACCAATGAGCTAATATTTGCTTCTATTTTGCTTTACATTCAAAAACCACATGAGGACAAGATAAAAAGGTATTAATATAATTCATGAATAATTTTATTAAACCAATTTGTTCAACAAAATACAAGTGTACATAGACGAAATGCTACATTTAGGGCACCATATCCAACAAGTTATGCCACAACTTTGTATTCGAATTTCACACTAAACTGTGAAACTACACTCTCATTTTTGCTTTTCTAAGAAATTTGATTCTGTCCTACAAAAACACAATAACCTGTAGTTAACCTCATATCCATATTTGATTATGCCTAATTTACATTTGTGAAGCATCCAATGTTTGTGTGCCCATAATTCTAATATAGAATACCATAACTCGAATCCCTCTTTAGGTAATATAATATTTGTTCTAACATTACCCAATGTTTAACTATTGGTGAAGACATGAATTAACTCACAACATTCACAAAATATGCAATATCAGGACGAGTAACTATGAGATATTCAGTTTCCCAACTAATCTCCTATACCTCTCAGAACCCTCAAATGGATCAATATCTTCCTTTATAAGTGACGAGTTGGAATCCATCAAAGTGCTACATGGTTTACATCCCAACTTTCTAGTTTCTTCAAGTAAGTCAATGGAATATTTCCTTTAAGATAAGAAAATACATTTCTTTCTCCTAGTAACTTTAACTCCAAGAAAATATTTCAACTATCCTAAATCCTTCGTTTCAAACTGAGCATGAAGGAACAATTTCAAAGTAAGAATGTATGTATAATCACTCCCGGTAATAACAATATCATCAGCATAAACTACTAGTAGAATATGACTACCTCCGAATGTTTGGAGATAATCGAATGATCACAACTACTCTTCTGTAAACCAAAATCTTAGATCACCTCACTGAAACGTCTAGACCATGATCATGGGCTTTGTTTCAAGCCATACAAATATTTCCAAAGACTACACAGCTTCACACTCTCCCCTCGAGCAATGTTCCATATAAACCTCATTCTATATATCACAATGAAAAAATGCATTTTTTATATCAAGCTGGTGTAAAGATAACCCATATATAGCTATTATAGAAATGAACAAATGGGAAAAAGCCATCTTAGCCATGAAAGAAAAAGTATCCAATTAACCAACCCCAAAGGTTTGAGCATATCCTTTATTGAAAAGATGGTTTTTTTATGGGGCAACTAATCCATCAAGATTTAGGGCACCAGTGTAACATCCTGATTTTTGGGCCTAATTGGAACAGTGGTTTTGGGACCAAAAATTTTACATAAGAAAATTTATTTTTATTGTATTTTTATGGTCCACGATTTCACGGAATGAATTCGTGAAATTTTCATTTAAAAATTTTAACGTTTGGGCACTTAATTTGGTCAAAAGGACTAAATCGTTAAAAGTGTAAAATGTGAGTTCTAGATGTTAAAGGTGTCAAATTGCTATGGATTTTAGATTAGAGGTCTTTTTATAGTAATTGGACCATTGGACATTTTTTGGACAAAAATAGGCATGAGATAGGTGAAATGAACAATTTTTAAGTTAGGGACATTTAGGTAATCTAGTAAATAAATGAATTAAAAGCCCAAAATAGCCAAAATTGGCTTCCATCTTCTTGCTCCAGCCGAAAACCCCATGGAAGCAATGGCTAGGTTTTTTTCAAACTTGCAAGCTCAATAGTAAGTGATCATTAGTCTCGTTTTAAAGTTCTTTACATTTTTGAAGTTCCCATAACTCGATTTACCTATTTCTACCAATATTTTAAGCTAGGGCTCATGTCTAAAAATTTACCCATGAATGACATGCATGTGTTTTGATGTATAATGGTAGAAAATGAATGTTGGGTGTTAGATAAACATCTTTTGATAAGTAATTTTCGATGAAAACGTCCATAAGGACCGTTTTGAGAAAGTAATAAAATGTGTAGTAAGAGTGTGTTTTAATGAAAATTTTAAGATGCTATAATTATGAAAATGGTTCAGCTAGGCTTAGGTAACAAAGAAATTGAATGCATTTCATTTTACGAGTCTAGGGAAAGTGTAATTATGATAAAGTTTAGGGGCAAAAATGTAATTTTTCAAAATATGATATTTGGACCACATAGAATAATGTGACTAACAATTAGACTAAATGTGACATTATAGATCGAGGAAATTGAGGTTTGGACCTAGAATGGGGGAAAAATGAGGAATCGATGGTTAAGTCCCTTTTTGATAACCTTGGTGTCGAGGTAAGTTCATGTGTAAATAATACTACATTATGTTTTGTATTTTATATTTCGATGTTGCATGAATTGTACATTTGTTTCCATGAAATTTATCAATGATGAATTATGACAAAGTTCCAATGAATGAGAAATCTCGAATGAATCTTAGAGACGAATAGGGTACAAATGTCAAAACAATAAGGTTATTAAGATTCCGTATAAGACCATATCCAGGATATGGCCTCGGTATGTGATTTCGTATAAGACCATGTCGGGGACATGGCGTCGATATGATATTTCATGTAAGACCATATAAGGGATATGGCATTGAAACGATACTATATGTATGAGATTTCCAAGTAACCTTTGGTATTCTAAATGATCCAACGGGTACGTTCAAAACGAGAAGGTATGTGACCGTATTACAAGTGGTACAGGTATGTACATATAACTCATGTGAAGTGAATTCGGTTTATGATGCATTATTGGTAAGGATACGAATGAGTAACATATGTATTTATACCATGATGGTTGGAATAATTGGTAAAAGTGTTATTGACATAGTTATCATTATTTTATACTAAAACAGTTTTGGACAGCAGTAGCAGTCTGACTTTGAAAATGCACCAAAAATAATATAAATTGAGTTAGAGATTGAATAAAATATTTAATTAAATCATATTGAGCCTAGTTTCATATAGAAGAAATGGTATAAGAAAAAGAATATCAGATTATGAGATATTTGAATTTTCGTGAGACAGAGTCAGAATGTTTTCGACATCCCCTATTCAGATGGGAAAATCATCAAAAATTGTAAAAAAATAATTATGGGTTATAATTTATATTTTTAGATTCTTTAATTAGTATAATTTCAAAAGAAACAAACAATAACATCATTCGAATCCCGTATGGGAAGATAATTAATTTTTAGCGGATAGGGGTCAGAACTGTCGAATAGCGAAAAAGGGGTAAATTTGAAGAATAAACTGTACTAATTGGCTAAACAAAAAATTCAGAAAATTTTATGGTAGAAAAATATGTGAGTCTAGTTTCAGAGAAAATTAACAGATCTTAAATTGGAGCTCCATAGCTCCAGTTATAAATAATTTAGTGTCTATGACTCGAGTAGATAGCTTGATTGGAATTTGATCAAATAGTGGAATAATATGCAATTATAATTGTGATACCTTGAGAGCATGTTGTAAGAATTTGGTAAAAGCATATTAATAAAATTTCTTATTATTTTCATATGAACTTACTAAATTTTATAGCTTACTCCCCTCCCTTTCCCATCTCTTATAGGCTAATTTTTGCTAGCTCGAGTTGGAGATCGCCAGAGATGTCATCACACTATCAAGTTATCACGTTGGGTAAAAATGGATGCAACCTGTAACACCCCTAACCCGTATCCGTTGCCAGAACAGGGTTTCAGAGCATACTACCATTTGCAGATCACTTAAAAAAATTAAACTACTTACCGATTCAATGCATCATATAAAATAAATATATTACCATTCAATCAACAGTTTGGCACTTGTATAAGCATCAAACAACAACATTGTTAGTATACTTGCACATATCTCATATAAATTCAACTTTGATATATCTATTTTCTCGACATGTCGCACTTGAGTTTAATAATAGTCTCAATTACATAATTTCCTTGTATCAACATATCAAAGATAATCATATATGTACATGTCATGAAACATATCATGCTCTTACCGTTTCTTCACAAGCATATATCATTCATTTCATTATATCAATATTTTATGCTTCATCATTTCCATATATTTTATGTATATTTATTCTGGTAATAGCTTATATCAAACTTAACATAAATTATATTCCATGTACTTATACTTATTTCGTTTATCCATTTTCATAATTATTTCATACAACGCTTTTGTACATATATTTCCATATGACTAGTTCTTGTAAACATTTCACACAACCATTTCATATAACCATTCGTCATCTGATACATTTTACCTGAATATCAATTGTTCAACAGATGTTATAGCGTCTCCCATCCACGGTCTTATTTATCTTTGACGTGATGCCATAGTGTCTTTCAACTATGGTCTTACTCATTTTCTGTCATGTTGCCATGGTATCTTTCAACCATGGTCTTATTCTTTTCATGTCACGTTGCCATGGTATCTTTCAACCATGGTCTTACACATCTCATATCAGGTTGCCATGGTATCTTTCAACCATGGTCTTACACATTTCATATCAGGTTGCCATGGTATCTTTCAACCATGGTCTTACACACAGGTTGCCATGGTATCTTTTAACCATGGTCTTACACATTTCATATCAGAGAGCACACTCCTGCGAACCTCATCATTACAGTGGGATTACCAGTCCAGGCTAAATCCCCTGTAATATAAACTAATAGAGTATTGTCGGGATTACCAGTCCAGGCTAAATCCCCTGCAACGACAATTACTCTAATGAGCTTGGATCTGAATTACCAGTCCAGGCTAAATTCAGACCCTAATTCAGATTACCCGTCCGGGCTAAATCCATTTTACACATATTCTTCGGGAGGGCCATATCAGGATAGGATCACCCGTCAGGGCTAGATCCTTTTTACCGTCAATTCCTTTTCAGAGATCCATCGAATTTTCCTTTCATTCAACCGGGATTTCTTCTCCTTTTATCAAATTTATCAATGTTTCATAAATTTTCATACAATGAACATTCAAATCATATTCACAAAAATAACATACAATCTCAAGCATTTAAGAATATAATTCAAGTTACACGAACTTACCTCATTGCTTGTTTGTGTTTATAATTTCATTAATCTGATATCTTTTCTTTCCACGATCAGGTCTCATATTTGAGTCGTCCGGATCTTTATAAATAAATTTGATCATCATTTTCATTCATTTCATATTCTAATGCATTTAATTAATGCTCTAGGCAAAATTACCATTTTGCCCCTAAACTTTTAATTAATGACGATTTCATCCTTAGGGTCAGGAAAATAAAATTCTTGCAATTTAATCCTTATTTCCAGCTATTATTCTCATATATATTGATAACAATCCATGAATTCTATAAAATATCAGAATTTTTCATAATTTCAACACTTTTCAATTTAATCCCTAAAACATGTTTTCCCCCGATCTTGAACTAAATTAATAATTTCATTCAATTTTGTAATTTAAATAATAAAATAATCCATTTCATGCAATTTGGTCATTTCTGACATGTTTACAAAATTGCCCATAAAGTTTTACTTTTATTCAATTTAGTCCCTAAGCATAAAATATGCAAATTAGCCATGCTAGATGAATATTCATACATATTTTTCCTCCTCCTCCTCTCCATTCCACATCCTTAATGTAGATAACACACTTGTAAGTAACATTATCCATAATTTTTATTATTTACTTTTATGAATATTCAAGCTGTCTATCTGCATCATAGTCACTAAATTATTTATATCTGGATCTATAGAACTTGAAATTAATATACGATAATTTTCCCTGAATCTAGACTCATATATATTCTTACCATAAAAATTTCAGAATTTTTGGTTTAGCTAATAAGTGCAGTTTATTCTTTAAAGTTACCCCTGTTCTGCTGTCTGACAGTTCTGACCCCTCTTCACAAAAAATTAATTATCTCCTCATACAGGATTCAAATGATGTTCTTGTTTGTTTCTCTTAAAAATAGACTCATTCAAAATTTTAGAAATATAAATTTAAGCCCCTAATTATTTTTATTCAATTTTTTATTATTTTTCAAAGTCAGAATAGGGGAACCCGAATTCATTCTGACCTTGTCTCACAAAATTCATTATATCTCAAAATTTACAAATCCATTGCTTACAATATTTCTTCTATGAGAAACTACACTAAATAATATTTAATTACATATTTTTTTAATATTCTAATTCGATTTCTACAATTTATGGTGATTTTTCAAAGTTAGTCTACTACTACTGTCCAAACTGTTTTTGTGCAAGCTATTAATTACCATGTTATAACACCCTTATTTTCTTTTTCTACACCATTTCTCATCACTTTCTCTTATTTTCTCTTCACTAACATATCAGAAACATAGGACCTTATGTAAGAAAACTCTACTATAACATTATTTCCATGCTTTGTCAATAATAACAAACTTAAAAACATATTGAAATCTTGATATACTTACCTTGTTCTATTGATACTAATCTTTAACTTGATTTTCTCTCTCCTCCAGCTTCTATTTCTTGAATCCAACTTGATATTCTAACTCCCCATGCTCTCCTTAACATTTTTTTCTCTTGGTAGCTATGGAAATTCATTTGATTTTTGGGTGAAAATGGTGAATTTTTGGTAAAAGGACCAAATTGTAAAGAAAGCAAAACTTTCTTTCTTCCTCTCTTTCTCTCACGTTACTGCATGGGAAAATATGGATGAGAATTTCTCATCTTTCTTTCTTTATATACTAATAAAATAATAATAAAATATCTTATTAAAGTATTAATAAAATAATATTTATCTAATTAAATAATTATAAAATATCAAAATATCTCTAGCATCATTATTACTTTCTAGATTTCTCTCTCTTCCAATTGACCATTTTGCCCTTCATTATCTTTTAAAATTCCATCCTTGAGTCATCATTTAATTTGGTAAAATTGCAATTTAGTCCCTCATAGTTCTTCATCTATTCAATTTGGTCCTAATTCATCCATTTTCTTTAGTTTCTAGATCATTCCACTCTTAAATTATTTACACTATTGGTCCTTCAACTTTTTCATATTTACACTTTAACCCCTCAAATTATGAATATTTACTCTTGTGCAACAAAACTTTTCTCACTTTTACAATTTAGTCCTTTCTTGAATTAATATATCATAATATACTTCTCAATATTGACAAACTCAAAATTTCCCTTTTTGTCACTTTATTTCCTTATTTTACTATATCAAGGATAATATCTTACTGTAAAAATTTTCAGGGTATTACACAACCCTCTTAAGTTTATGGCATGTATAGGGACTAAGTCACTTTGTGAATATGTCTTTATAAGTTAGCCAAATGTATTGGCTTGTAATAGTTAATAGATTGATGTTGTGGGTAGCCATGCAAATTTGCTTATATGGCTTAAATGGTCATAAATCAAATTTTGTATACATGTATGTGCCAATGCTTTGAAGACGTGGGTTTTGTTATATGGCATGAATGCTTGAAGATTTAAATTAGATTTGTTGTCATGTTGATAATCATGATATAAATGGATAAATTGGAGGTAAAACCAATTATATATATTATATGTGTATTGGTAATTTTGGACTCGAATAAGAGAAATGTCATGTGCATGCATGTGTTGTTGTGAGGATGTCATGCTTGAGCCTTGATTGTGGATGTATAGTTGATCAATTAAGTATGTTAATTGCTATAGAGATGTATAAGTGTATGTGTACAACTATGAGTGGCAAATGGCTTGGAAAATAGCCTTGTATTTGTCCACACGGGTAGACACACAGGCGTGTGTCTAAGCCGTGTGTAACACACGGCCTGCCCCCATGGGCGTGTAGTCCGACCGTGTGTCTCCTGCATCTTGTACTTTAACTTTGAATTGGTTACACGAGCTGAGACACTATCGTGTGTCTCGACCGTGTGAGGGACATGGCCTTGGGATATGGGTGTGTGCTTTGGTTGTATGCCCCTAATTTGGTGATGACGTCATAAACAGAGAGTTACAAGAGTTGAGGACACGGGCGTGTCCCAAGCCACACGGGCGTGTGTGACCACATGGCCTATCCGCACGGACGTGTGACCCTGTTTTATGATGAAATTTTCTAAGTTTTCCTAAAAGTTTTTAAAGTTTTCGGTTTAGTCCCAAATCATCTTTGATGCGTGTATAGGGCCTCGTAATCCCGTTTAAGGGACGTTATACATATGTATGAATGTTTTTTATTTAGACAAAATTTTATGGTTGATTTTATGTGATTATGTATGTTTAAGTCTAGTAATACCTCATATCCTGTCCCGTCCTCGGACACGGGTAAGGGGTGTTACAACCAGATTCAACAAGCTATGCCATGACTTTGTATTCAAATTTTATACTAGACTGTGAAACTACACTCTCCTTTTTTCTTTTCTAAAAAATTAGATTCCGTCCTACAAAAACACAGTAACTTGTAGTTAACCTCATATCCATCTTTGATTATGCCTAATTTGCATTTGTGAAGCGTCCAATGTTTGTGAGCCCATAATTCTAATATAGAATACCATGACCCGAATCCCCTTTTAGGTAACATAAGATTTGTTCTAACACTACCTAATGTTTAACTATTGGTGAAGACATGAATAAACTCACAACATTCACAAAATATGCAATATCAGGACGATTAACTATAAGATATTCAGTTCCCAACTAATCTCCTATACCTCTCAGAATCCTCAAATGGATCAATATCTTCCTTTATAAGTGACGAGTTGGAATCCATCGAAGTGCTATATGGTTTACATCCCGACTTTCCAGTTTCTTCAAGTAAGTCAATAGGATATTTCCTTTAAGACAAGAAAATACATTTCTTTCTTCTAGTAACTTTAACTCCAAGAAAATATTTCAACTATCCTAAATCCTTTGTTTCAAACTGAGCATGAAAGAACAATTTCAAAGTAAGAACGTATGTATAATCACTCCCAGTTATAACAATATCATCAGTATAAACTACTAGTATAATATGACTACCTCCGAATGTTTGTAGATAATCAAGTGATCACAACTACTCTTCTATAAACCAAAATCTTAGATCACCTCACTGAAATATCTAAATCATGAACATGGACTTTGTTTCAAGCCATACAGAGATTTCCAAAGACGACACACCTTCAGACTCTCCCCTCGAGCAATGCTCCATATAAACCTCATTCCATATATCACTATGAAAAAAATGCATTTTTTATATGAAGCTGGTGTAAAGATCACCCATATATAGCTACTATAGAAATGAAAAAATGGGAAAAAAGCCATCTTAGCCATCAAAGAAAAAGTATCCAATTAACCAACCCTAAAGGTTTGAGCATATCCTTTATCGAAAAGACGGGTTTTTGATGGGGCAACAAATCCATCAAGATTTAGGGCACCAGATTCAACAACCTGTACCATAACTTTGTATTCAAATTTCACACTAGACTGTGAAACTACACTCTTCTTGCTGCTTTTCCAAGAAATTAGATTCCGTCCCACAATAACACAGTAACATGTTGTTAACTTCTTATCCATCTTTTATTATGCCTAATCTACATTTGTAAAGCATCCAATATTTGTGTGCTCATAATTCTAATATAGAATACCATGACCCGGATCCCCTTTTAGGTAACATAAGATTTGTTCTAGCACTACCCAATATTTAGCTATTGGTGAAGACATGAATTAACTCACAACACTCAAAAAATATGCAATATCAGGACAAGTAACTATGAGATATTCAGTTTCCTAACTAATCTCGTATATCTCTCAGAATCCTAAAACAGATCACTATTTTCCTTTATAAGTGACGAGTTGGAATCCATAGAAGTGTTACATGGTTTACATCTCGACTTCCCATTTTCTTCAAGTAAGTCAATGGGATATTTCCTTTAAAACAAGAAAATACAATTCTTTCTCCTAGTAACTTCAACTCCAAGAAAATATTTCAACTATCCTAAATCCTTTGTTTGAAACTAAGCATGAAGGAACAATTTCAAAGTAAGAATGTATGTATAATCACTCCCAGTAATAACATATCATCAACAAAAACTACTAGTAGAATATGACTACCTCGAAATGTTTGTAGATAATCGAGTGATCCCAACTACTCTTCTGTAAACCAAAATCTTATATCACCTCACTGAAATGTCTAAATCATGCTCATGGGCTTTATTCCAAGCCATACACTGATTTCGAAAAATGACACACTTTCACACTCTCCCCCGGAGCAATGCTCTATATAAACCTCCTTCTATAGATCACTATGAAAAAGAATACATTTTTTATAGCAAGCTGGTGTAAAGACCACCCATATGTAGCTATTATAGAAATGAACAAATGGGAAAAGCCATCTTAGCCATCAAAATGAAAGTATCCAATCAACCAACCCCAAAGGTTTGAGCATATCCTTTATTGAAAAGACGAGTTTATGGTGGGGAAATTAATCCATCAAGATTAACTTTGACTCTGAAGACCTATTTACATTCACAAGCCTTTTTTTAGTCAGAAAATTAACCAATTCCCAAGTACCATTACTGATGAGTTCTTATCATATGATGATTTTGGACTATATCTTACTTACATTTGCTTAGTTTCTTGAGTATTTTTCTAACATCCCAATTTTTTTAATATTAAATTTGAAAAATTATGACAAGAATAATTTATTGGCTTAATGGTTAATGGAAAATAAGGTTTTATCTAAATTATCAAAAAAGGGTTATTAGTTTTTTTTAAAAAAATAATCAAACAAACAAAATTGATTTTATTGAATTTCCTTTAATCTTTTTTTCATTTTTTTCTCTTTCTTCTTTTCTCATCTTCCCTAGTCATCTCACCCACTCTCTTCTTCCTCTCATATTTTTCTTCTTCCTCCTCTTTATGCTACCCAAACTCTAGGTTTTTGCTCAAGTGTGCCGACCTCTCGTCCTCTTTGTGTAGTGTTGTTTTGCTTCTTTTCCTCATTTTCTCCTCTCCATTTATTGACGATTTTTTGTTGCTGTTTTTGCAGTCAATTTATTGATATTTTTAGCCTCAAAATCATTTTTTTCTGCGAAAATTCCTCTTTTTTGCCAACCTAATCAGCTCTCTTTTGTCGTCGCATGTGGTGGTGTGCCGTCCTTTGATCACCACTTTTGGAGCTACCACTTTTCCTTCTTTTGTTTCACTGTTTGATACCTTATTCAATCACTTATTCCTTGTTTAGAACAACCCCAAAATTTTTTAATTGAATGTTCATTCAATCTCTTTTAGGTCGTTGATTCAAATATAGGAAACAGAAAGTGTAAGTACGAATTTTTTCGTTTAAAATTTATTGTTTTGGGTGGATTGTTCTAAGGCCTTACATTGATTTTTACCTATTGATTTTTAATAATATTTTGGTTTTAGGTACTAATTTTAACGCCCAAGTTCAATAGTGAAGTTAGATCTTATCCACTCTCGTTTTGGGTCAAAATAGTGTAAGTTCACTTATTGTTTCAAATCTGGAAATTTGGTGATGTGGCACTGCGTTGGTTGAATCCTTAGAGTTGTTTCAAGGCTAGATTTTATCGATAATTTAATGTATTAGGTTTTGTGTTTTTTGGATTTAGGTTCGTTTAAGCCTTAAGTGCTGATTTTTACTGGTTAGGACTACGAATTGAAAATTAAGGCGTAGGTCCTAACTTTAAATAATTGTTTGTAATACATTAAAATATATGTTGAATTGGTAAACATTTCTTACTGGCCGGACATGGCTGAGTCGTCAAATAAGCGTATTGAATGGTGCCGAACAAGGTACGTTATTTACAATTGACCGAGTGATGAGCCGTATTAAATTTGCATGAATGCAAAATTGACATGTCTGGTTAATTGGTTGCATGCTTGATATTGATATACTCTGTAATGACATGACATGATATGGATTATTATTGTTTATTGAGTACTTGAATAGCATGCGACTCATTGAGTTATTGTTTGATTGCATATTAAGTATGTTTGATTGTGATGCCATTGAATTGAATATGTCACCGTAAGCATGTAAAACATGCCATTGTACTGAAATTGTAATGACACAAATGTCAGTGGTGTTGGAAAAAAATATTTTGAAACCCTAATTTCGTAAACAAAACTCGTAAATATCTTTGTTAAATATTTACGATGTTAATTTAGTAGTGACTTGAATTTCGGTTGAGTAAATTTGCCAAGTTAATGTTTATTTATAGTGTAGGGACTAAATCATAAAAAGGTCAAGTTCAATTATTATTAAATTATAAGGTAGATCATGACTAAAGGACCTTTAAATCAATTAAACCAATGAATTTATTAAAGTGGACGGCATTGAGTATTATTAGATTAGAAATTTTATGAAATTTTAAAAATAATAAAATAACATTAAATTAAAATGGTTAATTAAATTTGAAAAAAGAAAGGTGATATGTAGTGGAATGAAAGAGAAACTTTCATTCTCTTTTCATGCAAGAACATTTTGAAAGCAAAAGAAGGGGGGAAGGATAAATGGCAAAGGGGTTCTAGGGATTTCAAGCTTTAATTGGTTAGTTAATTTAGTGTCTTTTTTTGTAATTTTTATGTTTTCGAAACCTTGATAATACGAGCTAGATAACTCATATAGTATTTTACAGTATTGTTCAATATTGAAGATGTTGCCATTGTTGAACAATTAAAGTTTGAGGTGTTATTTTGATAGATTTTAAGGTTAAAAGTGAAATAGGACTAGTTTATTATATTTTTTTGATCCGTAGCTAATGTCGTGTAACACCCCTTACCCGAGACCGTCGCCGGAGTCGAGCACGAGGCATTACCTGACTTAGCTTACTAATTCGGGGCATAAAAATTTGCTTTTAAAATTAATTTAGTTTCATTCATTCAATATGTCCTTAAAAAGGGTCCTCGAGACCCTAAAACATGAAATTGAAATAGATCGGGAACAAACTGGAATCAATAAAAATTTTTCGATCACTTAAACAAATCAAAACAATTTATTTCATCTTTCATAAATAAACTATCCATCTGCGTCATAGTCACTAAATAAATCATAACTCGAGTTACAAAGCTCAAAATCCAAATCCGTAAATTTTTTCTGAAACTAGACTCATATATCTTATTGCTAAAATTTTTTCAGAATTTTTGGTCTAGCCAATTAGTACAGTTTATTAGTTAAAGTTTCCCCTATTTCAGTGTTTGGCTACTCTGACTTCTGTTCACTACGAATTAATTTTCTCCTTGTAAGGAATTCAAATAACCATGACGTTTATTTTCTTTGAAATTAGACTCAATAAGGAATCTATAAATATAAAGTATAACTCCTAATTAGTATTTTACAGTTTTTAGTGAATTTCTAAAATCAGAACAGGGGATTCAGAAATCACTCTGACCCTGTCTCACCAAAATTTAAATATCTCGTAAAATACAACTCCTTTATTTACTATGTTTCTTTCATATGAATATAGACTCAATAAGATTTAATTATATATCTTATTCACTATCTAGATCCATTTCTACTATTTTTAGTGATTTTCCAAATTCACATCATTATTGTTGTCCGATACTGTTTTAAAGCTAATTTCACCTTTTTCATGATTTCCATGGAATAACTAGCATTTAAGCATACATAACACCAAACAATGTCCTTGATTAGCCATTCCAACAGCTAATCATTATCAAGCATTTACATACCATTCATCAGCCATATCATAAGATCATACACACAAAATGGCTACGATGCTGTACATGCCATACTCAAAATGAAACGTCTAGCTATACCAAAATAATCCTTGTGATAGTGTGCTCGGACCTCCGACGTACTTTACGATCCCCGTGTTAGCTTGAAAAAACTATAAAAAGAAGGAAAATAAAGGGGGTAAGCATTAAGCTTAGTAAGTTTGCATGCAAATAAATAACAACATTCATAAGAATTATCTTACTACTTAGCATGATACTACTTAATGTAACTTCATTAACTGTCATAGACATATTTTAAACTTCTTCACTTACTCACTTACTTAAATACTTACTTACTTAATCAAATTTATTAATACATTTTACTTACCTTTTTCCTTATCAAGCATACATGAACATTATATACTTACCTTTGCTCTTCTAGCATGAACTTGCCTTACCTTTTTAGCATAACTCGTCTTACCTTACCTTACCTTGACATTCTTTTTAAATTTTCCCGTTGAACCACTTGGAATACTAAGGATACACGGGTACCTTACCATAGCCATGACTTGTCATGGTCTTACGTGGTATCCTTTTAAAACTTACCATTGCCATGTCTTGACATGGTCTTACATGGTATCCTTGCCTTATGAACTCACTAATGCCATGTCTTGGCATGGTCTTACATGGGACCTTTGCTTTATAGTAACTTATCAATGCCATGTCTTGACATGGTCTTACATGATTTCCTTGCCTTAGAAACCTTACCAATTGCCATGCCTTGGCATCGTCTTACATGGTATCCTTAAACCCTAATGTCATGACATTTGTATCCTACACATTCCTAAGGTTCAACCGGGACTTTCTGAAATTACTTCTGTAACGCCACCACGCCCGAAACCGTCACTGGAGTCGAGCTTGAGGGATTACCGAACATAATTTATCAAATTAAGAACTTCAAATAATTTGTTTCTACATTCACAGCTTTCTAGCTACCCGCATCACAGTTACAAGAAAAATCATATCTCAAGTTACGAAACTTGAAATCAAAATCCATAAATTTTCCCTAAATCTAGACTCATATATCTATTTAATAATTTTTTTAATAGAATTTTGGTTGGGCCAATTAGTACAGTTTATTAGTTAAAGTCTCCCCTGTTTCAGGGTTTGACTGCTCTGAACTCTATGTATTACGAATCAGATATCTCTCTATACAGAATTTCAATGACTATGAGGTTTGTTTCTCCTAAAACTAGACTCAATAAGGAATCTGTACATATAAATAAAAACTTCTAATTATTTGTTTAAAATTTATTATGAATTTTTAAAGTCAGAACAGGGGATCCAGAAATCACTCTGGCCCTGTTTCACAAAAGTTTAAATATCTCATAAAATATAATTTATATGCATGTTTTGTTCAATCCACATGAAAATAGACTCATTAAGCTTAAATCTCATAACTTACTCATCATTTAGTTCCATTTATACTATTTTAGTGATTTTTCAAATTCATGTCATTGCTGCAGCAGTATTCTGTTTTAAGGCAAGTTTCATCTTTTCATGAGTTGTTATGAACTAGATAACCTATTAAACTTCAATGATATCAAACATGATCTAAATTTAACCATCACCATGACTTATCAATATCAAACATTTTCTCAACCAATCATGGCTATATCATAAAATTATTTACACAAAATAAGTATATTGCTATACATGCCATACTTAAGTTTTACAAGCCATTTACCCAGATGAAAGTCCTTTAGATAGTGTGATCGAACCTTCGACCCGTCCCGATTCCCGAGCTGGCTTGTTCAAAACTACAGTAAATAAAGAGGAGGGAGTAAGCATAAATGCTTAGTAAGTTCATATGTAAATAACAAGTCACATAACAATACAAATATACCAAACAACTTTAGCATGGTATCACCAAAACATGTCATATTTCTAAACATCATTCATCATCTTACCACCTTATCGTTGTTGTATCTATTATCAACCCGAGGGTTAAGAACATACCTGTCCAAAGTGTCCATTTCACAACACTTACCAATACGTTGCTTGCATATTAAGTGTTCTTTCATTTCACTAGAAATTTCACCCGTTGAACACATCGGAATACAACTCGGATACACGGATAATTTGCACATAAGTGCCTCATATGTAATCAAGAAATCATGTAACCCGCCCCTAAGTGAACTCGGACTCAACTCAATGAGCTTGGGCGTTCGTATCCATAAGTGAACTCGGACTCAACTCAATGAGTTTGGATGCCTAGTTACATCTCACGAACTCGGACTCAACTCAACGAGTTCGGACATTCGCATCCATAAGTGAACTCGAACTCAACTCAACGAGTTCGGATGCTCAACCATCCTAGTGACATGTCACTTGTATCCTAATCTATTCCTAAGGTTCAAACGGGCTTTTTCCCTTGATCTCACATTTGTCGTCTTCTATGGAATATCGGAACCGATACTCGGTAGCAATTCATATTTATCAAGTAGTAAACATAATTTGCATATTACTCAATATTAACCACAAAGCATAATATTTCACGATTAAAAATCAGCATATCATATAATTAACATTAGAAACTTAAAAATAACATTTATGCTACATTATTTACACATGAACTTACCATGGTACCAAAATATAAAGATTTTGCAATTTAGTCCACAATCTTTTCTTTTCCTCGATCGCGACTTGAATCTCGTTTCTCTTGATCTATAATGCCAAATTAATCTTATTTAATACGTACATTCATCAAAACAACATTTAATACGAACTTTGGAAAAATTACACTTTTGCCCCTAAGCTTTTGCATAATTACACTTTTGCCCCTAGGCTCGGGAATTAAACTTTATTCCTTATTCTTATGTTTTATAACATGCTGACCATTTTTCCCTTCTATGGCAACATCAAATTCTTACTCTAACATGTACTTGTGACTATTAGGTATTTTTGCCGATTAAGCCCTTTTACTCGTTTTCACTCAAAACCGAGTAGCACAAGTTGTCTAACATAATTTAAAACCCCATATTCTATCATAAAACATCAAAATACACAAATTTCACCTATGGGTATTTTTCCAAATATAAACCCTAGGTTGAATTATTGCTAACATAAGCTTAATCGAGCTACCGGGATTCCAAAAACGTAAAGAACATTAAAAACGGGGCTTGGAATCACTTACTATGGAGCTTGGAAGCTTGAAACAAACCCTAACTATGGAGAACCCTTGAAATTTCGGCCTAATGAAGAAGATGGACAAAATTTGGCTTTTAATTTTGTTTTTAATTCATTTTAATAACTAAATGACCAAAATGCCCTTACTACTAAACTTTCCAAAAATTCCTTCCATGTCCTAATTTTGTCCATGAACTTAAAATTGGTCAAATTGCTATTTAAGATCTCCTAATTAATATTTCAATGCAATTTCATACTAAAAACTTCTAGAATGCAAATTTTGCAACTTATTCGATTTAGTCCCTACTTTCAATTTAAGCACTTTAGGCATAGAATTTCATCACGAAATTTTCACACAATCATGCAATCATATCATAATCATCAAAATAATTATAAAATAATTATTTCTATCTCGGATTTATGGTCACGAAACCACTATTCCGATTAAGCCCTAATTCAGGATATTACAACTCTCCCCCCTTTTAAGGATTTTCATCCTCGAAAATCTTACCGATAAACAGGTGTGGGTATTGGTTTTTCATAGTTTCTTCAGGTTCCCATGTAGTCTCTTCTACCCCATGCTTTTGCCACAACACTTTCACAAGTGCAACACTTTTATTTCTTAGTTGTTTGACTTCTCGAGCTAAAATCTTAATCGGTTCTTCTTCATAAGTCATATCCGGTTATAGTTCAACTTCTGTCGGTGAAATTATATGTGAAGGATCCGAACGATACCGACGTAACATAGATACGTGAAACACATCATGAATCTTCTCTAATTTAGGTGGTAGCGCTAGCCGATATGCTACCGGTCCAACTTTTTCAATTATTTCATACGGTCCAATAAAACGCGGACTTAACTTGCCCTTTCGTCCAAATCTAAGGACTTTCTTCCATGGAGACACTTTCAAAAATACCTTATCACCAACTTGAAACTCCATTTCTTTTCGTTTCAAATCCGCATAAGATTTCTGTCTATCTGAAGCAGCTTTCAAACAATCTCGAATCACTTTCACCTTTTCTTCGGTTTCTTTTATTAAATCAACTCCATAAATCTGATTTTCCTTGAGTTCAGTCCAATACAATGGCGTCTGACATTTATGACCATATAATGCTTCATAAGGTGCCATCTTCAAACTCGTCTGATAACTATTATTATAAGCAAATTCTACCAATGGTAAGTACCTTTCCCAACTATCTTGAAATTCCAATACGCAACATCTGAGCATGTCTTCAAGAATCTGAATTACTCTCTCTGATTGTCCATCAGTTTGTGGATGAAAGGCAGTGCTGAAATTTAACTTTGTACCTAATGCCTCTTGCAACTTTTGCCAAAACCGTGAGGTAAACCTCGGATCTCTATCCGAAATGATTGACAAAGGTATCCTATGAAGTCTAACAATCTCTCAGATATACAATTCAGCGAACTTATTAAGAGAATAATGTGTACGTACCAAAATAAAATGAGCCGATTTAGTCAGTCTGTCAACTATTGCCCAGATGGCATTTTTCTTCCCTGGAGTTAACGGCAACCCTGATATAAAATCCATAGTAATCCGATCCCATTTCCATTCAGGAACCATAATAGGCTGAAGTAATCCCGAAGGTACTTGGTGTTCAGCTTTCACTTGTTGACATACTAAGCACTTTGATACAAACTCAGAAATATCTCTTTTCATTCCACTCCACCAGTACATTTTCTTTAAGTTATTATACATCTTCGTACTGCCCGGATGAACCGCCAAACAAACATTATGTGCTTCATGCAAAATAGTTTGAATCAAACCAAACAACCATTATGTGCTTCATGCAAAATCTTTTGAATCAACTCATCATTTTTCGGTACACAAATCTGATTTTTAAACATCAAACAACCGTCAGAACCGATTCTAAAATCTGATCCCGTATCAGCTTCACACTGTTTTCTCTTGGCTAGCAAATCTTGATCATTTTTCTGAGCTTCAAAAATCTCTTGTAAAAACATCGGTCTTTCTCTTAACTCTGCTAGAATCGAACAGTCATCTGACATTTTCAACTGAGTGTTCATAACTCTCAAAGCAAACAACAACTTTCTGCTTAAAGCATCGGCAACCACATTCGCTTTTCCCGGATGATAATCAATAACAAGCTCGTAATCTTTCAATAATTCTAACCATCTTCGCTGTCTCAAATTCAAGTCTTTTTGTGACATCAAGTATTTAAGACTTTTGTGATTGATATATACTCGGCACTTTTCACCATACAAATAATATCGCCAAATCTTCAAAGCAAACACCACTGCAGCCAATTCCAAATCGTGAGTAGGATAATTCCTCTCATGAGGTTTTAACTGCCTCGAAGCATAAGCCACCACGTTTCCTTCTTGCATGAGTACACACCCCAAACCATTTAGAGAACATTACTATACACCACAAATTCTTTACCTAATTCGGGTTGTATCAACACTGGTGCTTCAGTTAATAACTTTTTCAATTCTTCGAAACTCTGTTGACATTCTTCCGTCCATTCAAATTTAACATCCTTTCGGAGTAGTCTAGTCATAGGAGCCGCAATTATAGAAAATCCATTTACAAACCACCATAATACCCGCTAGCCCCAAGAAACTCCTAACTTCAGTTACATTTTTCGGTGGTTTCCAATCAACAATGGCTGAAATTTTACTAGGATCAACCGGTATACCATCACTTGAAACAATATGACCCAAAAATCCAACTTCCCGGAGCCAAAAATCACTTTTACTAAACTTAGCATACAGCTGCTTATCTCTCAAAGTTTGCAAAACTATCGTCAAATGCTCAGTATGCTCTGTCTCATCTTTTGAATAAATTAAAATATCATCTATAAACACCACAACAAATCTGTCCAGGTATGGCCGAAATATGCGATTCATTAAGTCTATAAACACAGTAGGAGCATTTGTCAACCTGAATGGCATAACTAAAAATTCATAATGACCGTACCTTGTTCTAAAAGCAGTTTTAGGCACATCTGACTCTTTCACTCGCAGCTGATAATACCTAGATCTCAAGTCAATCTTTGAAAACCATGTCGCTCCTTTTAGCTGATCAAACAAATCATCAATTCTTGGCAATAGATACTTGTTTTTGATTGTCACCTTGTTTAACTGCCGATAATCAACACATAATCTCATAGAACCATCCTTCTTTTTCACAAATAACACGGGAGCACCCCAAGGTGAAAAACTTGGTCTCACAAAGCCTTTATCAGTCAACTCTTGCAACTGCAACTTTAATTCTTTCAAATCTGTTGGTGCCATTCTATATGGAGCAATCGAGATCGGAGCTGTTCCCCGGTATCAAATCTATACCAAATTCTACTTCTCTGACTGGAGGCAAACCCGACAATTCTTCTGGAAATACATCCGCAAATTCACACACAACCGGCACTGATTCAACTTTCTTTTCAACTTCTTTTGTATTAATTACATACGCCAAATAAGCTTCATAACCCTTTCTCAAATATTTTCAACTTCTTTTGTATTAATTACATACGCCAAATAAGCTTCATAACCCTTTCTCAAATATCTCTGAGCCGACATCGAAGAAATCATACTAAATATTGCCTCTGATTTGTCTGGTTCAACCCGCAAGATTTCACCACTTTCACATTTTAATTCTATAGCCTTTTCTTTGCAATTTACTATAGTATCATGCAATGTCAACCAATCCATACCCAAAATAACATCAAATTCATCAAACGGAAACAACATCAAGTCGGCCAGGAAGTAATCACCCCGAATCATTAAAGGGCATTTCTTGCTTACTTTATCAACTATCATGCATTTTCCTAGCGGGTTCGACACTCTAATCATAAATTCTGTGTTCTCAACAGGTATATTCATACTAGACACCAGTTTCATGCATACATATGAATGAGGAGAACCAGAATCAATCAAAGCAATAACATTAATATCATAAAGAGAAAATGTACCGGTAATCACATCGGGTGAGGAAGCATCTTCACGCGCTTTAATAGCATAAGTTCTACCCGGAGCTCTTCCTTCAGATCTAACTACTGCATCTCTGGCTACATTCTTACTGCTTGTTTCACTTCCAGCTTTTCTCAGATACCTTTCCCTCGAGTCTGCACCACTAGCTTTTACATTCTGAAATTTTTCTTTCTCAGCTCTCTCTGGGCAGTCTCTAATAAAATGATCCGAAGAACCACATCGAAAACATTCATTTGCTCTGCACGGACCAAAATGATTTCTACCACACCGCTAGCACTCGGGTTTAACAAATCTCATATTTCCGACACTAGCCGCAGAAGTAGTCTGAGATTTAGGACCCACATTTCGCTTCTTAAAATTTCCATATGATTGCCCAGCTGAAACTTGGGAACGAGGATTCATATTTCTTGACTTTCCGGTTTGCTGTGAGGGTGCATTACTCATTGGTCTTTTCTTCCAATTTCGTGTTTCAGATTCTACCTTTTTCTTTTCCTTCAGTAATTCTTCAGCCTTGCAAGCTCGATCGACAAGTACCACCATTTCTTTTAGTTCAAGGGTCCCAACAAATACCTTAATGTCTTCGTTAAGCCCGTCTTCAAATCGTTGGCACATCTTGGCTTCTGTAGGAACATATTCCCTGGCATACTTACTCAATCGAACAAACTCTCTTTCATATTCTGAGACTGTCATATTACCTTGCTTCAGCTCAAGAAACTCTTTACATTTCTGATCAATAAATCTTTCACTAATATATTTCTTCCGAAACTCTTCTTGAAAGAATTCCCAGGTTACCCTCTCTTTCGGTACCACCGAAATCAAAGTCTTCCACCAATTATAGGCTGAATCTCTCAACAAAGATGTAGCACATTTCAAACATTCTTCAGGTGTACACGATAATTCATCAAATACCCGGATAGAATTTTCAAGCTAGAACTCTGCTTTCTCTGCATCATCATCAATATTTGCTCTAAATTCTTCAGCCCTTTGTTTACGAATTTTGTCAACGGGGGTTCTGTGAAATTTTATCATATCCACTCCCTGAGGCATCGAAGGCATAGGTTGAGGAATTGGGGGAGGTGGGGGAGGTCGTACATTTGGGTTCGTACGAACGAACTCAGTGTACCATGCACTCATCATTTGGAGAAAGGCTTCCCGATCCCTTTCTCCTCCTCCCTGACCAACAGTAGGAGGTGGGTTTTCAGTCGGCGCTGCCCCTTCAGCCGGAGCTGGCGCATTACTCTCTACTTCATCTGCCACAGTTGGATCTGGATCCATTTACTATATAAAAATCATTTAAAAAGGTCAGAAGTCGTAACACTATCACAATTCATACATATGGCATGTATAGCAAAACCCGTACATACAACACGTAGTCCGAGAACCGACTAAACCTGCTCTGATATCACAAAACGTAATGCCCCCACGCCCGAAACCGTCACTGGAGTCGAGCTTGAGGGGTTACCGAACATAATTTATCAAATTAAGAACTTCAAATAATTTGTTTCTACATTCATACCTTTCTAGCTACCTGCATCACAGTTACAAGAAAAATCATATCTCGAGTTACGAAACTCAAAATAAAAATCCGTAAATTTTCCCTAAATTTAGACTCATATATCTATTTAATAATTTTTTCTAGAATTTTTGGTTGGGCCAATTAGTACAGTTATTAGTTAAAGTCTCCCCTGTTTCAGGGTTTGACTGCTCTAAACTCTGTGTATTACGAATCAGATATCTCTCTATACAGAATTTCAATGACTATGAGGTTTATTTCTCCTAAAACTAGACTCAATAATTAATCTGTACATATAAATAAAAACTTCTAATAATTTGTTTAAAATTTATTATGAATTTTTAAAGTCAGAACAGGGGATCCAGAAATCACTCTGGCCCTATTTCACAAAAGTTTAAATATCTCATAAAATATAATTTATATGCCTGTTTTGTTCAATCCACATGAAAATAGACTCATTAAGCTTAAATTTCATAACTTACTCATCATTTAGTTCCATTTATACTATTTTTAGTGATTTTTCAAATTCATGTTATTGCTACAGCAGTATTCTGTTTTAAGGCAAGTTTCATCTTTTCATGAGTTGTTATGAACTAGATAACCTATTAAACTTCAATGATATCAAACATGATCTAAATTTAACCATCACCATGACTTATCAATATCAAACATTTTCTCAACCAATCATGGCTATATCATAAAATTATTTACACAAAATAAGTATATTGCTATACATGCCATACTTAAGTTTTACAAGCCATTTGCCCAGATGAAAGTCCTTTAGATAGTGTGATCGAACCTTCGACCCGTCCCGATTCCCGAGCTGGCTTGTTCAAAACTACAGTAAATAAAGAGGAGGGAGTAAGCATAAATGCTTAGTAAGTTCATATGTAAATAACAAGTAACATAACAATACAAATATACCAAACAACTTTAGCATGGTATCACCAAAACATATGTCATATTTCTAAACATCATTCATCATCTTACCACCTTATCGTTGTTGTATCTATTATCAGCCCGAGGGTTAAGAACATACCTGTCCAAAGTGTCCATTTCACAACACTTACCAATACGTCGCTTGCATCTTAAGTGTTCTTTCATTTCACTAGAAATTTCACCCGTTGAACACATTGGAATACAACTCGGATACACGGATAATTTGCACATAAGTGCCTCATATGTAATCAAGAAATCATGTAACCCGCCCCTAAGTGAACTCGGACTCAACTCAACGAGCTTGGGCATTCGCATCCATAAGTGAACTCGGACTCAACTCAACGAGTTCGGATGCCTAGTTACATCTCACGAACTCGGACTCAACTCAACGAGTTCGGACATTTGCATCCATAAGTGAACTCGGACTCAACTCAACGAGTTCGGATGCTCAACCATCCTAGTGACATGTCACTTGTATCCTAATCTATTCCTAAGGTTCAAACGGGATTTTTCCCTCGATCTCACATTTGTCGTCTTCTATGGAATATCGGAACCGATACTCGGTAGCAATTCATATTTATCAAGTAGTAAACATAATTTGCATATTACTCAACATTAACCACAAAGCATAATATTTCACGATTAAAAATCAGCATATCATATAATTAACATTAGTAACTTAAAAATAACATTTATGCTACATTATTTACACATGAACTTACCTTGGTACCAAAATATAAAGATTTTGCAATTTAGTCCACAATCTTTTGTTTTCCTCGATCGCGACTTGAATCTCGTTTCTCTTGATCTATAATGCCAAATTAATCTTATTTAATACGTACATTCATCAAAACAACATTTAATACGAACTTTGGAAAAATTACACTTTTGCCCCTAAGCTTTTGCATAATTACACTTTTGCCCCTAGGCTCGGGAATTAAACTTTATTCCTTATTCTTATGTTTTATAACATGCTGATCATTTTGCCCTTCTATGGCAACATCAAATTCTTACTCTAACATATACTTGTGACTATTAGGTATTTTTGCCGATTAAGCCCTTTTACTCGTTTTCACTCAAAACCGAGTAGCACAAGTTGTCTAACATAATTTAAAACCCCATATTCTATCATAAAACATCAAAATACACAAATTTCACCTATGGGTATTTTTCCAAATATAAACCCTAGGTTGAATTATTGCGAACATAAGCTTAATCGAGCTACCGGGATTCCAAAAACGTAAAGAACATTAAAAACGGGGCTTGGAATCACTTACTATGGAGCTTGGAAGCTTGAAACAAACCCTAACTATGGAGAACCCTTGAAATTTTGGCCTAATGAAGAAGATGGACAAAATTTGGCTTTTAATTTTGTTTTTAATTCATTTTAATAACTAAATGACCAAAATGCCCTTACTACTAAACTTTCCAAAAATTCCTTCCATGTCCTAATTTTGTCCATGAACTTAAAATTGGTCAAATTTCTATTTAAGATCTCCTAATTAATATTTCAATGCAATTTCATACTAAAAAAATTCTAGAATGCAAATTTTGCAACTTATTCGATTTAGTCCCTACTTTCAATTTAAGCACTTTAGGCATAGAATTTCATCACGAAATTTTCACACAATCATGAAATCATATCATAATCATCAAAATAATTATAAAATAATTATTTCTATCTCGGATTTGTGGTCACGAAACCACTATTCCGATTAAGCCCTAATTCAGGATATTACAACTTCTCCGTCAATTCATGCTTGTGTCTTCTTTGAATAATTTCATAAAATAAATATACACATGTTGGAAATTAACAACATTAACATAAAACAATAGAATATTGCATTTATTTACCGCAAACTTACCTCGAAACAAAGTACGATCAACTATATCTATTTAGTCCACTATCTTTTTCTTTCCCCGGTCTAACTTCGGATTTCGTTCTTCTTGATCTATAATAAAAAAAATTTTAGCTTATTTAATACTCACATTTATTAAAACATTCCTTGACTCAAAATGTGGCAAAATTATATTTTTGCCCCTAAACTTTTACATATTTACACTTTTCCCCAATGCACGGAAATTAAACTTCATCCTATTTTCTTATGTTTTAAAACATGCTGATAATTTTTCCCTTCTATGACAACATCAAATTCTCACTCTAACATGTCCTTATGAACATTAGGTATTTTTACCGATTATGTCGTTTTACTCATTTTCACGTAAAATCGCTTAGCAAAAGTTGTTTAACACAATTTCAAGCTTCATATTCTACCATAAAACATCAAAATAAACACATTTCACCTATGGGTATTTTTCCAACTATAAACCCTAGGTTAAATTATTGCTAGAATAAGCTTAATTAAGTTACCGAGACTCCAAAAACGTAAAGAACATTAAAAATGGGGCTAAAACAGACTTACAATCGAGCTTGGAAGCTTGAAAAACCCTAGCTATGTCTTTCTCATGTGAAATTCGGCCAAGGGGTTGAAGATGGACAAAATTTGGCTTTTAATTTTGTTTTGAATTCATTTTAATAACTAAATGACCAAAATGCCTTTAATTAAAAACTATGGTGTTTTATCTTCCTTTAGGTATTTTTGTCCAAACTAGTATAATGGTCTAATTACTATCCAAGGAACTCCACTTTAAAACCCATTACTCACAAGTACTTAGTACCTTTGTGAACTAGAACACACATTTTACAACTTTTGCAATTTAGTCCTAAATATCAAATTGGACCCTCTATCGATAAAATTTCTAAACGAAATTTTCACACAATCATGCAATCATGCCATATACCTTAAAATGATAATAAAATAAAATTTTCTACCTTGAATTTGTGGTTTCGCAACCACTATTCCGTTTAGGCCTTATTTCGGGATGTTACACGTCAACTCGGAATCCTTGAGTAAGAAAGGAAAAGACAAGGTCGTCGACGAATAGCTCAAAGTTTACAGTTTGTGTTTCTATAATTTGAACTATTTCAATTGTTGCATTTGTACATTGCATTGCATGGAAAGTTATAAGGTAAGCTATAAAACTTGATTCGGTGAGATATATTTTGAAGTGGTTGAATTTGTTAATTGTGTTAAGGATTATATTGAATAGATGTGAAAATATTGAATATTATTTAATATGTCAAATTGATTTTGATATGGAAATGAAATATGTGGCTATGTATATGAATATATATGATTGATTCATTGGATTTATGAAATTGTGTTAAAGAATTGAGAAATTGGTTTATGATTGAATTGAAGAATATGCTACCTTATTAACTGTTCGGGCAGGGTCAGATATAATTGGCATGCCATAAGATAGAAAGAATTTAGGGTTTTACGACTAAGTGTCGGGGAGTTCTGGGCACCTTGTTTTTTGGTTATACCGACCAACGCTGGGCACATCTATTTGTTGGTTTTACAAGTCAATGCAAGGCACAATTCATTATTATGGATTTATTCGTCAAGCACCAAGTGCCAATTTGGTGTGTTGGTTAGATTCTGTATCCTTCCGAGTCTGAGTCATGTTAATAGGGGAAATAAATGGTGAAATGGATACAATATTTTTGAAATGGAAAATGATGCGATAATGGCAATGTTATTGAAATAGCTAATGTTATTGAATGAAATGAAATATGAAAAAGGAATATGAAATAGTGGATCGAACTATTAATGTTGATTGTATGTGTTCAATGAACACTTGAAATGAGATATCGAGATGAAATGTGTCATTACATTGGTTGAAATTGCTATTGACTATGAAATGTAACACCACAAACTTGGCCCAGTCGTTATACCCGAATATGGAAAGCTACATTGGCCACCAAAATGGCCTAGAAAAACTTTCGTAATTCCAAACGTAATTTTGAAACTATTTGTACAGTTTGTTTAAAGCTAGTAAAATCGAATGTTAAACTTTATTTTTAATCACATATCAAATCCATTTGTCCATGAAAATGGCCGAAACAATCTTTCGAAATTTTAAAAAATATATATTTTAATTCTATTGTCTTATCAATTCAAAACAAATGAAGTAAAGTGTTTATTTTAATTTCATAAAAACCCTGCACATTTCAGGAATCAAAATAATTAATATCTCAATTGTAGACATTCAATCTTTTATTCAAAACTATTTCGGATTTTCAATCATACTTCTAGATTGTTTGTATAATAACTTCAGAAATCAAATGCCTTTAAAATTCTCATTTGTAAACCTTTATAATTTTGAAAATTAAGTCTAATTTTGTTAAAAACTCATTTTTCATAAATGCAGCGGAAAAATATATTATTGACAGATTTTATTTTGAAAATCAAGTTTCATGATAAGTCATAATTTATACATATTTTTATCCCATGCTTAGCATATTTTTGGATGAATTATCATTAGGTTTGTGGAATTCGATGCTCCTAATCCTTTAATTTCATGTTTTATACTTAGATGAGCATAGGAGAGTAAAAAGAGCGAGAAACAGGCCAAAAACGGAGAAAATGGGTCAACGTGGGAAATCAACACGGCCTGGACTTCCTCACACGGGTAGACCACACGCCCGTGTCTATTTAACAGATTGTAACACGACCTAAGCCACACCACACGGTCGTGTCTATTTAGCAGACTCTAAACACGGCCTAAGCCACCTCACACAGGTGTGTCTCTGTCGAGCCAAAGTCTAGTCCTATTCAGAAAAGGCCACTCTTGAGGGTTTTGAAGCATTCTAATGCCTATATAAACACCCCATGAGGTACCTAGAAAAGAACACACGAAGTAGGAGGCAAGGAATTACTCGAAGAAAGTCGATTGATCCATCTTAGAAGCTAGATTCTCCATCAAGACTGAAGATCTCCCTTCAATTTCCTTCAGGGGTTTTTGGGTTTTCTTTATGTTTTGTTATTATTATTCTTCTGAGATGTTTCCTTTTACATTTATGAACTAAGTCCCCTAAATACCTAAGGGGAATGAAACCTAAGACGGATCTTGTTATTATTTTCTGAATTATATGATAAATACTTGATTTGTTCTTAATTATGTGTTCTTAATTCTTGTTTTAATATTCCAAGATATTGATTCAAGTGTTGATGTGATTATTCAGAGGAGCAAAAGTCCCTGTCTAAGAGTAGATCTAGCATAATTAAGCGGAGTTGATTGCACCCCTAGACATAGGGCGACATAAATCTGCCGGATTAGGGTCAAACCTAATAAGGGAATCTATAGATCGAGTTAATGCAACACTAGGGGTTTTAATTAGAAAGAGATTTCAATTAATCAACCTAGGGTTAGACGTTGTTAGTCTCGAGAGAGATAACAATATAACTTAGGGATTTCTACGGATTGAATTAAGTGAATAAATCGTCTGGTTCAGAGTCAAGTAACAAGTGAATTCTAGGTGGATTTTTCCTTGGGTATTGTCCAAATCAATCAATTTTCCCAAAGTATTTCCCCAATTTTCTTCCTGTGCATTCTTAGTTTAGTTAATTAGTTTAGATAAAGTAAATCCCCTTATTTTTAGGCTAGATAATAAAAAGAAAGTTAATACTAATACTTTTAGTTCCTGTGGGTTCGACATTCTGGTCTTGCTATAAACTATACTACTATTCGATTAGTGTGCTTGCCTTCATCGTGATAATACTTAGTTTTCAAGTACGATCAATCATAAATATAAAACTTATCACGCATACACCAAGTTTTTGGCACCGTTGTTGGGGAACTAAGATATTAGGAACGCTTAATTTTTATTACTTTAGCCATTTATTTTTTGCAATTTAAATTTTATCTTAGTTTTGTTAATTCTACTAAATTTTCTTTTGTTTTCTTCTAACAGGTTTTTATACTTTATGACTAGAAGAAACCAATTAGGACATTACTTTTTGACAGTAAGATTGAAAGCACAGCTCACAGAAACCGAAGAGAAATAAGGCGAAACCTAAGAAACATAGAGGAAGGACAAGAGGAAGATATCCATAATACAACCGAGGAGATGGCTGAAAATCAGAATAATCAGCTTCCTCCTGTGGTTGCTGCAGATCCAATAAATTAGAATCCTGCTCCTCATACTATGTATGATTATGCTAAACCTACTTCAACAGGAGCCGAATCGAGTATAGTTAGACCTGCTATTGCTACAAATAATTTTGAACTGAAACCTAACACAATTCAAATGATACAACAGTTAGTTCAGTTTGATGGTTTGCAGGACGAGGATCCAAACAGTCATTTGGCGAATTTTCTGGAGTTTTGTGACACTTTTAAGATCAATGGCTTTTCTGACGATGCCATTCGCCTTTGGTTGTTTTCCTTTTCATTGAAAAACAAAGCTAAACTGTGGTTGAACTCGTTACCACGAAGGTCAATCACTACTTGGGAACAGATGACCGAAAAATTCTTACTTAAATATTTTCTACCGGCTAAAAAGCTAAGTTGAGAAATGATATCTCTTCTTTTGTGCAAATGGATCTAGAAACACTCTATGATGCATGGGAGAGATACAAGGATCTATTGAGAAGGTGCCCTCACTATGGGTTACCTCTATGGTTGCAGGTTTAGACTTTTTACAACGGTGTAAACCCCTCAACAAGGCAACTTATCGACTCAGTCGCCGGTGGTACTTTAAACAACAAAACACCTGAAGAGGCTTACAAATTTATTGAAGAGATGTCACTAAATAACTATCAGTGACAAGTCATGAGAACAAAGCCAACAAAAGCAGCCGGTGTTTTCAACCTCGACACGGTCACTATGCTATCTAACCAGGTAGAACTTTTAAATAAAAAGATTGACGGTTTATATGGTTCTACTCAGGTACATCTAGTGATGAGGTGCAATGCAAATAGAGGAGGAGTGTACACAGAATATCAATCTTTCAACCCTAGTACCGAGGAGGAACAAGTTCAATAAATGGGTAATAATAATTCTAGACCTCAAAATAACCAATGCAGTAACACTTATAATGCAGGTTGGAGGAACCATCCCAACTTCTCGTCGGGTGGCCAAGGAAATCAAAGGCCAAAACATCCCCCTGGCTTTCAACAACTACCTTACCAGCAAGAAAAGAAACCAAACCTTAAGGAGATGCTAACGAAATTTAACCCAGTGTCAGAAACTCGTTTTTAGAATACTGAGACAGCACTTAAGAATCAACAACCATCGATCCAAGGGCTTGAAACCCAGATAGGCCAACTTGACAAACTGATCTCTGAATGACCACAAGGTATCTTGTCGAGTAATACTGAATCAAACCCAAGGGAACAACTCAATGCAATTACCGTTCGAGATAAGGAAGGGTTAGTTAAACCTGAACTAGAACCGAGACAAGGAATTGTGGTAAGTAAAGGTAAAGGTGAGGTGGACCACAAAGAGCAAAAACTGTTAAGTAGATAGTACAAACCTTGTGTGCCATACCCCAGTGCGACAAGGAAAGGCCACACGAATGAACAATTTGGTAAATTCCTTAAATTATTAAAGAAATTACATATTAACTTACGGTTTATTGAAGCACTTTCGCAGATGCCGAATGCAGTTAAATTTTTAAAGGAGCTTTTAGTAAATAAGAAGAAGTTGGATGAGGCACTGCATGTAAAGTTGAATGCAGTTTGCTCAGCCATTCTTCAGAATAAGCTACCTAACAAGTTGAAAGATCCAGGGAGTTTTACGATTCCTTGTTTAATTGGTAGTCTACACGTTAACAATGCTTTGGCTGATTTAGGGGCTAGCATTAATGTCATGCCCTATAAAATGTTTAAACAACTAGGTCATGGGAAACCCAAACAAACTAGGATAAGCATTCAATTGGCAGATAAAACAATCAGATTTCCTAAGGGTATTGTTGAAGATGTACTTGTTAAAATTGACAAATTTATATTTCCCATTGATTTTGTTGTTCTAGACATAGAAGAGGATGATAATGTGCCTTTAATTTTAGGAAGACCCTTTTTAGCAACTGTTAGAACTATTATTGATGTTGGTACAGGTGAACTCACACTTCGTGTGGGTGATGAAACAATTACTCTTCAAGCTCGTAATTTGAGTAACACATTGAATATCGAGGGTGATTGTATAAATCATGCTACTAATACTAATCACGTAGTGCAACCTTCTTTGCAGGAAACACATTCGAGAAGCATACATGAGCCATGTTCAAGTAACAACAAAGGACCTATATATGAAGAGCGAAGGCTACAAATCGAGGAACTAGATGAATGGCGTGCGCAGAAATCGAGAACACACGATAAACCAAAACCACACTATGACGGACTCAATGTTTCACCAAATCAACTTAAGGTTGGAGACAAAGTACTATTAGATGTAGCAGACCCTCGCATTACAACTTTTGAACCTAATGGAGAAATCCCTTTTACAGTACTTAACATTTTCCCATACGGTACAGTCGAGGTCACTCATTCCAAATTCGGCACGTTTAAGGTAAATAGTACTCGTCTAAAACCTTATTTTGATAAAATTAATAGCAGGAATGAGGAGTGTAAACTCCTCACACCACTATGACCATGCAGTAGAGAGGTAAGTCTAGCTTAGACTATAAGTAAGCGCTTCTCGAGAGGCAACCCGAGCACTAACAGTGTTGATTTCTTTAAAATTTTGGTCTAAATCATTAACTGAGTCCTTGAACACAGGTTTTCCAAATCCACACGAACAAGCACACGGGGTGCTTATTTTAGCTCATACCACGGGCAGCGACATAGCCGTGCTCATACCACGGGCGGCGACACAGCCGTGCGATATGGCCGTGTGAAAATAGAGCAAATTTTCCCAAAACACAGGATTCGATACGTTGCCACGAGCGTGTGACACGCTCGTGTCTATAAGCCATGGTAGAAACTGAGAAATTAACACGAGTACGCGACATGCCCGTGCCTAACACCCGTGGTTGAAACTGTGAACATAAAACGATCGTACGCACATATACATATGCGTGGGAGAAGCAAACGAAGCAGGACACGGCCGTGCGACATGGCCGTGTGCACCAACACGGCCAAGGAACACGGGCGTGGGCCAAATTCCAAACGCACCCAAATTTGAAAATCACGAAACACACGAGCTGAAATAAGGGCACACGGGTGTGCCCCACGGCCGTGTTCCCCAAAATCTATATAAAACCCCACTATTCATCATCCATTTCCCCAAAAAAACCCTAACCCTAGTCGTTGCAATCTTTCCCCCACCGACCGGCCACCCCTAACTCTCTTTTCTTCTTCCATTTTCTCCCCTCTCTTGTCTCTCTTTCCCCTCTTCTCACCCTTGCGCGCCCTCACTGCGAATCACACGACCTCACTACCCATGCCCGTGGCCATCACACCAGCGCCACTGTCGCTGCCATCTGCTGCATGTTGACGTCGCACTCCTCCTCTGTCAAGCACCACCATCGTTCATTAGTCATTTGTTTTCCTTTCACCCTATTATATTTTACTTCTTTCTAATTCTTGACTTATACTTGTTTTATCCTTAGTAATTTGCATGCTTAATAATTCTTATTTATGATTCATTATTCCCAATTTTATTAATCATGAAGATTTACTTAGTCATTAGGTTCCTAATTTTAGTGGCGTATCAGTCTCTGCTTATTTAGTTGTTCATCCTTATAATACTATTATTGCTTATTATCAGTTTAGGACAATTCTTAAAATTTTTTTAGTAATCACTATTTCTAGTATTAGCTACTATAACTTCATTGATCTTTTAGCATTCTCTTGGTTTAGCCTTAACACTCTGTCCATCTTATATTTAGCCCGTTGATATCACCACACTTTTAGCATGCTTGAATGTGTACCCATATTATCTTACTAGCAAGTCATTATTGTAGGAATTATTGTTGACTTAATCTTTTCTTCTTGCAGGTATACCATGTCAAATCCACGTGGTAAGAAAACCGCCGTCCCCACCTCAAAGAAGCGAAAAGGAGCAACATCCTCTTCGGGTCCTACCACCGAGATCCGACACCCATTCCTCTAATTTCCATCGGGACCACAAGAGGAACTATTTCAGATACTACGGGCTCGACCCTTAGGTGTGGGTCATTGCATTCATTGGACTGCCCTAGAGCAGATCCAACTTGCTGACGCAGTCTGAACTCTCCTGACAACTGACCTGTGGGGGCTCTTCTTTGAGATCTTCTAATCGACGTACCTCGAGCTCACACTCGAACTTTGTTCGACCTTTCACCTTCAAGTCGTTATGATAGAGTTTTGGTGATCTTGGAAGGGTCCAGCTCCATCTCAGCGGTTTAGTTCGCCAGTTGAGCGTGCCTGAGTTTAATGTCGCCTTAGGACTATACACGAAGAAGTTCATAGACGACGACAATTTCGACAACCTCCATCGCCACATCCACTATTCTCCTTCAAATTGCTGGAAGGCCCTAGTCCCTGCTTCGGCCACTTATGACCCTAGCAGCTCCAAGGCATTTGCTCTCGTCCCATCACTGAGATACTTACACGCTATCCTAGCCCACACCTTGACAGGACGGCGAGAGAGTACTAGCATCGTCAACACTAACGACGCCTATTTTTTATGGAGCATGGCACATGGGCACATATTCGACCTTGCTTATTTCATCGCCCTCGCCATTCAACATCAGACACTGTAGAATAGGAAGGGAGTCATTTCTATCGGCCCTTATCTGACTCGCCTGGCGCGGTACTTCGGTCTCCTAAATACGGCCCCATCGGTCAGATGTCCCCACAGGGCATCTCGAGTATGCTCCATATGAGGATGATCGAGCGATGATGTGGATTTGATCCTCCCCAATACCGCCTCATCTAGTTAGCCGAATAAGAGGACCCACAGGACATTACTGATAATGTCCCACCACCTCATGAGGATCCACCCTCTCAGCCACCACCTATTTATCTTCCATTTCATGCGGCTGCTTCACTCTCTAACATCTCTGAGCGTCTCACTCGATTCGACCAGTAATGTTTTCAGTGCTTTGATCACATTGATGCAACCTTACATC
This sequence comes from Gossypium hirsutum, assembly GCF_007990345.1. Classification (NCBI taxonomy): domain Eukaryota; kingdom Viridiplantae; phylum Streptophyta; class Magnoliopsida; order Malvales; family Malvaceae; genus Gossypium; species Gossypium hirsutum. The sequence continues at coordinate 31,173,028 of NC_053436.1, forward strand.
AGATTTGTCAGGACCTTCACATCTCATCGCCACCCCTACCTCGCAAACCATCTAGCGATAAAGATTTTTGAAGATTTTTATTTATTATCTTTATGTTTTTACTTTTATCTTTTTAAAACTAATTTTTATTTTATTTCTCTTTAATTTTATTTTTACTTCATCCTTAGGTTTTAAAATTTATATTAAGCAATTTATGTTTCGGCCATTTCTTTACGAGTAATCATGCTACTTTATATTTCCTAAAGAGTTATTGATTCTATCGCAGTTATAAAGAGCTCCAAAGCTCACTATTACTTAGGAATTTGCAACTCCAAGGGAAAAGGTCCGCCACGACTGCCATGTCTTGCTCGACCACCACGATAACCTCTTCGCTGGACACTGTGGTTGTAAGACCCAACCTCTACCACCACTGGAGTATCCTCCTCCAATCTCACCCTTGCCTTAGCCGATTACTTTCCATAACTCCAATTCAAGGATTCCATCTAACATTCAGGAAGTTTCACTTCTTTCCCTATCTTATGATCTTATATCTATATTTTTCAGTAAGTCTATCTTTGTACATTGAGGACAGTGTACATCTTAAGTGTGGGGGCATTATTTAATTCATTATCAGAAAAAATCCCTGAATTTTGTCTTATTCTCACAAGACTCACTCAAATCACTATTAAACTGAATTTTGATTAATTTATGATTTTTATTGATATGTCTTGAATTAAAACATAGGCATTTATGCATTGATTGTTTAAACTTTAAGGAATTAAAGAATCAAGCATGATAAGTTGATTTTTGAGAATTAAAAATTTTTAGGTTGTTTCCCCAAGTTTAGGTATTATCTTGAGTTAAACTTCACAGATTTAACATCAAAAAGCCATAATTTTTGTGAGATCTTGAGCCTTTAGAGCATATATTATTTCTTTCATGCTCACTTTTATTGTTGCTATGAGTGCGTCAATATTGATTTGTTATTCAAGAACTTGCTTCGATTCTGCATGTCAAGACCACACTATTTGATTTGATATGTCGAAATGATAAAGGCACTTAGGTTTAACCCACTTACTCCATAAAAGTCTACCCTTATAATTAACCCTTAGTGAACCCCCTTGAGCCTAACAAGCCATTCATTGATTTACCCTCAATATTAACCCATAACTCATTATTGTTGAAATCCCCTCATTTGATCCCTATTTTTGTCGATATTTGATTTGAATAAATTACTTAGCTATGTTTATTTTTGATAGTTAGAAAAGTTCTATGTTATTTTGATTTGTTCTTAAATATATATATACATACATACATATTAGTAGTAATTTTTTTGTTTTTGAGCTTAAGTAGTTAATTTCATATTCCATGAAGAAAAACTGAATTCTAGGATCTTTTAATTAGGAATGTAATTTGTCAATTTTAGTATTTTTCTAGTTAGGTAATTTTTCAATTCAATCTCGATTCCAACCTTTTCTTTCAGCTTGTTACCACACCCCCTAACCAAAGCCACATTAGAACCCTCTAAAGACCTTTTGATTGATGTATCATCTAAATATATAGTGGTGGAGATTTGTTTTTAATGCAAGCCTATGGTAATAAATTTTCTTATTGACTGTTGAGTGCTAAATTTATTGTCCTTAAACACCTCGAGTGATTTGAGTGAATCTTTAGTGAGGATGTGAAACTCTGTGATATTTTGAATCAAAAGTGATTACTTAGATGAAGGGAGACACCTATGTTTTCGTGATAAAATGCTCAACTTGGAATGTTTGAAACTTTGATGTTCTTCGAGTTGAATTTTCAATGTATGATTACTTATGGATTATTTTGAGATACTATTGATGAGAATTATAAGTTGAGAAGAATTTATTTTGATTGAGAGTTGAGGATTTTGCTTGAGGACAAGCAACCGCTTAAGTGTGGTATTTGATAAGTCGTAATTTATACATATTTTTATCTCATGCTTAGCATATTTTTGGATGAATTATCATTATATTTTTGGAATTTGATGCTCCTAATCTTTTAATTTCATGTTTTATACTTAGGTGAGCATATGAGAGAAAAAGAGCGAGAAACGGGCCAAAAACGGAGAAAATGGGTCAACGTGGAAAATCAACACGGCCTGGACTTCCTCACACGGGTAGACCACACACCTGTGTCAATTTAATAGATTGTAACATGGCCTAAGCCACACCACATGGCCGTGTCTATTTAGCAGACTCTAAACACTGCCTAAGCCACCTCACACGGGCGCGTCTCTGTCGAGCCAAAGTCTGGTCCTATTCAGAAAAGGCCACTCTTAAGGGTTTTGAAGCATTCTAAAGCCTATATAAACACCCCAAGAGATACCTAGAAAAGAACACATAGAGTAGGAGGCAAGGAATTACTCGAAGAAAGCCGATTGATCCATCTCAGAATCTGGATTCTCTTTCAAGGCTGAAGATCTCCCTTCAATTTCCTTCAGGGGTTTTTGGGTTTTCTTTATATTTTGTTATTATTATTCTTCTGAGATGTTTCCTTTTACATTTATGAACTAAGTCCCCTAAATACCTAAGGGGAATGAAACCTAAGACGGATCTTGTTATTATTTTCTGAATTATATGATAAATACTTGATTTGTTCTTAATTATGTGTTCTTAATTCTTGTTTTAATATTCCAGGATATTGATTAAAGTGTTGATGTGCTTATTCAGATGAGCAAAAGTCCCTGTCTAAGAGTAGATCTTGCGTAATTAAGTGGAGTTGATTGCAACCCTAGACATAGGGCAACATAAATCTGCCGGATTAGGGTCAAACCTAATAAGGGAATCCATACGTCGAGTTAATGCAACACTTGGTGTTTTAATTAGAAAGAGATTTCAATGAATCAACCTAGGGTTAGACGTTGTTAGTCTCGAGAGAGATAAGATATAACTTAGGGATTTCTACGGATCGAGTCAAGTGAATAAATCATCTAGTTCAGAGTCAAGTAACAAGTGAAGTCTAGGTGGATTTTTCCTTGGGTATTGTCCAAATCAATCAGTTTTCCCAAAAGTATTTCCCCAATTTTCTTCCTGTGCATTCTTAGTTTAGTTAATTAGTTTAGATAAAGTAAATCCCCTTATTTTTAGGCTAGATAATAAAAAGAAAGTTAATACTAGTTCTTTTAGTTCCTGTGGGCTCGACATTCCGGTCTTGCTATAAACTATACTACTGTTTGATAGGTGCGCTTGCCTTCATCGTGATAATACTTAGTTTTCAAGTACGATCAATCATAAATATAAAACTTATCACGCATACACCATTTCATACGAAATCTTATCAAATACTGACTTATGCAGTTTTTAAAACTTAATGTCGTGAAATCAAGGCATGCAAATCAGAATAAAATCCCTAAAGTAAAGTCTCATTCCACAGTACCATAATTTAACATAAAAAGTCCCAATAGTAATAGAGTCCATAAAATCCAAATCATAAATAAAAAGTACATATTTAAAAAAAATTCAAGAGCATCACCGACGACCGCATCGAGTCCTAACCACGAGGTTTATCTAAAACACATAAGTAAAGTGGGCAAGCTTTAAAGAGCCCAGTGTGATTTCAACACAAATATAATCGCATACATATCAAAATATCGATCTCAACATATCAATCATCATAATAATCACAAGTTCTAACACTGATACTTATGCATGAACATGTCGATGCATATTTTAAAACGATGCACATTTTATAAAATTTCCTATTCATCTTCTCTACACGCCAATATCGAGTTCTCTAGAACCTGTCCATCCAATAACACACTATTTGTGGACAAGCCACCACATAATTGCCAATAAAAACCACATAATCATAGATAAACTGCCACATAACTTCCACCTTTCACAAAGTCCACCCCATGCATGTGATATGGCCATTTGTCAAATTTAACATATATAAATTCACTTTTCACATTTTTCATGTAATAATGCTAATAATCTCATATAAAACATATTTCTCAATTTTACACATATGCATGTAAACATGCTCACAATTTCATATATCACATAATATTCGCTTTTTATTCACTTGGCATATTCATATTAAATCATAGATCTCATTACATACATATACATAACACGTATTTAAATCATCACATATCAATTAAGCCATACATCACGTAACATGGAGATGAAATTTGCATACATGTTATCATCACAAACATCAATACATCACAAATCATAGTTTTCATGAACTCATAATTCAGTTTCACTACTTGGATTTCCTTTTAATGAGTTTTTCAACTCTGTTTTGAGTACTTAGTGTACTCTCAATTAATTATTTATTAGCATATTATTAAAAATGAAAGCGACATATCATAGTCAAATTAAAGATTTAGATCACACACCTTATATTGTAAATCCAATTGCCACAATCCTTAATAGTGATTTCACTCGATCTATCTCGCAAAACAAGCTAACACAAAAATAATGATTCTTCATTAAGATTCATTGATGATATTTTGTTACTTAAAAGGTTGACTATTAAAAGTCTCCTCAACACTTACCTCACGTTCTAAGACTCATGAAAGAAGGATTTCCAATTGTGAAGTTAGGGGTCTCCCCTTTGAGTATCGTTCGGCCCTTCAAAATTTCATATGAAATCGTATTAGTATAACAATAATTAAATAATAATAAAATATTATGTTAAAACTATGGCATAATACCATTCGGCCAAATTATGGGATCTTTAAGTGAAGGATTTACGATCTAAATAACCACAGTTACACTTGATTCAACACGGAATGATCGAATAATCGAGAAAGGAATGAGATTGGCAATTTGAGTGATCTAAAATAATTGATAGAGTAAAGAAAAAAATGTGATTTTTAATCACTAAGAGAATCGGTAAAAGAAATAGGAAAAAAAACGAAGAATTTTGGTCACTGGCTGCAGTGACGGTGGTCCAGCGATGGTTCAGCGGTTATCCAATGACGGTGGAGTGGCGATCCAATGATAGTAAAGGGCTATAGGGGTTTAGTGAAGAAGAGGGGGTGAAAGGAGTAAGAAAAAAATAAGATAGGGGAGGAAAAAGGATCCGCGGTGGCTCACAGCTATAGAAGAGAGGATGAGCGAAAAGGGGTGGTGCTAATGGTGACTAAAAGGACACTTGATGGTGGCACAAAGACTGGTTGTGGTGGTAGAAAAATAAAATTTAAATAAAAGGGTGGTGGCTCTTTTTCAAGTGGAGAGAAAATGAAGGTGAAAGAAAATGAAAAAAAATGAGAATATGGGAGAATGAGGGAGATAGGGACAACAATGGGTGTGGTAAACTTGGTCAACTATTAACAAGTTCATTGAATCATAGCAAATAGGAAAGAATGAAGTGAAAAGAAAAAGAGGGAACATTGGAGCATAAAGAAGATCATGTTTCCCAACTTACGATAAGTTTGACTCGTAAAAGGGGAAATGAATCAAACTAAACATGGTAACAATGGGGTGGACGACAAGCACATTATGCACATGGAAATTGTGTTAAAAAAATTAAATAAAAAGATGAGAACAAAAGGACTTAAACTTAGGACCTTTGGGATAACTTAGGAGCACTTAACCACTTGACTTCTTAACTTCCTTGTTTTAATTCCTACCACATTTATTTTAAACATGGTGTGGCATTTTCTAAGGTTTTAGGAAAAATTGCACCACATAGAAAATAGTGTGAGGGAAGGGATTCGAACACAAGTCATCATGGATAGCTCCACTACTACTCAACCACTACACTTGATATTTATTAATATCAAAAGATCATCTAAAATAAATAAATAAAATTCAGGCAACCACTCTTTCGGTTCATTAAATTAATTTCTACTAACTCAGTTTTTGGGATGTGACATGAAAGGTTATTGTTGCGTCTTAATAATGGTAAATGAGCATATTGGGATTAATGACTTTGTGAATTAGCCTATTGAGTTTTCATATTGCTTATTATCTTTATTAAGTTTATGCATCCTTATGACTTATATTATGTTTGAATTGTTCAGATTATAAAAATACCACTGAGATATAATCAGTACGATTTTTTTTTTCATACGTAGGTTAGGTACTTAATGATTTTATCGTTAACTCAGCATCCAGCAGAAATCCCAAACTCAAATGTTGGTGAATTGTTTATTTTGGTCTTGGCAAGTACTTAAGATGTGTTATACTTCTTATGTTCATTTTGAGTTTCGTTGTCTCTTAAAGGTTATGTAAATATGTATAAATATGATGGAAATGGTCATTTTGTTGATAGCTTGATGTTTCCTTTAGTTATTTGCTTAATGTCTTCATGGACGAAGTGGTATATGTTAGGCACTATGTTTGGTTAATGCTCGGACTTGGTTTGATTCGTGAGATGCCTAGATTATGTCTTAGTATGGGATTAGTACAAGTCATGATTATATTTATGTTATACTTAAAAGTTTTGGTTGTGACAGCCCAAAATTGACTCTAGTCGGGAAGTGGTTTCGGGACCACAAAACCGAGTTACAAGAAAATTTATTTTAATTTTAATTGCATATATTAAATGTGGTAGTGTATGTGTGGAAATAATAAAGGTTTAAAATTAGCCTTAGGAATGTGGATTTTCATGAAAGGACTTAGTTGAGAAATTTAGAAAAGATGATAGATAAATTGAAAGGATTAAATAATAACAAGGTGAGAAAGTATGGATTTGCATGTCAAAATGCCCTTAATTCATGAAGTGGCCGGCCATGTGATGATGGTCCTCCATTAAGTCAAGTTAAATACAATTTTATAATGGTAAATGATAAAATAATCTAAATAGAAACATAAATTAATAAGAAATGGAAGGTGGGAGAGTGTCATCTTCTCCTTGCAAAACCGAACATAAAGGAAGAAGGAAAGAAAAATGGTTAAAAAGCATTCGATCAACTTAAGGGATTAATCAAGGTAAGATTGCATGTTATTTTTCATTAAATTTTGTTAAATTTAGTTAATAGACAAATCCATATTATAACCCATAGGGTGATTTCTCTATTTGGTGAAAAAAAATGGGCATTCGGATGTGATCGTTAGATGTTAAGAGGATAGTGTTTGATGCTTTGGAATGGAATATTAGAAAGATGAGTAATGAAATAGCTAATAGATATATGAACCTTGGTATGATATTATGGATAGATGTGGAGTTTTTGGTAGTAGAAACATTCGGCCAAATTATTATGTGGAGGAACTATGTGCTCAAATGAAATGAAAAAAAAAATGATATTGCATCGAAATTGTATATTCGGCATTTAAAATTAAGTACATAGGTGATGTTAGATTGATCTTGCATATTCGGCTATATAGTATGCACATTGGTGAAATTTCTTTGATTCTATACAATCGACCAAATGAGGAGGTTGGTTTACAAAGTTGAGTTTGATTCATAATTATGTATATTTGAATGTAATCATATTGGCATAATATTATTTTGGAAGGGATAATACATTTGGCTTTGAGATATAATATGAACATTAGTTGAGACTTGGATGTCTTGAACAAGGATGATTGTAAAAAAAAAATGGAATTATTAAATTTATATATATATATAGGTATCTTGCAAGGTAAATTAAATTACTAAACTTATTTATTTAATCAAGCTCAAGAATCCAAAGGAGGGGAATCAAGCAAAGGCAAAGCAAAGAATATTGAGTAGTTGATTGGGAATCACTTCATCCGACCTAAGGTAAGTCATTAAGCATATATTTTGTATCAATTTAAATGGTTATAACGTCTATGTAATGATGCTGAATGGAACGATAAATATATATATTTATACATGTATGCATGGGGTGATGAAAGTATTGAATAAAAAGAAAAGAGGTGAGATGAATTGAGTTGTTGGTTTAGGCACTAAGTGTGCGGGTGTAAACATTTATGATCATGAGATTGGCACTAAGTGTGCGGGTTTAAATTGTACAGCACTAAGTGTGCGAGTTTACAGTATATGGCACTAAGTGTGCGCGGTTGATTATTAAGCACTATGTGTGCGAACCCAATATATATTTTCTATAAATTATTTACATTAAGGGTGCGACTTTACCAAGTCGATTTTGGACAGCGGAAAAAGGTAAGTGTGCGAACTTGAAATGCATGGTACTAAGTGTGTGAGTTTAAAGTGCATGGCACTGAGTGTGCGTGGGTGATTACTAAACATTATGTGTGCAACCCAATATATATTTTCCATAAATTATTTACACGAAGGGTGCGGCTTTACCGAGTCAATTTTGGACAGCGGAAAAGGTAAGTACCTTGAGTTCATGGCTAATAGGCGCTATGTTTATATTTGGAGTTGAGCTTGATAAGTTTTGAACCTATGTGACGATTATAGTTGAAGTCACGTACATAAGGTTCATTGTGGAATAGGTGAAAGTTCGTTTAATTGTATGATTATAACGAAAATGAAATGATGTATGAAAGGTCAATGTAGGACTTGGTATGAGATTGAACCATAGGGTTTAAGGAACTATGGTATAGTTTGGTATGGATGGAGTACTTAACCTCATTTCATTGTTTCCTGTTGTGATAATTTTATTAATGGATGGTTGTGGAATGCTTATGGCTTACTGAGTTATATACTCATTCGGTGTTTGCTTGTCACCTATTCTAGGTTTCTTGGACTCGTCTCTTTTTGCGTGATCGTGCCGTCGTCGAAGTCATCACACCGGCTAGCAACCTTTGGTACTTTCTTCTTAGTTGGTCTAGGAGAACATTTCGGCATGTATAGGCTATTATGTTATGTTTGAACTTTGGTATGTAAACTTTTAGCCATGCGAAAATGGTATAAATGTTCGGTTGGATTTGGTTTTATAACGTTAGGTCGTAAGTCTTGGTAATACGATCTTTATGTCATGGTTGATTATTTTTGGTGTTAAAATTTATGTTATGGCAAAAGTGTAGTAGGGGGGGGATGTTTGACAATGATTAGCCTTTGGTATGGCTAGTCATGATTATAATTTTGTGATATGTATGATGAATTACTAGTTAGATCAATAAGAAATCACTAAATGGACATAGTTGCTTCAGTAACAGATGCTGGCAGCAGCAGTGACGTGGGATTGAAAAATTACAACAATTAGTAGGAATGGAATTAAATAGTGGATAAATTATGTAATCGAAGCTCGATGAGTCTATTTTCATATAGAAGTAACGAAACAATCATATGGACAGTATGTTAAGAGATATTCAGGTTCTCGCGAGACAGGGCCAGAACGGTTTCTGGGTTCCCTGTTCCGACTTTGTAAATTTATTATGAATTAACCAGAGATAATTAGGAGCCATGCCATATATGTATAGATTCCTCTTTGAGTCTAGTTTCTATAGAAATAAACGGCATCAGTATTGAAGCTCTGTACAGGGAGATATCCAGGTCGTAATGCACAAAGGTCAGTGTAGTCGACCCCAGTAACATGGGAGAATTTGACTAATAAACTGTACTAATTGACCCGACCAAAAATTCTAGAAAAAAATATGTAGATGGGCATATGAGCCTAGTTTCAGGGAAAATTCACAGAACTGGATTTCGAGTCCCAGAGCTCAAGATATGATTTTTAAAGTGACTAGTACGCAGATTGGCAGCTTGTCGGGAAAAATTTTTAATAAGTGGTTTGAAGTCTGTTAACACCTCGTGTTCGACTCCGGCGACGGTCTCGGGTTCGGGGTGTCACATTTGATTGGTATCAGAGCTATGGTTTAGTCGGTTCTAGGACTACCATAGCACGTATGAGTCTAGCTATACATGCCTTAATGTTAATGTTTAAATGTGTGATGACTTCTGACGGTTAAAATTTTGTTTTGGTTAGTAAATGGATCCCGGTGTAGAGAGAACCTTGGCGGATGACGTTGAAAGTGTAGCGGCTGCTCCTGCACAAGGGACGCCGCCTGTTGAACCTCAGTCATCTGCGAATAATCAAGGTGAGGGGGCTAAACAAGCCTTCTTTACCATGATGAATGAGTGGGTCGCGCAATATGCCCGAACCAATCCGGCTGTCCAACAATTCCCGAATTTGAATAATCCACCCCAAGAGCCCGTAATGCCATCAGTTGCTGATCCTGTGAGGCTGAGTAAACCACCTGTAGACTTGATTAGGAAGCGCGGGGCTGAGGAGTTCAAGGCCATAGTTACTGATGATGCCGAAAGGGCCGAGTTCTGGCTTGATAACACAATTCGGGTGTTCGATGAACTGTCATGCACACCCGATGAATGTCTAAAGTGTGCTATATCTTTGTTGCGAGACTCAGCCTACTACTGGTGGAGGACCTTGATTTCCATAGTCCCAAACGAACGAGTTACTTGGGATTTCTTCCAAGCGGAATTTCGAAAGAAATATATTAGTCAACGGTTCATCGATCAAAAGCGTAAGGAATTCTTGGAACTCAAGCAAGGCCGTATGACAGTATCTGAGTACGAACATGAATTCGTAAGGCTCAGTAGGTATGCCCGGGAGTGTGTAGCTGATGAGGTTGCTATGTGCAAAAGATTTGAAGAAGGATTGAATGAAGATTTAAAGCTACTAGTGGGTATTCTGGAGATAAAAGAATTCGTGACACTAGTCGAACGAGCCTGCAAGGCGGAAGAACTTGGAAAGGGGAAGAAGAAGGCTGAATTTGAAGCTAGAGACTATCGTAAAAGATCGACGGGTAAAGCTCCGTTCTCAGCTGTAAAGAAGTTCAGGGAGGACACTAATAAGTCGAGGATGACTGCGGGAATTTCCATCAGAGCACGACCATCGACGGACTCCCGAACTACTTCGGTAGCTAGTGTGGGCAATAATCGTCTAGAGAGACCTGAGTGTCCCCAATGTGGAAGACGACACATAGGTCAATGTTGGGGTAAGTCTATTAACAGGGCCTGTTACGGATGCGGTTCGAAGGACCACTTCATTAGAGATTGCACGGAGCTTGATGAGAAGAATAAGGTTCAAGGTGCAAGACCTAGTGGAGTGACAACTAGAGGTAGACCACCGAGAATTTTAGGAGGTAGGGGTGGTAGTCAGAGAGGGGTCTCTGATACGGCTGTTCGAGCCGAGAACCGTACTCCTGCTAGAGCATATGCCATTCGCGCACGAGAGGAGGCATCCTCCCCTGACGTCATCACTGGTACCTTCACTCTCTTTGATACTAATGTGATTGCATTGATTGACCCTGGCTCTACTCATTCATATGTATGTGAAACCTTAGCATCCAGTAAGACTCTACCTGTTGAGTCTATTGAGTTCGTAATTCGGGTGTCAAATCCCTTGGGTCATTACGTGCTTGTCGACAAAGTGTGTAAGAGATGTCCCCTAGTAATTCGAGGTTCTTGTTTTCCGGCGGACTTGATGCTTCTGCCGTTTGATGAATTTGATGTTATTCTTGGTTTGGATTGGCTGACCGCGCATGATGCGGTTGTGAATTGCAAAAGCAAAACTATTGATTTAAGGTGCGCAAATAACGAAGTAATCCGAGTTGAGTCTACGGATTTGGAGGGGTTGCCAGCTGTAATATCAGCAATGTTGGCCCAGAAATATGTAAGAAAAGGGTGCGAAGCATACCTTGCGTATGTACTTGATGATAAAGAATTAGAAAAGAAACCCGAAACTGTGCGGGTGGTTTGTGAATACCCGGATGTTTTTCCTGAAGAATTACCGGGTTTACCACCTGTTCGGGAGGTAGAGTTTGGTATTGAACTTGTACCTGGAACTACGCCAATTTCGATAGCTCCGTATCGTATGGCACCAACCGAGTTAAAGGAATTGAAAGCTCAATTGCAAGAGTTGATGGATAGAGGTTTCGCTCGACCAAGTTTCTCACCTTGGGGTGCACCAGTATTGTTCGTGAAAAAGAAGGACGGAACCATGAGGTTGTGCATTGACTATCGTCAGTTGAATAAAGTGACCATAAAGAATAAATATCCGTTACCGCGTATTGATGATTTGTTTGATCAATTAAAGGGAGCCTCAGTGTTTTCAAAGATAGATTTGAGATCGGGTTATTATCAGTTGCGGATTCGAGATTCGGACGTACCCAAAACTGCTTTCAGAACGAGGTACGGTAACTACGAGTTCTTAGTGATGCCATTCGGGCTCACTAATGCCCCTGCGGTATTTATGGATTTGATGAATCGGATCTTCAGACCCTATTTGGATCGGTTCGTAGTTGTGTTCATTGATGACATCTTGGTCTATTCAAGAGATGAGACCGAACATGCTGAACACCTGAGATTAGCGTTGCAAATTTTGCGGGATAAGCAGTTATATGCGAAGTTCAGTAAGTGTGAGTTCTGGTTAAGAGAGGTTAGCTTCTTGGGTCATGTGGTATCCGCATCGGGTATTCGAGTTGACCCGAGCAAAATTTCAGCCATACTTAATTGGAAGCCTCCAAGAAATGTTACCGAAGTTCGGAGCTTCCTGGGGCTCACCGGTTATTACCGACGATTTGTAAAAGGTTTCTCGATGATAGCCACACTAATGACGAAGCTACTTCAAAAGGATGCTAAGTTCGAATGGACGGAGAAATGTCAGAAAAGCTTCGATCAACTGAAAACTCATTTGACTGAAGCTCCAATTTTAGTGCAACCCGAATCAGGCAAAGAGTTTGTCATTTATAGTGACGCATCCCTACTCGGGTTGGGTTGCGTATTGATGCAAGAAGGTCGAGTTGTGGCCTATGCGTCGAGACAATTGAAGCCACACGAGAGAAATTATCCAACCCATGATCTCGAACTAGCCGCCATCGTATTTGCTTTGAAAATATGGCGACATTATTTGTTTGGCGAAAAGTGCCATGTATTTTCGGATCACAAAAGTCTCAAATATTTGATGACTCAAAGAGACTTAAATCTGCGACAAAGACGTTGGCTTGAGTTGTTGAAAGATTACGAGCTTGTCATTGATTACCACCCGGGAAAGGCTAATGTGGTTGCGGACGGCTTAAGCCGAAAATCGCTGTTTGCTTTACGAGCGATGAATGTGCACTTGTCTATTCTACCCGACAATGTGTTAGTAGCTGAATTAAAAGCCAAACCATTATTGATTCATCAAATTCGTGAAGCCCAGAAAGTTGATGATGAATTGGTTGCAAAACGGGCTGAGTGTGTTCCGAACAAGGAATCGGAGTTTCAAATGGATGACGATGATTGTTTGAGGTTCAGAAGTCGTTTGTGTGTTCCAAGGAATTCGAAACTTATTTCGATGATTTTGAATGAGGCTCATAGTGGCCGAATGTCTATCCACCCGGGTAGTACTAAAATGTACAACGATCTGAAACGTCAATTTTGGTGGCCGGGCATGAAGCGAGACATTTCTGAATTTGTTTCAAGGTGTTTGATATGTCAACAAGTAAAAGCGGAACATCAAGTGCCATCTGGATTACTTCAACCAATCATGATACCCGAATGGAAATGGGATCGAGTGACAATGGACTTTGTGTCTGGGTTACCTCTGACTCAGAATAAGAAAGACTCGGTATGGGTTATTGTTGATAGATTGACCAAGTCTGCTCATTTTATCCCTGTCCGTACAGATTTTTCGCTCGATAAATTGGCAGAAATATACATCTCCCAAATTGTTCGATTGCATGGTGTACCTATTTCTATCGTGTCAGATAGAGACCCAAGATTTACATCGCGATTTTGGAAGAAATTGCAAGAAGCTTTGGGTACCAAGCTGCATTTTAGCACTGCTTTTCACCCCCAAACCGATGGTCAATCTGAACGAACAATTCAGATACTCGAGGATATGTTGAGATGTTGCGTCTTAGAGTTCTGTGGTTCATGGGAAAGATATTTGCCTTTGATTGAATTTCCTTATAACAATAGCTTTCAATCAAGCATTAAGATGGCACCTTACGAGGCTTTATACGGTCGCAAGTGCCGTACCCCATTATTTTGGACTGAACTTAGTGAAAGTAAAATTTTTGGGGTTGATTTGATTAAGGATGCCGAGCAGAAAGTCCGAGTAATTCGCGAAAGTTTGAAAGCCTCTTCGGATCGTCAAAAGTCGTATGCGGATTTGAAAAGAAAAGACATTGAATATCAGGTTGGAGATAAAGTATTTCTCAAAGTTTCACCCTGGAAGAAGGTGCTTAGATTTGGTCGTAAGGGCAAATTGAGTCCGAGGTTCATCGGTCCGTACGAAGTGTCCGAACGAGTTGGACCAGTTGCATACCGATTAATTTTACCCCCTGAGCTTGAAAAGATTCACAATGTTTTCCATGTCTCGATGCTTCGACGATATAGGTCCGACCCGTCACACGTAATCACTCCATCTGAGATCGAGATTCAGCCTAACTTGAGTTATGAAGAAGAACCGGTTCGCATTTTGATGCGTGAAGTAAAAGAGTTGCGAAATAAGAAAATCCCATTAGTGAAGGTGTTGTGGCATAAACACGGAATTGAAGAAGCCACTTCGGAACTTGAGGACTCTATGAAGGATCGATATCCAAAATTATTCACCGGTAAGATTTTCGGGGACGAAAATTTCTTGAGTGGGGGAGAGTTGTGACAGCCCAAAATTGACTCTAGTCGGGAAGTGGTTTCGGGACCACAAAACCGAGTTACAAGAAAATTTATTTTAATTTTAATTGCATATATTAAATGTGGTAGTGTATGTGTGGAAATAATAAAGGTTTAAAATTAGCCTTAGGAATGTGGATTTTCATGAAAGGACTTAGTTGAGAAATTTAGAAAAGATGATAGATAAATTGAAAGGATTAAATAATAACAAGGTGAGAAAGTATGGATTTGCATGTCAAAATGCCCTTAATTCATGAAGTGGCCGGCCATGTGATGATGGTCCTCCATTAAGTCAAGTTAAATACAATTTTATAATGGTAAATGATAAAATAATCTAAATAGAAACATAAATTAATAAGAAATGGAAGGTGGGAGAGTGTCATCTTCTCCTTGCAAAACCGAACATAAAGGAAGAAGGAAAGAAAAATGGTTAAAAAGCATTCGGTCAACTTAAGGGATTAATCAAGGTAAGATTGCATGTTATTTTTCATTAAATTTTGTTAAATTTAGTTAATAGACAAATCCATATTATAACCCATAGGGTGATTTCTCTATTTGGTGAAAAAAAAATGGGCATTCGGATGTGATCGTTAGATGTTAAGAGGATAGTGTTTGATGCTTTGGAATGGAATATTAGAAAGATGAGTAATGAAATAGCTAATAGATATATGAACCTTGGTATGATATTATGGATAGATGTGGAGTTTTTGGTAGTAGAAACATTCGGCCAAATTATTATGTGGAGGAACTATGTGCTCAAATGAAATGAAAAAAAAATGATATTGCATCGAAATTGTATATTCGGCATTTAAAATTAAGTACATAGGTGATGTTAGATTGATCTTGCATATTCGGCTATATAGTATGCACATTGGTGAAATTTCTTTGATTCTATACAATCGACCAAATGAGGAGGTTGGTTTACAAAGTTGAGTTTGATTCATAATTATGTATATTTGAATGTAATCATATTGGCATAATATTATTTTGGAAGGGATAATACATTTGGCTTTGAGATATAATATGAACATTAGTTGAGACTTGGATGTCTTGAACAAGGATGATTGTAAAAAAAAAATGGAATTATTAAATTTATATATATATAGGTATCTTGCAAGGTAAATTAAATTACTAAACTTATTTATTTAATCAAGCTCAAGAATCCAAAGGAGGGGAATCAAGCAAAGGCAAAGCAAAGAATATTGAGTAGTTGATTGGGAATCACTTCATCCGACGTAAGGTAAGTCATTAAGCATATATTTTGTATCAATTTAAATGGTTATAACGTCTATGTAATGATGCTGAATGGAACGATAAATATATATATTTATACATGTATGCATGGGGTGATGAAAGTATTGAATAAAAAGAAAAGAGGTGAGATGAATTGAGTTGTTGGTTTAGGCACTAAGTGTGCGGGTGTAAACATTTATGATCATGAGATTGGCACTAAGTGTGCGGGTTTAAATTGTACAGCACTAAGTGTGCGAGTTTACAGTACATGGCACTAAGTGTGCGCGGTTGATTATTAAGCACTATGTGTGCGAACCCAATATATATTTTCTATAAATTATTTACATTAAGGGTGCGACTTTACCGAGTCGATTTTGGACAGCGGAAAAAGGTAAGTGTGCGAACTTGAAATGCATGGTACTAAGTGTGTGAGTTTAAAGTGCATGGCACTGAGTGTGCGTGGGTGATTACTAAACATTATGTGTGCAACCCAATATATATTTTCCATAAATTATTTACACGAAGGGTGCGGCTTTACCGAGTCAATTTTGGACAGCGGAAAAGGTAAGTACCTTGAGTTCATGGCTAATAGGCGCTATGTTTATATTTGGAGTTGAGCTTGGTAAGTTTTGAACCTATGTGACGATTATAGTTGAAGTCACGTACATAAGGTTCATTGTGGAATAGGTAAAAGTTCGTTTAATTGTATGATTATAACGAAAATAAAATGATGTATGAAAGGTCAATGTAGGACTTGGTATGAGATTGAACCATAGGGTTTAAGGAACTATGGTATAGTTTGGTATGGATGGAGTACTTAACCTCATTTCATTGTTTCCTGTTGTGATAATTTTATTAATGGATGGTTGTGGAATGCTTATGGCTTACTGAGTTATATACTCATTCGGTGTTTGCTTGTCACCTATTCTAGGTTTCTTGGACTCGTCTCTTTTTGCGTGATCGTGCCGTCGTCGAAGTCATCACACCGGCTAGCAACCTTTGGTACTTTCTTCTTAGTTGGTCTAGGAGAACATTTCGGCATGTATAGGCTATATGTTATGTTTGAACTTTGGTATGTAAACTTTTAGCCATGCGAAAATGGTATAAATGTTCGGTTGGATTTGGTTTTATAACGTTAGGTCGTAAGTCTTGGTAATACGATCTTTATGTCATGGTTGATTATTTTTGGTGTTAAAATTTATGTTATGGCAAAAGTGTAGTAGGGGGGGGATGTTTGACAATGATTAGCCTTTGGTATGGCTAGTCATGATTATAATTTTGTGATATGTATGATGAATTACTAGTTAGATCAATAAGAAATCACTAAATGGACATAGTTGCTTCAGTAACAGATGCTGGCAGCAGCAGTGACGTGGGATTGAAAAATTACAACAATTAGTAGGAATGGAATTAAATAGTGGATAAATTATGTAATCGAAGCTCGATGAGTCTATTTTCATATAGAAGTAACGAAACAATCATATGGACAGTATGTTAAGAGATATTCAGGTTCTCGCGAGACAGGGCCAGAATGGTTTCTGGGTTCCCTGTTCCGAATTTGTAAATTTATTATGAATTAACCAGAGATAATTAGGAGCCATGCCATATATGTATAGATTCCTCTTTGAGTCTAGTTTCTATAGAAATAAACGGCATCAGTATTGAAGCTCTGTACAGGGAGATATCCAGGTCGTAATGCACAAAGGTCAGTGTAGTCGACCCCAGTAACATGGGAGACTTTGACTAATAAACTGTACTAATTGGCCCGCCCAAAAATCTAGAAAAAATATGTAGATGGGCATATGAGTCTAGTTTCAGGGAAAATTCACAGAACTGGATTTCAAGTCCCAGAGCGCAAGATATGATTTTTAAAGTGACTAGTACGCAGATTGGCAGCTTTTCTGGAAAAATTTTTAATAAGTGGTTTGAAGTCTGTTAACACCTCGTGTTCGACTCCGGCGACGGTCTCGGGTTCGGGGTGTCACATTTGATTAATCCCTTAAGTTGACCGAATGCTTTTTAACCATTTTTCTTTCCTTCTTCCTTTATGTTCGGTTTTGCAAGGAGAAGATGACACTCTCCCACCTTCCATTTCTTATTAATTTATGTTTCTATTTAGATTATTTTATCATTTACCATTATAAAATTGTATTTAACTTGACTTAATGGAGGACCATCATCACATGGCCGGCCACTTCATGAATTAAGGGCATTTTGACATGCAAATCCATACTTTCTCACCTTGTTATTATTTAATCCTTTCAATTTATCTATCATCTTTTCTAAATTTCTCAACTAAGTCCTTTCATGAAAATCCACATTCCTAAGGCTAATTTTAAACCTTTATTATTTCCACACATACACTACCACATTTAATATATGCAATTAAAATTAAAATAAATTTTCTTGTAACTCGGTTTTGTGGTCCCGAAACCACTTCCCGACTAGAGTCAATTTTGGGCTGTCACATTGGTAGCTTTTGTATCTAGGTTATTAAGCTAAAATGTGAATCAAGTGTGGAATGGCTATAAAGTTGAATGTGTTCATGATTGGCTTGAATATTTGAGTATCATTAAAGGTATATTGGCATGAATGAATGTGGTCATTTGGCTAGTTTTGGATTGTTGATTGAGGTGCCAATTGTGGCACATTGGTTAGGCACTTAGGATGGTTGCTTAAAATGATGATTTTGACTTGAATTAAATGCTTTTGAATAAGTTAAAATATGGCTTAAAGGATAGTTTGTTGCATAAGTGTTTCATGGGTAAATTGCTTATTTTGAAAGACATTTTTCAAGTACACATGGTCGAGTGCCATACACGAGTTTAGGGCATGAACTTGTAGTTTGTAAAATTTTAAGTGATTTTGGTGCAGACAGCTCAGAGAGTTACATGGTTTGCTCACACGACTGTATGACCTACCTACATGACCATGTGACCCACTCACACGGCCATGTGGCCTATCTCACACAGGCACGACTCTTATACATGGTTTAACAACACGGTCATGTGGTTTTTCACACATGGGCTAAGGTTTTGGATACGGTTCTGTGTCCCTTGTATGCAGGTTTTTCCTTTCTCATTGTTTTTATTCAATTTAATCCCTGTTTAGTACCAAATTGTTTTTAGGCTTTCATGTACTCAATATCTACCTAAAATAAATTAATTAATATATATTTATACATATTTGTGTGTGATTATTTAATATTTATTTGAGAATTATATGAATAAACTGTATGGAAATTGTTTGGTATTTGTTGTAGCATCCCATTACTTGCGTCCGACAACCAGACTGGGTAAGGGGTGTTACAGAAATAGAACTGAAAGCATGATTTTGCTCAATCATTGTATGTCATATTGCATATGCATGGGATGGGTTATTGTGGTTGATGGAAGAGTTTCGTAGAGTACTGACGGTAATTAAAGTTCTCAATATTGTTGTCAGTGCATTGCATCGAAAGTACCAAAAAGATTGGCAATTTATCCCATTATTAGAAGCTTGTTTGCACTATTGGTGGCTTGTCCACTCTATTTGCAGGTTAACTTCATTTACCATTATTGGTAGCGTCTCCATGATATTGGTAGCTTATCTGCATATTTATTGGCAGTTTCTCTACACTACTGCACTGGTGGTTTATCCACATCGAGCTTTGGCTCGTATTTTTTGGTTTTTGACAGATAAGTTTTGTCACATCCCAAAAATTGAGTTAGTAAAAAATGGGTTAATGAACTGAGAGTAGTCACGCCTGAACTTTTTTAGATGATCTTTTGCTCATTTAATAATAAATAAGTATCAAGTATAGTAATTGAGTAGTGGTGGAGCTGTCATTAATGATCTGTGTTCAAATCTCTTCCTTCAAATTATTTTCTATATGGTGCAATTTTGCTTCAAACCTTAGCAAAGTTCACACCATATTTTTAAAATAAATGTTGCAGTTTGTAAACAAGGAAGTAAGTTGGCTTATTGGTTAGGAGCTTAAATAATTTCTTAAGGGTTCTAGGTTTAAGTCTGCGCACCCTTCATATTTTATTTAATTTGTTTAGGAAACTTTTGCATGGGAAAAAGCTTTTATAATCGTCTATTACTAGTTACCATGTAAAGGAAGATTCTTTCCTCTTTTAACTAGTCAACTTTCCCTCTTAAACCCCTCTTTCACTCTTATGATCCCCTTTTTACTCATTTGTCCCATCAACATGCCTATTTTCTTCACCTTTACCTTGTGTGACATACATTGAACTTGAACAACGTGAATTACACTTTTTAATGTTCATTTTTTTCCATCTTCTCCATTTTTGCCACCCCCACTTTTGCTCCTCCTTCTCCTCTTTTCACCTCCTTTCTCATTCCTTTCCTCTTTATTTTTCTTCCATTTCACCTCCACAACAAAGATTTTTTCCTTAATTCTTCCATATATCCTCCATTCCTAGCCAATCGCACCACCACGTCACCACCACATCTCTACCGTCAAACCTCCACCACTACCGTGCTGTCGCCATTGACCACCACCATTTTTATCGTTTTCTTCTATTCTCCTCCTCTCTTTCGTAATCAACCTTTTTATTATTCAACTTCATATCTTGATTTTATTGAAAGGTTTTATTGTTAATCTTTCTAATTTATCATTTTTATTATTTTATTTTATTTTATTTTATTTGTTAGTTGAGAATCCTCCTCTTTAATCGAATCACCGTAAGGATCGTTCAGTCTCCTTACTCTCGAGATTACATAAGTATTGGTCAATCCTCTAATTAGATTATTTCTTTCTTTATTCTCGTTTATGAAAGGTTCTAACAAGGGTATTTCTTGTTCATGCATGAAGCGTTTATTTGAAACCCCGGATCCATACTCCATCTTTTAGAGGTGTTCGTCATTGGGACCATTAATTAAGTAAGTGGTTCAACTTAATCATGTATTTGAAAATATTATTAAAAATGTCAATATGCTGACATGGTATTAAAATTTAACTAAGGATTCAAAGGTTGATCTTCTCTCTTAGAGTTGGTAAATGAAATCGTTATTATCGGGTCATACGAATTCAGGTATGGGTCTAAACCAATACAAGTTATATATAACATTAATAATGCCTAAACAAAATACTTTTATTTATTTGTAATTAATGTGAATACTTTAAGTATTCTAAAATGAGAGACTAAATCCGTCAAAAAGGATTATACAAGTGATTTCGAATCAACTAATTTTATGAAAAGTATGTTGTGTGGTTATGATTTTCACTGTTTGAAAAGTATGTTATTCTTATTCTCATGTTATGTGATATTATGGAATAATTTATTTTACATGAAAAATAAATTAGGATATTTTGATATCTTGAAACAACAAGTGAAATGCATGTTAAACATGCCCTACATGATATTATATGATTTGATTTGCACGATTCAACATGCCCAATGTGATATATGATATTTTGAAATAAAAAAAATATATGTTTATTTTAGCCATATCACATGCATGGGGTGGGATATTGTAAGGAGGAAGAATTGGTGGCTTCTTCCACATATTAGAGTGTTTGGATGGATGAGTTTCAAGAAACTCTTTTTGGAGTGTAGAGGTGATGGGTAGGATGTTTTATAAAAATTTGCATAATTGTGTTCCAAAAATTGCACTACCATGGTAGTATGCATAATATTGATTATGTTGTACGATATGTATGTGTTTATTGGTATTTAACATGTTATAAGACTCTCACAGAGCTTCATAGCTCGCCCTCTTTAGTTTTTTTTTTCTTTACAGATAACCCCAAGGTTAGGATGTGATGACAACATTTGGAGGAGTTTCTCAGAATTAATTTGAAATTAAAGTAATTAAATTTTATTTTGATATTTTGTTATTTTGGGTTTGAAATAAGTTTGATTATGGACTTTGGGGATTTTTCATTCTGATTTGCATGAATTACTTGCATGTCATTAAGTTTTAAAAACTACATAAAATAGTATTTGATTAATATTATGCATGAAACTTGGTTTTTATTAAAACTTGACAAAATCACTCTTTTTCGCTACGACAATAAAAAATGAGTTTTAGACAAATATATGATTTTTTTGAGGTTTTAAATTGCCAATTGATGTTTTATCGAATTTACATGAAACATTGATTTTTAGCAAAATATAGTTTTAGTAAAATGGTTTATTGTGATTTTCGTAAAAATGTATCCATATTACATTTTTTTGCTACAAATCTGAAAAATAAGTTCTTAATAAAATTAGACTTAATTTCAAAATTTATAATAGTTTACAAATGAGATTTCTAAAGACATTTGATTTTATGAATTTAACATGTTTTTTTTAAATAGTGATGAATAGTCAAGTTCTTTAGTTTTGAATAAATGATTTTGAAATATGATTGAAATTACAAAAGTTTTGAACGACAAACAAACTTTTACAAATAAAATAACGAAGTCATCGATTTCTAAAATTTCTTAATTTCACTAGTTGAAATGATTTATGCAAATGGTTTAAAAAAGTATATTTGAAAACTACAAAAGATTTTCTTGGCCATTTCGGTGGCCAATGTAGCTTTTCAAATTTGGCCATAGCGACTAGGTCGAGTTTGGGGGTGTTACAAGTTTGGGGAACTCACGATGTGTAGCGGGTGGATGGGTAGGAACCTTTTTGCATTGCATCATGCTCATGACATATTTATACATTCATTAAAATTTGCTTTGTACTATACTGTAATGAATGTTGATTGATTATATTGATATTGATATAAATATTGATTCACACTGGGCTATTTTAATCTCACCCTCTAGTCTTACCTTCTCAGGTAATGATTGAGACTAGGATCGAACCAGGCATGCGAACGTGTCATAGAATTCGGAATATTCTTACTATTAATAATTTTTTAGAAGTATATATTCAGTTTTTGGACTGCAAAGTATTATTTTGGACTATGGTTTATGGTTTTTAGATTGGAGTTTTATGCATGCATTATTTAAACACATTGACTATATATGTTAACCGGAAAATGCAAATTACTCAACCTAATTAAAATCTAACATGAATAGTTTTTTTTCGCTGCCTTGAAAGATAATGAGGTTTTGCAAAACAGAGCAACAAACAACGGGCTTCTAAAAACATCACTATCAATAATAAAAAAGAGACTTAAGAATAGATGACTCAATAAATGGATATTTTTCAAACTAACTCAAGTGCAACTACGATTTTCCAAAGTGTGTTGAATTAGGATTTTTATGATCCAAAGGTTTACTTAGTCATTTCAGTGGCTAATGTAGTCTTCATGATCTAGCCATAATGTCTAGGCCGGGTTGGGAATGTTACAATTTTTATATGTTTTATATTCATTTTAGTTATTTAATTATTATTTTTTTGTAATGTAAATATTGTGTGTTTTTAGTTTTTTTCACGCATTTAGTTTCAATAAAATATTTCATGTGGAATTTTCATGTAAAACAAGTTTGGGAAGAAGATGTCAATACATGAAACCATGAGGTTACATGCCCTAAACTTAAAGTTGATCCAAGATGATAAGTGGAAGTTCAATGCTCAAAGGGTACCATTCTCTATAGGTGATATTAGGAGAATTTCATTCTACCATTTAATGAAAAATGAACTTATAATCTAACCTAGTTGGGAGACACATTTGAAATAAAAACCAATATACACAACATGGTGTATTGCATTGTCCTAATTGTTCTAGATAAGCTTTCAAAGACTGCACAAAATATTGTTAAGAATTTGGAACACTAACTTTACATTTGCATGTAGGAGCTTAGTCATCTTTAACAACTTGAAGGTGGTTGATAAGGGCAAAACATTCTCCCAAGTTGAGACATTTTTAGAACTAAACATGTTTTTAGGAATAAGCATTAACATTCACTTTTGATAATACAATGGCACATCAAATCATTAAGAATTTGGAACTATGCTAAAAATTAAAAGGAAAAAGGAAAAATAAGTGGCCTAAAGGGTATAAGATTGACTAATTACAATAATTACTTGGCTAATTACAATAATTACTTGGCTAGTTTCAATGAGATGTTGTGGAAAAATTGAGCTCCTCTAAAGGTTCAGTGAATCTAAAGTAAGGCGCTAGAAGCCATGTAACTTGATATGTGGAGGAAAAAAATATTCCTAATACCAAGTGATAAACCGTAATTTATACATATTTTTATCCCATGCTTAGCACATTTATGTATGATTTCTCCTCAGATTTGGTGAATTTGATGCTCCTAATCCTTTAGTTTCATGTTTTATACTTAGGTGAGCATAGGAGAGTAAAAAGAGTGAGAAACGGGCCGAAAACAGAGAAAATGGCCCAACATGGGAAATCAACACGTCCTGGACTTCCTCACACGGGTAATCCACATGGCCGTGTCCATTTTGTAGAACCGAAGCATGACTTACACGGGTAGACCACACGTCCATGCCTATTTAACAGCCTTGACCACGGTCTGAAGCAATCGCACATAAGCGTGTCACACAGGTGTGTCCCTGTCGAGCCCAAGTATAGTCCTATTCGGAAAAGGCCACTTTTGAGGTCTCTTAGGCATTCTAAAGCCTATTTAAACACCTGAGGAGGCACTTAGGGGAGACACACAGAGTAGGAGACAAGGAATTACTCAAGAAAATCCGATTGATCCATCTCAAAAGCCGGATTCATCATCAACACTGAAGATCTCCCTTCAATTTCCTTAAGGAGTTTTGGGTTTTCTTTATGTTTTGTTATCTTTATTCTTTTGAGCTGTTTTCTTTCATAATTATAAACTAAACCCCCTAAATACCTAAAGGGAATGAAACCTAAGATGGATCTTGTTATTATTATCTGATTTGTATGATAAATATTTGACTTGTTCTTAATTATGTGTTCTTAATTCTTGTTTTAATATTCCAGGATATTGATTCAAGTTAATGCACTTATTCAGAGGAGAAAAAGTCCTTGTCTAAGAGTAAATTTGTGTAACACCCCGTACCCGAGACTGTTGCCGGAGTCGAACACGAGGTGTTAATAGACTTAATTCATTACTTAAACAGCTCATACAATTCATTTTAAAATTTCCAGACAAGCTGGCTAACTGCATCACAGTCGCTTTAAAAATCATATCTCGAGTTCCGAAACTCGAAATCCAATTCCGTAAATTTTTCCGGAAACTAGACTCATATATCTATCTACTAATTCTTTTTCTAGAATTTTTGGTCTGGCCAAATAGTACAGTTTATTAGTTAAAGACTCCCCTGTTTCAGAGTTTAACTACTCTAACCTCTGTGTATTACGAATCAGATATCTCCCTGTACAAAGCTTCAATGACTATGCCGTTTGTCTCTAATAAAACTAGACTCAATAAGGAATCTGTACATATAAATTATGACTTCTAATTATATTTGAACAATTTATGGTAAATTTCCAAAGTCAGAAGAGGGGATCCAGAAATCGCTCTGGCCTTGTTTCACAAAAATTTAAACATCTCATAAAATATAGCTCATATACCTGTTTCGCTTCTTCCATATGAAAATAGACTCATCAAGATTCGATTACATAACTTATTCATTATTTAATTCCACTTCTACTATTTTTAGTGATTTTTCAAATTCACGTCACTACTGTTGTCTGAATCTATTTTATGGTAAATTTTACCTATTTCATGGCTTCCATGGATTAGCTAGCAATTTGACATACATAACACCAAATATGATCATGATTAGCCATTCCAATGGCTAATCATTACCAAGCATTTCCAAACCACTCAATAACCATATCATAAGACCATATATACAAAATGATTATAATGCTATACATGCCATACTCAAACTATACAAGCCATTATGCCAAGATGGTATACGGATAGTGTGAGCGTGCCTCCGACCGTTTCCGATTTCCGAGCTGGCTTGTCAACACTACAAGGAATGAAAAGGAGGGAGTAAGCATAAATTCTTAGTAAGTTCACATGCAAATAGCAAGTAACATAACCATATAAGCAAACATAAAACATCATTTGCATAATCATCACCAAGACATTCATATCACATTTGCATTTATCATCTTACCATATTGTTGTTATATCGATTTTTCAACCCGAGGGTTAAGTACATACCTGTTCAAAGTACCCATTTCACAACACTTTCCAATACGTCCCTTTCATTTGAGTATTCCCCCATTTCAGTAGAACTTTACCCGTTGAACACATCGGAATATAATTCGGATACATGGAAAGTTTGCACATAAGTGCCACATATGTAGCCAAGCACCAGAAAAGTGGTCTTCACTTTTAATCTCATATTCGGTGCCGAAAAACTTTTACTTAGGCTGTACCTCCAATACATCTATTTAATTTCTCATATGATCTAAAAGCTTACAGTCTCAACTCTCAACTGTTCTTAAATTTTCAACCCTTCTCAGTTTCCCATGATATCATGACATAAAACCCAGATCTCAACTTGATTTAATGGAGACCAGAATTCCAAGAAATCCAACAATCAAAGAGACCTAAAATTCCATGAATCTGATGAGTAGGAATTCATTCAATACATATATGATTTATAGATCTCGCCAAACATTTAACAATAGGATACATCACATTTTCCTCTTTCCGCCATGGAAATATTTCTGACATGGCCTCAAGAATAATCCTTCTCATTTCCATCCCAATATCAACACTGACAAGGATAATTTTGATAAATCCCAATGTTCGGCTTTAACCCCTTTAACAACTCTGATTTTATGTAACATCGAATGCTCTAAACTATCACATTACCTCACTGTCTTGAAACACATCACAATTCATACAACAGTACATTACTGAAAGTCAGGAAGTCTTTACTCAATGTAGACTAGTCTAGTTCAGACGCTTCGGTTACCAATATTCTCATCTATCCAAACTTTGTCAACATGTAATAAACTTTTCAGCTTTCACAAGACGAAAACCTTATCATTCGTAGTGATTTTAACTAATATCCAACTCTTTCTAATAAATATACACTTCTCGTTCAGACTATTTACTCTTTTATCCGTACAAAATGAAATTCTATTATCAGACTTGGGAAAAATAATCCTGAAATAATTGTCACATGAAATCTTTCAAATAGATAATTCACCATACCAACTGAAACTCGCGCTTTTATCACTTATGCCTTTACTGATGTCAAATCCTTACACAGAAATTAGAAAAAATCCCAATACTAAAATCACCACATTACCAAGATCAAATTAGAAGTATAGTCATATTTGACATGATTATCACGAGCTGAAGAACCCACTTCGAACATGAGTCGTAATTGACAAATTATGGAACAAAGATAACAAGAAAACCGAATAAAGAAATCCAAGATAGAGAAACCCGGAATAAATAAATCCAGAATAAAGAGATCCAGGATAAAGAAACCCAAGATACGATACTATGCCAGAGAATCGAAAACCAAACTCATAGAGAAAATACGGAATACCCCGATAATTCTTCAAAGAAAGAAAGTCCAGAAGAAAACATCATTTAATCCCACTGAAATCAAATATAACAAGATCAATATATCTTCCCATACATATATATCAGATGAAGCATCAAGTAGAAGAAACAGAATCATAATATCTTACGTATTCTCTCATCAATTCTTATCAGACGAAATGAAATAGAATACCCGATGAAATAGAGCAATATAAATTATAAACCAGTTAGACTACCAATGCTTTCATCCAACACCAGAATTAGAAGACATTCCCATATAACAAGAATTTCTTCAGAAGATCAATAGCCATAGAAATATTTCTGAGATCGGGTAAACACATAGAACATCTCAAAAGAGACTGCTAAATCTGTCCAGTCATAACTGTCACACTCAGATAGTTCACATTTCAATTATCATTTCCCCAACTAGTTCTGCCGTCACAAATTTCATATTAAACCATTCACTAAAGAAGGCCAGTTCTGAATAAATTTCGATTTACACTTTTCTCGACCTTGCACCTGAGTAATTCGGTTTACCAAGGAGAATTCCTTTTCTAACTGGGACAGTGCATAACTCCAATAATCTTTACGTCAATCCGATACTTTACTGGCTCTAACTTTACTTATCAGCTCATTTTCAATCTCTAATCATACTTATAATTATTCTATCACAGTACTCTTTGGGTTCTCAACCGGAAACTTATTCAATACAAATCTCATGAAATTCCATTATAAGTACCACTTCGGTAAGGGGAGGGGTTGTAGGACCTCTGACTCGACTTTCTTATACATACACATATGACACAACTTCCATCATCATAGTAACATCATCAAAATCATGTCATTCATTCATGTTGGCTTACACCAATTTTCCTATTGTCCCATTTAGACAATATACTTATGCATACATTCTATGTTTTCTAGACAGCTTTACTTATCCATTCATTTAATTAAATTAATTCATGCTCATGACATTATATAAGGCCAAACAAACATAGATTTTTGCATCACAATCACAACTTTCATTTCGTGCATCATCATGTACATATCATTACAATCATATAACTCATCCAACAATTTAACATAGATAAGTTCATTTCATTATAATCCTTTATCTCATAAAAATTATATATCATTAACCTTTATCAACATTCGACGTCCAAATCAAGACAAGGACATTTTCACTCGTATCATAATATTATGACCTTTATTCATACCTCTACTACTTTCTATTTATTCCGTTCATCTTATCAAGTAAGCCACATACACTACATCATATGAGCATTAAGCAAATATGAATATTTATCACATATGTATCATAAACCTTTATTCATACATTTCTGAACCGAGACTTATCATAATCATAATTTTACTCAAATACCTTCACATAACATTGAACATGGTCGGCACAGCTCGATTGGAGAGTACTCTGTCTAAATAAGACGGTACTCATACGCGTCGGAAGACATCACACTATCACAGATCAGGGGTATGTATAGCTAAACTTTTACACATGCTAGGTTAGTCCGAGAACCGACTAAACCTGCTCTGATACCACCAAATATAACACCCCGTACCTGAGACCGTTGCCGGATTCGAACACGAGGTGTTAATAGACTTAATTCATTACTTAAACAGCTCATACAATTCATTTTAAAATTTCCAGACAAGCTGGCTAACTGAATCACAGTCGCTTTAAAAATCATATCTCAAGTTCCAAAACTCGAAATCCAATTTTGTAAATTTTTCCTGAAACTAGACTCATATATCTATCTACTAATTTTTTTCTAGAATTTTTGGTCTGCCCAATTAGTACAGTTTATTAGTTAAAGACTCCCCTGTTTCAGAGTTTGACTACTCTGACCTCTGTGTATTACGAATCAGATATCTCCCTGTACAAAGCTTCAATGACTATGCCGTTTGTCTCTAATAAAACTAGACTCAATAAGGAATCTGTACATATAAATTATGACTTCTAATTATATTTGAACAATTTATGGTAAATTTCCAAAGTCAGAAGAGGGGATCCAGAAATCGCTCTGGCCCTGTTTCACAAAAATTTAAACATCTCATAAAATATAGCTCATATACCTGTTTCGCTTCTTCCATATGAAAATAGACTCATCAAGATTCGATTACATAACTTATTCATTATTTAATTCCACTTCTACTATTTTAGTGATTTTCAAATTCACGTCACTACTGTTATCTGAATCTATTTTATGGTAAATTTTACCTATTTCATGGTTTCCATGGATTAGCTAGCAATTTGACATACATAACACCAAATATGATCATGATTAGCCATTCCAATGGCTAATCATTACCAAGCATTTCCATACCACTCAATAACCATATCATAAGACTATATATACAAAATGATTATAATGCTATACATGCCATACTCAAAATATACAAGCCATTATGCCAAGATGGTATACGGATAGTGTGAGCGTGCCTCCGACCGTTTCCGATTTCCGAGCTGGCTTGTCAACACTACAAGGAATGAAAAGGAGGGAGTAAGCATAAATTCTTAGTAAGTTCACATGCAAATAGCAAGTAACATAACCATATAAGCAAACATAAAACATCATTTGCATAATCATCACCAAGACATTCATATCACATTTGCATTTATCATCTTACCATATTGTTGTTATATCGATTTTTCAACCCGAGGGTTAAGTACATACCTGTTCAAAGTACCCATTTCACAACACTTTCCAATACGTCCCTTTCATTTTGAGTATTCCTCCATTTCAGTAGAACTTTACCCGTTGAACACATCGGAATATAATTCGGATACATGGAAAGTTTGCACATAAGTGCCACATATGTAGCCAAGCTACCATGTAACCCGCCCATAAGCGAACTCGGACTCAACTCAACGAGCTCGAGCGTTCGCATCCATAGGTGAACTCGGACTCAACTCAACGAGTTCGGATGCCTAGTTGCATTTCACGAACTCGGACTCAACTCAACGAATTCGGACATTCGCATCCATAAGTGAACTCGGACTCAACTCAACGAGTTCGGATGCTCAACCATCCTAGTGACATGTCACTTGTATCCTAATCTATTCCTAAGGTTCAAACGAGATTTTCCTCGAACACATCTCCTTGCCATCTTCCGTAAAATACCGAAACCAATACTCGGTAGTACTTTATATTTAACAATTAATACACATAATTTGCATTTTATTCGAAAATAACCACAAAGCATAATATTTCTTGATAATAATCAACATCATATCATATAAACAACATTAAATTGCTTAAAATGACAATTATGTTACTACATTTACACATGAACTTACCTCGTATGCAAAAATGGCTACTTTTACCATTTCGTCCACAAGTTGGTATTTTCCCCATTTTAGCCCAAATTTTAGTTTTCCTTGCTCTATCATTTAAAATATAGTCTAATTAGGACTCACATTATTCAAATTGACCCAAACTCATATTTTGGAAAAATTACAGTTTTGCCCCTAAACTTTCACATATTTACACTTTTGCCCCAAAGCTCGTAAATTAAACTTCAGCCTATTTTATTATGTTTTATGACATGCTGATCATTTTTCCCTTCTATGGCAACATCAAATTCTCACTCTAACATGTACTTATGACTATTAGGTATTTTTATCGATTAAGCCCTTTTGCTCGTTTTCTCTTAAAACCGAGTAGTACAAGTTGTCTAACATAATTTAAAACCTCATATTCTATCATAAAACACCAAAATACACAAATTTCACCTATGGGTATTTTTCCAAATATAAACCCTAGGTTAAATTATTGCAGCATAAGCTAAATCGAGCTACCAGGACTCCAAAAACGTAAAGAACTTGAAAAACGGGGCTAGAATGGACTTAAAATTGAGCTAGGAAGCTTGAAAAACCCTAGCCATGGTTTCTCCCTGCTATATTCGGCCATGGGGTTGAAGATGAGCAAAATTGGCTTTTAATTTTGTATTTTAATTCATTTTACCCCTAAATGACCAAAATGCCCTTACTACTAAACTTTCCAAAAATTCCATCCATGTCCAATTTTTGTCCATAGACTTAGAAATTGGTAAAATTACTATTTAAGACCTCCTAATTAATATTTCAAAACAATTTCATACTAGAAACTTCTAGAATGCAAGTTTTACAAATTATTCGATTTAGTCCCTAATTTCAATTTAAGCACTTTATGCATAAAATTTCTTCACGAAATTTTCACACAATCATGCAATCATATCATAGACCTCAAAATAATCATAAAATAATTATTTCTATCTCGGATTTTGTGGTTACGAAACCACTATTCTGACTAGGCCCAAAATCAGGATATTACAACTCTCCCCCCTTTAGGGATTTTCGTCCCCGAAAATCTTACCAGAAAAGTGGTCTTCACTTTTAATCTCATATTCGGTGCCGAAAAACTTTTACTTAGGCTGTACCTCCAATACATCTATTTAATTTCTCATATGATCTAAAAGCTTACAGTCTCAACTCTCAACTGTTCTTAAATTTTCAACCCTTCTCAGTTTCCCATGATATCATGACATAAAACCCAGATCTCAACTTGATTTAATGGAGACCAGAATTCCAAGAAATCCAACAATCAAAGAGACCTAAAATTCCATGAATCTGATGAGTAGGAATTCATTCAATACATATATGATTTATAGATCTCGCCAAACATTTAACAATAGGATACATCACATTTTCCTCTTTCCGCCATGGAAATATTTCTGACATGGCCTCAAGAATAATCCTTCTCATTTCCATCCCAATATCAACACTGACAAGGATAATTTTGATAGATCCCAATGTTCGGCTTTAACCCCTTTAACAACTCCGATTTTATGTAACATCGAATGCTGTAAACTATCACATTACCTCACTGTCTTGAAACACATCACAATTCATACAACAGTACATTACTGAAAGTCAGGAAGTCTTTACTCAATGTAGACTAGTCTAGTTCAGACGCTTCGGTTACCAATATTCTCATCTATCCAAACTTTGTCAACATGTAATAAACTTTTCAGCTTTCACAAGACGAAAACCTTATCATTCGTAGTGATTTTAACTAATATCCAACTCTTTCTAATAAATATACACTTCTCGTTCAGACTATTTACTCTTTTATCCGTACAAAATGAAATTCTATTATCAGACTTGGGAAAAATAATCCTGAAATAATTGTCACATGAAATCTTTCAAATAGATAATTCACCATACCAACTGAAACTCGCGCTTTTATCACTTATGCCTTTACTGATGTCAAATCCTTACACAGAAATTAGAAAAAATCCCAATACTAAAATCACCACATTACCAAGATCAAATTAGAAGTATAGTCATATTTGACATGATTATCACGAGCTGAAGAACCCACTTCGAACATGAGTCGTAATTGACAAATTATGGAACAAAGATAACAAGAAAACCGAATAAAGAAATCCAAGATAGAGAAACCCGGAATAAATAAATCCAGAATAAAGAGATCCAAGATAAAGAAACCCAAGATACGATACTATGCCGGAGAATCGAAAACCAAACTCATAGAGAAAATACGGAATACCCCGATAATTCTTCAAAGAAAGAAAGTCCAGAAGAAAACATCATTTAATCCCACTGAAATCAAATATAACAAGATCAATATATCTTCCCATACATATATATCAGATGAAGCATCAAGTAGAAGAAACAGAATCATAATATCTTACGTATTCTCTCATCAATTCTTATCAGACGAAATGAAATAGAATACCCGATGAAATAGAGCAATATAAATTATAAACCAGTTAGACTACCAATGCTTTCATCCAACACCAGAATTAGAAGACATTCCCATATAACAAGAATTTCTTCAGAAGATCAATAGCCATAGAAATATTTCTGAGATCGGGTAAACACATAGAACATCTCAAAAGAGACTGCTAAATCTGTCCAGTCATAACTGTCACACTCAGATAGTTCACATTTCAATTATCATTTCCCCAACTAGTTCTGCCGTCACAAATTTCATATTAAACCATTCACTAAAGAAGGCCAGTTCTGAATAAATTTCGATTTACACTTTTCTCGACCTTGCACCTGAGTAATTCGGTTTACCAAGTAGAATTCCTTTTCTAACTGGGACAGTGCATAACTCCAATAATCTTTACGCCAATCCGATACTTTACTGGCTCTAACTTTACTTATCAGCTCATTTTCAATCTCTAATCATACTTATAATTATTCTATCACAGTACTCTTTGGGTTCTCAACCGGAAACTTATTCAATACAAATCTCATGAAATTCCATTATAAGTACCACTTCGGTAAGGGGGAGGGGTTGTAGGACCTCTGACTCGACTTTCTTATACATACACATATGACACAACTTCCATCATCATAGTAACATCATCAAAATCATGTCATTCATTCATGTTGGCTTACACCAATTTTCCTATTGTCCTATTTAGACAATATACTTATGCATACATTCTATGTTTTCTAGACAACTTTACTTATCCATTCATTTAATTAAATTAATTCATGCTCATGACATTATATAAGGCCAAACAAACATAGATTTTTGCATCACAATCACAACTTTCATTTCGTGCATCATCATGTACATATCATTACAATCATATAATTCAGTCCAACAATTTAACATAGATAAGTTCATTTCATTATAATCCTTTATCTCATAAAAATTATATATCATTAACCTTTATCAACATTCGACGTCCAAATCAAGACAAGGACATTTTCACTCGTATCATAATATTATGACCTTTATTCATACCTCTACTACTTTCTATTTATTCCGTTCATCTTATCAAGTAAGCCACATACACTACATCATATGAGCATTAAGCAAATATGAATATTTATCACATATGTATCATAAACCTTTATTCATACATTTCTGAACCGAGACTTATCATAATCATAATTTTACTCAAATACCTTCACATAACATTGAACATGGTCGGCACAGCTCGATTGGAGAGTACTCTGTCAAAATAAGACGGTACTCATACGCGTCGGAAGACATCACACTATCACAGATCAGAGGTATGTATAGCTAAACTTTTACACATGCTAGGTTAGTCCGAGAACCGACTACACCTGCTCTGATACCACCAAATGTAACACCCCGTACCCGAGACCGTTGCCGGATTCGAACACGAGGTGTTAATAGACTTAATTCATTACTTAAACAGCTCATACAATTCATTTTAAAATTTCCAGACAAGCTGGCTAACTGCATCACAGTCGCTTTAAAAATCATATCTCAAGTTCCGAAACTCGAAATCCAATTTTGTAAATTTTTCCTAAAACTAGACTCATATATCTATCTACTAATTTTTTTTCTAGAATTTTTGGTCTGCCCAATTAGTACAGTTTATTAGTTAAAGACTCCCCTGTTTCAGAGTTTGACTACTCTGACCTCTGTGTATTACGAATCAGATATCTCCCTGTACAAAGCTTCAATGACTATGCCGTTTGTCTCTAATAAAACTAGACTCAATAAGGAATCTGTACATATAAATTATGACTTCTAATTATATTTGAACAATTTATGGTAAATTTCCAAAGTCAGAAGAGGGGATCCAGAAATCGCTCTGGCCCTGTTTCACAAAAATTTAAACATCTCATAAAATATAGCTCATATACCTGTTTCGCTTCTTCCATATGAAAATAGACTCATCAAGATTCGATTACATAACTTATTCATTATTTAATTCCACTTCTACTATTTTTAGTGATTTTTCAAATTCATGTCACTACTGTTGTCTGAATCTATTTTATGGTAAATTTTACCTATTTCATGGTTTCCATGGATTAGCTAGCAATTTGACATACATAACACCAAATATGATCATGATTAGCCATTCCAATGGCTAATCATTACCAAGCATTTCCATACCACTCAATAACCAAATCATAAGACCATATATACAAAATGATTATAATGCTATACATGCCATACTCAAACTATACAAGCCATTATGCCAAGATGGTATACGGATAGTGTGAGCGTGCCTCCGACCGTTTCCGATTTCCGAGCTGGCTTGTCAACACTACAAGGAATGAAAAGGAGGGAGTAAGCATAAATGCTTAGTAAGTTCACATGCAAATAGCAAGTAACATAACCATATAAGCAAACATAAAACATCATTTGCATAATCATCACCAAGACATTCATATCACATTTTCATTTATCATCTTACCATATTGTTGTTATATCGATTTTTCAACCCGAGGGTTAAGTACATACCTGTTCAAAGTACCCATTTCACAACACTTTCCAATACGTCCCTTTCATTTTGAGTATTCCCCCATTTCAGTAGAACTTTACCCGTTGAACACATCGGAATATAATTCGGATACATGGAAAGTTTGCACATAAGTGCCGCATATGTAGCCAAGCTACCATGTAACCCGCCCATAAGTGAACTCGGACTCAACTCAACGAGCTCGGGCGTTCGTATCCATAGGTGAACTCGGACTCAACTCAACGAGTTCGGATGCCTAGTTACATTTCACGAACTCGGACTCAACTCAACGAGTTCGGACATTCGCATCCATAAGTGAACTCGGACTCAACTCAACGAGTTCGGATGCTCAACCATCCTAGTGACATGTCACTTGTATCCTAATCTATTCCTAAGGTTCAAACAGGATTTTCCTCGAACACATCTCCTTGCCATCTTCCGTAAAATACCGAAACCAATACTCGGTAGTACTTTATATTTAACAATTAATACACATAATTTGCATTTTATTCGAAAATAACCACAAAGCATAATATTTCATGATAATGATCAGCATCATATCATATAAACAACGTTAAATTGCTTAAAATGACAATTATGTTACTACATTTACACATGAACTTACCTCGTATGCGAAAATGGCTACTTTTACCATTTCGTCCACAAGTTGGTATTTTCCCCATTTTAGCCCAAATTTTAGTTTTCCTTGCTCTATCATTTAAAATATAGTCTAATTAGGACTCACATTATTCAAATTGACCCAAACTCATATTTTGGAAAAATTACAGTTTTGCCCCTAAACTTTCACATAATTACACTTTTTCCCCAAAGCTCGTAAATTAAACTTCAGCCTATTTTATTATGTTTTATGACATGCTGATCATTTTTCCCTTCTATGGCAACATCAAATTCTCACTCTAACATGTACTTATGACTATTAGGTATTTTTACCGATTAAGCCCTTTTGCTCGTTTTCTCTTAAAACCGAGTAGTACAAGTTGTCTAACATAATTTAAAACCTCATATTCTATCATAAAACACCAAAATACACAAATTTCACCTATGGGTATTTTTCCAAATATAAACCCTAGGTTAAATTATTGCTAGCATAAGCTAAATCGAGCTATCGGGACTCCAAAAACGTAAAGAACTTGAAAAACGGGGCTAGAATGGACTTACAATCGAGCTTGGAAGCTTGAAAAACCCTAGCCATGGTTTCTCCTTGCTATATTCGGCCATGGGGTTGAAGATGAGCAAAATTGGCTTTTAATTTTGTATTTTAATTCATTTTACCCCTAAATGACCAAAATGCCCTTACTACTAAACTTTCCAAAAATTCCATCCATGTCCAATTTTTGTCCATAGACTTAAAAAATGGTAAAATTTCTATTTAAGACCTCCTAATTAATATTTCAAAACAATTTCATACTAGAAACTTCTAGAATGCAAGTTTTACAAATTATTCGATTTAGTCCCTAATTTCAATTTAAGCACTTTATGCATAAAATTTCTTCACGAAATTTTCACACAATCATGCAATCATATCATAGACCTCAAAATAATCATAAAATAATTATTTCTATCTCAGACTTTGTGGTCACGAAACCACTATTCCGACTAGGCCCAAAATCAGGATATTACAATTTGTCGTAATTAAGCGGAGTTGATTGCATGCCTAGAGATAGGGTGACAAGATTTTGCCAGATTAGGGTGAAACCTAATAAGGGAGTCCATAGATCGAGTTAATGTAACACTAGGGTGTTAATTAGAAAGAGATTTCAATTAATCAACCTAGGGTTAGACGTTATTAGTCTTGAGAGACATAATAATATAACTTAGGGATTTCTACGGATCAAGTCAAATGAATAAATCGTCTGATTCAGAGTTAAATAACAAGTGAATTCTAGGAGGATTTTTCCTTGGGTATTGTCTTAATCAATCAAGTTTTCCCAAAAGCTTTTCCCAAATTTTCTCTCTGTGCACCCTTATTTTAGTTAATTAGTTTAGATAAACCAATCCTTTAATTTTTAGACTAGATAATAAAAAGAAAGTAATTACTAGTACTCTTGGTTCCCTTAGGTTCGACAATCCGGTCTTGCTAAAGTTATACTACTGTTCGATAGGTACACTTTCCTTCATCGTGATAATAGTTAGTTTTAAGAACTATTAATTATAAATTTTTAAAACCTATCGTGAATATCACGTATCAAGTTTTTGGCGCCGTTGCCAGGGAGCTAAGATATTAGGAACATTCTATTTTTATTACTTTAGCCATTTTTACTTTTATTGCAATTTATTTTTAGTTTAATTTCACTTTTCTAACTTTTATTTTATTTTCTTCTAACGGGTTTTTCTAGTTTATAACCAGAAGAAACCCGTCAGGACCATTACTTTTCGACAGTGAGATTGATCGCACAGTTCGCAGAAACTGAAGAGAAATAAGGCGAAGCTTAAGATACACAGAGGAAGAGTAAGAGGACGATATTCAAACCACAACCCAGGAGATGGCTGAAAATCAGGAAAATCCGCTACCTCCTGCGATTGTTGCTGATCTAGTAAATCAGAATCATGTTCCATTGATTATGTATGATTATGCTAAACAGAATTTAACAGGAACTGAGTCAAGTATAGTTAGGCCTGCTATTGCTGCAAATAATTTTGAACTGAAACCTAACACGATTCAAATGATACAGCAATTTGTTCAGTTTGATGGTTTGCAGGATGAGGATCCAAACAATCACTTGGCAAATTTTCTGGAGTTTTGCGACACATTTAAAATTAATGGCATTTCTGACGATGCCATACGCCTTTGGTTGTTTCCCATTTCACTGAGGAACAAAGCTAAACAG
Organism: Gossypium hirsutum; assembly: GCF_007990345.1. Classification (NCBI taxonomy): domain Eukaryota; kingdom Viridiplantae; phylum Streptophyta; class Magnoliopsida; order Malvales; family Malvaceae; genus Gossypium; species Gossypium hirsutum. The sequence goes on from NC_053436.1 coordinate 31,211,251, forward strand.
TGATTGAACTCGTTACCACGAGGGTCAATCACTACTTGGGAACAAATGACCGAAAAGTTTTTATTGAAATATTTTTCGTCGGCTAAAACGGCTAAATTACGTAATGATATTTCTTCTTTTGTGCAGATGGATTTAGAAACACTCTACGATGCATGGGAGAGATACAAGGATCTATTGAGAAGGTGCCCTCACCATGGGTTACCACTCTGGCTACAGGTTCAAACGTTTCATAATGGCCTGAATCCTTCGACTAGACAGATCATTGACGTAGCTGCTGGTGGAACTATCAATAATAAGACACCTGAGGATGCTTATGAATTTATAGAAGAGATGTCAGTGAATAATTATCAGTGGCAAGTCATGAGGATAAAGCCAACGAAAACAGCCAGCGTTTTTAATGTTGATTCGGTCACCATGCTCTCTAATCAAGTAGAGCTTTTGAATATAAAAATTGACGGTTTTCTTGGTTCTTCACAGGTTCACCTAGTAATGCAGTGCGAAGCAAGTGGAGGTGGATCAAGCAATTTAGAATACCCACCCTATGGCCACAACATAGAGAACGAGCAGTTAAACAACATGGTTAATAATCCTCGATCTCAAAATAATATTTATAGTAATACTTACAATGCAAGTTAGAGGAACCACCCAAATTTCTCATGGGGAGGCCAAGGGAATCAGAGACCACCACCTCCAGGCTTCAAACAACCACCCTACCAATAAGAGAAAAAGCTAAACCCTGAGGAGATGCTAACAAAATTCATCTTAGTGTCAGAAACTCACTTTCAGAATACCGAGACAGTACTTAAAAATCAACAAGCATTGATCCAAGGGCTCGAAACTCAGATAGGACAGCTCGCCCAATTAATATTTGAACGACCACAAGGTAGCCTACCAAGTAACACTAAGTCTAACCCAAGGGAACAACTCAACGCAATTACCATCCAAGACAAGGAAGGGTTAGTGGAACCTAAACCAGAACCGAGGCAAGGAATCGTGGTAAGTAAAAGCAAAGGTGAGGTAGACTACAATGACCAAAAATAGGTAAGTAAAGAGTACAAACCACGTGTACCATACCCTAATGCGACAAAGAAAGACCACTCAGACGAACAATTCGGTAAATTCCTTAAAATTTTAAAGAAATTACATATTAACTTACCGTTTATTGAGGCTCTTTCACGGATGCCGAACACAGTCAAATTTTTAAAGGAGCTTTTAACAAATAAGCGAAAGTTAGATGAGGCATCGCATGTGGAGATGAATGCAGTTTGCTCAGCCATTCTGCAGAATAAGTTGGCCAACAAATTGAAAGATCCAGGGAGTTTTACGATTCCTTGTTCAATTAGTAGCTTAGATGTTAATAATGCCTTGGCTGATTTAGGGGCTAGTATCAATGTCATGCCTTACAAAATGTTTGAGCAACTAGGTCTTGGAAAACCCAAACAAACTAAGATGAGCATTCAATTAGCAGATAAAACAATCAAATTTCCTAGGGGGATTATTGAAGATGTACTCATTAAAATTGACAAATTTATATTCCTAGTTGATTTCATTGTTCTAGACATAGAGGAGAATAGTAACGTGCCTTTAATTTTAGGGAGGCCCTTTTTAGCAACTGCTAGAACTATAATTGATGTTAGTACAGGTGAACTCACACTTCGTGTGGGTAAGGAAACAATCACCCTTCAAGCTCGTAATTCAAGTAACACATCAAATATCGAGGGTGATTGTATAAATCGTACTACTAATACTGACCATGTGGTACAACCTTCTTTATAGGAAACACGTTCGAAGAGCACACATGAGCCTTGTTCAAGTAACAACAAAGAACCCATCTATGAAGAACAAAGGCTACAAATCGAAGAACTAAATGAATGGCGGACAAAAAAACCAAGGACACATGATAAACCAAAACCACGCCATGACGAGCTCAATATTTCACCAAATCAACTTAAGGTTGGAGACAAAGTACTACTAGATGCAGCAGACCCTCATATTGTCACTTCTGAACCTAACGGAGCAACCCCGCTTACGGTACTCAGCATTTTTCCAAACGGTACAGTCGAGGTAATTCATCCCAAATTTGGCACATTCAAGGTAAATAATACTCATCTAAAACCTTATTTTGATGAAATTGATAGTTGGGATGAGGAGTGTAAACTCCTCAAACCATGATGACTATACGAAATCGAGGCAAGTCGAGCTTAGACTATAAATAAGGGCTTGTCGGGAGGCAACCCGAGCACTAACAATATTGATTTCTTTAAAGTTTTAGTTTTTAACATCTAATCACTAACTGAGTCTTTGAAACACAGGTGTTCTAATCCATACAGCCACGCACACGGGCATGCCTTAGGCCGTGCTCACACCACGAGCGGAGACACGACCATGCGATACGGCCATGTGAAAACAGGGAAAATTTTTCCCCAACACGAGAGGTGATAAGTTGCCACGGTCGTGCGACGTGCCGTGGGCAAGTCTGTCAAAACAGCAGGGCATACGACACGTTCGTGCCCACCAACAGTGGTCGAGCCTGTCAAAACAACACAGGCGTGCACCGGCATACACGGGCGTGGGAGAAGTGAATGAAGAATGACACGGCTGTGCAACATGGCCGTGTGGACCAATGTTGTAACATCCCGATTTTGGGCCTAGTCAGAACAGTGGTTTCGGGACCACAAATTCGACGAAGAAAATTTTATTTTTATTATATTTTTGTGGTCTATGATTTCACGGAATAATTTCGTGAAAATTACGTTCAAAAATTTTGACGTTTGGGCACTCTATTTAGTCAAAAGGACTAAATTGTAAAAGGTTGCAAAATGTGTGTTCTAGTTCACAAAGGTACTAAGTACTTGTGAGTAATGGGTTTTTAAATTGGAGATCCTTAAATGTTAAATAGACCATTTTGTAATTAGTGGAAAAAAATGGACATGGCATGGTATGTTTTTATTTATTTTTCATTAAGGGTATTTTAGTAATTTGGAAAATAAAGCCAAAATAACTAAGAAAATGATGTCATCTTCTTCATTTTTCTCATGCCATAACCGTATATGGAGATGGAAGACATGGCTAGGGTTTGTAAAACTTTCAAGCTTGATTGTAAGTCCATCTTTGCCCCTGTTTTTAATGTTCTTTACATTTTTGAAATCCTCGTAGCTCGATTACCCATTTCTACCATTAATTTGAGCTAGGGTTCATGTTTAAAAATTGACCCATATGTGAAATTCATGAATTTTGATGTCTAATGGTATAAAATGAGTGTTGGGTGTTAGATAAACAACTTTTGCTAAGCGATTTTACGTGAAAACGAGTAAAACGACATAATTAGTAAAAATACCTAATGTTCATAAGTACATGTTAGAGTGAGAATTTGATGTTTCTATAGAAGGGAAAAATGATCAGCATGTCATAAAACATAAGAAAATAGGATGAAATTTAATTTCTGAACCTTGGGGCAAAAGTGCAAATATGCAAAAGTTTAGGGGACAAAATGAAAATTTGTAAAAATATGATTTATGGACTCATTTGAATAATGTGAGTAATAAATGATTTATATATGTAATGTTAGATCAAGGAAATCGAAATTCGGGCTAAAATCGAGAAAATACCAAGTAGTGGACTTAAATGGTAAAAATGGTCATTTTCGTATACGAGGTAAGTTCATATGATTTTTTTAATAATGCAATGTGTATTTTTATGTTATTGTTTTGATAGTACATGAGATGTACGTCTATATACAAATAAATGTATTTGAAATGGCTTATTTATGCTTATTTGCCACTGAACTATGATGAATGAATATATGAATTGAGAAAAATGAGACATCCGAGAAAGTATCAACAAAGTTCTGACGTCTGAAAAGCCCCGTATGAACCTTAGGAATACTTAGGATACATATGTCATGACATAGGATTTCTGATATGTGATATCGTGTAAGACCACGTCTGGGACGTTGGCATCGACTTTTGTTTTACGTGTAAGACCATGTCTAGGACATTGGCATCATATCTGATTTCGTATAAGACCCTGTCTAGGACAGTGGCATCAATGTTTGATTACATGTAAGACACGTCTGGGACTTTGGAATTGTATATGCTTTTTGAGCTATTCGCGTATCCTTATATTTCCAAACGGTTCAAACGGGCATTTCGAGAAAGTAAATGATTTTGTGAAATTTGATTCGATTCAGGTATGTTTGCATGTATATGTGCAAGAAAGCAAAGGTATGTATTTGCCATTATGTGCTCGTATGACTATGACGATTCATGGCGATATATATATATATCCTTGTGTATTATGTATGAACGATAATGTTATATGATTTGATGACAGTATGAGGGTTTGTGGAAAGATACATGTATGATATTAAATCATGCCTATGAGTATAAAGTAACAATGAATTTATGATAGCTATTGTGATTTTGCACCGAAACAGTGTTGAACAGCAGCAGTAGCTTGACTTTGAAAAAATCACCATAAATAGTGGAATTCGAATTCGACGCTAAATAATATAAGAAATTAAATCTTAATGAGTCTAGTTTCACATAAAGGAAGAGGTGTAAGAAAAAGAATTTTTTATTATGAGATATTTGAGTTCTTGTGAGACAAAATCGGAGTGATTCCAGACTCCCTTGTCTACTTTATAGAAATATAGACAGTAGTATTATCCGAGTTCCTTATTATGAGATAAATATTTTTTAGTGAAGAGAGGTTAGAACTGTTGGACAGCGAAACAGGGGAAACTTTAATGAATAAACTGTACTAATTGGCTAAACCAAAAATTCTGAAAATTTTATGGTAAAAATATATGTGAGTCTAGTTTCTAGGAAAATAAACAAATCTTAATTTTGAATCCTGTAGCTCAAGTTATAAATAAATTATCAACTATGACTCGAGTAGACAGCTTGACCAAAATATGAATAAAAGTGTAATTATAGTTGTTTTACCTAAGGAAACATATTGGTAAATTGCTTATTAATTTCATATGGACTTACTAAGCGTAAAGTTTAACCCCCTCTCCATTTCTTTTAGTATTGGTAGGTCGGCTCGGGGTTGGAGATCGTCGGAGGCAACATCACACTATCAGAATATTGATGTGAAGCGTCGATAAACTTCAAGTGTTTTCAAGTGAGTGGCATGTATAGAGATTTAGTCTATATGATAGTTGTTAGTATGATTTGGTCAAACGTATTGGCTTATTATGGTTAAATCATATATAGCCATGTGATATGGTTTATATTCGCTTATTGGGTTGTAAGTCTAATTGATTATGCATGCTTGATCCATTGCTTTATGATATGTGCGTGGTGATGTCTTGATACGATCGAATGTATGATATGTCATGCTTATGTGGTGGATAGATTATGATCAATAGATGTGACCATATTCTTAATGTAAAGGTGTAAGGTAAGAATAAGTAATACTGTTGTTAAACATGAAATTGGTGTGGAACGTCTTAGTCAAGCACGTTGTTCTATGTATGTGAATTGATGGTATGTCTAGGCTTGGTATAAAATGAGAACAAGATCTGGTATATCTAGTTATGGTTAATGTAAGAATGTGTATTACATGCATGATGGTAGGCAAATGATATATTTGTATCAAAATAGAGGATGTTGAATGTTATTGAAACCATGTGGGTGCATGGAGGGTGACAAAAAGGCTTGGAAAATAGCCTAAGAGTTAATTACACGGGTTGAGAAACGGTCGTTTGTCTCAACCGTGTGAGGGACACGGCCTGGAGACACGGGCGTGTAGTCTGGCCGTATAGTTCAATTTGTGTGCTGACATCATAAACAGAGAGTTACACAGCCTGAGGACACGGGCGTGTGACTCTGTTTTATGGTAAAATTTTCTATGTTTTCCCAAAACTTTCCAAAGTTCTCGTTTAGCCCTGGAACCTTTCTAAAGTATGTTTTGGGCTTTGTAGACCCAAATAAGGGACCATGTGCATGTGAATGAATGTTTCAAAATAAAAATGAAATTTTATAGCCTGCATTTTAGTTGGATGTTTGTATGTTTGTTTGATAATGCCTCGTACCCTATCCAGGTCTCGGGTACAGGTAAGGGGTGTTACATTTAGTGGTATCAGAGCTATGGTTTAGTCAGTTCTCGAACTAACCTAGCATGTGTAAAAGTTTAGCTATACATGCCACGGATCCGTGATAGTGTGATCTCCCAACGCATATGAGAACCGTCTTGTTTAAGCAGAGGTACTCTCCAACCGAGCTACACCGACCATGTTTAATGCTATGTGAAGGTATTTGAGTAAAATTGCGATTATGATGAGTCTCGATTCAAAAAAGTATGAATAAAAATTCATGATATGTACGTGATAATGCGTGAGATGAAAGTTCATGTTTTGATGAATACCCATGATTGTTTGATGCTCATATGATGTAGTGCACTTGGCTTACTTGATAAGGTGAATGGGATAAATAGAAATTTGTAGACGTATGAATAAAGGTTCATGATATCATGATATGAATAAAAAAAATAGTGTCATTGTTCTGATTGGACGTTGAATGTCAAGGATATTTTTTTTATAAGATAAAGGATTGTAATGAAATGAACTTATTTAAGTTAAATTGTTTGGACTGAATTAGATGATTGTAATGATATGTATATGATGATGCACGAAATGAAAGTTGCGATTGTGATACAAATATTCATGTTTGTTTGGCCCTTATACGATGTCATGAGTATGACTTGTTTGATTAAATGAATAGATAAGCAAAGTTATCCAGAAAACATAGAATGCATGCATAAGTGCACTAGTTTAAATAAGATAATTGGAAGATTCGTGCCATACAGGTATGAATAATAAGTGATCTGAAGTGAATTACATGCTTGTAATAATGTTACTATGATAATGAAATAGTGTTATATGCATATGCATAAGAAAGTTGAGTCAGAGGCCTTACAACCCCTCCCCCTTACTGAAGTGGTGTTTATAATGGAATTTCATGAGATTTGTACTGAATAAGTTTCCGGTTGAGAAACCAAAGAGTTCAGTGATAGAATAATCATAACATGATTAGAGATTGAGAATGAGTTGGTAAGTAAAGTCAGAACTAGTTGGAAGAATGATATTTGAAATGTGTAATATCTGAGTGTGACAGTTACGGCAGGACAAATTTTAACAGTCTCTTCAAAGATGTTCTATGTGTTTATCCATTCTCAGAAATATTTCTATGGTTATTGATTTTCTGAAGAACTTCTTGTTATATAGGGATGTTTTCTAATCCTGATTCTAGATAAAAAAAATTGGTAGCCTGACTGGTTTATAATTTGTATTGCTCAATTCCCTCGGGCATTCTATTATATTTCGTCTAATAAGAATTGATGAGAGAATATGTATGGTACTATGATTATGTTTCTTCTACTTGATGCTCCATTTGATATATATATAGGAAGATAAATTGTTCTTATTGCATTTGATTCCAGTGGGATTAAATGATGTTTTCTTCTAGACCTGTTTTTCTAAGGAATTATCGAGATCTTCCGTATTTTCCTATGATTTTGGTTTTTGATCTTTTGACATAGTATCGTATCTTGGGTTTCTTTATTCTAGATTTCTTTATTATGGGTTTCTCTATCTTGAATTTCTTTACTTGGTTTTCTTGTTATCTTTGTTCCATAAATTGTCAATTTCGACTCATGTTTAAAGTGCGTTCTTCAGCTTGTAATAATCACGTCAAGTATGACAATACTTCTGATTTGATCTTGGTAATGTGGTGATTTTAGTATTGGGATTTTTCTAATTTTCGTGTAAGGATTTGACATGAGTAAAGGCATAGGTAATAAAAGCATGAGTTTCAATCGGTATGATGGATTACTTCTCTCAAGTAAGTCAATCATAGTTAATGTCTTCAATTGAGATATTTTGGTTACTTGAGCTAATGCAATTGAGATTGTTTTGATTAGCGTAATGAATGAATAGTAAAGGATTGCATGATGAATTGTTTTATAACTAGAATATAGGATTACTTGAGATGCCATTCACTAGTGATTAAGATCAACTCGAGTGTTCAATCTGTGTGAATTATTTATTTGAAAGATTTCATGTGACAATTATGTCAGGATCATTTTTCTCAAGTCTGATAATAGAATTTCATTTCTTTACGGATAAAAGGCAAATAGTCTAAACGAGAAGTGTATATCTTTTAGAAAAATTTTGATATGAGTTAAAGCTACTACAAATGATGAAGTTTTCGTCTTGTGAAAGCTGAAAAGTTTATTACATGTTGGCAAAGTTCGGACAGATGAGAATATTGCTAATCGAAGCATTTGAACTGGACTAGTCTGCATTGAGTAAAGACTTCCTGATTTTCAGTAATGTACTGTTGTATGAATTGTGATGTGTTTCAAGACAATAAGGTAATGTGATAGTTTAGAGCATTTGATGCCACAAAAAATTCTGAGTTGTTAATGGGGTTAAAGCCAAGCATCAGGATCTACCAGAGTTATCTCTGCCAGGATTGATATTAGGATGGAAATGAGAAAGGATTATTCTCGAGGCCATATCAGAATTATTTTCGTAGCAGAAAGAGGAAAATGTGATGTATCTTATTCTTACATGTTTGACGAGATCTGTAAATCATACCGGTATTTAATAAATTTCTACTCATCAAATTCATGGAATTCCAGATCTCTCTGGTTGTTGGATTACTTGGAATTCTAGTCTCCATTAATTAAATTGAGGTCTGGATTTTATGTCATGATATCATGGGCACTGAGAAGGCTTTGAAAATTTAAGAACAATTGAGAGTTGAGTCCGCAAGTTTTCAGATCATATGAGAAATTAAAAGATGTATTGGAGGCACAGCTTAAGTGGAATTTCTTCGGCATCAAATATGAGATTTAGGAATCTAAGTGAAAACTACTTTTCCGGTAAGATTTTCGAGGACAAAAATCCCTAAAGGGGGGAGAGTTGTAACATCCCGATTTTGGGCCTAGTCGGAACAGTGGTTTTGGGACCACAAATCTGACGAAGAAAATTTTATTTTTATTGTATTTTTATGGTCTACAATTTCACAGAACAATTTCGTGAAAATTTTGTTTGAAAATTTTGACGTTTCGGCACTCAATTTAGTCAAAAGGACTACATTGTAAAGGTTGCAAAATGTGTGTTCTAGGTCACAAAGGTACTAAGTACTTGTGAGTAATGGGTTTTAAATTGGAGATCCTTAAATGGAAAATAGCTCATTTTGTAATTAGTGGACAAAAATGGACATGTCATGGAATGTTTTTATTTATTTTTCATTAAGGGTATTTTAGTAATTTGGCAAATAAAGCTAAAATAACTAAGAAAAAGATGTCATCTTCTTCATTTTTCTCATGCCATAACCGTATATGGAGATGGAAGACATGGCTAGGGTTTGTAAAACTTCCAAGCTTGATTGTAAGTCCATCTTTACCCCGTTTTTAATGTTCTTTACATTTTTGAAATCCTCGTAGCTCGATTTACCCATTTCTACCATTAATTTGAGCTAGGGTTCATGTTTAGAAATTAACCCATATGTGAAATGCATGCATTTTGATGTCTAATGGTAGAAAATGAGTGTTGGCGTTAGATAAACAACTTTTGCTAAGCGATTTTACGTGAAAACGTGTAAAACGACATAATCGGTAAAAATACCTAATGTTCATAAGTACATGTTAGAGTGAGAATTTGATGTTGCCATAGAAGGGAAAAATGATCAACATGTCATAAAACATAAGAAAATAGGATGAAGTTCCGAACCTTGGGGAAAAAGTGCAAATATGCAAAAGTTTAGGGGTCAAAATGAAAATTTATAAAAATATGATTTATGGACTCATTTGAATAATGTGAGTAATAAATGAGCTATATTTGTAATGTTAGATCAAGGAAATCGAAATTCGGGCTAAAATCGAGAAAATACCAAGTAGTGGACTTAAATGGTAAAAATGGTCATTTTCGTATACGAGGTAAGTTCATATGATTTTTTTAATAATGCAATGTGTATTTGTATGTTATTGTTTTGATAGTATATGAGATGTACATCTATATACAAATAAATGTATTTGAAATGGCTTATTTATGCTTATTTGCCATTGAACTATGATGAATGAATATATGAGTTGAGAAAAATGAGACATCCGAGAAAGTATCAACAAAGTTCTGACGTCCGAAAAGCCCCGTATGAACCTTAGGAATACTTAGGATACATATGTCATAACATAGGATTTTTTATATGGGATATCGTGTAAGACCACGTCTGGGACATTGGCATCGACTTTTGTTTTACGTGTAAGACCATGTCTAGGACATTGGCATCGTATCTGATTTCGTGTAAGACCCTGTCTGGGACAGTGGCATCGATGTTTGATTACATGTAAGACACGTCTGGGACATTGGCATTGTATATGCTTTTTGAGCTATCCGCGTATCCTTATATTTCCAAACGGTTCAAACGGGCATTTCCAGAAAGTAAATGATTTTGTGAAATTTGATTCGATTCAAGTACGTTTGCATGTATATGTGCAAGAAAGCAAAGGTATGTATTTGCCATTATGTGCTCGTATGACTATGATGATTCATGGCTATATATATATCCTTGTGTATTATGTATGAAAAAGTAATGTTATATGATTTGATGAAAGTATGAGGGTTTGTGGAAAGATACATGTATGATATTAAATCATGCCTATGAGTATAAAGTAACAATGAATTTATGATAGCTATTGTGATTTTGCACCGAAACAGTGTTGAACAGCAGTAGTAGCTCAACTTTGAAAAAATCACCATAAATAGTGGAAGTTGAATTAGAAGCTGAATAATATAATAAATTAAATCTTAATGAGTCTAGTTTCATATAAAGCAAAAGATGTAAGAAAAAGAATTTTGTATTATGAGATATTTGAGTTCTTGTGAGACAGAGTCGGAGTGATTCTAGACTCCCCTGTCTTATCTTTAAAAAATCACTAAAAATTGTACAAAAATAATTGTAAGTTATAGTTTATATGATTAAAATCCTTATTGAGTCTACTTTTTAGAAAGATAGACGTAGTATTATCAGAGTTCCTTATTATGAGATAAATAATTTTTAGTCAAGAGAGGTCGAACTATTGGACAGCGAAACAGGGAAACTTTAATTAATAAACTGTACTAATTGGCTAAACCAAAAATTCTGAACATTTTATGGTAAGAATATATACAAGTCTAGTTTCTGGGAAAATTAACAAATCTTAATTTGGAATCCTGTAGCTCGAGTTATAAATAAATTGTTGACTATGACTCGAGTAGATAGCTTGACCAAAATATGAATAAAAGTGTAATTATAGTTGTTTTACCTAAGGAAACATATTGGTAAGTTGCTTATTAATTTCATATGCACTTACTAAGCGTAAAGCTTACCTCCCCTCTCCATTTCTTTTAGTATTGGTAGGTCAGCTCGGGGTTAGAGATCGTCGGAGGCAGCATCACACTATTAGAATGTTGATGTGAAGCGTCGATAAACTTCAAGTATTTTCAAGTGAGTGGCATGTATAGAGATTTAGTTTGTTTGATAGTTGTTAGTATGATTTGGTCAAACGTATTCGCTTATTATGGTTAAATCGTATATAGCCATGTGATATGGTTTATATTCGAGTATTGGGTTGTAAGTCTAATTGATTATGCATGCTTGATCCATTGCTTTATGATATGTGCGTGGTGATGTCTTGATACGGTCGAATGTATGATATGTCATGCTTATGTGGTGGATAGATTATGATCAATAGATGTGACCATATTCTTAACGTAAAGGTGTAAGGTAAGAATAAGTAATACTATTGTTGAACATGAAATTGGTGTGGAACATCTTAGTCAAGCACGTTGTTCTATGTATGTGAATTGATGGTATGTCTAGGCTTGGTATAAAATGAGAACAAGATCTGGTATATCTAGTTCTGGTTAATGTAAGAATGTGTATTACATACATGATGGTAGGCAAATGATATATTTGTATCAAAATAGAGGATGTTGAATGTTATTGAAACCATGTGGGTGCATGGAGGGTGACAAAAAGGCTTGGAAAGTAGCCTAAGTGTTAATTACACGGTTGAGACACGGTCGTGTGTCTCAACCGTGTGAGGGACACGGCCTGGAGACATGGCCTGGAGACACGGGCGTGTAGCCTGGCCGTATGGTTCAATTTGTGTGCTGACGTCATAAACAGAAAGTTACATGGCCTGAGGACATAGGAGTGTCAAAGGCACACGAGCGTGTGACTCTGTTTTATGGTAAAATTTTCTATGTTTTCCCAAAACTTTCCAAAGTTCTCGATTTAGTCCTGAAACCTTTCTAAAGTATGTTTTGGGCTTCGTAGACCCAAATAAGGGACCATGTGCATGTGAATGAATGTTTCAAATTAAAAATGAAATTTTATAGCCCGTATTTTAGTTGGATATTTGTATGTTTGTCCGGTAATGCCTCGTAACCTATCCCGGTCTCGAGTATAGGTAAGGGGTGTTACAAATGTTCCCAATTTCGAAAACCATGTAACGCACGGGCTGAAATGACGGCCGTGTGCCCTAATTTCTTTATAAACACCTATTATTTATTTTTATTTTTTCCAGTTTTATCTTTATTTATATTTTGAAATTACTTTTTATTTTCTTTTAATACTATTTTTTTATCTTGAGATTTTATAATTTTTTTCGGCTATTTCTTTACGAGTAATTATGCTTCTTTATATTTCCTAAAGGAAGTTCCTGATTCTACCACAGTTATAAAGAGCTCCAAAGCTCGCTATTACTTAGGAACTTGAAAATCCACTGGAAATAGTTCTCCACACTACCATGTCCTGCCGACCGCCACGATAACCTCTTCGCTGGACACTATGGTTGTGGAACCCAACCTCTACCACCACCGGAGTATCCTCCTCCAATCTTATCATTGCCTTGGCCGATTATTCTCCATAACTCCAATTCAAGGATTTCATTCATCATTCAAGAAGTCTCACTCCTCTCCCTATATTATGATCTTATATCTTTATAATTCAATAAATCTAGCTTTGTACATTGAGGGCAATGTACATCTTAAGTGTGGGGGGTCATTTATATCATTATCAGAAAATCCCTGAATTTTGTCTTATTCTTAAATAATTTTCTCATATCATCATTAGAATGAATTTTGATTAATCTATGATTTTTGTTGATATGTCTTGAATTAAAACATAGGCATTTATGCATTGATTGTTTAAACTTTAAGGAATTAGAGAATAAAGCATGAAAAGTTGATTTTTGAGAATTAAAAATTTTTAGGTTGTTTCCCCAAGTTTAGGTATAAACTTGAGTTGAAGTTCACAGGTTTAAACATCAAAAAGCCATAATATTTTGTGAGATCTTGAGCCTTGAGAGCATCTATTATTTCTTTCATACTCATTTTTATTGTTGCTTTGAGTGCATCAATATTGAATTGTCATTCTAGAACTTGCTTGATTATGCATGTCAAGACCACACCATTTGATTTGATATGTCAAGATGATAAAGGCACTTAGGTTTAATCCACTCACTCCATAAAAGTCTACTTTCACAATTAACCCTTAGTGAACCCCCTTGAGCCTAACAATCCATTCATTGATTTGCCCTCAACATTAACCCTTAACCCATTATTGTTGAAATCCCCTAAATTAACTTGATCCCTATTTTTGTCGAGATTTGATTTGAATAAATTGCTTAGCTATGTTTTATTTTTGATAGATAGCTTATGCTATTTGACTTGTTCTTAAAAAAAGTAAAAAAAAAATACAATACATACATATATATTAGTAGTAATTCGTTGTTTTTTTTAGCTTAAGTGTTAATTCCATATTCTGAGAAGAATCTCACTTGTATTCAATTAATGATTAGTATTTTTCTAGTTAGGTAATTTTCCAATTCAATCTCGATTCTAACCTTTTCTTTTAGCTTGTGACCACACCTTCTAACCAAAGCCACGTTACAACCCTCTAAAGACCTTTTGATTGATGTATCATCTCAATATATAATGGTGGATATTTGACTTTCATGCAAGCCTATGGTAATAACTTTTCATATTGACTAATGAGTGCTTCATTTATTATCCTTAAACACCTCAAGTGATTTGAGTGAATCTTTAGAGAGGATGTTAAACTTAGTGATATTTTGAATCAAAGGTAATCACTTAAATAAGGGGAGACACCTATGTTTTCGTGATAAAATGCTCAATTTGGAAAGTTTGAAACTTTGATGTTCTTCTAGTTGAATTCTCAATGTATGATTACTTATGGTTTATTTTAAGATATTATTGATAGGGATTATAAATTGAGAAGAATTTATTTTGATTGCGAGTTGAGGATTTTGCTTGAGGACAAGCAAACGCTTAAGTGTGGGGGTATTTGATAAACCGTAATTTATACATATTTTTATCCCATGCTTAGCACATTTATGGATGATTTCTCCTTAGATTTGGTGAATTTGATGCTCATAATCCTTTAGTTTCATGTTTTATACTTAAGTGAGCATAGGAGAGTAAAAAGAGCGAGAAACGGGCCGAAAAAGGAGAAAATAGACCAACATGGGAAATCAACATGACCTGGACTTCCTCACACGGGTAATCCACACGATCGTGTCCATTTGGCAGAATCAAAGCACGACTTACACGGGTAGACCACACGCCCGTGCCTATTTAACAGCCTTGACCACAGTCTGAAGCAATTGCATACAAGCATGTCACATGGTTGTGTCCCTGTCGAGCCCAAGTATAGTCCTATTCGGAAAAGGCCACTTTTGAGGGCTCTTAGGCATTCTAAAGCCTATTTAAACACCTGAGGAGGCACTTAGGGGAGACACACAGAGTAGGAGGCAAGAAATTACTCAAGGAAAGCCGATTGATCCATCTCAAAAGCCGGATTCATCGTCAAGACTAAAGATCTCCCTTCAATTTCCTTCAGGAGTTTTGGGTTTTCTTTATGTTTTGTTATCTTTATCCTTTTGAGATGTTTTCTTTCATAATTATGAACTAAACCCCCTAAATACCTAAGGGGAATGAAACCTAAGGCGGACCTTGTTATTATTATCTGAATTGTATGATAAATATTTGACTTGTTCTTAATTATGCGTTCTTAATTCTTGTTTTAATATTCCAGGATATTGATTCAAGTTAATGCGCTTATTTAGAGGAGCAAAAGTCCCTGTCTAAAAGTAAATCTGTCATAATTAAGCGGAGTTGATTGCACGCCTAGAGATAGGGTGACAAGATTTTGCCAGATTAGGGTGAAACCTAATAAGGGAGTCCATAGATCGAGTTAATGCAACACTAAGGTGTTAATTAGAAAGATATTTGAATTAATCAACCTCGGGTTAGACGTTATTAGTCTTGAGAGACATAATAATATAACTTAAGGATTTCTACGGATCAAGTCAAATGAATAAATCGTTTGATTTAGAGTTAAATAACAAGTGAAGTCTAGGTGGATTTTTCCTTGGGTATTGTCTTAATCAATCAAGTTTTCCCAAAAGCTTTTCCCCAATTTTCTCTCTGTGCACCCTTAGTTTAGTTAATTAGTTTAGATAAACCAATCCTTTAATTTTTAGGCTAGATAATAAAAAGAAAGTAATTACTAGTACTCTTGGTTCCTTTGGGTTCGACAATCCGGTCTTGCTAAAGCTATACTACTGTTCGATAGGTACACTTGCCTTTATCATGATAATAGTTAGTTTCAAGAACGATTAATTATAAATTTTTAAAACCTGTCGCGAATATCACGTATCACCAAGCCATATTTTCTCTTTCAGCTTCCTTCCTACTAATAAGTTGGAAATCGATGAATACTTGGTACTCAAAACTACCATTTACACGATAGCTCTTGTCATCGTCAACCAAGCATTCTAAAACCACTTTTGAGATACCTTGGCAAGTAATCAATGATAATACATTTTTCTCATGTTGGTCAAATTTACATTTAATCCTTAAACTTTCTAAATTTTTTAATTCAGTCCTTTTTGCCACATTCTCACTTCTAAAACTCTGTTCATTGACTCCCATCTCCAAAATCAACTTTACTTTCATAAGGACTCTTTATCTAACTCAATTTCCAAATTTTGTCACTCTATATCTAATACTGGAATAGTACCACGTGTCTTATCAAAATTTTGAGGGTGTTACAAATATACATAAGGAAAGATATATCAAAATAAATAGTTGATTTTTCAAAATACATTTTTAACATAATGATTTATTGAAAATATAAATTTTCATCATATAATTACATGTTTATTATTTTGCCTATATAAGTAAAAAAATTTATTAATTAAAAAAATGAAATAAAATTAAAAATATAAAAGGAAAAATATATTAAAATAATTATTTGATGTTTTTAAAAAGTAAAATATGTAACAACTCATTTTTAGTGGTGTCGAAAATGACGATTTTGGAACCCTATTTTTGATGTTTGAGTCCGTAAATATTATTATTTAATATTTATGAGTCTAAATTAGTAATATGTTGAACAACAGTCTAATAATGTTATTGAATTGATAGTTAATTAAGGTATAAGGATTAAACCGTAAAAGTGGTAAAAGTTAAATCACTATGAATTTTTAATTAGTTTAGAGACCAATTGGACTATTGGACCCTTTTTTTTTTATTGGATGGTGGATGATGATGCCATCCTCCACTTATTCTTGCTTAATGATGATTAATTTAAACTAACTAAGGGTTAATTTAAGTTAATTAAAATTTATTAATTATTAAGCTTAGTATAAAAGGAAAATTTGAAAGAAATTAAAACATTTTTCCCACCTACTCATGTTCCGCACCATGAAAAGAAATAAGAAACCATTATTTGAGCTTTCAAGCTTTAATCCTTCAATTGGTAAGTGATTTCAAGTCCGCTTCTTGTATTTTTTTTTTAAATGTTTTTTAGGTCCTAGGAGCTTATTTTAGCTAACCCATGTATCAATTTGTAAAACTGTTAAAGTTTTCAAAAGTTTCTATTGTGATTTCTTGAAGCTTTTTGTACTAAATTGCTAGATTTTAAGCTTAGAAATGAAAAATGACTAGTTTGTAAAGTTTAATTGTTAGTTTTTTAACTTAGGGACTAATGTGCGTAAATTTCAAAATTGATGTTAAGTTTTTGTAATTATAGATAATGGAGGGTTATATAAGGATTTAATTGAGATCAGTTTCAAAATCAAAGCTTAAATTTGAAAGTTATGGTAATTTTGATTTTAGGGACTAAATTGAATATAAATGAAAAAACTTTAAAGAGCATTCAAAAATTGAAGTTGAATTATCATAAGCATGTAATAGGATTTTATAAGATATTTGGAATTGATAAATTGAGATGGATTATCACATAGATTGGGAATTGAATCAAACGGAGGAAAATAGAGGAAAAAGACAAAATTTTGTATTAGTCCTCGACGTTTTGTTTGTTGTTGTTATTTCCAAGTAAGTTCATATGGTATGGATATATTTGATTGTAATATATATTTGAATTATGAATTTGTGTTGTGTGAATGTAATTTGATTTATTTACGATTTGGTACAAAAAAGGTGAGATATGGACTAATTTGTAAAGAAAAAGGGTTATATGTGCTAAAGTGTCCTAGTGAACATAATAAATGATAGGATAAGTGTAACACTCCTTACCCGATTCCAAGGCCGAGACTAGGCACGAGGCATTACCATACTTAATCACATGCATACAATTGATTTCGAGTCACCAAGACTTGATCAACTTCAAAGCTCTTTCGAACTTTGTTTAAACTCCTTAAATGTGGGCCTACGAGCCTCAAACTTTCATTGGAAGCCATTTGGAACCAGCTCGGGTCCTTAAACCGACTAAATAAAAATAACTCTTGAAACAGGGCACACGCTCGTGTGGTCATTATAACATGGCCGAGTTGATAGCCCGTGTGACACACCCGTGTCCTATGCCTGTGCCCCTCACACGGCCATGACACGCCCGTGTCTTAACTCGTGTCTAAAAACCTTGACATTCTATTTCTGACGTCAGCATCCAATTTAGAGCACACGGCCAAGGCACACGCCCGTGACTAGAGGCCATGTCCTCCACACGGCTGAGACACGCGGCCGTGTCTCAGCCCATGTGTTTACTACCATGCATTCTAACTTACAAGTTTTACATGTAGGGGACACACGGCTGAACCACAAACCCATGGGGGTGACCGTGTCTCACACACGCCTGTGGGCCTACCCATGTGGACAATATAAGGCTATCTCCCAAGCCTTTACCACTCTGAAACAAAATCTAACATCAACCAACACATCAAAGATTAACTTAGTATGATTTCTCAACCAAACAACCATAGTTAAGACCCATATACATTACATATATTCAACTATGCCAACAATGTGACAACCCAAATTAGACCCTGGTCGGAATGTGGTTTCGAGACCACATTACCGAGCCAAAAATTTATTTTCGTGTTTTAATTGCATAAATTGTTGTGTGACAGTGAATATATGAGAAATTAAATGCTTAATATTAGCATTAGGATTGTGAATTCATTCAAAAAGGACCTAGTTGACGAAGTTAGGAAAGATGATAGATGAATTATAAGGATTAATTAATAATAGGTTGAGGAAGCATGGCTTTGCATGTCAATTTGCCCATAAAATTCATGGTGGCCGGCCAAGGAGTGATAATGCTCCACTCATTCTAATTTAATATGTTTCTTTGGTGAACAAATGATGGGGATAATAATAGAAAAGGGAACAAAAAAATGGGTGTCATACTTGCCATCTCCTAGCCGAAAAACCAAGAAAAAGAAGGGGAGAAAAGAACTTGGAAGGAATTCGGCCATTGCTTGTGCCTAGGGAGAGTGTTTGATGTTGTGGCATGAAAAATGAGGGAGTTTGAATGCTTAATAAGGAGGGAAGAAGGAGTGTTCATATTTTCTTTCTTTTGCAATTGTTCTAACTAGAGGAAGAAGAGGAAGCAAGATTCGGCCAAGGTGGTCCTTTAGACCAAGGTATGTTCAATGATATTTTTGGAAGCTTACCCTACCTTTGGGGTGATGAGTCTAGATTCTATCTATTCCATGGTTGGATTTGGGGTTGTTGGAGAGTTAGGATTCGGCTAAGGAGTTTAAAAATAAAAGCTAGTTGATACCTTGATGCTATTAGCATGCTAGTTATATGGTTGTGTTAAGTTGCTTGTTATGTTAGCATGAAAGTTGAAAATTGTTAAGCTATTTTGTTGGAGGTGCCGAACTTAGGACTAGGAAGAGAATGAGTATTCGGCTAACATAGTGGAAAGGTGGTGTTGCCGATTGCTAGATTTAGACTAGGGGAGTGGCTGTAATGGGCATTAAGATGTGGGACTTAAGAAATGTAGTTATATGTGGACTTACATGATGTTACAAATAGATGTGAAAATATGCTAGATTAGGAAAACTCGATTAAGTGTTCATGAGATGAAATTAGGTGTTTAAATGATGTTATAGTTGACATTGTACATGTATACATGCATTTCGGCCATGGTCTTTGCTTGAATTTGAGATTTGTAATGTGATTTTCCTAAATTGTCTATGAATTTTTGGTTGTTGATTCCATGGTAATGGTATATTGAATCCATGAAAATTTAGTAAGGTTGCATTCGGCAACTTGCTTGGAATTAAAAATTGATGTCTAAGCTTAGGTGATTTCGATGATGATATATATATATATTCATAAGTATATTTAGTTGATTCGGCTTTGGTAGTTGCATGAGGCTATTGGCCGAATATACTAACATACATATACATGTGAAATTGGATTGTAAATATTTAGCAAGGTGGTTAAACTAGTTAAATTATTGATTTAGCTCAAGGAGTTAAAGGAGGTGAATCGAGCAAAGGCAAAGAAAAGGTTATCGAGTAGCCGAGTTGGAACCGTCTTACCCAACACGAGGTAAGTCATTAAGCATGTAGTTGGTATTATTTCAATGGTCATAACGTTATGGATTGATGCTGAATGGAATGAATAAATATACATATATATATATGCGTGTACGTATGTGATGATGAAATTGTTGAATGAAAGAAAAGAGGTAAGATGTATTGAGTTGTTGATCTCGGCACTAAACGTGCGGGATAACCATTTATGACCATGAGATTGGCGCTAAGTGCGCGGGATTAAATTGTACAGCACTAAGTGTGCGATTCGACTATGTTGCACTAAGTGTGCGAAATGAATATGATGCACTAAGTGTGCGAATTGACCATGCGGCACTAAGTGTGCGAGGTTGACTATGTAGCACTAAGTGTGCGATTTGATTACGTAGCACTAAGTGTGCGAGTTGATTATATAGCACTGAGTGTGCGGGCTCAATATACATTCGTGAATCATTATGGACACTATGTGTGCGACACTATTGAGTCGATCGCGGACAGCGGATCGGGTAAGTGTCTTGAGTACATGGCTAATATGTGCTATGCTTATACTTGGTGTTGAGCTCGGTAAGTTGAACCTATGTGACAAATATACTTGAAGTCACGTACATAAAAATTATCATAGAATGGGTGAAAGGCCGTTTAGTTGTATGTTTGTAACGAAAATAAAATGATTTATGAAAATGCCTCGAATATCCTATTGATGAGTATGTGGATTGTGAATGCATAAATTGGTATGAAATTGAATCGATAGGTTGGAGGAACTATGGTATGGTTCGGTATGGATGGAGTAAATTGTCTCATTCCATTTTGTTTCCTCTTGTGATAATGTTATTGATGTATAGTAGTGCATTGCTTATGACTTACTGAGTTATAAACTCACCCGGTGTTTCCTTGTCACCCATTATAGGTTGCTTGGACTCATCTATTTTTGCGGGGTCGGGCCGTCATCGAAGTCATCACACCGGATAGCAAGTTTTGGTATTTCCTTCTTAGTTGGCTTAGAAGAACATTTTGGCATGTATAAGCTATTACGTTGTGTTTGAATTTTGGCATGTAAACTTTAAGCCATGCGAAAATGGCACGGATGTTCGATTGAGTTGGATCAAGGGTAGGCATGAAATGGACCTAGTTACTTTCGTAACAGATGCTGGCAGCAGCAGTGTCATGAGATTGAAAAATCACTAAAAATAGTAGGAGTGGAATTAATTGATGAATAAATTATGTAATCGAAGCTCGATGAGTCTGCTTTCATGAGGAAGTAACGAAAAGATCATATGGGCAGTATATTAAGAGATAATCAGATTTTTGTGGGACAGGGCCAGAACGGTTTCTGGATTCCCTGCTCCGACTTTGGAATTTCATTAAAAATTAACCAGAGATAATTAGGGGTCGTACCATATATGTACAGATTCCTCTCTGAGTCTAGTTTTCATAGAAACAAACGGCATCAGTATTGGAGCCCCGTGCAGGGAGATATCCAAGTCGTAATGGGCAAAGGTCAGTGTAGTCGACCCCTGCAACTTGGGAGACTTTGACTAATAAACTGTACTAATTGGCCCGACCAAAAATTCTAGAAAAAAATACATAGATGGGCACATGAGTCTAGTTTCGGGGAAAAATTACAAAACTGATTTTCGAGTTACGAAACTCAAGATATGATTTTTAAAACGACTAGTACACAGATTGGGCAGTGTCTGGAAAATAAATTTTGTAAGGGGTTAAAGCCAGTTAACACCTCGTGTTCGACTCCGGTGTCGGTTCCGGGTTCGGGGTGTTACAAACAATTTCACATTCATGAAAGGCTAGCTTGCATTCACATAATAACTTCAATATTAACCATTTTCCATGGCCTTATTCAAAATGAATCAAATGCTAAAGTAAACCAACATATTTGGCCAATTAACAATGACACAAAACTCAAAAGTCAGAGCCCTATACATGTCATAATCAAAATAAAAGATCTAACTATACCAAATGCTTTGATTGATAGTGTGATTGATGCCTTCGACGTCCGTTGATCCACGAGCTAATTAAGCGGCACTATAAGAAAATGGAAAGAAACGAGGTAAGCATTAAGCTTACTAAGTTGCATGAAAATAAAGAACAACTACTTATCATAAACCAATATTCTCATAACCTTTCATAATTTATTCATGAGTACCATAATTAAATATAAGTACAACTTACTCATCACCATCCAATAAAACTCATATTACATACATTGAGCCCATATCTCATACATTTCAATTAGGTTCCTGTACCACTCATCACATGATCATAACTTTTCTCATTTCAATATAAATCATAAACATTTTATTGAACCATTTGGAATAATACCGGATACTCAATATCCCTAACATGGGTTAAGATGCCGACACCATGTCCCAGACATAGTCTTACACTGGCTTCCATATAGCGAGGCCGATGTCATGTCCCAAACAGGTCTTACACTGGCTCTCGTCTATCAGTGTTGATGCCATGTCCCAGATAGGTCTTACACTGACACACCACAAGCTGACGCCATGTCCCAAATAGGTCTTACACTAGCTTGTATATCGCGAGGCCGATGCATGTCCCAGACATGTCTTACGCTAGCTCTCGTCTCAATGCCGATGCATGCCCCAGACATGTCTTACACTGGCTTAAATATCTCGAGCCCGATGCATGTCCCAGACATGTCTTACACTGGCTCTCATGCTATGGCTGATGCATGTCCCAGACATGTCTTACACTAGCATACATATCACCCATTACCACGGTACAAATATCCAAGTCTATTCCAAATGTTCAACGAAAGTCTTTACTACGTAAATTTCTCAACATGTATTCTCGCATTCAAAATAAAGACAATTTAGGCCATATTAACTCAATTACACATCATAAAGACAGTTGTATAATTAACATACAACTTATCTCGGTATTCAAAATATAGTAACTATTTCGACTTAGTCCACTAGCTTTGCTTTTCCCTGGTCTAGGTCTGAATTTTGTAATTCTTGATCTATAATGATGAAAATTCACACATTTAATCATTTTATTAATCTAGGTACTCAACAATTCATAATTGGGCAAAATGATCATTTTTCCCTTAGACTTTCACAAAATGACCATTTTACCCCTAGGTCCGAAAATCAATTTTTTATCAAATTTCTTTATATCTTAGGCCTATTCGATTACTTTTTACACTAGAAGTAGTCTAAAATTCTCAATATTTCACACCTTTATCACCTATTTTACAACTTATGCAAAATGGTCCTTTTTGGGTTTTCATGAGAAATCTCTTCATAAAAGTTGTTTATTACACAACCATAACTCATATTCTTCTATAAAATTTTAGTTAACAACACATATGATTTCATGTCAAAACCTTAGACTCTCAACCATTTTGCAAAATAGTCCCCTCATTTGAAAGCTTAAGTTACAAGGATTCTAAAAATACAAAAATCATCAAGAAAAACCATCAAGATCACTTACTTGTAGAGAGACTACGTGGCTGAAATTTCAAGCTTCAAAAACTCCTCTAATGGCTAATATTTTTGGTCAAGAAGAAAGGATGGATGAAAAAGATGAAGGCTAGGCTTTAGGGTAATTATTTTATCACATATTATGTCATCAAATACCTAACATTTTGACCATTTAATTTCTTTGTCTTATGGCCGGCCAAGCTATAATTTAAGGGTCTATTTTCCCTTTAAAGACCCTCAATTTAAGATACATGGCAATTTAACACCCTTAGCTATCAAATTAAGACTTTTGCATTTTATGCGATTTAGTCTTTTTTTCGCAATTAAGCTCACAAACACTAAAATTATTTCACCAAATTTTCATACACTAATATAAACATGCTATAACTCTAAAATAATAATAAAATACTTTCTGTGACTTAGGATTGGTGGTCTCGAAACTACTGTTCTGACTAAGCCCAAAATCGGGTTGTTACAATAAGATTGGCATGCCAATAGGGTTATTTGCGCGCTAGTACAGGTTATATGTCATGGAACAGAGTATGTGATTGTACAAAGTTTATTACAGATCATATCGAGATCCATCATTTGTTGCAGATTATCAAATATTGAATATCTCTACCGAGACTCTAGTGTGGTGGAAGGACATTTTATTATATGATTATTTGTGCTTGCCTATGGGCTTTGCACTTCGGTGCCCTAATGTGGTGTAGTTACAACTCTGGCGAACAACATGGTGTGGCGTAATTACCCGTGTATCTAAATCTGTTTATTAGATTTTATCAAGCTAAATGGTTAAAGAAAAGTGAAAATGATAGTGAAATAGTATGAATTGATACACAAAAGATTATATGTTGATTGAACTATACAAATGGTATTTGTAACACCCCTTACCCAAGACTGTCGCTGGAGTCGAGCACGAGGCGTTACCAGACTTATCTTACTTGTTCGGGGCATAAAATTATTTTTTTTACTTTTAAAAATTAATTCGCTCACATTCATCCATAGATCCCTAAAAAGGGCCTTCGAGGCCCTAAAACATGAATTGGAACGGTTCGGGACCAAACCGGGAACATTAAAAATTTTCCAATTACTTATACAAATCAAAACAATTTATTTCACTATTCATAATAAAACTGTCCATCTGCGTAATAGTCACTAAATTAATTATAACTCGAGTTACGAAACTAGAAATTTAAATCCGTAAGTTTTCCTGAAACTAGACTCATATATATTCTTACCATAATTTTTACAGAATTTTTGGTTTGGCCAATTAGTACAGTTTATTCATTAAAGGTTCCCCTATTTCGTAGTTCAGCAAACCTGACCTCTCTTCACTGAAAATCAATTATCTCATTATACAGAATTCAGATAACATTTCTATTTCTTTCTAATGAAAATAGACTCACTAAAAAATCTAGAAATATAAAATATGACTTATAATTATTTTTTTACAACTTCTAGTGATTTTCCAAAGTTGGAATAGGGGATCACAAAGTCACTCTAAACCAGTCTTACAAAAATTTAAATATCTCAGAATATAGACTTCATTTGTTTTCTTTGTTTCTTTCCTATGAAAATAGACTCAATAAGCTTTAATTCTATATCCCATTCACCATTTAATTCCATTTCTAAAATTTTTAATTATTTTTCAAAACCACGTCACTGCTGCTATTTCCTAACTGTTGCACAGCCAACTTTTACTCCATAATTTCTTTGCATCAAACCTCATTTAGGCATACATAATACCAAAACATGTTCTTATTTAGCTATATCATAAGCTAATAATTACCAAGTATTCACATGCCATTCTTTAATCATATCATAAGGACATACACACAAAATAGTCAAGTCCCTATACATGCCATAACTTAAAGTATTTCTAGTCACAGAATACCGAGATAGCTCATTGATAGTGTGAGGTGATGTGACAACCCAAAATTGACCCTAGTCGGGAAGTGGTTTCGGGACCACAAAACCAAGTCTTATAAATAATTAAAGATTATATTCTGTGTTTATGATGTGCGTAAATGCTTGTGTGATAGTTCCATACTTTAATTTGGTTAGTGTATGTGGAATTTATTAGTAGGGACTTATGTGAGACAATTTAGAAATATGCTAGGCAAGTGTTCAAGTGGCCCATTAATATATGTGGGAAAGTGTTTGTCCTTGCATGTCAAATTAGCCAAATTAAAGCATAGTGGCTGGCCATGCTATGGGTGGAAACATGTCACCAACATGTTATGCTACTGATGTATGCTAAGAAAAATAAAATAAAGAGCATGGTAATTAAACAATGAAAAGGAAGGGTGATGAAAAAAAAATGGTCTCATCCATACCCCCTTGTTGCCGTGAGTTGAGGAAAGAAAACAAAAAAAAAATGTGTTCATTCTTGAACACCTTTGGCCGAATAGAGGAAAGAAAGGAAGGGGAAGAGCTTGAGAAAATCGGCTATGGTGGTTTGCTAGACTAAGGTATGTTTGATGTTGTTCTTGAGATGCATGCATGTTTTAGTAGTTGACTTGAGTTCTAAAAACCCATGGTTCAATTTTGTGGATTGATGATGATTTTGTGTTTTGCCATTGATGAGTGCTTGAGCTTTTTGATAGTTGTTGATGAAAAGTGAAAGATATGTTAAAGATTAATATGTTAAATTAAGGCTTGGTAAGCTAGCTATTAAGGTGAAATGCTAATGTTAGTATTTGATTTGGTAATAATCTGTTTGGGGACAGCAGCAGTAAGGTGATTTTGGAAAATCGCCATAATTTGTAGGAGTTGAATTAGAAGCTGAGTGAATTATGCCATTAAAGCTTGAAGAGTCTATTTTCTTACAAAAGAAACTATAAAAACAAAAGAGTTACCGATCTTGAGATATTTGAAGTATTGTGGGGCTGAGTCAAAATGACAACTAGATTCCCTGTTCTGTTTTTAGGAAATCATTATAAATTGTACAAAAATGATTATAAGATAAAATTTATATGCTTAGACTCCCACATGAGTCTAGTTTCTGGGAAAAATTACGAAACTGATTTTCGAGTTACGAAACTCAAGATATGATTTTTAAAACGACTAGTACACAGATTGGGCAGTGTCTGGAAAATAAATTTTATAAGGGGTTAAAGTCAGTTAACACCTCGTGTTCGACTCCGGTGTCGGTTTCGGGTTTGGGGTGTTACATTTGATTGGTATCAGAGCTATGGTTTAGTCGGTTCTAGGACTACCATAGCACGTATGAGTCTAGCTATACATGCCTTAATGTTAATGTTTAAAAGGGTGATGACTTCTGACGGTTGAAATGTTTTTGTTTTGATTAGTAAATGGATCCCGGTGTAGAAAGAACCCTAGCGGATGACGTTGAGAGCGTAGCGGCTGCTCCTGCACAAGGGACGCCGCCTGTTGAACCTCAGTCATCTGCGAATAATCAAGGTGAGGGGGCTAAACAAGCCTTCTTTACCATGATGAATGAGTGGGTCGCGCAATATGCCCGAACCAACCCGGCTGTCCAACAATTCCCAAATTTGAATAATCCACCCCAAGAGCCTGTAATGCCATCAGTCGCTGATCCTGTGAGGCTGAGTAAGCCACCTGTAGACTTGATTAGGAAGCGTGGGGCCGAGGAGTTCAAGGCCATAGTAACTGATGATGCCGAAAGGGCCGAGTTCTGGCTTGATAACACCATTCGGGTGTTCGATGAATTGTCATGCACACCTGACGAATGTCTAAAATGTGCTGTATCTTTGTTACGAGACTCAGCCTACTATTGGTGGAGGACCTTGATTTCCATAGTCCCGAACGAGCGAGTAACTTGGGACTTCTTTCAAACGGAATTCCGAAAGAAATTTATTAGCCAACGGTTCATTGATCAGAAGCGTAAGGAGTTCTTGGAACTCAAGCAAGGCCGTATGACTGTATCTGAATACGAACATGAATTCGTAAGACTCAGTAGGTATGCCCGGGAGTGTGTAGCTGATGAGGTTGCTATGTGCAAAAGATTCGAGGAAGGATTGAATGAAGATTTAAAGCTACTAATGGGTATTTTGGAAATAAAGAATTCGTAACACTAGTCGAACGAGCCTGCAAGGCGGAAGAACTTGGAAAGGAGAAGAGGAAGGCTGAATTTGAAGCTAGAGATTATCGTAAAAGATCGACGGGTAAAGCTCCGTTCTTAGCTGTAAAGAAGTTCAGGGAGGACATTAATAAGTCGAGGGCGACTGCGGGAATTTCCATCAGGGCAAGACCATCGATGGGCTCCCGAGCTACTTCGGTAGCTAGTGTGGGCAATAATCGTCACGAGAAACCTGAATGTCCCCAATGTGGAAGACGACACCTAGGTGAATGTTGGGGCAAGTCTACTAGCAGGGCCTGTTACGGATGCGGTTCGAAGGACCACTTCATTAGAGATTGCACGGAGCTGGATGAGAAGAATAAGATTCAAGGTGCAAGACCTAGTGGAGTGACATCTAGAGGTAGACCACCGAGAATTTTAGGAGGCAGGGGTGGTAGTCAGAGGGGGGCCTCTGATATGGCCGATCGAGCCGAGAACCGTACTCCTGCTAGAGCATATGCCATTCGCGCACGAGAGGAGGCATCCTCCCCCGACGTCATCACTGGTACCTTCACTCTCTTTGATACTAATGTGATTGCATTGATTGACCCTGGTTCTACTCATTCATATGTATGCGAAACCTTAGCAACCAGTAAGACTCTACCTGTTGAGTCTACTGAGCTCGTAATTCGAGTATCAAACCCTTTGGGTCAATGCGTACTTGTTGATAAAGTGTGTAAGAGATGCCCTCTAATAATCCGAGAATCCTATTTTCTGGCCGATTTGATGCTTTTGCCGTTCGACGAGTTTGATGTTATTCTTGGTTTGGATTGGTTAACCGCGCATGATGCGGTTGTGAATTGCAAAAGCAAGACTATCGATTTGAGGTGCGCAAATAACGAAATAATCCGAGTTGAGTCTGCGGACTTAAGGGGGTTGCCAGCTGTAATATCAGCAATGTTGGCCCAGAAATATGTAAGGAAAGGGTACGAAGCATACCTCGCGTATGTACTTGATGACAAGGAGTTAGAAAAGAAACCCGAATCGGTGCCGGTGGTTTGTGAATACCCGGATGTTTTTCCTGAAGAGTTACCGGGTTTGCCACCTGTTCGGGAGGTAGAGTTTGGTATTGAGCTTGTACCTGGAACTACGCCAATTTCGATCGCTCCGTATCGTATGGCACTAACCGAGTTAAAAGAGTTGAAAGCTCAGTTGCAAGAATTGACGGATAGAGGTTTCGCTCGACCGAGTTTCTCACCTTGGGGTGCACCAGTATTGTTCGTGAAAAAGAAGGACGGAACCATGAGGTTGTGCATTGACTATCGTCAACTGAATAAAGTGACGATAAAGAATAAGTATCCGTTACCGCGTATTGATGATATGTTCGATCAATTAAAGGGAGCATCGGTGTTTTCAAATATAGATTTGAGATCGGGTTATTATCAGTTGCGGATTCGAGATTCGGACGTACCCAAAACTGCTTTCAGAACGAGGTACGGTCACTACGAGTTCTTAGTGATGCCGTTCGGGCTCACTAATGCCCCTGCGGTGTTTATGGATTTGATGAATCGGATCTTCAGGCCGTATTTGGATCGGTTCGTAGTTGTGTTTATTGATGACATCTTGGTCTATTCAAGAGATGAGACCGAACATGCTGAGCATCTGAGGCAAGTGTTGCAAATTTTGCGGGATAAGCAGTTATATGCTAAGTTCAGTAAGTGTGAGTTCTGGTTAAGAGAGGTTAGCTTCTTGGCTCATGTGGTATCCGCATCGGGTATTCGAGTTGACCCGAGCAAAATTTCAGCCATACTTAACTGGAAGCCTCCGAGAAATGTTACCGAAGTCCGGAGCTTTCTAGGGCTCGCCGGTTATTACCGACGATTTGTCAAAGGTTTCTCGATGATAGCCACACCAATGACGAAGCTACTTCAAAAGGATGTTAAGTTCGAATGGACGGAGAAATGTCAGAAAAGCTTCGATCAACTGAAAACTCATTTGACTGAAGCTCCAATTTTGGTGCAACCCGAATCGGGTAAAGAGTTTGTCATTTATAGTGACGCATCCCTACTTGGGTTGGGTTGCGTATTGATGCAAGAAGGTCGAGTTGTGGCCTATGCGTCAAGACAATTAAAGCCACACGAGAGAAATTATCCGACCCATGATCTCGAACTAGCCGCCATTGTGTTTGCATTGAAAATATGGCGACATTATTTGTTTGGTGAGAAGTGCCATGTGTTTTCGGATCACAAAAGTCTCAAATATTTGATGACTCAACGAGACTTGAATCTGCGACAAAGACGTTGGCTTGAGTTGTTGAAAGATTACGAGCTTGTCATTGATTACCACCCGGGAAAGGCTAATGTGGTTGCGGACGCCTTAAGCCGGAAATCACTGTTTGCTTTGCGAGCGATGAATGTACACTTGTCTGTTCTATCTGACAATGTGTTAGTAGCTGAATTAAAAGCCAAACCATTATTGACTCATCAAATTCTTGAAGCTCAGGAAGTCGATGATGAATTGGTTGCAAAACGAGCTGAGTGTGTTCCGAACAAGGAATCGGAGTTTCAGATTGATGATGATGGTTGTTTGAGGTTTAAAAGTCGTTTGTGTGTTCCAAGGAATTCGAAACTCATTCCGATGATTCTGAACGAAGCCCATTGTAGCCGAATGTCAATTCACCTGGGGAGCACGAAAATGTACAACGACTTGAAACGTCGGTTTTGGTGGCATGGTATGAAACGAGATATCTCCGACTTTGTTTCGAGATGTTTAATATGTCAACAAGTGAAAGCGGAACATCAAGTGCCTTCAGGGTTACTTCAGCCGATCATGATACCCGAGTGGAAATGGGACCGAGTCACAATGGACTTTGTGTCCGGACTGCCATTGTCCGCAAGTAAGAAGGATGCGATTTGGGTTGTTGTTGATAGGCTGACAAAGTCGGCTCACTTTATCCCCGTGCGTACGGATTTTTCATTGGATAAACTAGCCGAATTGTATGTTTCTCAGATTGTGAGATTACATGGAGTACCTATTTCTATCGTGTCGGATAGAGATCCGAGATTCACCTCGCGATTTTGGAAGAAATTGCAAGAAGCTTTGGGTACCAAGCTGCATTTTAGCACCGCTTTTCATCCCCAAACCGATGGTCAATCCGAGCGGATAATTCAGATACTCGAGGATATGCTGAGATGATGCATCCTTGAGTTTAGTGGTTCATGGGAACGGTATGTACCTTTGATTGAATTCGCTTACAACAATAGTTTTCAATCAAGTATTAAGATGGCACCTTACGAGGCTTTGTACGGTCGTAAATGCCGTACACCATTGTTTTGGACCGAGCTCGGTGAAAGTAAAATTTTCGGAGTTGATTTGATTAAAGATGCCGAACAGAAAGTAAAGGTAATCCGTGAAAGTCTGAAAGCAGCCACAGATCGTCAGAAATCGTATGCGGATTTGAAACGAAAAGACATTGAATATCAGGTGGGAGATAAAGTGTTTCTTAAAGTTTCGCCTTGGAAAAAGGTACTTAGGTTTGGCCGTAAGGGCAAGTTGAGCCCGAGATTCATTGGGCCGTACGAAATCTCCGAACGAGTGGGGCCAGTTGCGTATAGATTGATTTTGCCCCCTGAGCTTGAAAAGATCCATGACGTCTTTCATGTTTCGATGCTTCGACGCTATAGATCTGATCCATCGCACATAATTAGCCCATCAGAGGTTGAAATTCAAGCCGATATGAGTTATGAAGAAGAACCGATGCGTATCCTAGCTCGTGAAGTGAAGGAGTTACGAAACAAAAGAGTTCCGCTAGTAAAGGTGTTATGGCTCAAACACGGGATCGAGGAAGCTACTTGGGAAACCGAGAGCTCGATGAAAGAACGATATCCAAACCTATTTACCGGTAAGATTTTCGGGGACGAAAATTTCTTAAGTGGGGGAGAGTTGTGACAGCCCAAAATTGACCCTAGTCGGGAAGTGGTTTCGGGACCACAAAACCGAGTCTTATAAATAATTAAAGATTATATTCTGTGTTTATGATGTGCGTAAATGCTTGTGTGATAGTTCCATACTTTAATTTGGTCAGTGTATGTGGAATTTATTAGTAGGGACTTATGTGAGACAATTTAGAAATATGCTAGGCAAGTGTTCAAGTGGCCCATTAATATATGTGGGAAAGTGTTTGTCCTTGCATGTCAAATTAGCCAAATTAAAGCATAGTGGCTGGCCATGCTATGGGTGGAAACATGTCACCAACATGTTATGCTACTGATGTATGCTAAGAAAAATAAAATAAAGAGCATGGTAATTAAACAATGAAAAGGAAGGGTGATGAAAAAAAAATGGTCTCATCCATACCCCCCTTGTTGCCGTGAGTTGAGGAAAGAAAACAAAAAAAAATGTGTTCATTCTTGAACACCTTTGGCCGAATAGAGGAAAGAAAGGAAGGGGAAGAGCTTGAGAAAATCGGCTATGGTGGTTTGCTAGACTAAGGTATGTTTGATGTTGTTCTTGAGATGCATGCATGTTTTAGTAGTTGACTTGAGTTCTAAAAACCCATGGTTCAATTTTGTGGATTGATGATGATTTTGTGTTTTGCCATTGATGAGTGCTTGAGCTTTTTGATAGTTGTTGATGAAAAGTGAAAGATATGTTAAAGATTAATATGTTAAATTAAGGCTTGGTAAGCTAGCTATTAAGGTGAAATGCTAATGTTAGTATTTGATTTGGTAATAATCTGTTTGGGGACAGCAGCAGTAAGGTGATTTTGGAAAATCGCCATAATTTGTAGGAGTTGAATTAGAAGCTGAGTGAATTATGCCATTAAAGCTTGAAGAGTCTATTTTCTTACAAAAGAAACTATAAAAACAAAAGAGTTACCGATCTTGAGATATTTGAAGTATTGTGGGGCTGAGTCAAAATGACTACTAGATTCCCTGTTCTGTTTTTAGGAAATCATTATAAATTGTACAAAAATGATTATAAGATAAAATTTATATGCTTAGACTCCTTAATGAGTCTAGTTTCAAATTAGATCAAATACAACACATTTTGAATTCTGTAAAATGAGAAATTTGATTCGTAGTGAAGAGTGGTCAGAATAGTCAAACAGTGAAACAGGGGAAACTTTAAGAAAAATCTGGTATTGATTGGCCAAGCCAAAAATTCTGAAAATTTTATGGATGGAAGATATACGAGTCTATATTCAGGGAAAATTAACGGCTAGTGATTTGGAGTTTTGTAGCTCCAGTTACAAACAATTTAGCGACTACTGCTCAGGAAAACAGCTCGTAGTGAATATGTGATTTGTTGTAAACATTAATGAAAATTTGCCAATGAGTTATTTATTGACTATTATAAAGCTTACTATAATCTATGTGTGTGAAGGTCAAATCAATATATATATTATTCTGAAAGTAATACTTGAATAGTCGATTAATGACTATTTTAAATTTTGTTGAACTTAAGCTCAAGAGCAAAAGGGAACTAGATCCGATAAAGGCAAAGAAAAGATCACTGAGTAGTCGAGTTGGAACCGTCTTACCCAACACAAGGTAAGTCATTAAGCATGTAGTTGGTATTATTTCAAATGGTCATAATGTTTATGTATTGATGCTGAATGGAATGAATAAATATACATATATATATATGCATGTACGTATGTGATGATGAAATTGTTGAATGAAAGAAAAGAGGTAAGATGTACTGAGTTGTTGATCTCGGCACTAAACGTGCGGGTATAACCATTTATGACCATGAGATTGGCGCTAAGTGCGCGGGATTAAATTGTACAGCACTAAGTGTGCGATTTGACTATGTTGCACTAAGTGTGCGAAATGAATATGATGCACTAAGTGTGCGAATTGACCATGCGGCACTAAGTGTGCGAGTTTGACTATGTAGCACTAAGTGTGCGATTTGATTACGTAGCACTAAGTGTGCGAGTTGATTATATAGCACTGAGTGTGCGGACTCAATATGCATTCGTGAATCATTATGGACACTATGTGTGCGACACTATTGAGTCGATCGCGGACAGCGGATCGGGTAAGTGTCTTGAGTACATGGCTAATAGGTGCTATGCTTATACTTGGTGTTGAGCTCGGTAAGTTTGAACCTATGTGACAACTATACTTGAAGTCACGTACATAAAATTTATCGTAGGATGGGTGAAAGGTCGTTTAGTCGTTTGATTGTAACGAAAATAAATTGATTTATGAAAATGCTTCAATGTCCTATTGATGAGTATATGTAATGTGAATGCATGAATTGATATGAATTGAATCGATAGGTTGGAGGAACTATGGTATGGTTCGGAATGGATGGAGTAATTAGCCTCGTTCCATTTTGTTTTCTCTTGTGATAATGTTATTGATGGATGGTAGTGCATAGCTTATGACTTACTGAGTTATAAACTCACTCGGTGTTTCCTTGTCACCTATTCTAGGTTTCTTGGACACATCTCTTTTTGCGTGATCGGGCCGTCATCGAAGTCATCACACCGGATAGCAAGTTTTGGTACTTTCTTCTTAGTTGGCTTAGAAGAACATTTTGGCATGTATAAGCTATTACG
Source organism: Gossypium hirsutum (assembly GCF_007990345.1). Lineage (NCBI taxonomy): Eukaryota > Viridiplantae > Streptophyta > Magnoliopsida > Malvales > Malvaceae > Gossypium > Gossypium hirsutum. The sequence continues at coordinate 31,245,200 of NC_053436.1, forward strand.
TTGTGTTTGAACTTTGGCATGTAAACTTTAAGCCATGCGAAAATGGCACGAATGTTCGATTGAGTTGGATCAAGGGTAGGCATGAAATGGACCTAGTTACTTTCGTAACAGATGCTGGCAGCAGCAGTGTCATGAGATTGAAAAATCACTAAAATAGTAGGAGTGGAATTAATTGATGAATAAATTATGTAATTGAAGCTCGATGAGTCTGTTTTCATGAGGAAGTAACGAAAAGATCATATGGGCAGTATATTAGGAGATAATCAGATTTTGTGGGACAGGGCCAGAACGGTTTCTGGATTCCCTGCTCCGACTTTGGAAATTCATTATAAATTAACCAGAGATAATTAGGGGTCGTACCATATATTTATAGATTCCTCTCTGAGTCTAGTTTCATAGAAACAAACGGCATCAGTATTGAAGCCCCGTGCAGGGAGATATCCAAGTCGTAATGGGCAAAGGTCAGTGTAGTCGACCCCTGCAACATGGGAGACTTTGACTAATAAACTGTACTAATTGGCCCGACCAAAAATTCTAGAAAAAAATACATAGATGGGCACATGAGTCTAGTTTCTGGGAAAAATTACGAAACTGATTTTCGAGTTACGAAACTCAAGATATGATTTTAAAACGACTAGTACACAGATTGGGCAGTGTCTGGAAAATAAATTTTATAAGGGTTAAAGTCAGTTAACACCTCGTGTTCGACTCCGGTGTCGGTTTCGGGTTCGGGGTGTTACAGGTGATCTCCGACGTCCTTACGATTTTCTGAGTTGGCTTTGCGATACTATAAAAAAAAGAGAAAAGAAATGAAGTAAGCATAAAGCTTAGTAAGTTTGCATGTAAATAAATAACAACATTCTAAATGAATTATCAAGATAACCTGAACCTTTCGAACATGGACTTATCTTACCTTCTCTTTGGTACACTCTTTAAATTTTTTGTTGAACCACTTGGAATACTAAGGATACACGAGTATCTTTCCTTTTTAAACTTACCATTGCAATGTCTTGACATGGTCTTACATGGTATCCTTGCCTTATGAACTCACCATTGCCATGCCTTGGCATGGTCTTACATGGGATCTTTGCCTTATCGTAGTTTATCAATGCCATGTCTTGACATGGTCTTACATGATTTCCTTGCCTTGTAAAACTTACCAATGCCATGCCTAGGCATGGTCTTACTTGTTATCCTTAAACCCTAATGTCATGGCATTTGTATCCTACATATTCCTAAGGTTCAACCGGGACTTTTAAGTATCATTTCTCCGTCAATTCTTGCTTAAATCATCAAGGAATAAATTTACAAAATAAATATATAGATGCTGAAAAATAACATCATTAATTATAAATAATAAGACATTGCATTTATTTACCGCAAACTTACCTCGATACAAAATACGTTGATTTAGTCCTCAACTTTTTTCTTTCCTTGGTCTAACCCCGAATTTCATTCTTCTTGATCTATAATAGCAAATTTAAATTATTTAATATTCACATTTATCAAAACAGTCTTTAACTCTAACTTTGGAAAATTTACGATTTTGCCCCTAAATTTTTATATATTTACACTTTTTCCCTAAGGCTCAGAAATGAAACTTTATCCCTAATTCTTATATTTTATGACATGTTGATCATTTATTTACCTACGGAAACATCAAATTCTCACTCTAACATGTATTTATGACCATTAGGTATTTTTACTGATTATGTCGTTTTACTCGTTTTCGCTTAAAATCGCTTAGCTCAAGTCTTTTAACATAATTTCAAGCTTTATATTCTACCATAAAACATCAAAATAAACATATTTCACCTATGGGTATTTTTCCAAATATGAACCCTAGGTTAAATTATTGCTAGAATAAGCTAAATCAAGTTATCAGGACTTCAAAAACGTAAAAAAACATTAAAAACGGGGCTTAGAATCACTTACTATAAAGCTTGGAAGCTTGACAAAACCCTAGCTATGAAGAACCCTTGAAATTTCGGCCAAATGAAGAAGATGGGCACATTTTGCCATCTTTTTCCCTTTTTTAATCTTTTAATTACCAAATGACTAAAATACCCTTCATTAAAACTTTAGTTATTTTATCTATGTATGTCCATTTTTTCCATGAAAACTTAATGGTCTAATTACCATTTAAGGACCTCTACTTCAATTATACTCTTCAATTTAATCCTTTAGCATCTAAAACTCATATTTATCAACTTTTGCAATTAAGCCCTAATAGGTATATTAAGCATGCTATCTATAAAATTTTCCATCGATACTCTAACACATACATCTAATCAATCAGTAAATTATAAAAATTAATCAGAATAAACTTTTCTATCTCAGATTCATGGTTTCGCAACCACTATTCCGTTTAGGCCCTATTTTGGGATGTTACAGTATTAAATTGTTGATCCTATATGAATGGCATTGAATTAAATTTTAAATGCTTGAATTGCTACTGATAAGGTCATATGAGGAACTCACCTTGTTGATATGTGATTGTCATGCCTAGGCTAACTTGTCAAGTTGAATTGCTTATTGTATTAAATTGTAAAATGAGGTAAGTTGTTGTTTTATGCATATGAACTTACTAATCATTCAGCATGCTTATATCGTTGGTTCTTTTTCCCTTCTAGTTGTCAACTTACGTAACGTGTCAGTCAGATCGTCTTGAAGCTCACACTATCCTGCTATCAACTTGGTAGACTTTTGATCATTTTAAAGTCAGGTTATATGGACGTACATAGGTGTTAATATATGTGTTTACTTTGAATGATAGTTTGGTTTGAATTTGACTAATGCTTGGATTAGGGAATGATATTATCCATATATGTATATGTGTAAGATGAAAACTTAATAGGCTATCAATGTGGCACTTGAATGTCAAATTGCTTAATGAATTGATATGGTATGTAATGGTATTGAATGGTTTAAAAGCATGAAAGAATAGGTCGAGATTGAATAGGTTGATTTAGTGTGTTTGGTATCAAATGATGGCATACTAGTTAAAATGAAATGTTTAGATATGGTTTTGGTTTGGTTTTATGTAGGTATAAGTGTGCATTCAAGCACCATTTGGGTAAGTTGATAAGTTGGCATGAAATAGGTACCAAAATATAGATTTTTGACATTTTTGCTTTGAGGTATTGATACCTTAAAAAAGGGTATCGATACTTTAGTAATTCTTTTTTAATTTTCAAAATATCGAACATTAAAATAATATCGATACAAAGGCAAATTATCAGTAATATGAAAAAGGTATCAATACTTTATGACTAGTATCGATACATTAGTTTTAATTTAAATTTTTTTCTAAAAATCGAAGCTCAAAGTGATATCGGTACCTAGCAGGGGTATCGATACCTAATCTAAAATTTTAAAAACTTTGCAATTTGGTCCTAGTTCATGTTCTGAATAGCAAATGAGCTTTCGTAAGCTCAATTGAGTCTTGGAAAAGTTTATATAGCATGTGATAACTATGATTTATGCAATGTTTGAATGTTTAAATGATTTATTTATATTATTTTTTACTTTAGTTGCTCCGGTAATGGATGTGGCATCCTATAACTTGGACTCGACAATCGGGTCAGGCAAAAGGTGTTACATAATATAATTAGCATTATATATTGTAAAATACAGTTTCATCATATAATTATATATTTAGTATTTAGTCTATGTAAATAAAAACTATTAATTAAAACACGAATTAAAAGTAAAAATAAAAATATTAAAAACTACATAAACTCAAAGAGTATTTGAATAAGCCATACTAATAAAATATCAAACATTTAGCCAATAATGAGATGCTTTGTTAACAAATAGCATGGTTTGTAAAAATTTCTTTTAAAAAATGTATGAACAAAACGACTTATTTCCAAAATAATTTCAAAATCAATTTAAAATCTAATTTTTTTCTAAAATCAAACATTTATGAATAATTGTCTTTAAAGCACTTTTGAAAAAATTTAAAAAAAAAGAAGAAAGAAAAAATAAGAGAAAAGGGAAGAAAATAGGTATATATATAATAAAAAAAAGAAAAAAATTATTGTGAATTAATTTTTTAAAATTATAATCAAATTGATTAAATTTATTATTATATCAATTTTTAAACTATTACGCCTTTTCTCTTACTAATAGAATTAAGGGAACTAGGCGACAGACCTCATGACTAAAGTAGCCACTAAACAGGAAATGGGTTTTCAACTGGTTCAACACTCATCGAAGGAGATGCTTTGGGTGCTATAGGTCGATAGAGAGGGTCAATCTATGCCCAAAACAGTATTAATGTAACTTGTTTCGAGTTTTTGCTTTATTTACACTCAAAAAAATACAATTAATTGGTTAAAATATGTTGTTAGTCTTAATATTTTATAGAATTTAAATCATCTATTTTAAAAATTAAAAATTCAATCCACCTATTTTTTTAATTTAAAAATTCTAATCCAATTAATATTATTGTTGGTAAATTACATTAAAATTTGTCAATTTAATATATTTATTTATCAAATATTTGTCACGCCACATGCATGCTAAATTGACAAGTTTTAACCGGAAATACTTACTATTTTAATGATTAGAATGTAATTTTTAAATTAAAAAATAGGGTGACTTAATTTTTTACTTTTTAAGAATAGGGATTAATTATTAAATTTTATAAACGTATAGGGACCAATATCAGAATTTAACGAAAAAAAATTATGAGCCTCGCGGTTTTCCAGGAAAAGAGAACAATATTAGGAGGAAAACAATGCAGTGTTTACAGATTTACGGTGAAATGTGGAGAAAAGCAGTGTGTTCAATCCCACCCTATAGACCTTTCTCTTCTTCCTCCGCCACTGATATCCAAACTCTTTACTCTTTCCTTCAACCTTCAATTTTTGCATTAAAAACAAACGAGCAATCAAAACAACCTCAGGACTCCACCAATTCCCAAACCAAAACCCTAACCGAAGAACAAAAAACCACTCTACAAACCACCCTTGAGAAATCCCTTCTCACCCACAACACTGATGAAGCCTGGAAGTCCTTCAAGGCCCTCACCACCTGCTGCACTGTTCCCAATATGCCCCTCACTAACTCCCTTATTACCCACTTGTCTTCCTTGCAAGACACCCAAAATCTCAAAAGGGCATTTGCCTCTGTGGTTTTTGTCATTGAAAAGGACCCAAAGTTGCTGTCTTTTGAAACTGTGACTACCCTTTTGAATTCCATGAATTGTGCCAACACCGCCGCCCCTGCTTTTGCTCTTATAAAATGCATGTTCAGAAACAGGTACTTTGTCCCTTTTGGGTTATGGGGTAATATGCTTGTTGATGTCAGTAGGAAAAGTGGTAGCCTTATTGCATTTTTAAGAGTTTTTGAGGAATGTTGTAGGATTGCTATTGATGAAAAGTTGAATTATATGAAACCTGATTTGGCTGTTTGTAATGCTGCTCTAGAGTGTTGCTGTTGTGAGCTTGAATCAGTTTCGGATGCTGAAAAAGTAGTGGCAACTATGTCTGTCTTAGGTGTCCGGCCCGATGAATCAAGTTTTGGTTTCCTTTCTTATTTGTTTGCATTGAAAGGGCTTGAAAAGAAGATAGATGAGTTAGAAAAATTGATGGTTGAGTTTGGTTTTTCAAATAAACGAGTGTTTTTTAATAGCTTGATTGGTGGGTATGTCAAGTCGGGCAAAATAGACTCAGTTTCAACCACGGTTTTGCGTAGTTTGAGAGAAGGTAATGGGAAAGAGTGGATTTTCAGTGATGAAACTCACTGTGAAATGGTTAAAGGGTATCTTCAAAATGGGGCTATGAAGAGTTTAGCTAGTTTGATCATTGAAGCTCAAAAGTTGGAGTCTCCCATGCTTGAGGTTGACAAGTCTATTGGATATGGCATCATTAGCGCCTGTATTAATCTTGGTTTAGCAGATAAGGCACACAGCATTCTTGATGAAATGAATGCTCAGAGCGGTTCCGTGGGGCTTGGTGTTTATGTGCCTATCTTAAAGGCTTACAGCAAGGAGCATAGAACTGCCGAAGCTACTCAATTAGTTATGGATATTGGTAATTCAGGGCTTCAGTTGGATGCAGGAATGTATGACATGCTAGTTGAAGCGTCCATGACGAGTCAGGATTTTCAGTCTGCTTTTACATTGTTTAGGGATATGAGAGATGCAAGAATACTTGACTTGAAAGGGAGTTATCTTACTATCATGACAGGTCTGATGGAGAATCAAAGACCTGAGTTGATGGCTGCATTTCTAGATGAAGTTGTTGAAGACCCTCGCATAGAAGTTAAAACTCATGACTGGAACTCAATTATTCATGCTTTCTGTAAAGCTGGGCGGTTGGAAGATGCTAGGAGGACTTTCAGAAGGATGACTTTCCTGCAGTTTGAGCCAAATGATCAAACATATTTGTCCCTGATTAATGGTTTTGTGACTGCGGAGAAATATTTCAGTGTTTTGATGCTATGGAATGAAATTAAACGGAAAATTTCAGGTGGCAAAGAGAAAGGCATCAATTTTGATCACAACTTAGTTGATGCATTCTTATATGCTCTTGTTAAAGGGGTTTCTTTGATGCAGTGATGCAAGTCGTTGAGAAGTCACAAGAGATGAAAATTTTTGTGGATAAATGGAGGTACAAACAAGCATTCATGGAGAAGCATAAGAAGCTTAAAGTGTCGAAGTTGAGGAGAAGGAGCTTCAGGAAAATGGAGGCACTTATCGCTTTCAAGAATTGGGCTGGTTTGAATGCATGAGTATCCACAGTACTTCTGAAACACAAGGAGCTTCAAATCGACAGAATTCTACTTGCCACAAGGCATCAGTACCATGAACTTTATGCTATTGTATTCTCTTGAAATATGTAGATGTGCAGGAAACTTGAAGCTCACTTGAAATATGGGGATTTCTAGGAAACTGAAAGCTCTTAGTGTTGTCGGTTATGTTAATTCTTCATCTCACTGGTGATTCCTAGTTGCCTTGGTATCTGCATGCGGTACAGACTCACTGTAAATCCAGTGGATGTGCCATGATTGTTTTATCCGAGAAGAGTTTGAACCTGATGCAAGTTCAATATATGATGTAGGGGGATTGGTTAGGTTTTCTTTGCTGCTTGGCACTGAAGTGAATTTGAGAGAGAATATTTCCATGTCTTTTATACATTTATTATTTACCATTAGCCATTATGTGAACCACATTTCCCTCTTTTAGGATATGACAGACTGATACTTTGCTCTATACTGACAGAGGATTTAGAAGCCCTGACTCAGTGTAATCAGTTTGAAAGAGGAGTAAAACATTTTCTATTTACATATTGTAAAAAATGCGACAAAAAAATAAATTTACAAGACGTGCTGTGTCCATAAATGGGGTTGCAGTTTTCTCTTCTCGTTTCACATGAATGAATACCACCGAAATGTTTTCTTTTCACACAAATGACATTCTTCTTCTTTTTAACCCTTCTCTAGTCTCTCTTTCACAGGTCGCATGTTCCATAAGGGGTGGTAAATTTTACATTTTTGCTGTGGCATCATCTCTTTAACCTTTCTTTTCATTCTTGGGTATTAGGGATCCATATATGTCACAGTAACTTGGACGGACAAAGCGCTGTGACTAAATGGACTTTTAGGTGCTTATTTACCCCCCTTCTTTTTATTCCAAATAGTAATGAAAATCCATGGTGCTTTATAGCTAGAATGCACAAAATGACAGGCTCTTCTTTTTAGGATGGAAAAGGGGAAAAATGTTGAAATTTGATTAGTTCCACCGAAAAGAATACCATTTCTCCTCATATCTTTTTAACTATTAGCTGCACTTGTAATTTGTTCATCCAAAACCCTTTATCCATGTCACCTTTACCAGCTGCTCTCTTCATCAGCATTCTGTTCTTGCTTCCTCAACTCCATAAAGTTTGTGCTGCCAGCCATGCTGCTGGCCGCACCATACCGACCCTCGGTACATGTAACAACACTTGTGGTACAATCCCGGTTATGTTTCCCTTTGGCACTGGATTTGGGTGTGGCCACCCTTACTTTGCTAGATATGTAAAATGCAATGCTGGTACTCTACAGTTCTCAACTGGCACTGGCATTTACACTGTTTCTTCCATCGACTACCCAACCAGCACTATTGTTGTTGCAGATCCTTTCATGTCAACTTGCTCTTCAATGCAGAATTCTGGAAGTTTTAGCTTGGATCGAACGAGCCCGTTCACACTAACAGGTTCCAATATCTTTGTCCTGCTTGGTTGCTCAAGTACATCTCCAGTGTTTGATCCAAGTGAGGATTTGTGTGATACCGGATCAGGTTCTCGTGTTTGCAGCGGTTTGTATTCTTGCAAAGGGGTAACTGGAATTGGGTTGCCACAAAATGCACCTACATCTACCTGTTGTGTTTATGACTCCTTGATGGGAATAGGATCAGGCTATTCTTTGGATCTCCCAAAACTTCAGTGCTCATCGTACACATCGATATACGAGTTTGGAGATGAAGAGGATCCCATGAAATGGAAATTTGGGATTTCTTTGCTGTATAATGATTCATACTACACTCCTGCATGCAAGGACTGTGAAACCAATGGAGGCTTGTGTGGCTTTTCTGTTCTGGATGAGTCATTCTCTTGCATTTGCCGAGATGGTGTGAACACTACCACAAATTGCTTTGGCCATGGTTAGTTCAATACAAACAACAAATTCAACTTGCACTGTTGCACATACATTTAGTTCAATGATCTTTCCTTTCCCTTAGAATTTATCTGTATTGTGTGTTTTTGATATGATTAGGGTACACCTGGAGTGGGGCATGGGAACCCAAAATTCAAACCAAGACTAGTATTGGAGGTATTAAATGACACTACCATATCTCATCACTTTATTTTCATTTAACTTCTTTTACACCAAAAGTCTTCCTTTTGCAGGACTTTTTACAGTAGCATAGTGTTCTCCATTACTTTTTTTTTCTCTTTCTCCAAAAATCCCATTACTTGCTTTCAAACATGCATGTTGACCAAATTTTGCTTTATTTTGCATCTTTTGGTCTGCAGTGTTTTTGCTGTGGTGGATTTATCTTCTAGTTTGATGACGAAATGACTTCAAAATGAAAGTGTGCGGTGGTCTAAGAAGATCATGTGATGTTACATGCAAATCTTACCTCAAATATCTCATGTAATTTAAGGGGGTCCAAAATTCGTGAATATTCTTGCCATAAATGTAAGATCAAGTTTGGTTATTTGGATCATATGTATGCAGTGATGCACATTTCACTTGTTTTTTTGCTGACAATGGAATTTGCTTAAAAAAAGGGTAATTTGAAATAGCCATAAATACTTATGCTTAAATGAAAGCGAAAATTGTCAAAACTGCAAAATAAATATTAGTTCTATATTGAAATTTGAATTTTTTTACTAAATGAATGTGGGATGCATATGTAGTCGTCTTATTTTTCCTCACTTCATTTTATATTTATTAACTGTTTTTAATCATTTCAACATAATCTACAAATACTTCAGGATTTATTGTATAATGTATTATTATATTTTTCTTTATAAAAGTTAAAATATATATATAAAGGGTAAAATTGTGGTTTCAAAATATTGAAGTTAGGTAGGGTGGGGCAAGTACTTGCCTTTCAAAAGAAAAAAAAGAACACCCCATCTCGTTGCCATTGTTTAAGGAGCAGATTCATCCAAAATCTATCAAATTTATTTATAACATATATTTATATAAGTTTGAATTTTTTTTGAATGAACTAATATAGCTTTTCTTAGTCATTGTATTACAGAATTTTTCATTTAAATATTTTTTATTATTTAAAAGTTTTATCACTTTTATAAATAAAAATTTTAATTTTACTGAAATAATTGGTTAAATAAATTTACTTCATAAAAAAATTTAATCATACTTATAAACAAAAATTATGGTTCAATTAAAAGAACTTTTATTAAATAAATTTATATAATAAAAAATAATTTAACTTTTATATTGAATTCATTTATAGTTAAATTATTATGTTTCCATTAAAAAAAGAAAAATTATTTTACTTTAGTTTAAATAACAATATAGAATTATTTATATAATAAGCAAGTTTATATTTCATTTATAATTTTTTAAAAATAATATATATAATATATTACAATCATATTAATCATATATTATCTACAAACTATTGCAGTCAATTTATTAACTATTGAATGAATAGTTAAAGAGAAATGATTTTAGTTTTTAATATACCATTTTTTTATAGTTTATACAAATACTTAATAATAATTAGAATTTTTTTTATTAGTCAAAATAACTGATATATGTTATTTATAATTACTATTTATTATTTTGAATAATACTAATTTGCATTAATTATATTATAAATTTTTTGAAAATAGCTTCCATAGAATATTAGAGAAAAACAGACTCGCATGAGCGAGGTCCAAGTCTAAAGATAAAAGCAACAAACTGCATTATGTCTCAATACAATTACAAAAATACCAAAGAAAAACAGAAGACAAAAGAAAAAGAAACCTGAAAGGCTGCCCCATAAGGAGCAGATGGAAGTTGAAAATCCCAAAGCCAAATTCGATGAGCTTGTAAGCACGACAATGGAGAGAAAAGAAGACACAACAAGGACAAGTAGAGAGATATGATAGTTCAAGCCCAAGGCATGCGACGAAATTAAGGTAGATGAGCGTTTGACCCCTCGTCCGTAGCCACCGCACTTTCCACCTGAAACGGAACCTCATCAACCAAAAAAGGTCCGATGTCCAGCGAAATTCCAATGCCGCGAGTAGGTGAGCAACCCAATTCTGCTCTTTGAAGCAATGGCAGACTGTAACTGCTGCAAAAAGGTAATTAATCGTAACCTCCCCTCTGTAACCAATGCCCAGATATCTGACCAATCAGCCTGTGTGCTATTGAGTTTGCGAATCACATGCAGAGAGTCCTCTTCAAACATGACCCGAGATAGACCAAGGTCTCGAGCGAATTCCAATGCCGACAAGAGAGCCAACGCTTCTGCAACAAAAGCTGACGAGACCTAAACATGGCTTTGGGCATCCTGTACCACAACCCCCGAGCAAGAAGAGTGTGACTCTCCTCTATATGTAGCATCGAAGTTGGCCTTAACCAGAGGCGCGGCCTGAGGATGCGAGTGTGCAGTACGCAAAACCCCCTGAATTGCTTCTGTAACGGCCAACACCGATAGGCCAACCATGTAGGATCGAATAAAGGAGACCAACTTAAGAGACGTCCAACCAAGGCCCTCATGATAGTACCTATTGCGTGACCACCATAATGCCCAAATCGTGGTAAGGATAAGCACTAAATTGTCCCAAGTATGTGCTTGACAAAGAAAACCCAACCAGCTCACAAGATCCGAATCATTGTAGGTACCAGCCCAGGATACAAGAAGCCAATTCCAAATCGAAATGGCAAAAGGGCAGTCTCGAAGCACGTGAGTAGGCGTCTCAGGTATATTTAGGCATCTAGGGTAGAAGTGCGTGGTAGAGATGTATCGACTGTAAAGGTTGTGAAATGTGGGTACATAATTGCAAAGGAATCTCCAAACTGTTATGTGAACTTTAGGAGGGACCCAAACCTTCCAAATCGTTGTAAACAAATCACATGAACTCTGTAGGTTAGAAGGACTATAGGGAATAGAGATTTGTTGCATAGGCCAATGAAGCAACCTATAACCACTATGGACAGGGTAACAAACCTGTCGGGTCCCATAAATTCATATCAAGGACTGTAAAAGTATTTTTATGCTAATTTTAAATGAAGTAGCGAACCTTAACTGGGTGAAGTAAGTCATTTTACTAATATCATCGGATGTAGATAGCCAGAGTATGATCTGATACTCTAATGCTAATAATTAGAATGGTCTTATAATCTGATACTATAATGCTAATAATTAGAATAGTCTTGTTATGCATCCAACTTCTAGCTTTAAGATGGGATAAAAAGTGATAAGAGTGTAAACAGTGGAAGATCAAGTTTAGCATTGCATAGCATATCTCATTATTCGGTTGTTTAAGATAATAATATGGAAGCATTAAATTAGCATGTTTAATAATCAGCTTGCACCTTTGCTTATATTGTAATTAAATGTTCTAGATGGTTAGTAATGCCCATAACTCTAATCCAACGATAGAGGCGGGTTAGGGGTGTTACAGATCCAGTTTATCGGACTGAGTTTGGGGCGTTACAATGACGAAAGAATTTAAAAGAAGTAAGGAAGATGACTCGTTGGTGGCCGAAAATTGACTCTTGCGAGTTTTTCCTTTGACAGAAGAATTACAATGCTTTCCAACTAATAATCTTTGATGCAAAATTTCCTTGGTAGAAGACGAAGCTTATCAATAGTGGAAAATTGTAACCATTATCGTTCCTAGAGATCAAGTGAACTAGGAATTTTTCTTGAAGAAGTTTAGAGAGAAGTTTATTAATAGCCTCTTTATTGAGAAAATGAAGAAAAAATTCCTAGAGCTCAGACAAGGAAAAAGGACTGTGTTCGAGTATGAATGAGAATTCATCCGATTGAGTAAATATGCTAAAGATTTGGTCTCATATAAGGAAGGCCTTTGTATTAGATTTGAAAGAGGATTGAACATAGAACTCTTTTTGTTATTATCCACATTAGAAATTTGAGACTTTGCTGTCCTGACGGAAAAGGCTCAAAGAATGGAATCAACGATTCAGGAAAGAAATAAAGTCAGAGGCAGGGAGATGAACAAATGTGGAGCCTTTGGTGCATTTTCAAATGTTGGATTTAAAAAGCCTAGGGATGTAAGGGTTTACTCTGCTACTCCAGTAAGGGAGTCTCAAATAGTTGGCTTCCACAAAGATCGAAGTCAACAAGCCTTAAACTCTACTATTAAAATCTAAAAGCTTCAAAATTTGACAACACATTATGTGTTTGAGTGCAATTTGTTTCTAAAGTTTGCACAATTTCTCTTTTCTGGTCCTTAGCAAAATGTTTAAAAGAGGTGGAAAAAAATGTTTATAGTTTCAAAATTCAATATGACTAGATTTATTTATGGGTCGGGCTACTTGTTTAGGCCCGTCTAAAATATGGGAGGGTGTGGGAAAAAATATTAAGCCTGAAAAATGGGCTTGGGTAAAAAAATTAGGCCCGTATGAAGTATGGGTTGAGACAGTTTTGAACATTCAAGGCCCGAGTTATTTTAAGTTTATAATACTTTATATTATGCTATTTTTATATATTATATAATTTAGAACACATTAAAAAAATAAACATATACTAAATATATAATACTACTATAATATAAATATTAAAATAATGTTAAGATGACTATATAAAAATTTTCAAAAAATAAAAATTGTATAAATTTATTAAATCTTAAAATAAAATAAAATAAATATTTTTTAAAAAATTAAAAAATAATATGGACAAGCCTAAAATGGGTTTGGGTTAATCTTTTATAAATATGAGTGAATTTGGATAAAATTTTAGATTTAGATTTCAGGCCAAGTCGAGCTTGGATAAATAAAAAAGATGTCAATATCATGCTTAGATCCGATTCGACCCGACCTATGAACACCTCTAAATATAAGCCTATAGATTATTTAATTCAGTTGATTGAGACCTACTAAAATATAATTTCTTTTTCTTTTTCTTTCTTTTTATAGAGCTAAGATATCATGTCATATATTAGTCAACTTAAGCAAGCTTAAATAATTTGTAGAAATGATCAACGAAGTAGATGTGTACATGGGCCGGGCGGCCCGGCCCGACCCGAAGGCCCGCCCAAAAAATGGGAGGGTTTGAGTAAAAATATAGGCCCGAAAAATGGGTCTGGCCTCGAGTAAGATTTTTTTGGCCCGGGCCCGGGCCCGGCCCGGGCCGGCCCGATTTTAATATTAAATTATTTTAAAATTTTTTTATTTTTAATTTTAAATAACTTTAGTACTTTTACTTTACTTTTTTTGTTGTTTTGATGTTATTTTGATATTGTAAAATTTTTGTTATTAATATAATTTAATTCTTAATTTAGTTTTAATTTTTTCAATTTTTCAATTTTTCAATTTTAATATAATTACTTTTTATTATATTTTTAATTTATGTATTATTTTAATAATTATTTTAGTCCCATTATTTATTTATTTTTTGTTTTAATATTTGTTTTATGTTTTAAATGTATTTGATTTATTATATTTTAAAGTTTTTTATTTAATAAAAAAATAAAAAAAATTAATATGACCGGGCTGGGCCGGGCTCGGGCCTACCATTTTTCTCGAGCCGGGCTTGGACAAATTTTTAGGCCCATATTTCGGGCCGGGCCGGGCCCAGGCCTTGAAAATGGGCCAAAATTTTTTTATGGGCCCGGCCCATGCACACCTATACAACGAAGTTGTATTTTTTATTTAAGAATCCTATCAGCACGGGTATAACATAAAACAAAATTCAATTATTTTATTAAATGTAAATTGTGAATTCAATTTTTATTTTTTAATCTGATATTTTTAATCTTTTTATTTTTTATATTTTGAAATTTTAATCATAATTAAATGGTGATAATTAAATTTATTAAGTCAAATATTGTTATCTATAAAATTTTATAGAACAAATATACTATCACATGTGTAATGTTATCTTATTTTATTATTTTCACATTATACTCACAAAAAAAATCACATTATTTTAATTAATAAATTTAATGACTATAGTTTAAATTAAAACCGAACCCTAACTATGTTAAAGTTAAATTATGTGATTTACAAAATCTTATGTAACATAAGAACAAATATATAATGTCATCTGGATATTCTATTTTTTAATTAAATACTTAAAAATACATCATGTTATTCTAATTAATAAATTTAATGATTTGAAAAAGTAAAAAAAATCAATAGCAAAACTTTGACTTCAACAAAAGTAAAAGGGTGGCCAGATAAACCAAATAAAATATGCTGTAAATTTAACATTTAAAACATAGTGAGTTAAAAATCTTAATTCCACAAGGTGTGTGTATACTACTATTAAAATCTAAAAACTTTAAGTACTTTTTTCACTTATATGTATCCATAATATTTTTCCATCAAATTCAAAATTTTACATCTGGAAAAGAAAAACTGCTGCTTAATCTACATCAAAATTGAAAGTACACAAAATTTGGAGGTCCAAAACCGAAATCATAACAAAATTACCTAATAATATTCCTTTTTTTACTATTTTTGCTTTCGGCTTTGATATTATTGCTTATGCTTACTGCATCAGATTTCCACAAAGCAGCCTGACTGGACAAACCCAGAAAACTCATCAGGCACATTGATTTTCTCCAATTTACCAATTTGCCCTTCCTTGACTTCCACCATGTAAAATCCATGCGGTCCACCTTGATACTCCGACCCGGTAACCAACACCCGTCCCACAAGCATAATCCCCCTTGCTCCGACCCCAACGGCAGTGTCCAGCTCTGCCCAGTTCATCAATTTCCCGCCTTTCCCGATCCCAACACTCGACCTCGGGCACTGACCCGGTTCCCAAATCCCTTCGGCCACCCTCCATTCACCCGACTTGAACCCGTAAGCATCAGCACTCCCATCGAATTGACCCTGCCTCTCTGTCCCGTACCCGCTCACAACCCAGAACTCGTCTTCCCCAATCACCACACCTTCACACTCGTCTCGCTCTTTACTCAACTCACCCATCTGACCCCACTCATCCTTTCTCAAATCATAAACCCACGCGGTTCTCAACGCGTTCTTGTTCTCGTCATGCCCGCCCGCAATATAGACCCGACCTGAACATGCTCCGATTGCAAAGAAGGACCTTTTGGACGGCATATCCTTACCTTGTCTCCATTGCTGAGTCGTGAAATCATAGATAAAAACGTCAGCAACCGGGTCGTAACTCACTGGGTTCCACCCGCCCATCACCACTAGCTTCCCTTCACAGCTTGCCAATTGACAAAACAAAGGCAACCCATTTGGGTACTTGGGAACAGGGGGCAGTCTATACCAGCCCCGATTCAACGATTCAAACACAGAAATTCCATAACTCGGTAACTCACCCGGTCTTTTAGGTCCATTCACTGTTCCACCACTAAAGGCTTGAACCAAGCAAGCGACTTTCTGGGTGTACCCTAATTTTTTGCGGTGATAATGAAAATCTGGGCTTTGGAACAAATCCCGCCATCGGTGACACACTCCGGAGGCGAGTCTGTGAGCTGTGTAAGGTAACCGAGTTAAACACTCAAGACCGAGTTCATTGGGTAAACCCGGAACCAACTCAGTTGAAAACTCGAAACTTTCCATTTCTTTTTAAGTTTCTAGAAGGTTTTTTCTTTTATTTTCTCTGAAAGGCCATGGAAACATTGGAAACCAAACTATAAGCCACGGCTTATTTATAGCAGACAGTTGGGTAACGGACAATGACGAAAGCCTTTTATTTACTGACACGTGTAACTCAAATTTTAATACTAATACAACTCTAAAACAGAACTTTTGACTGCTTGTTATAATAGAGAGGATAAGTACAAAGAATAAATTACACGTGGCATTATCTTAGCAATCGATTACTGCTAGTGGGTCCATATCCAACGGATGGTTCTGATCGATCAGGTTAATAAATATGGACACGTGGTAGTAAATGGATAAAGCTCTCTCGTTTGTGCTTACGTGGCTAGAGTTTATTCAAAAGAATTTTTTTAAAAATGGTAAATTCATAGATTATGTTGGGTCCTGTTTAAGTTTAAAATAAATTTAACTTCAGAATTCAAATTTCAAAGTTGAAGAAGATGGCGTGTATGTATGCATGTGATGAAAGATACGATACGGTAGATCTTTGAATATTTTCAGAATAATATTTCATAAATTACTTTTATTAAGTGAAATGTTATGGTTTTTTTTATTATAAATGGTGAAACTATGATTTTCGTCTCTTTAATATACACCTATTTTAAATTTATTTATTATTCTTTATTTTAGCATAATTTTGACAATTTATTTTTATAATATTATCAATGTAAATGTAAATAGATTCTTAGTTTTGTCGAAACCATTTTTAATTTGAAAAAAACGAGAGTCAACTTAAAAACAAAAATGGAGTCGCCACCTATCTTTTTTCGAGGTGTGATCGGATCACCTTGAGATTGATCATTTCAATAAAACATTTTGATTTATTAAAACAATGATTTTGAATCTACGAAATTCAAGAAAAGGGTTCGGGAATCAATTACTCACGAGAAAGGGTTAACACCCTCGTAATGCCCAAAATTGGTACCTAATTGATTAATTATTGTCTTAATGCCGAAAATTTGAAAAGATTTTGGAATATAATCCTTTTATTTAAAAAGAACACTTGAATAAATTAAATTGAATGTTAAGACCCTCCTATCTCGAAGAAATAAAATATCACACCCAGTGAATTAGGATACAACATTTCAAACCCTTGAAATTAAGCTTGTCTTTTAATTTTCAAAACTCATGCACTTAAGTTTAAGAAGGATATCCGGTTATTTGGGTCAAATGAAAAATCAAAACCCAGTAAGTTAGGGCCCAATCTTTCAAAATTTCAAATACAGAATATTGTCTTTATTTTTAGAAATCCTTAACTCGAGAAAACAAAGTGTTATACCCAATAAGTTAGGACACAACATCTCGAATTCTCGAGAACAAGCTTTTATCTGAAACCCATTTGTTTTGATTTAAGAAATGGTACTCGATTACTTAGATTCGACGAGAAAAATCGAAACCCAGTCAGTTAGGGCTCAATCTTCTCGAATATGCCAAATACCAAGTATTGCCTTATTTTGAAAACTTTAGAAATAAAATGATTTTAAATCTTAAACGATATTAAAACACGGCCTTTTAAGCAAGTAAAATGCGATGGAATAATAATGTACAACACTAAATAATAATTCATAAACCAAATGCTATAATAACGAATCATAGATAAGAAATAAATACAAAGATGAATTATAAGACACATAATAGCAATAACCACGTAACATGCTACCCCAATATCCACATTAATATAAAAATGAAATAAGTAGTAAGAAAATCTAGAATAGAATGTGAAACAATTCTAAGCAAATAATTCATAACAAGAATTTAAAATAAATTTTATAAAAGCCATCCTAAGTATATGAAATATTTTTTCAAAAAAAATCTAGTAGTCATTCAAGATAAAATAATATATAAAACTCTTTAGAAGTAATATACAAAATAATATAATTCTAAGATACTATATATGAAATGGGAAAAAAATTTATTATAAATATTCATAAATATGTATATACAAAATAATAGCAGCAATAATATTGTAAAAATGATTAATTTGATAATAAAACGAGTATTGTAAGTAAAGAGAAAATATAATAATAATAATAATAATAATAATAATAATAATAACCAGAAAAAGTAAATATAATCATAGTATAAAAAAAATAATAGTAGTAATAATATTAATAAAAAGAGTATAAAAAAATAATGAATATATAGTAATATCTAATAATTATGAAATAACACTAATAATTAAGAAGAGGAAAATAATAATAATAATAATAATAATAATAAAATTAATTAATTTTAAGTAAAAAAATAAAATAGCAAAAATAACTAAAAAAGGACTAAATTGGACTTAAAACAGAAGTTCTGGGCCAATCTAAAATAAAAATAAGGCAAAATGACCGATTTGCATGCGCGGATAAAAAGGAGGGACCAAAAGGGCAATAATCCCCTCTCCTCAAAAATGTGCAGCACCAAGGGGTACCAAATTGAAACCCGAAATAAATTTCTGGGCCAAAACTAAAAAACAAAAGGAATTTAATTGCGAATTAATAAAAAAGCGAAAGGACTACGCGCGTAAATATCCCCAAAACCTAGAAACACGCAGATCTCCTAGTGCGTCAAGTCGGTCGGACGGGCAAGGCTCAAAACGGCGCCGTTTTGGGCATTTTGGGGGCTAATCAAAACTACGTCGTTTTGATTAGCTATTTAAAACAAAAATACCTTCAAAAACCTCTTTAAAAAAAAGAAGAGAAAATCCTTTTTTTTCTCTCAAAGCTCCCATGGCCGGCCTTTAAGCTCCAGCGCCGGACAACCGCGATGGTCGTCGGTTGCCGACAACGACACCGCCGCCCGCGGTGGCCGAAAACCAAAAAAACCCATTTTTTGAGTTTTTTGACTTCTCGAGCCCGAAAAATGTCGTTTTTCACTAGAAACGACGATCCTTAACCCCCCACGGTAGCATATGCACAACAAAAGTAAGATTCCAACTCCTTTTTTCTTTGTGTTTTTGTTTCGTTTTCTTTCTTTTTTTTTTTAGAAAAAGTGAAATACAATAAAAAATAAAAATGCACAAAATAATAAGAGATGCAAGGTAAGAGAGACCTTTTCAAAATTTGTTCTTGATTCTCTATTGTGCCTATTTGTATATTCAAAAAAAAAACCCATTACAAAATTGTATATTGGCTTTTTATAATATATTTTACAACCTATTTTACATGTTTGCAGGTACGTAAGTGAACACGTCGCTGACGTGGCGTGGTGGAGCGGCGCACGTTGTAAAATGCTGGCGTTCGGTGCGCGAGGGATTCATGAGGTGTGCGGTGGCTGAGACCTTTAGGTAGATTAGAGTTTTTTCAAAAATGTTAAGGTTTTGGGCTGGAATTTTGGGCTAGGGTTAGGTGTTTGTGTGATAGCCCGAAATAGGGCCTAATCGGAATAGTGGTTTCGTAACCACAAATCCGAAGTGAAATAGTTTAATTTTATAAATTTTTATTAGTTACTGATTGATTGAAATATTGTGTGAAAATATGGATAGGAAATTTTAATGCTTTAGTGCTTAATTGAATTTTTAGGACTAAATTGAGAAAAATGCAAAGTGTGTCTAATTAGTGATTAAATGACTTAATTGAATTATTTCATGAAATTGGAAGTGTTTATGTGGCAATTAGACCATAAATTAGTGTTATGGACACAAAAGGGTATTTCTAGAAAAATATCTAAGTAATGGGTCAAGGGCATTTTTGTCCAAATTGGGTAAAAGACAAAATAAAGAGAAAATAAGTGTCCATCTTCTTCAAAAATCAGAAGCTTGCTGCCGAAAGTTTCATGTCACCATAGTTAAGGGTTTTGATTTTCCTAAGCTCAATTGTAAGTGATTTCTTGCCCCGTTTTTAATTATTTTCGTATTTTTATGCTTATTGAAGCTTGAATTTCATGTTTCTACCATTTAATTTAAATGAAATTAAAGTTTAAAAATTGACCCATTCATGATATAATTGTAAATTGATTAGTGATGTTAGATAATGAATGTTTGAAGTGTTAATTACAAGTTTTACTAGATGAATTTCAATGAAAATGTTGAAAAAGGGCTAAATTGTGAAAGATGGTAAAGTGTGCATAAAGTTGTGATTTTGTGAAATTGAGGGCTGTTATGAGCATGAAATATGATTTAGTGAAGTTTGAAATTTAAGAAATTTAGTGAATTTGATTTTTACGAGCTTAGGGACAAAAGTGGAATTTTTGAAAAGTTATGGGGAAAAATGTAAATGTGTCAAAATGTTGTGTATGAATTGTATTTGAATGGAATATTGATAAAATGTATTAAATTGTGTTAATATAGATCAAGAAAGAAGAAATAGTGCAAGTGATCGGGGAAAAGAGAAAGTTATCGACTAAATTACAAAAATAGTCGTTTTGCATCCGAGGTAAGTTACGTGTAAATAATAGTTATATTTTTATAAATTGTGAATTATATTTGATATGTGAATTAATATTCAATGTGGAAGGAAAATTGTTCATGAATTATTCAAGTGTTAAAGTGTTGAAAATAAAGTGGTAAGTGTAAATTCCCGGTTGAACTTAGGAATAGAAGTGGATACAAGTGACATGTCACTAGAGATCAGTGTTACAGTGTTACAGTGAGTCCCGGGTGCTGGGTGATCTAGCATGTGTTGCAGACACCTGACAGCTTGTGTGAGCAGGCCCGTGGACATTTCCAGTGTTATTGATCAGTGGTAGCTTCGGCTACGTTTCAGTGGTAGCTTCGGCTACATAACAGTGGTAGCTTCGGCTACATATCAGTGTTGCACTTATGTGCTAAATCTCTACGTATCTGTGTATATTCTGAGTGTTCAACGGGATTAATGATGGGTTAAAGTGATTATGAAATGAAGTGTGTATGCAGGTACAATTGAAAGAATTGAGCATATGTGATAAATGTTAAGTGTGAAAATATATATATGCAAGTGAATTGGTAAGATTGTGCATGTGTAAGTGATTGAAATTGCTAAGAAATGTTTTGATTAGTTATATGTTAAAGGTGTTAATTATTAAATGAGTAATTATTGTTTACATGTAACTTACTAAGCTATTTATAGCTTACACCTTTCTTTCTTTCCATTGTTTTATAGTGTTTTGAGCTTGCTCGAATTGGGGATCGTCGGAGCTCGTATCACACTATCATAGCCATCTCGGTATTATGTGTTTTTCAAAATGTTTAAACTATGGCATGTATAGAGTCTTAATCACTTTGAGCATGTCCAAATGATATGGCTAATGTTAGCTATTGAAGTAGTTATTAAAGAATATGTTTTGGTGTTATGTATGTATAAATGGTAGCTACTACATAGAAGCAGTTTCTTTGGCAGCAGCAGTGACGCGAATGTGAAAAATCACCATAAATAGTAGATATGGAATTATAGAGTGAATGATATATAGAATTAAAGCTTATCAAGTCTATTTTTACATGAAAGAAACGGAGTAGGCAAAGGAATTCTATATTTTGAGATATTTGAATTTTAGTGAGACAGGGTCAGAATGGTTTCTGAAGTCCCCTGTTCTAACTTTAGAAAATCATTATAAATTGTACAGAAATAATTATAGGTCATAATTTATATTTATAGATTCCTTAGTGAGTCTATTTTCAAAAGAAATTAATGGTAACCTTATATGAATTCTGTAAAATTAGATAATTGATTTTTAGTGCCAAGAGGTCAGATCTGTCAAGCTGTGAAACAGGGGATACTTTAATGAATAAACTGTACTAATTGGCTAAGTCAAAAATTATGAAAATTTTATGGTAAGTATGAATATGAGTCTAGTTTCAGGGAAAATTTACGGATTTAAATTTTGAGTTTCGTAACTCAAGTTATAATTAAATTAGTGACAGTCGCACAGGTGGACAGTTTTGTTGTGAACAGTGATTTTAATTTTGAAAGCAAATTTTTATGCTCCAAATCAGTAAGTTAAATTGGATGACATCTCATACTCGATTCCGGCGACGGTCTCGGGTAAGGGGTGTTACATTTAGTGGTATCAGAGCTACGGTTTAGTCGATTCTCGGACTAACGTAGCGAGTGTAATAGACTATCTATACATGCCATAATTGAATAATGATAGTGTGACGACTCCTGACACCTTAAAATGTTTTTTTATATAGTAATGGATTCTAACCGAGATACAGCTGATGATGCTCAAAGTAATGTGCCTGTTGAAAGTCGATTCGAGACTCAGGGTCAAGGAGATGAGGCTCGAGAAGCTTTTCTCCAAATGATGAACAATTGGTACACTGAGTTTGTTAGAACTAATCCTAATGCTCAACCTCCTCTGCCCCTCCTATTCCTCAAGCTGTTCCCATAGCTCCTCAACAAACTGAAGTGTTAAAATTGTCAAAGCCTCCAGTGGACAAAATTCGAAAGTATGGAGCCGAAGAGTTCCGAGCTAATGTAAATGATGATCCTGAAAGAGCAGAGTTCTGGCTTGATAATACTATCAGAGTGTTGGATGAATTATCTTGTACTCCAGAAGAAAGTCTCAAATGTGCTATCTCATTGCTGAGGGATTCGGCTTATAATTGGTGGAAAACTTTAGTGTCAGTGGTGCCTAAAGAGAAAGTTACATGGGACTTCTTTCAAGAAGAATTCCGGAAGAAGTATGTGAGTCAGCGTTTCATTGATCAAAAGAGAAAAGAGTTTCTTGAATTGAAACAAGGGCGCATGACGGTAGCCGAATATGAGCGAGAATTTGTCAAATTAAGCAAGTATGCCCAAGAGTGTGTATCTAATGAAGCTACATTGTGTAAAAGGTTTGAAGATGGATTAAACGAGGATATCCGATTGCTAGTGGGAATTCTTGAAATTAAAGAGTTAGTGGTACTAGTTGAAAGAGCTATCAAGGCTGAAGAATTGAGCAAAGAGAAAAGAAAGGTGGAAAGTGAAGCAAGAGATGCAAGAAAAAGATCAATGGGCAAGCCATTTCAGTTTCAAGCGAAGAAGTTTAAAGAAATGAATACTCGATCGAATGTTTCTAGTGTGAATTTTCAAAGAGATCGAGGAAGACAATATTCAGGTTCTAAAGCTCAGGCAACTTCTATGGCAAGTACAGGTAGTGTTAAACCTACTAGACCGGAATGTCAACATTGTGGAAAACGACATTTGGGGGAATGTTATTTAATCAGCCGAGCTTGTTTTAAATGTGGATCTCAAGATCATTTTGTGAAAGATTGTCCGGAAAGAGAAGAGATAGAAAAGTTTCAGAATGTGAGATCGAGCAGTGTGACTACTAGAGGAAGACCACAGAGAAATGTGGGGATTGGAACTAGTGGTAGAGGCGTAACAAAAGACACGACTGTAAGATCTGAAGTGGGAGCTCCAGCAAGAGCTTATGCCATCCGAGCTAGAGAGGAAGCATCCTCTCCTGATGTGATCACTGGTATATTTTCTCTTTACGACACTAATGTTCTTGCATTGATTGATCCTGGTTCTACTCACTCGTATGTATGCATGAATTTAGTGTCTGATAAGAATTTGTGTGTTGAATTGACTGAGTATGTGGTTAAAGTGTCGAATCCTTTAGGCAAGCATGTGATAGTTGATAAAATATGCAAAAATTGTCCTTTGATTATACAAGGTCAGTGTTTCCCTGCCAACTTAATGTTGTTGCCATTTGGTGAATTTGATGTTATTTTGGGAATGGATTGGTTGACATTACATAAGGCCAAGATAGATTGCAGTCAGAAAATTCTTGAGTTGAAGTGTGGTAGTGGTACAGTTCTTCGGGTTGAAACAGATAAGTCAAATGCGATGCCAATTGTGATTTCTGCCATGTCTGCTCAGAAATGTTTGAAAAATGGTTGTGAAGCATATCTTGCTTATGTGTTGAACACAAAAGTGTCTGAAATAAAGATCGAATCAGTGCTAGTGGTATGTGAATATGTAGATGTGTTCCCAGAAGAGTTGCCAGGTTTGCCTCCGATTAGAGAAGTAGAGTTTGGTATTGAAGTAATGCCAGGTACTGCTCCAATATCGATTGCTCCCTACAGAATGGCACCAACTGAATTAAAAGAATTAAAAGTGCAATTACAAGAGCTGACAGATAAAGGATTTGTTAGACCAAGTTACTCTCCGTGGGGTGCTCCCGTGCTATTTGTGAAGAAAAAGGATGGGACATTGAGATTGTGTATTGATTATCGTCAACTTAACAAAGTGACAGTGAAGAATAAGTATCCATTGCCCCGAATAGATGACTTGTTTGATCAGTTAAAGGATGCCACAGTGTTTTCCAAAATTGATTTGAGATCCGGATATTACCAATTGAGGGTTAAAGAGTCAGATGTGCCAAAGACTGCTTTCAGAACCCGGTATGGCCACTATGAATTTCTTGTAATGCCTTTTGGTCTGACTAATGCTCCAGCTATTTTTATGGATTTGATGAATCGGATTTTTCGACCCTATTTGGATAAATTTGTTGTGGTGTTTATAGATGATATTCTTATTTATTCCCGAAGTGAAGCCGAGCATGCTGAACATTTAAGAATTGTGCTACAAACACTGCGAGAAAAGAAATTGTTTGCTAAATTTAGCAAAAGTGAATTTTGGCTTAGTGAAGTTGGATTTTTGGGGCATATTGTCTCGGGAGATGGCATTCGAGTGGATCCGAATAAGATATCGGCAATAGTTGAGTGGAAGCCTCCAAGAAATGTATCTGAAGTTAGGAGTTTTCTGGGCTTAGCCGGATATTATCGTCGATTTGTAGAAGGTTTTTCGATGATAGCTTCACCGATGACAAAATTGTTGCAAAAAGATGTTAAGTTCGAATGGACCGAGGAGTGTCAACAAAGTTTTGAGAAATTAAAGAAGTGTTTAACTGAGGCACCAGTGTTAGTGCAACCTGAGTCAGGAAAGGAATTTGTTGTTTATAGTGACGCGTCATTAAATGGGCTTGGATGTGTATTGATGCAAGAAGGAAAAGTGATAGCGTATGCTTCTCGACAATTGAAACCGCATGAACGAAATTATCCTACCCATGATTTAGAGTTGGCTGCTATTGTCTTTGCTTTGAAGATTTGGCGTCATTATTTATATGGTGAGAAATGTCGTGTTTTTACAGATCATAAAAGTTTGAAATATGTTATGACACAAAAAGATCTGAATTTGCGGCAAAGAAGATGGTTGGAATTGTTGAAAGATTATGAACTTGTGATAGATTATCATCCGGGAAAAGCTAATATAGTTGCTGATGCTTTGAGCAGAAAGTCTCTCTTTGCTTTGAGAGCTTTGAATACGAGATTAACATTGACTGAAGATGGATCATTGTTTGCAGAGTTAAAAGCTAGACCATTGTTTCTTCAAGAAATTTGTGAGGCTCAGAAAGTGGATAATGAATTGCAAAGAAGAAAGACTCAGTGTGCAGTGGACAATAATTCTGATTTTCAGATTGATTCAGATGGATGTTTAATGTTTCGTGATAGAATATGTGTTCCGAAAAATGTTGATTTAATTCAGAAAATTTTGCAGGAAGCACATGATAGTCGTTTGGCAGTTCACCCCGGTAGTGTAAAAATGTACAATGATTTGAAGAAATTATATTGGTGGCCGGGTATGAAACGGGATATCTCTGAGTATGTGACAAAGTGTTTAGTGTGCCAACAAGTAAAAGCTGAACACCAAGTACCTTCAGGGTTACTTCAACCTATTATGGTGCCCGAGTGGAAATGGGATAGAATTACTATGGATTTTGTTTCTGGATTACCATTGTCACCGAAAAAGAAAGACTCAATTTGGGTTATAGTTGATCGATTGACTAAGTCGGCTCATTTCATTCCTGTGCGAATGAGTTTTTCACTTGACAAGTTAGCTGAATTGTATATTGATGAGATAGTCCGATTACATGGTGTACCTATGTCTATTATATCTGATAGAGATCCACGGTTTACTTCAAGGTTTTGGAAGAAATTACAAGAGGCATTGGGTACTAAATTAAATTTTAGTACAGCATTTCATCCCCAAACCGATGGACAGTCTGAAAGAGTAATTCAAGTGCTCGAAGATATGTTGAGATGTTGTGTAATGGAATTTGAAGGTAATTGGGAGAGATATCTACCTTTGGTGGAATTTGCTTATAATAATAGTTATCAGTCAAGCATAAAAATGGCACCTTATGAAGCGTTGTATGGACGAAAGTGTCGGACTCCATTATATTGGATTGAACTTAATGAAAATCAGTTACATGGAGTTGATTTGGTAAAAGAAACCGAAGAAAAAGTGAAGATAATCCGTGATTGTTTGAAAGCTGCATCGGATCGACAGAAGTCGTATGCGGACTTGAAAAGAAAAGAGATTGAGTTTCAAGTGGGAGATAAAGTATTTTTGAAAGTGTCTCCATGGAAGAAAATTTTGAGATTTGGCCGTAAAGGCAAATTAAGTCCAAGATTTATTGGTCCGTATGAAGTGATAGAAAGAATTGGTCCAGTGGCTTATCGATTGTCTTTACCACCGGAATTGGAAAGAATTCATAATGTGTTTCATGTTTCTATGTTGAGGCGATATCGATCGGACCCATCACATGTGATTTCACCGACTGAAGTGGAAATTCAATCGGATATGACATACGAAGAAGAACCGATTCGAATCTTGGCACGAGAAGTGAAACAATTGAGAAACAAAGAAATTGCTTTAGTGAAAGTGTTATGGCAACGACATGGGGTGGAAGAGGCAACATGGGAAACCGAGGAGGCTATGAGGAAACAGTATCCCAACTTATTCACTGGTAAGATTTTCGGGGACGAAAATCCCTAAGGGGGGAGAATTGTGATAGCCCGAAATAGGGCCTAATCGGAATAGTGGTTTCGTAACCACAAATCCGAAGTGAAATAGTTTAATTTTATAAATTTTTATTAGTTACTGATTGATTGAAATATTGTGTGAAAATATGGATAGGAAATTTTAATGCTTTAGTGCTTAATTGAATTTTTAGGACTAAATTGAGAAAAATGCAAAGTGTGTCTAATTAGTGATTAAATGACTTAATTGAATTATTTCATGAAATTGGAAGTGTTTATGTGGCAATTAGACCATAAATTAGTGTTATGGACACAAAAGGGTATTTCTAGAAAAATATCTAAGTAATGGGTCAAGGGCATTTTTGTCCAAATTGGGTAAAAGACAAAATAAAGAGAAAATAAGTGTCCATCTTCTTCAAAAATCAGAAGCTTGCTGCCGAAAGTTTCATGTCACCATAGTTAAGGGTTTTGATTTTCCTAAGCTCAATTGTAAGTGATTTCTTGCCCCGTTTTTAATTATTTTCGTATTTTTATGCTTATTGAAGCTTGAATTTCATGTTTCTACCATTTAATTTAAATGAAATTAAAGTTTAAAAATTGACCCATTCATGATATAATTGTAAATTGATTAGTGATGTTAGATAATGAATGTTTGAAGTGTTAATTACAAGTTTTACTAGATGAATTTCAATGAAAATGTTGAAAAAGGGCTAAATTGTGAAAGATAGTAAAGTGTGCATAAAGTTGTGATTTTGTGAAATTGAGGGCTGTTATGAGCATGAAATATGATTTAGTGAAGTTTGAAATTTAAGAAATTTAGTGAATTTGATTTTTACGAGCTTAGGGACAAAAGTGGAATTTTTGAAAAGTTATGGGGAAAAATGTAAATGTGTCAAAATGTTGTGTATGAATTGTATTTGAATGGAATATTGGTAAAATGTATTAAATTGTGTTAATATAGATCAAGAAAGAAGAAATAGTGCAAGTGATCGGGGAAAAGAGAAAGTTATCGACTAAATTACAAAAATAGTCGTTTTGCATCCGAGGTAAGTTACGTGTAAATAATAGTTATATTTTTATAAATTGTGAATTATATTTGATATGTGAATTAATATTCAATGTGGAAGGAAAATTGTTCATGAATTATTCAAGTGTTAAAGTGTTGAAAATAAAGTGGTAAGTGTAAATTCCCGGTTGAACTTAGGAATAGAAGTGGATACAAGTGACATGTCACTAGAGATCAGTGTTACAGTGTTACAGTGAGTCCCGGGTGCTGGGTGATCTAGCATGTGTTGCAGACACCTGACAGCTTGTGTGAGCAGGCCCGTGGACATTTCCAGTGTTATTGATCAGTGGTAGCTTCGGCTACGTTTCAGTGGTAGCTTCGGCTACATAACAGTGGTAGCTTCGGCTACATATCAGTGTTGCACTTATGTGCTAAATCTCTACGTATCTGTGTATATTCTGAGTGTTCAACGGGATTAATGATGGGTTAAAGTGATTATGAAATGAAGTGTGTATGCAGGTACAATTGAAAGAATTGAGCATATGTGATAAATGTTAAGTGTGAAAATATATATATGCAAGTGAATTGGTAAGATTGTGCATGTGTAAGTGATTGAAATTGCTAAGAAATGTTTTGATTAGTTATATGTTAAAGGTGTTAATTATTAAATGAGTAATTATTGTTTACATGTAACTTACTAAGCTATTTATAGCTTACACCTTTCTTTCTTTCCATTGTTTTATAGTGTTTTGAGCTTGCTCGAATTGGGGATCGTCGGAGCTCGTATCACACTATCATAGCCATCTCGGTATTATGTGTTTTTCAAAATGTTTAAACTATGGCATGTATAGAGTCTTAATCACTTTGAGCATGTCCAAATGATATGGCTAATGTTAGCTATTGAAGTAGTTATTAAAGAATATGTTTTGGTGTTATGTATGTATAAATGGTAGCTACTACATAGAAGCAGTTTCTTTGGCAGCAGCAGTGACGCGAATGTGAAAAATCACCATAAATAGTAGATATGGAATTATAGAGTGAATGATATATAGAATTAAAGCTTATCAAGTCTATTTTTACATGAAAGAAACGGAGTAGGCAAAGGAATTCTATATTTTGAGATATTTGAATTTTAGTGAGACAGGGTCAGAATGGTTTCTGAAGTCCCCTGTTCTAACTTTAGAAAATCATTATAAATTGTACAGAAATAATTATAGGTCATAATTTATATTTATAGATTCCTTAGTGAGTCTATTTTCAAAAGAAATTAATGGTAACCTTATATGAATTCTGTAAAATTAGATAATTGATTTTTAGTGCCAAGAGGTCAGATCTGTCAAGCTGTGAAACAGGGGATACTTTAATGAATAAACTGTACTAATTGGCTAAGTCAAAAATTATGAAAATTTTATGGTAAGTATGAATATGAGTCTAGTTTCAGGGAAAATTTACGGATTTAAATTTTGAGTTTCGTAACTCAAGTTATAATTAAATTAGTGACAGTCGCACAGGTGGACAGTTTTGTTGTGAACAGTGATTTTAATTTTGAAAGCAAATTTTTATGCTCCAAATCAGTAAGTTAAATTGGATGACATCTCATACTCGATTCCGGCGACGGTCTCGGGTAAGGGGTGTTACAGTTTGGATTGGGTTTCGAGTTTGGGTCTATTGTAATTGGATTTGAGTATTGGTGTTTGGGTTGTAAATGGACTTTGTATTGTTTATTGGGCCCCAGGCTAAGATTGGGCCCTATAGCTGCCCCTCTTTGCTCATTGTCGTGTAACGAGAATGGAGAAAAGACTTTAAAAGGGCCAATTTTGCTCGGTCTTGCTGAGTCTTGACTTCTTGATGCTTCCTTTCTTCAAGTAGCCTCACTTTAACCCACTGCATCTTCAGGGGTGTAGGGATTTTTGTTTCAATTTGCTCCGCTACTGTTTAGGAGGATATGATTTGTAATCTTCAGCCTATTTTCCTACTGCTTAGGGGGATAAGGCTCACTGCCTTCGATCTGCTCCACTACGGTGGTCTGTCATTTTCAGCCTGTTTTCCTTACTGCTTAGGGGGATAGGGCTCACCGTCTTCGATCTGCTCCACTACTGCTTAGGGAGATAAAATTTGTAATTTTCAGCCTGTTTGCCTACTGCTTAGGGGGATAAGGCTCACCGTCTTCGATCTGCTCCACTACTTCTTAGGGAGATAAGATCTGTAATTTTCAATTTGTTTCCCTACTGCTTAGTGGGATAAGACTCACCATCTTCGATCTGCTCCACTACTGCTTAGGGAGATAAGATCTGTAATTTTCAGCCTGTTTTCCTACTGTTTAGGAGGATAAGGCTCACCGTCTTCTATCTGCTCCTCTACTGCTTAGGGAGATAAGATCTGTAATTATCAGCCTGTTTCCCTACTGCTTAGGAGGATAAGGCTCACTGTCTTTGATCTGCTCCACTACTGCTTAGGGAGATAAGATCTGTAATTTTCAGCCTGTTTCCCTACTGCTTAGGAGGATAAGGCTAGTCTAGGTTTGTTGCTTCAACCAAACCTGCTACATCATCCTCTAAGGGACATATCTGCAAAATCGATTTCATAGGCCAATGTTTATTCCTAATGATGATGACTAGGATGCTATGATCAGAATGAGTCAAATGCTCTTAACTAGATGTGCTATGAATGATATATGTATGAGTGGTCCCTTAATGTTCAGATTGTCATTGCTTATTATTCATCAAGATTCTGTTTCTGATATACTTTTCTACCTTCTTTGCTTAGCTACTATCTTTGACTGAAAATTCGAAGAAATAGTCACAATTTAGACTTTACTTCGCAAGCATTTTCAACCCTTAGGCTTGGCGAGCTCTAAATAATTGTCCTGTTTCAGGTTCTTGTACTATTTAGAAACTTTCAGAGTAATGAGCAGAACTCTTTTTGTGAAAGTGCTATTAGTCCATTAATCATTATTTTAATACAAAATACTTGAAAAAGATTATAAAAATGGATAAAACTGAAATTTATTAGGAACAAAATCTGAAAAGGACGTATTAATTAATGTAAGCAAAAATTACCGGAATATAAGAAACAATAAGTGCCCCAAATATTGCAGTCTGAGTTTCTCCGCACGGACTTTCCGAAGACCACTTTGAGCTTAATATGGGCCTAGAAAATCCAGAGTACTTTGTTGATGCCCAAAGACGTAGCATACTTCCTCTTTGTTAATTCAAGCATAGCAGATTATCACATGTCTCATCTTCAATTGAAATTTAAATTGCCCTTTCCGGGTTTTCAATCCAAAACCCATTTGGTCTCGAGGCGCCATTTACCGTCTATTTCTACTAATATCAGCGCTCTCCTGGAAAAAGCCTTATTTACCACATAGGGTCCTACCCAGTTTAGCATCCATTTCCCACTGAAATCTTTTTGCATAAAGAGAATCTGTTTCAATACCAAGTCCCCATCATGGAATACTCTAGGGCGAATCTTTTTGTTGTAAGCTCGCATCATTCGCTTCTGGTACATTTGACCATGACGGATAGCTCTTAACCTCTTTTCTTTAATCAAGTTCAGCTGATCATACCGGGATTGGATCTATTCTGTTTCGTCCAGCTTCAACTCTGATAAAACCCGGAGGGAAGGAATTTCAACTTCAATGGGCAAAACTGCCTCCATCCCATAAACCAGTGAGTAAGGTGTTGCCCTGTTAAAAGTTCTAATCGACGTTCGATAGGCGTAGAGAGCAAATGGTAACTTTTCATGCTAATCGTTGTAGGTCTCAGTCATTTTCCCCACGATCTTTTTGATATTTTTATTAGCCGCCTCAACTGCCCCATTTATTTTCGGGCGATATGGTGACGAGTTGTTGTGCTTGATCTTAAACTAACTACAAACTTCTACTATCACGCTGTTATTTAAATTTAAAGCATTGTCAGATATGATCATTTCTGGCATGCCATATCGACATATGATCTCCTTCTTCAAGAACTTACTCACTGCCGACTTTGTGACATAAGCGTATGAAGCAACCTCTACCCATTTAGTAAAGTAATTGATAACCAAAAAATGAATTGATGTCCATTAAAAGCCTTCGGCGAAATCAGCCTAATAACGTCCATGCCCCACATTGAGAAAGGCCACGGAGAAGTCATAACATGAAGAGGTGAAGGAGGTACATAGATCTTATTTCTATAAATTTGACACTTATGGCATTTCTTGACATAATTGATGCAATCTCCTTCCATCGTGGACTAGTAGTACCCAAATCTCATGATTTGTCTGGCCATTGTGAACCCATTAGCATGCGTCCCGAAGACACCTTCGTGAACTTCCTCCAAGATTTCCTTGGCTTCAACAGCGTCAACACATCTTAACAGCACATGATCTTTCCTTCTTTTATACAGGATCTCTCCGTCTAAGACATTGTCACTAGCCAGCCTCCTTAACATTTTCTTATCATTTTCAGTTGCCTGATCAAGGTATTCACGGTTCTTTACATATCATAAAATATCATGATACGAAATATAATTAT
This sequence comes from Gossypium hirsutum, assembly GCF_007990345.1. Classification (NCBI taxonomy): domain Eukaryota; kingdom Viridiplantae; phylum Streptophyta; class Magnoliopsida; order Malvales; family Malvaceae; genus Gossypium; species Gossypium hirsutum. The sequence goes on from NC_053436.1 coordinate 31,277,726, forward strand.
CTCTCTCCTCTTCTTCGTCGGTATTGTAGCAATGAGTTGGAGTCCCACAAATACTCATTTGGACCAATTTCATATCCTCTCGTTTATTTACTCTGATCATAGAGGCTAACATGGCTAAGGCATCAGCCATCTGATTTTCATCTCGCTGAAGGTAACGGAAAGTGACATCATTAAACACCTTGATTAAATCCAGAACTAGCTATCGATAGTTGATCAACTTTGGGTCTCTTGTTTTCCATTCACCATTGAGCTGGTAGATCACCAGTGCGGAATCCCTATATATCTTTAACACATTGATGTTACATTCTATGGCTGCACCGATTCTCATGATACATGCTTCGTACTCTACCATATTATTTGTGCAATCAAAATTCAATTTGCAAGTGAATGGATAATGATCTCTGCTTGCGGATATCAAGACTGCCCCAATTTCATTACCAACGGCGTTTGATGTTCAATCAAAATTCAATTTCCAAGGAAGATCTTCTGGAGTGTCTTCTTTAGTAGTTTCCACATACATCAGATCTTCATTAGGAAAATCAAAGTTCAAAGGCTTGTAATCTTCTAAAGCTCTACTGGCTAGAAAATTTACTATTGCGCTCCCCTTCACATCCTTTTGGTTCACATAGATCATGTTTAATTCGGAGAGCAGAATTTGCCATCGGACCATCCTTCCATTCAAAGTGGCTGACTCCATCATGTACTTAAGAGGGTCTAATTTTGAGATTAGCCAAGTCACATGAAACAACATGTACTGCCTCAATCTCCGAGTTGTCCAAACCAAAGCACAACATAGTTTCTCAATTGGTGAGTATCTCATTTCACACTCGGTGAATTTCTTACTGAGGTAGTATATCGCATTTTCTTTCCTTCCTGTCTCATCGTGTTGGCCAAGCACACATCCAATTGAATTGTTAAATACTGTCAAATACAGTATCAATGGTCTACCCGGACTAGGTGGTATTAACACTGGGGGATTGGACAAATATTGTTTAACCCTGTCAAAGATCTCCTAGGACTCATCATTCCACACACCTGGGTTGTGTTTCTTAAGAAGACGAAATATGGGATCACATTTCTTAGTTAGTTGTGAAATGAACCTGGCGATGTAATTTAGTCTTCCCAAAAAACCTCAAACTTCCTTCTAAGTGCGAGGCAGAGGCAATTTTTGTATAACCTTGACTTTGTCGGGGTTGACCTTAATTCATTTTTTACTGACGACGAAACCAAATAGTTTTTCTGATCTAGCCCCGAAAGTACATTTTGTTGGATTGAGCTTTAGCTAGAACTTTCTCAGCCTCAAGAATAATTTCCTCAAAACCTGTATATGCTCTTTTTCTGTTTAGGATTTTGCGATCATATCGTCAACGCAAACCTCAATCTCCTTGTGCATCATGTCATGAAACAAAGTTACCATGGCTCTTTGATACGTTGCTCCCATATTTTTTAACCCGAATGGCATCACCCTATAACAAAATGTTCCCCACAAAGTTATGAATATAGTCTTTTCCATGTCTGCAGGATACATCTTTATCTGATTGTATCCAGAGAAATCATCCATGAAAAAGAACAGTGAGTAATCTGTCATATTATCCACCAGAGTGTCGATATGGGGCAGCGGGATGTTGTCCTTTGGGCTGGCCTTGTTTAGGTTTCTGTAATCTACACACATCTGCACTTTTCCATCCTTCTTAGGGACGGGGACCACATTGGCTACCCATTCTGAGTAATTCACCACTTGTAAGAACCCAGCATCAAATTGCTTCCTGGCCTCTTCTCTTATTTTTACTGCAATATTGGGTCTCATCGTTCGGAGCTTCTGTTGAACTGGTTTGCACTCCTCCTTTATGGGGACGCGGTACACTGCAATACCAGCGCTTGATCCAGGCATGTCTTGATACGACCACACGAAGACATTTTTAAACTCTTGCAGTAGTTTAACGAGGTCCTGCCTTGTTTCCTTAATTATGCAAGTTCCAATTTTTACCTCTTTTCCTTCTTCCAAAGTCACATTCTCAATTTTCTCTTTATGGGGTAGAATCTATTTCTCATCCCGTTCTACTATTCTTAACAAATCCGGAGATAACCCACAGTCTTGGTCATCTTTAAAATCCTGAGATTCCTCTAAGCACATATCTCGCTCAAAAGGGAATTCTGGGTCTGTAGCAGCGTCGCTCGTATTGTTGATATCTGGAGACCTATTATAGGCATGAAAAAATATCCAAAGAATGAATCTAAGAGTGGCTTATTTGTATGACATGGTTATGAATGAAATGAGAGATCAAAAGAATATTTGCCCAGCATGAGACACAAGAATGCATTTTTTATTGAAAATAAAGATGTTGAACATGAGCCTATTTCACAAAAGATTCTTATTGTTTCTAGGCTTAAAACAACAAGTGTATTTTAAACATTACTCTGTATTAGCTCTAAAAACTACAGAATTTCCTCCGCAATCCAGTTGTTCAGAACACTTCCAAGCTCATAAGGGCAAATGCCTGATAAGTTTCCTTCCATCATCCCTCCTCAGATATGGCGTTGATGCTCAAATTTTCCATCATATCTTCAGCCATTCTTTCTCTTGTCATCCTCGATTTAGGATGAATAATTCCTCCTAGTACAAATGTATTGGATATATGGGGAAAGTCATTGATTCCCATTTGACCTCAGCCCCACTCAATCGTGCCCTTCGTATCTCTTACTTCCTCTCCAACTCTTCCTTCCTCTATTTGGCGTCTGGATTATGCCCCAAGCCAAAACGATCCCACTTGCCAGCCAAGCCTGGCACTTCGACCCGTCCATGGAGGTATTTTTCGAGTCCCCTTCTAGGCAGTACTCATTTTCCTACCATCAGTCGTAGACTCATCCTTGTATCTTCGGATATTTTTGGCATTGGGACCTTGTCTCTTTCGATGATAAAAGTTGCATTTACGAAATCTAACGACCGAAAGGAACAGTCTATCGCCTTAGTATCATTCTCTATGTACGACACATCACTAGTAACGGATACGATAATGTCTCATCTGTATTTATGGTTATCAGCCGACCCTCTGCCACCAACTTCAGCTTTTAGTGCAATGATAATAGTACTGCTCCCGCCGAGTGAATCCAAGGCCTCCCCAATAAACAATTATAAGAGGGCCTGATGTCCATCACGAGGAAGTCTACCTCGTACGTATTGGGTCCGATCAGAAGGGGGATCTCAATCCTTTCCATTACTTTCCTTTCGTTGCCGTCGAATGCTCTCACTATGTTCCGGCATGTCTTCATATTAGAGTTATCTATAGGTAACCTATTCAATATGGATAAGGGCAAGACATTCAGTGCCGACCCATTGTCAATTAATACCCCTAGTAGTGTATAACCTTTGCACCGGATAGTGATGTGCAGAGCCTTAGTGGACCCTATGCCCCTGGCGGTATCTCATCATTGCTAAATGAAATGAAGTTATCAACGCTTATGTTGCTGACAAGACGGTCTAGCTTGTTCACCGAAATGTCTTTAGCGACATAGGTTTCGTTCAAAACCTTCATCAGCGCGTTACAGTGTATCAGCGAGTTTAAAAGTAGAACTAGTACTGATGTGCGTGTCGGCTACTTGTACAACTATTCCAAAACACTATACTCGCTGTGTTTTAGGAATTTTAAAAACTCCTTAGCTTCATTATCAGTTACCGATTCATTAACCAGTGGCTTTGACCTTTCTTTCCCCTGTTCAATCATCAGGGACTTCCCCTTGTTAGGCTCAACTTTCGTATCTGGCACGCTGACCAGACTTTCCTTTCCCGAATATGTCACATTACAGTTGTAATTCCAAGGCACCCTTTTGCTATCCTTATAAGGAAAAGCTGCGGGTTTCTGAATTACAACTCTCGATGTCGTTTTTGTTTTGGCGTCGTTGATTCTCGATCGTGTGATGATCACTACTGATCGATTGACCTCAGTGGCCTTCTCTACCGACTCTCCTTCTGCGGTGCACACGTCCTCTTCTTCAGCGAACTCAAAGAACTCTAGCTCCTTATTGTCCATTAGACCCTACACCAGGGCCCTGAATTCACTACATTTCTGAATCTCATGGTCCTCTTCCTCATGGAACTCATAATAGTTCTTCGTTTATCAGGGTTTACTCCTCATGTCTTACATGCTTAAACTTCTTTCCACCATTCTTCTTCAGACCTCTCTCAACAGGGTTCCTACTTCTGCAACATTCAACTTGATTCTTTTCCCCGCATTATCTATTATTGCGTTCACCCTATTATCAGTATGATTGGGTAACAGATTTTCTATACTAGGTGCATCGTCAAACTTCACAACGTACATGTTGATAGGCCTTTTAACTAACCTTTTGAAAGAGAGACAGTTCTCTATCGAGTGTTCCGCCATTTGGGATATGGGGGTTGTAGCGGTTTTAAGTAGACAAGGGATACAACATGCGCATCAAATAGACTTTTGTACATGTAACACTCCTCACCCATATCCAACACTGGGACAGGGCTCGAGGCATTACCGAAGTTTTATAATTCATAAACATACAAAATCGGGTCACCGAATTTCGCCTAAAATTTAAAACTTCTAGAACATGATCATATCATCCCTTATACAGACCATTGAGGCATATAACCTACATTAAGGCGGTTCGATACAAAACCGAAATCATTCAGTAAACTTTGGGCGACTTAATAAATTTCTAGCTTTGGAGTGTCACACGCCCGTATAGGTGGGCCGTGTGGACTCACACGCTCGTGTGACCTAGGGCACGTCTATGCCTTTAACCCGTGGGTAACACTAACGTTTGGGCACGGCCAAGACACACGCCCGTGGGCTCACCCCATGTCCAAAATTTGAGCATCCTGTTAAAATAACACGGTCCAGACACACACCCGTGTGTACTACCCGTGTGCTAATTTGACTTAAAGTTTTAGGTGCAGGGGACACACGGCCATACCACACGCTATGGGGTTGTGTCGTGTGTCATACACGGCCTAAACATACGCCCGTGTGTCTAACCATGTGGACCTTAATAGGCTATTTTCCAAGCCTTTAGTCACCCCTTTCTACCACTTGCGCCTAATGGTTACCAAGTTTGAGAGAAAGCATGATTATACACTTGTAAATACTTTTAATGAAAATATTTGTATGGAAACCTTATATCATTGGTTTCATACATAAATGGTTATTTTCTATTTGGTGTCATGGGTTCCCATATTACATTAATCCATCTGAAATTGGCTTATTCATGTGATTCATTGCCAATTGATAGCAACCTATCATTTGTAATTAAAACCATGCATAAAATTGCAGGTCATTGCCTACTTAAATTAAGCCAATTTTTATGGCCATAAACAAAGAGATAAACATATTTTTACATGCCTTTATTGGGCAATTCAAATGACACATATAACAAAATACTCAAAAATACTATACATGCCATTGAACAAAATAAACAGAGTCTTTATACCAAAGCTTGTTTAGTTTATAGTGTGTTACTTCTCCAACCGTCTTCCAATCATTATGAGTCCTCGAGCTCTGTAAAATAGGGAAAAGAGAGGGGTTAGCATTTTCATACTTAGTAAGCTCGAATAACCGATGACTAAACTTACCGAGTAATTAACATACATCCATACTTAAATCATGAAATCATCCAATATGAAATGATTTCCTATCACATGCACTCAATCAATGAGTTAGTCACATAATCATGTATCATGTGATTTAACTAGATGAGCTCATCATTCAACATTTCATTCATACATGTATCCTATGTTAATCTCGTTGAGTTTCTAGGAAATCTTGATGGAATACCAATTATCCGTCAATTTATTCAAATGATCTTTTCATATATACACTCCCGCGAACGTCACATCATATGGCGGGATTACCAGTCCAAGCTAAATCCCCTATTATATGAACTCATAAGGTGATGTCGGGATTGCCAGTCCAGGCTAAATCCCTTATAATGACAAACACTCTTAATGAGCTCGGATCTGAGTTACTAATCCAGGCTAAATTCAGATCCTAATCAGATTACCCATCCGGGCTAAATCCACAATGCACTTATATTCTTCGGGAGGCTTGATCATTCAAGAAACACCCGTCCGGGTTAGATTCCTTTCCATACTAGAGATCACGAATTACCCGTCCAGGCTAAATCCTTACTGCAACAAATGTAGGATCTCCTTTCACATGTAAAACATGATTTATCCATCGAATTCCCTTTTAACCTCAACCGAGACGGTTATCAACAAGTCATTATCAAAGACGCATTTCATGCATTTTCATGCCATTAATAATGCAATCATCATGCATTCATAAATCATACAATCATGCATGTTAGGGGTTTACTTTAAGTTATCCAAACTTACCTGGTAACAATTTCAGAGTTATGTTTCGGTTATTCCGAAACCTTGCGTTTACCTCGATCGGCCTCCAGAATTTGTTCCTCAGGGTCTATATCAACAAAATTAGGTCATTAATACCCCAAATTATACATTTCAAGTTTAATATCTACCCTCGGTCCAAATGACTATTTTGCCCCTAACATTTGACATTTTTACGATTTAGTCCCTAGGCTCGTATAATGAAACACATACAATTTCCATCTTACCCAAGCCTAACTGAACATTTTTATCTCTTATGGAAACCCACATTTTTCATTATTTTCCTCATTTCTACCACACATTTACATATTTTGCAAAATAGTCCCTATAAGTGTTTCTCATGAAAACCAACTTGGAAAAGATGTTTAACACACATTTATCTTTCATATTCCTCCATAATCCATCAAAATACCAATAAATCATGCATGGGTAAATTTTTGAACATAAACCCTAGCATGAAATATGGGTAGAAATGGAGAGAGCAAGCTACCGAGATTTCAAAAATACAAAGAACATGAAAAACGAGGCTTGAGAGCACTTACTATTGAGCTTGAAAATTGAAGAAACCCTAGCTATGGTGTCCTCCAAATTTCAGCAGCTATGGGAAGAAGATGAGCATATTTTTGCTCTATTTTTCCTTTTTTATTTCATTAAAATAACAAATGACCAAAATGCCCTTATGCCCTTATGCCCTTTCTTTAAAATTTCATCCATGCAAGCCTATTTTTGTCCAAAAATTTAGAATTTGGGAAAATTGATCTCCAAGACCTTATAATTCATAATCTATAGCAATTTCATACAAATTGCTTCTAGAATCCAAGTTTTGCAATTTATTCAATTTAGTCCCTAATTTCCAATTGGACACCTTATACTTAAAATTTCTTCATAAAACTTTAACACATGCATATACTCATATTCTAGGCCTCATAATAATCATAAAATAAATATTTTTGATGTCAAATATGTGGTCCCGAAACCACTATTCCGACTAGGCCCTATTTCGACATGTTATAGTACAGCTCCCGGTACGTTATTAGAATGGGAGTACACTAGAGCTTCTCCGTGTTTTGCTTTGTATTGAGCTCTTGCCTAGACGAAGCTTGTTGGCTCGTGGCCATCGTTCTCAGTTGATTAACAGTGATCGTTTTTACATAACCCATATTCACATTGCTGACCTCATTTTCTCTCTTCTTCGGGGCTGACCTCCTGATGCTTTCCCAAGCCTTTATTTTTTCGCACCTTATCACATTCTATATCATTTCACTAGACATCACTATATCCGTGAAACTCTTAGTTACGCTACCCAGCATGTGATTAATAAAGGGTGCTTTCAAAGTATTAATGAAGAGCATGGTTGTTTCTTTTTCCAGCAGTGGTAGTTGGACTTGTGTAGCAACTTCCCTTCACCTCTGGGCATATTGCCTGAAAATTTCATTCGACTTTTTCTCCATATTCTGTAACGTGATCCTGTCAGGCGCTATGTCCGTCACATGGCCATACTACTTTATGAAGGCCTGTGCTAAGTCTCTCCATGATCTGATTTGGGTGCAATTCAACTGATTGTACCATTTGGCCGCAACCCCAGTCAAACTGTCTTGGAAACAATGAACTAACAATTGATAATTATTGACATGACCAGTCATCCTCCAACAAAACATCATGATGTGGGCCTCAGGGCAGCTGGTTCCGTTGTATTTCTCAAACTCTGGCATTTTGAAATTCGGAGGGAGCACTAGATCCGGAACCAAACTTAACTCCTTAGCATCCATACCACACTGATAATCAGCACTTTTCAGTGCCTTGAACTTTCCCTCCATCCATTTGTATCGGTCTTTTAGCTACTTTAGGAGTTCTCTTTTTGCCCTTTCTACATCTGCCATGTCATCCAGATCAGGGACACCGGGATTTTTTGGATTGTCTCTGGTGCCTGAACCTGTCAGGAGTGTGTTAATGTTGAAACGTCAGCTTGATGCTGAGGACTGATATTGATGGACACCCTAGGTGGATTTACATTGGGTTGTGGGGTATTTGTTGGGGGGAAACCCGACGGATAGACAGGGTCATCACTGTCATCCCCAGGGTTGACCATAAGACTCTTTCCTTTTCCTGGCCCTCCAAGCAGTAACTGGGTTAACTGATTCATCATGTTCTTTTGCGATTCTAACATCTGATCCTTCATATCCTGCTGAATCTTGGCCAGTTGCTCTTACATCTGTACTTGCAGCCGATCCTGTATTTCCTTCTGCATTTGTTCCAGTTTTTTCAACCTTTGATCCATAACTTTAGTTTTTCTCTGTGTGTAGTAATGATGTTCCAAGGTAACTATAACATGATTTCTAATTAATTAGGATTCTTTTATGAAATTTAATGCACATGATGCGATGTAATGCAAATGCATGAAATGAATGCAAAAAGAGATGTTGATTCTGGTTCAATTCTATTAGAACAATTTTTCTAGATAACAAATCTCTTTACATAAAGCGGAAACATGTACGACCTTGCCCGTATACTCCAGGCGAAGACATCGATCTTTTTCTTTATATTCGGACGTTAAAACCAAATCTTACTAATTAACTCCTTTTTTCTTGATCTGGGCTACGGCTCCTTGCTCACTCATCCTCTTGATGCTCGTCAGCTTCTTTAAGTCGAGACGTTGACTATTTTAGAATAATCTTTGTTGGCTTAAATCTTGAAGCCAAGTCGTGTACTCCTCTACGAACTCTCATCCATCTCTTGTCGTGTTTACTCGGACCATATTCGGACGATCGTATTATATTCCACTTTATCAAGAAATTCATTTTTCATGACAAGCTCTCTATTTAGCAACTGAACGTGAATCAACACCTCTTTTCTATGATGAAAATGTAATGCAATCATAACCAAAACAAAAAAAAAGCACGTCAGTACAAATACATAAATACCAAATAGAGCACCTACTTGGGTAACCACTAGGGTTTGGAGTGGCTCTACCTTGGGTGGGCTCTTAAGGCTCGCTATATGCGGGTTGGTTCTAAAGACAAGGTACCTGAACCAGCAGATTCCTCAATCCTCACCCATTATAGGCTCATGTGGATCGAGTTCAGTTCAGAGGAATACATTTCTCTATGGCTATGCAGAGGTGAAAACCTTACGAAGACATAGGTACGGATGTATTCCGGAAGTAGTCCACTAGCCCATGCGGAGGTGAAAACCTCACGAAGGCATAGTTTCTCACTCCCACTTAAAAGGTGTAACCACAACGGTCATGCAATGCAATGCAAGAGTATTCTAGCAATCATAGGGATCACAAACAAATGTAACAAAAGAATCATGATTTTCAAATCAAATTTTCAATTTTTGACAAAAGGATAGAAAATAATCAATTTTACGGCTTGACTCTCTTATTGGTCCCCAACGGAGTCGTCAAGCTGTCGAAACCATTTTTTATTTTGAAAAACGGGAATCGACTTTAAAACGAGATATGGAGTGTCCACCAATCCTTTTTGTTTAGGTGTGATCGAGTCACCTAATAAAACATTTTATTTTATTAAAATATCAATTTTGGCCTACGAAATTTGAGAAAATGGGTTTGGGAGTCGATTACATACAAGGAAGGATTAGCACCCTCGTTATGCCCAAAATTGGTACCAAATTGATTAAACAATGTCCTTATGTCTAAAATTTAAAAAAAAAATTGAAATGCAATTTCTTTTAAAACATTTGAATAACTCAAATTGAACATTAAAATTCTCTTGTTTCGAATGAATATAATATCACATCCAGTACGTTAGGACATGATTCTTTAAACCTTCGAAACCACGATCAATTATTGATTTCCAAAAGCTCATACATTTGAAAATTACAAAAGGATATTCGATTATTTGGTCCAACAAAAAACAGAAACCCAACACATTAAGACACGATTTCTCGGATTTCCAAACATAGAACATTGCCTTTATTTTTTAAAAATCCTTATCTCGAGATACAAAATGTCATATCCAGTGAGTTAGGACACAACACCTCAAATTCCTAAGAATAAGCTTTTATTTGAAACTTATACGTTTTGATTGAAAAAGGGTACTCGGTTACTTTGATACAACGAGGAAAATTGGAACCCAGTAAGTTAGGGCACAATCTTCTCGAAGATGCCAAATACCGAGTATTGCCTTATTTTGAAAACTTTTAAATAAAATGATTTTAAAACTTAAACGATATTAAAACACGACCTTTTAAGCGAATAAAATGCGATGGGATAATAATGTACAACGCAAAGAAATAATTCATAAACAAAATGTTATAATAATGAATCACAAATAACAAATAAATACAAAGTAAGAAAATCTAAAATAAAATATAAAACAATTGTAAGCAAATAATACATAAAAAGGATTTAAAATGGATGTTATAAAAGCGATCTAAAATATATAAAAAAAATTTAAAAAAAATTATATCCATTTAAGATAAAATAATATATAAAACTCTTTAAAAATAATATATAAACAATTCAAAATATATAATGTGTAAAAAAGTTTGAAATACATAATATATGAAAATATTAAAGTAAATAATGTATAAAAATTTGAAATGAGCGTTATATAAAAAGTTAAAATAGATAATAACAAAAAAATTAAAAATAAATAAATAAATAAATAGAATGTTAATAACAAGAGTAAAAATATATATATAAGAAAAATAATGATGAAAATAATATTAGTATATAAATAGAAATAAAAATATAATAAATAGAAATATAATAATAGTAGAAATATAAATAGATAAATAAAAATTAGATAAATAATAATAGTATTAGAATAACAAAATAAATATAAATAGAAACATAATAATAATAGCAATAATATATTAAATTAGTTAATTTGATAATAAAATAGCGAAAATAAAAAAAGGATTAAATCGAACCTTAAAGTAAAATTTTGGAGCAAATAAAAATAAATAAAAGAAAATGGACCAATTTGAACGTGCGAATAACAATGAGGGACCAAAAGGGAAATAATCCCCACCCTCAAAAACACACAGCTTCAAGGAAGACCAAAATGTAGTCAAAACAAATTTTAGGGCCAAAATTAAGAATAATGAAAACTTATTTGCAAAACAATAAAAAAAATAGAAGGGCTAAAAGTCATTGGATGAATTTAGAAAAAACAAAGAAATTGAAATGAAATGGACAAAATTTCCACGTAATTGAAAGAGGAAAAAAAATAACTCAATTCCAATGGAAATAGGAAAAAAGAGAATAATCCAATTCCAAATTGAAGTAGGAATACCAAAAGTAATCGATCCCCTCAAAGAACAAAATATCCCTATTTATATACATGTGGTTTACTAAAAATAGCCTAACTAATTTAATAATAAAATAAAATAAAAAAATAAAGATCATATCTTCCTATTTTTAGCCTTTTACGAAGTCAACAAATTTTGATAACTCCTTAGCTTTCTCCATCTTTTTGATTTGGCCACAATTTAATGATTGTCTTTTAATTTGGCCCTTTTTTTGCTTGTTTTCGACTGATTGCATCTTTTGGCTTCGGTTATTATTTTTTTGGGGCCCAGACCAAAATTAGCCTATTACATTTTTTTTTCAACTAGCAGTTACTTATTTGGTGTTAATGGGTTTCCATTATTAAATTAATTCTTTATTTTTTTATTATCATTTTTTTTTACAAATCTAAAATGGTATTAGAGCTAAGTTCAATGTTGGTTTGATATCTTTTTCGATATTATTTTGAGGTTTAGTGAACCTACTCTATTTACAAAGGAGCATGTTGATACTTCTTTGGTACTATTAATGTATGTTGATGATATAATTATTGTTGGTAAAAATTTAAATTTGTTGCATGAGGTTCGAAACTTTGTTAAGCAATTGTGGAGTGTGTCTTGCATTTTCGGGCTTTTTCAGGCACTTACTGTTACCCGTATCATGACACAAGGATGTTAGAATTGCAACACCTCCAACAGGCGACAACGTCGCGACAAGGAGATTTTCGACGTCATGACGAGAAGTTTCCCGATGTCACGATGACGGACGATGTTGTGACAATGCGATTTGAGATGTTGCGATGTGGCTACATATTCCCACATAAATCGAGTTTCTTTTCGTAGTTAAACTCTATTATTTGTTCCCATGTAAACTATAATTATTCTATAGATATTATAATCATATATTCACATGAACTTCAGCATATAAAAGGGCTTTTGTAACCCTAGAATTGATATCTTCATCACATTAAGATTAAGAGAAGATTAAGAGAGTTTTGAGAAAGCTTTAAAAGAATTTCGTGTTTTAATTAGAGAGCTTTGTCTTCGAAGTTTAGGGTTGGTTTGTTTTTGTGTTATCTCCATCTTAGACTCATTCGGCGTATTTTTCGTTTTAGTGAAGTTTTTTTTCCCATGATTTTTATCCTCTTTAGAGGAGTTTTCCACGTAAAATATTTGTATTTGATCTTCTCTACATTTTCTATTTCGTTGTTTATACGGGTCGATCACTAACAAATTGTTATCAGAGTTTGGTTCGAATTTCGTAATTAACCCGTTTAGATATGATAATGAGATTTGATATCGAGAAATTCGATGGAATCACAAATTCAATTAACAAAAATGTGAAAAAAAACAACTCAATTTAGATACCAATGTGTAGGTTCGCCATTTTCTTATAAAATAGTCATAACGATTTGACTAATAGAAACACCAATTAAGAGACAAAGATAATTTAAATATCATTTATGATAAAAAAATACAAGTAGCAAAAACAGAAAAATTGTATAATTTAAATAGTAAATTGTGAATTAAAACTTAATTAAAATATTAATTTTAAGAGAAAAATCATAACGAAGCGGGACCAAGGCGTAGCTATGCCGCCACTCCAATTTGTCAAAAGTTTTTTTCTTTTTTTTTTTCCCAAAATTTGTCAAAGTTGAAATAACTAATAATTTGCAAGAATTTGAATTAATTATAATGAAATGTTGAATTAAAGTAATAAGTGACAGTAGGACAAATTTATTAAAAGGTTTAACACTTTTCAACGTTATTTTTTTATGCCCCCATATTCTTTTTTAAAATTAAACCTTATAATGAACAAAAGTTCAAAAGAGAGAAGTTATAATCGACAAATTTATTTAATACGACGGGCCACCGACGACATGTGAATTTTCTACATTAGCTAAGCATGGCAATCACAAAGCCAATTTGCTTGATGTGAGATTCTATCATTTTGGAAATAATACGAAAAATAGGATACGATGAAATTATAGTTTTCATTCTTAATTTGGTTTAATTAGTTATTTTAAATTTAATTAAAATCGTCAATTTAAAAAAGAAATACCTTTTCCATGTTAACAATTTTTTTTTTTTTTTGCGTTAGAGAAGTGTGATACATTTATCATATTCATGTTTAACTTTATTTTATTTAAATCTTTTAGGACAATTTATTTAACATCTTTTTTATTTATGTTTTACATGATTAATATTTAAAAAAAAACACGTGGCCTCACGTGCATACAAAAGTTAGTGAAAGTTAATCAAAGGTCCAAAAGGCAACATGGAGGGCTATTTTTATGCAATACTTTGATGATAAAGTTTTACAAGTCACATTCATACTTTTGTCCCAATCAATCAGTTCTCTAACCAAAAAAAGTAACACTCAGGGTGCGTTTGGTTCGCTGTATTGGATTAGAGATGTATTGAATTAGAGGTGTAATAGCAAATCAACTGTTTGGTTGACTGTAATGGAATAGAGGCGTAATAGTAATATTGTGTTTGGTTGAATAGAATAGAGCTGTAATAGCATAGTGGAAAAAACTAAAATGACTAGAATACCCTTAGCATAAATTTGTTTTGGTAAATGATTATTGTTATTGTTATTTAAATTTTAATAAGATTATTATTATCAATAATAAATATTTTAATCATATTTAAACATAATTATTATTAAATATATTTTAATTAAAATATATAATTTAATAAAATTCTTAATAATTACCAGAAATTTGTTTTGGTAAATTATTATTGTTATTGTTATTTAAATTTTAATAAGATTATTAATATCAATAATAAATAATTTAATCATATTTTAACATAATTATTATTAAAAACATTTTAATTAAAATATATAATTTAATAAAATTCTTAATAATCAATATTCTTATATAAATTTACTAAAATCATAATATATGATACTATAAAATATAATTTAACATAATTATTATTAAAAACATTTTAATTAAAATATATAATTTAATAAAATTCTTAATAATCAATATTCTTATATAAATTTACTAAAATCATAATATATGATACTATAAAATATAATTTAACATAATTATTATTAAAAATATTTTAATTAAAATATATAATTTAATAAAATTCTTAATAATCAATATTCTTATAACAAAAATTCAAAGTAATTTCCGACGGCTAAAATGTTAAGACTACAATTGTAATAGCATTACATGTTAGATCAGTAAACCATATAATAAAAGTATTGGCATATCAAACACTGCCTAAACCATGGAAAAATGACAAAAAAAAGTAACTGATTCCAAAGTATCTTAACAAATAAGCATTCTGGATTCACAACAACTACCACAGGCAAATGCAAAGATGGAAACCCCCAGTTGGGAATGAGAAGTCATTGCTTGTGCATCCTCCATTTGCAATGTATTGTTTGGAGCTTGTTGATATACTTGAACCAACAATAGGACCATTTCCCATGGCTTTGGTTGAGTACACGTTCATGTTACATACTTTTTTGACTTTCTTCTCTTGTACCTTTACAAGTTTGAAATGACATTAGAAGTACCCAACAGGATGACAAGGTTAAATTTGTAGATTTGCTATGTTGCTGCTTTTGGGATATTGATATTCATTGGGAAAAAATAGTGGAGTTATCACAATAATAATTTGTGTATAACTTCATAACTGTAAAATCCAGAATAGAAAATATGCCTTTACCTACCTTCCATAACTTTATTGTTCTATCGTTTGTCGACAAAAGAAAAAGAGCACCATTAGATGACTGGCACCACCTAATTTTGTTAATTTTCTCCTCAATTTCCAAGCTCTTCAGATAGTCAAACTGTATTAAACCAAGGGAGTACACGTTTTCAATATTCAAGTCCAGAAAGTTTTTAGCATGTACTCCCAATAATCATTATGTTTATGTCTACCACAAACCAAGCATAAATACCTCAGGTTCGTGGCTTTGAAACTCTGTTTTATAGCGAAACTCAGGATGCCTATTGATTGGATAATCCATCTTCTCTAGATCTCTTCGATGTCCAACATGCTACATATTATAAAACGGTATGACAAAGTGTGAGAACAGAACACCGGAGAATCACAGTAAGTGAAACAAGCAGGTTCAGAAATATTAAAAAGAAAAATGGTCAGAGAACGTACGTCTTGAGTGTCAGTCCTTTCAAACAAAACCACCCGACCCCCACGATCACCGATAGCAAGGTGATCGCCATTTCTATTGAATTCAATTACAGATATGATATCAACTGAAAAAGAAACAATGGCATGTAAATGAAGTGAAAAGAGAACTCATAAAGAATGATTTATTCCTAGTGATGACAATTGAGAACTCATCACATCGCATGCATCAAAAAATGACAACTTAAAGATCACACCTCAGGTTTCTCCCACATTATGCAGTGACAAATAATTTGAAGATAAAGATCCACGACACTTTAAGACATACAGATGCTCCAAATTTAAGAATATTAAGTCCTAATCTTCCCAATTTTATGGAGGTTAAGCATGTAGTAATTGCACAGTTCATTTTTCAACATTTCCTCTATTTTTCTTTTGTTTACTTTTGCTTGGTGATAATAACCCCAGTCATACGCCCTATCTAATTGAGATATACTATCCTATCAGTTGAAGTTGCATCTAGATAATGTAACTGGCACCAACAATCTTCGCATTTTATAGTTTTTATTGAAGACATTTACAAATTTCAAACAAGGAAAATATGGTCTTAAACACAACATTCCCTGTTAAACCAATCCAAACAGCTATGAATAATCACTATGAAATCAATCATGGTATTACCCAATAAAGAAAAAAATGAGGTGTTCGAATAACATAGATCTTTAATTCCCTTTAAACGGTTCTCCAAACCAATAAAGATTGTACCAATACCTTATCCATTTGAATTTACATTCTATCTTAGTTACCATTATTTTATCTAGATTTTAGGTGAGTATCGAATATGAATATGCAAGTATACTCAATTTTCTTGAAGATCATATCCTATAGTTATGTCCAAATAAGTATCAAATACTATCAGATCCACTCTCCAAACTCCAGCAAACACAATTAATTTATTTACTTTGCATGATTCAAAGCAGGAGGTGGTTTCCATTCAATATGTCTCAATATGTACAATAACAATAATCCATCAACTATGTATATAAACATTATTGAATCACATTACTAAGAAACTAAATAAATAGGAAAATAATGCGGTGTATAGGACGATTTGTAAGATTGCACTTTGTTCTAATATTTCTAATTTTATTACATATATATTAATTTTTCTGATGATTCTTCAATTGAATTTATACAAACAAAGAGAAAGAGATATCACTGAATCACCGATCACGTAAGGATTCATTTAGAACAAATTCGAAACACACTGTTATGGAACAAAATAGAAAGCCAGAAGAAAAGCAGAAAAAGAAAGGACGACAGAAACAACAGAGAATGCAGAAGAAAATAGAAAAAATAGAGACAAAATAGCAAGGACGAGGAGAAAGGAAGAAGGGAGATGAAACAGATTTAATTCATCAAAAAAGCCTTAAAAAAATACATAAAGAGGATTCAAATGAGAAACACAAATAACTATCGTTTGAATCGAACACAAGTTAGATAACAAGAAAGCATAAAAACAAACTGATCAACCAATTGATCAACCAAAATCAGCAGCAGCACAATGAAAGCAGTGTAATAGGGTAATCGTTCAAGATTCATACCTCAACAAAAACCAAACGCCGAGACCGGAGAGAAAAAATGAAGCAGTAGATTTCGGGTAAAGAAATGGGAGACCGAGAGAGAGAATCGGTAAAGAAATGAGATGAAATGATGAGGACAGAAAAAAAGAGAGGGTGGAGGACGATTTCGGGTAGGGAGGGAGGGTAAAACAGAGACTTGGGGAGGGAAGCCGGACGTAATGTGTAATACTCGATTTGGGAAGGGATTAGAGAAGCAGGGAATTTGGGGATTAGGTCGGGATTGTATTACGCGCGTAATACCTATTACAGCGAACCAAACGCCGGAATAGGGGCGTAATGTAATAGGCGCGTAATCGGGGCGTAATGGATTAGCTAATACATTGAACCAAACACGCCCTCATTTTGTAACCCAAGAGTTAGAATTTCTTTTGCATTTCTTATTTGATATAAAAATAGTGAAATTTTTTAATTTTATATTTGCTTTTATAAATTTTTTTATTAACAATGAATAAAATAATTACCAATTGAATTAAATATAATCATATTATTTACTTTTTAATACAATACTTAAAACTATTAATAATTTTACTTAATCTTTAAACAGAAGGTACTTAAACTTATATATTTCTATTAATTGATAATATTAAATAACATAATATTCCGAGAGGTGAAGCATTGGAATTAGATAAATCCAAAGTTGATATTAACAGTTAAGTGCTTAATAATTGAGAGTGAACATATTTGATTTTTCTTTCTTTTAAAAGAAATATATATTCCTTTTTTTCCTTTTATCAACATGTAATGCCAAGGTCGCCAATTGTTTTCTCGCGCAACAACTAGTGCTAGTCTTCACTTTTTCTATTGTGTTGTGCTAAAAACGACCTTTCATTGCATTTGAATAAGCCATGAAAAAGAATAACTCTGTGATAAAAGAAGAAAAAGGCTGAGCCAAATTTTAAATATCATTAATTTGTTTTATATAAATTAAGTACTTTAAATTAGGGGTGAACATTCGACTGAACCGAGTGAAAAAATATCGAGTTAACGAGTCTTATTTTATCATCCTAACTCTATTTAATTTTTTTTGAATCAGGTGAAATTATTCAAGTTAAATTAAAAAAAAATTAAAAACGTCAAATTAAAATCATGTTACAGTATAATTAATTCCATGTTAGAGCACATAAATTTGAAACCATATATATTTGAAAACTTTTTCAAAGAAAAATAAAAAAAATACTTTAGTATGATAAATTTGACTCATTAATTAATTTATTTAAGTCTCCAAAATTATTATTCTAGAAAATTTTTAACCTTTTAGCTTTCTTTATATATTTTTTAGATTTTTTGAAATTTTTATAAATATTTTTTATTTTAAAAATTACTCTAAATTTTTGAAAATTATTTTGAATTCTTTTTGTAATCTTTGTTGAGAGAGACCAATTTATTTTTTTTAAACTTGACAAGGACCAAAAGGGTATTTACCCCAATCTATTATTCGAATTGTAAAATTCAACTCGAAAATCAAATTGCTTATTTGAGTTGACTCTAATAACTCGATTCTATTAACTAGAAATTCAATTTTTTTAATCGAATCGAGTTTTGTTCACCCTTACCTCAAACTTAAATTTATTGTGTTTATATTTAGGTTAAAATATGCTCCTAGCTCCTATATTTTCTGTATATTTAAAATTTAACCCTTTTCTTTTATTTCCCAGAAATTAATTTTTCCTCTTTCAAATTTCAAATTTTAGGTCCAATTATTAATATTGTTAATTTTCTATTAAATATGCTAGTGTGATATTTTGAAATTAAAAAAGTTACATGGTAGTTATGTAACAAAAGAAAATAATGATAAAATTGACTTGAATTTAACAAAAGAATTTTAACAATATTAACAATTGGACCAACATTTTTGAATAATAAAAGTAGATGAACTAAATTCTCTAAAATAAAAATAAGACTAAATTTCAAATGTATAAAAGTATAATGACCTAGAGCATATTTTAACATTATGTTTATTATTCATTATTTTATTCTCATGTATTGAACGTGTAATATTATTAGGGTTAAGTACACCAAATATCATTAAACTGTCACTTAGATTCTAAATTAGTTCGTAAACTTCAAAATATTTTAATTGAGTCATCAAAGTATTCGTGTTGTATTAGTGAAGTCTTTTTACTAGTTCAGTAGTTAATTTAAATGTTAAATACTAGTTTGGATTTAATATGGAGCATTTTTAGCATATGTTGATTAAATTGTAAATATATGGATAACTTGGTTATGTCACTAAAATTTAGAAAAAAAATTATTTTATTAACATGTTAGATTAATTTATTCATGAAATAGATATATACATATTTACGATTTGATTCATATGTTTTAAATATTTTTCATATCTTTTAACTAATATTTAGTATCAAGATATATGTCAAAATTATTGAAAAGATTTAATTGATATGAAATTAATACATTGATTATTTAATTAAAACTTTTTACAATTTAAAATTTAAATTGATGTAATTAACCCGAAAATTTACTAATCCAATCTGTTTTGCAGTGGTTTCAAACTTGAGTCAAGCTTTTTCTGAATAAATTTATTCGATATTTAAATTTTATGAATAAAACATGTAAATGTCAGCTTTTTGCAACAGGATGTTTGGAGGGCTCATAATTTTGCAAGCCTAGCAACTTGATTGTTTGCTTAAGGCAAAAGCCAGAAAGTGGTCCCTAAAGCTCCCATTCATTTCTGTTATCCAATTGCGCCACGTTTACCTTTTCAAGGTGTGGGAATAATAATCCCTTTTTTAAAATCTTCTAGAAGCATTGGAAAAAAATTCCCTTCTAGAAGGATTGTATTTATTAGATTTCCTGTATTTTTATTATATTTATAGTCTTTTTGTTCAACCTTATCAATAGTCCAAGTAGGTGTATTTATATAAGTTTGATATACTAAGAAGTTGTGCTATATCAATTTTGGTCTTTTCTCTCAGAGGGTATGTCTTTATATATACCCAATACAGGAGAGAAAAGGAATCTCTCCTTAGTCTTCTAGAGAAATCTAAATATCCTCCTCCTTCAATCTTTGATATCAACTTTTTGTCTATCACAGGTGATTTAGTCATCTCATCCTCACCACCTTCTCTTCATTATATTCTTGTTAAAATTCTGTATCAACATGTCTCGTAATTAAACGGTCCAATTCTACTTTAAAACTCTTTTAAATTTTAAAAATTTAATTTATAATCCATTTTCAAAATTAATAACTTAAGTAAAATTATTTTAATTCAAAATTTTGAAGTTTTATTATTTCGGACCTATCTTCAATTAGATCATACCTAAATTCCGTTAGTGATGAATGGGTGAAAAATTGAAAAGGTTATTGCTGTCATTTTCAGCACACTCCAAAAAGTTAAAACTTTTTAAAATGAAAAAAAGAAGAAGAAGAGAGTAATATCTAGTTTCTATTTTTTTTTTAATTAAAGGCGACCATAATGTGATTAACATGTATATTTGAATAGGATTAAATTATTAACCAGTTTTGCCGGTTTATTTGAATAGTTCAACTTTCAAATTGAATAAACACATTAATTATTTAATTAATAAACCCTACATTCAAATACTCAATATTCATATAAAACCCAATCCATCTAAATTTAATTACTGAGACAATTAAATACACAAATAATCCAACTTGAAAAATTAAAATTAATAAATAAAACCCCTAAATCTAAAATTCTTTAAAAATTTTAGATTTGAATTAAAAAATAATTTTTAATTTTTATATATTTAGTAAAAAAATTTAATTTTAAAAGAAATACAATTTAGATTTCGAATTCATTTAAAAAAAATAAAATCGCAAAATTCAATATTATAATATATAAATATTACCTTAGTCTTAATTCCATTCCATTTCAAGTTTATTCTTTAAGATTCAAACTATGAATGATTGTGAAAATCAAATTATATTATTCTTTATTCTACTGAAAGTTTTTCACTTATATAAAATATTAATAATTTAGAATTTTTGTTGTAATGTATCCAAGTTACAAATAGTGCGGAGCTAAAAAGAGAATTGAATACAACTTAATAATACATTGCAAAAACTTAATCCTATTTGTAAAGTCTATGTACAAGTAATTAATAAGAGAACTGAACATACAATTATCTAAGTGTTTTACTGAATTGGTATTACCTTCAACCGGTCACCAACTTAATTGTTAAACTATAAAAATGTCTTTTTTTTCATTTTAAAAAACTAATAAAAATATGCATATAATGAAAAAACTTAATTGTATTAGTAAAATTTTTAATTAACCACTCAACTAAAGTTTTATTCTAATATTTTATACATTTTAATTTTAATCATGCACACTTTTTTACTTCAATCTATTATATATTAATAATGTATTTAATTGAGTTGATGTCGCAACTTAACTTGACACTGACAACCAATTTTGTTGACAAAATCATGATAAATAATTGTAGTGCATTTAGTATTGTTTATCTGATGTATTTAAAATTCGTTTTACTTACTATTTAATCTATTTTTTAATTTTAGTATTATACATATTTAATGTGTTATTATGATTAATTAGTTTCAAACCATAAATTTCATTAGTTATTGTATGTTATTTTTAAATACACATCTGTGTTCTAAATTCTTGCTTTCCACACAAATACACATGTAATAATATTTCTAGTATATATAATTTACTTTTGAATGAATGTTAAAAGAATCAAACAATAAAAAAGGAATTTATCATCATAAATTTTATAATTTTATAATTGCAATGATAATTGTTGAAGGGAATCGGTTTCTCTGGGATAAGTTTTTAAAGCGTCATCTTTTGAGCAGTCGATTCAAACCTCAACAATTGAAAGTATTATTCTCGTGTTGGCTTTTTGTACCATTCCTTCGTGAACCGTGTAGCTCAATTGGTATCATGTTTGCACACATATTATATATAGGGCCTTGGTTGGTGGTTTGAGCTATCACATGCTTAAATACCTCTATTATTATTCACACGTTTAATACTGACACTTATATTGGGTTTTGAAGTTATCTACCTTTATTGATCGAGACGTCCCCTCCGTGAACTATATATGACTCTCTATAAAAGTTGGGGACAAATCTCCAATATTAGAATAATATCTTTAATTGTTGAGGTCCATATAAACTATACCTAGAAAATACAACTTCAAGAACTTATACATGAGAAGCGAACTCTCCTCAATAATAATATTTTTTTATAAATAAATAGATCGTAGAAAATAGAGGTGATCATGGGCCGGACTCAGACAAAACTTTTAGCCTGTTTTCTAGGCCCGAGCTCTGCCCAGCTCGAAATATGGGCCTAAAAATTTGTCCAAGCCCAGCCCAAAATAAAATTGCTAATCCCGAGCCCGGTCTAGTCCGGTCCGGCCCATATTAATTTTTTTAGCTTATTTCATTAAATAACAAAATTAAAAATATAATAAATCAAATACATTTAAAAAATAGAAATAAATATTAAAATAAGAAACAAATAAAAAATGAGACTAAAATAATTCTTAAAACAATACGCAAATTGAAAATATAATAAAAAATGGTTATATTAAAATTGAAAATAAAAAAGTAAATATGATTAAAAATAAAATAAAAATTATTTAGTACATAATTCAGGCCGGACAGGGCTGAGCTCAGGACAGAAAAGTTTTATCTAAGGCCCAGCCCATTTTCTAAATGGGCCTCTTTTTTTGCCCAAACCCATATTTCGGGTTTACATTTTTACTCAAACCCTCCTATTTTTCGGGAGGACCTTCAGGTTAGGCCGGGTAGCCCAACCCATGATCACCTCTAGTAGAAAGTAAAAGGCCAAAACCAAAAAAATTAACTGAACCCAACCAAAAACGTTTAGATCGGTTATTTTCGCATTGGCAATAAAATTATCAGTTAAATTCAATTTTGATATATTAATTTTATTTTTATAAATACACGAAATCAACCAACAGGTTGAATATTAAATTTAAAATTACCACATTTTCTTACTACACTGCATAAATTATTAAAAAATATATTAGAATTTTAAAGTAATAAATGTGTTATATGTTAGAAATATTTTAAAAAAATTATTTAATAATGAATATAGATGAAGTGGTAATAAATTTATATTTTAATATTATTGAACACATACTCGATATTTAGATCGATAATTTTTAATTATTTTATTTGGAAGATAGATATAAAATTATGAAAAAATATAATAATTTCATTTAAGAAAACCATACTTGGGAAAAAAAAAGAAAAAACATAAATGACAGTAAAGTTTGAGGAAGGCTGTATTTTGTGTATGTTTATTTTACAACATTGTTTTAAGCCCATCCCTCTCCACAATCTTCATAAGCAATGCTCCCTGTCTGCTTTTGCTTTTTTATTATTTCTTTTAATAATTCTTTTGTATTTTCCCACAAATACAATGAACAATCTATGGACATGAATATCAGCATCTGTTTTGAGTTGTTTCATCAAGCCCTGAGTTTATATGTAATGCAATAACTTATTTTGATCACTCAAAAGCTTCCTGCAATGCTCATTTTCGATGCCCTGACGATGCCATTAGAACACCAACAGCTACAATGAACATAAACAACATCCCGAAAAGCAATACGTATGTTCTCCGCGACGATTTTTGGTATTCTCCAAACAATAGTATGCCCCAAAATGTGCTCACAAGTGGAAGTGCCTTACCTCATCACCAAATCCCAGATTAGTTCAAACAATATATATGAAAATTGATGTTATGTTATGTTTTTTTTAATATGGTATTGAAGATGGACTAAAAGTACCTGCACAGCATCCGCAGCTGCATACCCTGCAGCTTGGCCTCCCATGAACTGGAGACCATTCCCGCACCCGCACAACAACCCAGCTAAAAGTGCCCAGCCTCTGCCATTCCAGTCATTGATGTAAGCCTTGAACGATGATCTCGGTAGGTCTAATACAGGGAGGTAGAAGAAGGTGATGTTAAGGATGAGGGCGATCATGAAACAAGAGACCGAAAAGTAGAAAAATGCGGTATAGACAACCAAGTGTGGAACCCCTTCCTTCAAAGTGTGCCATTGATCATTTGTTGCCAAGTTGAAAGCTGGAGAGAATAGAGAGAAGCAAACACCAGCAAAGAAAGTTATGGATAAACCAATTATAGTGCTCTTCCCAAACACCTGCAATGACATTCAAACCAATATCATGTATAATATATGCAAAAGCCATTGAATGAAGAAACTAAAACCTCAAAAGTCCAACCTTAATCGCTCTCCTTTTCTCGAGCTCTAAAAGGAATTCCGCAGTTCCGGCCTTTGCCTCCTCTATAATACCGGTCCCCTTCTCCAGATTCCTTAGTTCTGTTTACTAGTAAAAGGAGTCTCAGAATAAGAAGTGAGCAGCAAGTAACAAGGTAAGATATACTAGAGCTTTGTACCCTCATTTGTGATTGCCCCATTCAATGTGGGGGAATATCCAGCCCTGGAAAATAGAACAGATATAGCAACTTACATGCATAGGAACTATAAAGGCTTTAAACGTAACAAAGTTCGTATACGGTTCATTGTCGAAGCAAATTGAACAGGAAATACCCTTTAAGTTTTGCTTTATTATCTGCAGCATTTGATGAGTGAACAGCTGATCCGAGACAAACAGCAATCAAGAAGCAACCGACCCCCGGGAAAAGAATTTGAGCTCTGTTGATCTTGTCATCCAGGAAGTAATTCAAGGTTGTGCCTGTTCAATCAGCACAAGGTTAACTAAAATTAAGAAATTCGAAGATCAAGTTCCGTTTATGGACGGACTGAAACGCGGACCTATAACAACTGTAATGCTTGCAGTGATCACTTCTGTCACTGATAGACCAACAAAAGCCCATGCATACTGTGTAGACAAATTCCCAAGGCTGAGAACCACCCCGCCGGCCATCGCAAACAAAATGGAAGGCCAGTTATCCTGCATCAATCACCATTAAAAGACTGCGATAGTCTACATTCAGAGTCTCAATTCCACCATGAAAATGGAGGGGACTAACCTGAGATAGTTGAGCAATAAAATTGGGTTTCTCAGGAGTGCTGCTGCCAATTTCACCAAATGTTAAAGCAATAATAACAGCAGCCAAGAGGTTTGTCATAGTATAATCAAGGTAAGTATGTTGAGGAAGACGACCTCGACGTTCGAGTAGCGTCATAATAGCAGGCCATGTGCCTAAAAAGAACAATGCCAGAAGCATACAGGCAATGGCGCCTCCTTTGCTTTCCACCACATACATTTTCAAACCACTACAAATGATCCTCTCAGTTGGTAGAGATATCAGAGATGCAATGCCTGCAAAATCCTGTTATAAACAAGAAGTCTTAGAGTCCAATCTAATCTTTCATTTGAGCAAAGTTTAGTTAATTTTCTTGGCTATTAAGCCCTATATGTCCCAAAACTATTACAACACCATAGGTGAGGCTCCAAGAAGCTGGCAATTGGTGAAAGAAAGAAGCCTGTATCTGAGTAGGCAAAAACACATACGCAGAGAGGACATTGCTATAAAACCAGATTGGCCTCCTTAGAAATAACTGGTTTAGAGCTATTATTTAAGAAAGATAAAGCTTCACAATTCCCAGAAAAGAAAAACATGGAATATGCAAATAAACAAACAGCAATAAAGCATGCTCTGTGGGGAAAACAGATCCAGGATTGGTAATCAAAAGTCAACGGAACAAAGAAACCAAAGAAAAATTCCAGCAAAAACTCAAATTCTTGAAGTATGAACAGCATGTTTGTTATGAATTAGACACTTACCATATGCAAATCATAGGAAAAAGCAAAAGGGTATGAAAATAAGTGACCAAATAAGGTAGACCGCCCAAAGTCCCAACAATAGTCTAGTTATCAAATAAACTATAATAACCCAGAAAAGTTCAGTAGGTCACACATACACATGACATCACAATTATATGATTGTTTGAAGATTTTACCTTAACCGGTTTAATGGCAAGAAACTGTGACTCAGAGAATTGTGCTAAAACAAAGCTGAGATACGTGCAGATTCAAGGAAAATAACAAACGACAAAGAAGAATATAGAAATTAAAAGGGTGGAAAGGCCGCAAGTAAACTAAAAAAAGGGGAATGTGAAACCTCAGTAAGAGATTCCCTTTGGATTCAGACTCTGATAAGGATACCTTAACTCCTTGCAAATGATTTTCAATGGTTGGTTGGCTTAGGCATAGCCCATAGCTACTTACTGTAAAGTCAATATGGGGCTTTATTTAATTGCATAACATCCAAAATTATTGTCAAATAACAACAAAGAAATAAAAATGTGTACTTAACAAATAATCAAAAACAAAACTTTCGAAAAAAAAAAAAACCCAACAAAGCACCACCTAGAATAAAAGAAAGCAGAAAATTACTCTGCAATAGTATTGGTTTATACGTTTAAATTATTATATGGTAGAAAAATAATACAAGATATCTTCATAAAAAAAAACTCAGAAGACAAAAACAAATAATTAACAACAGAAACGAAACCACCAAATTTCATACATTAAACAATTATAATATATATATATCTCTTTCAATTTTTGTGCTAAGAAAGAAAAAAGAAAAGAGAATTCCCATACATCAAACTAATTTGGATATCCTTGTATCAATCAAAATCATATTTAATTATTTTGTAATTTTTTATAATTAGTTTATTATTTTTTAAATAATTATAATGTTTATATAAATTGCTTTAATTTTATTCCAAATATAATTATTTGTATAATATTTTAAATACTTTTTATATAGATTTTTAAATTTAAATTAGCTTTTTTGGAAAAAAAACACCTAATTTATTGAAAGAAGTTTAAAATTTTTATACATTTATAATTATAAAACTGTAGGATGTTTTTAACATATTTTAATCACTTTTTAAACATTTAAGTAAAAATTCTAATAATTTCAAAAAAATTTTCGAATATGTTTGTTAAATTTTTTTTTAAATTCTGTTAAAAATTTTAATGTACAAAACATTTTTAAAAATAATTTAATTTAAAATTTTAAACATATTAATTTAAAATATTTTCAAAATATTGAGAATGTTAAAATAAACTGTTTTAACTTTCAAATTTATTAAAGTGTTTATGGAAATATGTAAAAGTAATCTACAAAATTATTTTTTAAAAATATAACATTGTCTATGTGTTAAAAATATTTAACTTTTTTTATTACAGTTTTTTAAACATAAAAAGAAAGGAAAAAACAAATACTATGAAGTGTTTATGATAAGCTTCCATCTATTTTCATATATTCCTACTTTTATTTTGCAAAATTGTTCAATATTAATTATAAATTAGACTCATAAGACTTTTTTTTTTATTAACAAAAGCTCATATATAATTTAGTAACGACTAAAGAGTAATAAATAATTTAACATATTATAACTTAAAGTTATAGTTTTCGTATATTTGCAATAATTATTAATGGTTAGTATTTTTAATCAATTATTTAATAATAAATTTATTTTTCATTGCTAATATTAATTTAAATAAATGAAATAATAATACGTTACCAATACATATTAAAACTAATAATTTATTTTTACTAAAAAAACTAACAATTTATTAAAACAATATTTATACAACTGAGACAAATTTTTAACGATCCACGGTTTTGGTTGTATACATTAATTAAATTTTATAGCATTTCAACAATATTAATATTTAGAATATAATAATAAACTACTATAAATATTTAATTTTCAAAATTATGATTTTTGTTATGATAAATATATAAATTAAAAAATTATAATTTAAAATAAAGGTGAATTAATATAAACCCATATAAATTCGTTTAAGTCAATAGCATTAACCGTGTATTGAATATTTAATATTTATGAATTTTTTTTTAAAAAAAATCTATTTGTTTAGGCAACTTTATATTCACCTGTGCATTTTTAATTTAATATATCGAACAACAACACAGGTTGATTGGTACAGGTATAGTATTAATATTACACTATTAGCATTAATAGTAATTTGCATTTAAAAAATTGGCGAGAAAGCGAAAAATTGAATAGGAAAGTTTACAACATAATTTCTAAAGCTATTGCGTGGCCATCCCTATCCTCTTGCATCACAGTTAGTAGCTACTCTAGTGGATTATGCACAAGATATGTGTTAATATTATCGATTAAAATGATTAAGTTTAATTATATGTAACAGCCAGTCTAACAGAGACTTAATATCAAGTTATTGATTGGCGTAGAAGTTGGTTAAGTCAAAGGTAGAATTGAGTAAGTAAAGTATTTGTTTTGGCTGGATAGTATACTCTGTGGGATTCGCCATTTGGCGAATTCCAAGTTTTGATGAATTTCAAGTTTTGGCAAACTTTAGGGTTTGACGGACTCTTATGTTATTTATCCACCCACCCTAGATGTTTTGGATGAACTTGTTAAGTTCACAGTCTTAATAGATTTGTTTCTATATTAAGGGTATATTATGATGACTTAGTCCTATTGGGATTTTGTAACACCGCTTACCCATGCCCGAGACTAGGACAAAGTACAAGGCGTTACCGGAAACATACTCAGACATTTCAAAAAATACGGGTTATAAAATTTCATTCTAATTTAAAACCGATCAAACAACATCATAGTGTCCCTATTATGGACCTACAAGGTCCAAAACATACATTAAAATCGACCCGGGACTAAACCGAGAACTATTGATAATTTTAGTAAAATTCCTAGGGTTATGCCTCACACGCCTGTGTGGAGGCAAAGCACACGCCCGTATGCTTAGGGACATGTCAGTGTCCCTCGCCCGTGTTGAATTATTTGAATTTATTTTTCATTTCGAACCTACAAGAGTTTTCACACGGCCTAGACACGCCCGTGTCCAAAAACTTGGACATTCTATTTATGACATCATAATTCATTTTGAGCCACACGGCCAAGGCACACGCCCGTGTGCTTAGGCCGTGTCCACCACACGGTTGAGACACACGACCGTGTCTCTGCCCGTGTGTTTACTACCATACAAATTGACCTAAAATTTTAGGCGTAGGTGTAACACCCCATACCCGAGACCGTTGCCGGAGTTGGACACGAGGTACTAACAGACTTAATTCATTTATTTTCACAGTCCATTTTAAAAATTTCCAGACAAGCTGGCTAACTGCATCACTGTCACCTTAAAAATCATATCTTGAGTTCCAAAACTCGAAAGCCAGTTTCGTAAATTTTTCCTGAAACTAGACTCATATATCCATCTACAAATTTTTTTCTAGAATTTTTGGTTGAGCCAATTAGTACAGTTTATTAGTTAAAGTCTCCCCTGTTTCAGGGTTCGACTACTCTGACCTTCATGCATTACGACTTAGATATCTCCTTGTACAGGGCTTCAATACTTATGTCGTTTGTTTATAAAGAAACTAGACTCGAAAAGGAATCTGTACATATAGGGCATGACTTCTAATTATCTCTGGTTAATTTATAGTGAATTTCCAAAGTTGGAACAGGGGGTCTAGAAATCGCTCTGGCCCTGTTTCACGAAAACTTAAACATCTCATAAAATATGGCTCATATGATTGTTTCGTTACTTTCATATGAAAATAGATTCATCAAGGTTAGATTACATAATTTATTCACTATTTAATTCCATTCCTACTATTTTTAGTGATTTTTCAAATCCACACCACTGCTGCTGTCAGCATCTGTTTTTAAGGTAAACTTTACCTATTTCATGGTTTTCCATGAATCAACTAGAATTTGTCATACATAGCACCAAAATGATCATGATTAACCATTTCAATGGCTAATCATTACCAAACATTTCCATACCTCTCAATGAACAACATACAAAACGATTATAATGTTATGCTCAAAGTATATATAAGCCATTTTCGCATGGCTATCCAAATTTATACAAAACCAACGGGTACATGACCAACAACAAAAATGGTAGTCCTATACATGCCATTTTCAGAGTTCAACTAAAAGAGTACCAAAAGGGCTTTGATAGTGTGGATGACTTCGACTTTGACACTCCCGAGTCCGATAGCTGACGAACCAAAATCTATAAAACAGAGATTTAAAGAATGGAATAAGCATTTAATGCTTAGTAAGTTTGAGCAATGAAATTAGGCACAATTGAAGTATAGCATTCATATGACTAAACGGATAATTCATATACACATATTCTCAAAAATCAGTCCTACTTCACATTTCCAACCCTTATATTCACACATAAGGGATCAACTTAACCAAAGGCCGGAAGCTCATTAATTGACTGAGCGAATAATATTTAAAAGGAATCAACTACTCCAATGCATATACGAATTGTACCTCATCGTTGGGATTTTACGAGCGTATTAGTTGAAATTATTACAGCAAGATCGCTCATTCCCAAACCAAGTACCTTCGGAATTTAGCCGGATATAGCTACTTGCTCAAATGCCTTCGAGACTTAGCCCGGTTATAGTAACTCGCACAAATGCCTTCGGGACTTAGCCCGGGTATAGTAACTCGCACAAATGCCTTCAGGACTTAGCCCGGTTATAGTAACTCGCACAAATGCCTTCGGGACTTAGCCCGGATATAGTAACTCGCACAAATGCTTAAGCCCGGAATTAGTCACTAGCACAAATGCCTTCGGGACTTAGCCCGGTTATCATCCGAATATCCATGCACATATCAATAAATCATGACACATCTATATTTCATTTTCATAACTAGAATTCAAACACAAGTCACTTATCAAGCATTATCATTTTCGGCTCAATAGCTACATACAAAGAGCATGATTTTGATTTACTTAAAACATAATCTAATCGAATCATAATCTAAGATCCATTACTCAAAAACTTACCTCGGATGTTGTCGAACGATTTCGGCGGCTATTCGATCACTTTTTCCTTTCCCTTATCCAACTTTGGTCCTCTAAGTTCTTGAGCTAATTCAAACAAATTTAACTTATTAAAGTCTCATTATGCTAGCTTATGGCCGAATATGACAAGGAGTTTGATAGGTCATATGGCCACCTTTAGCTCAAATACAAAATGGTCATACGCATTTTTAATCACATTGAGCAATTTAATACAATTAATCTAACATTTCCTCATGTGCACCTTTATGACCGAATACACACATCATTAACCTAATATCAATTAACTAAGCACTTCAACAAATTCTCCTTGAGCCGATTATCTAAGTCAAGATAGATTCATCATTATGCTTGCCTATAACCGAATACATGCAACACCAATCTATCTATTCATTCATGTGTGCATCTTATTTAAGCATGTATATCTACAACCGAATTCATCATATAAATATCTATGAATTCACTCAAACAATCTCAATACCACACATGGTGCTCAAACCATTTTTCAAATTCAAAACTCGGCTAGTACACATATATACACTAGCAATCAAACACTAATATTTGCACTTCACCTTACTACCATTTATCTCTTCTATTTACTACCATGGCCGAATGTTATAACCCAAGCCTCACATATTGTTTCCCCAAGGCCCTTCAATGACCACATTCGGCACCCCTTAGGAACAACCCAATTTCAACCTTCAAGAAGGAAGAAAAAATATATGTACTAAGAGCTTCAAACTACTTGGCCGAATATCAAACCTCCAATCAATCAAAATTTAATCCATGAAATGAATAGAACTTGAACTAACCACCTTCTTTATACATAAATTTCCAAGAATTTCAAGATACTTACCTCTTCCTAATCCTCATCCAAACCGAACATGAAGCAAGAGAACTCCTTTCTTCTTCATTTGATTTTTCGGTCAAGAAGAACAAAGAGGATGAAGCCTTTTTTTTTCTTTTTTTTTCTTCTAGGTACGGCAAAATGGGGGAGCAAGGATGAAACAACATTGGTTTCTCCTCCCACTCCCCTCATATTTTATTGTTCTTCCCACAACATGTTATCACAAATTGTTTATAATATGTTTTACCCATCACATTTTGTCTATCCTCAATGTCATGGCCGGCCACTACTAATTAAGTGGGGGAATTGACATGCAAGTCCACCCTTTTGATTTCATGCACTAATTGATCCTTATAGATTAACCTATCACATTTTAAAAGTGTCATACATAAGTCCTATTAGCTGAATTCACATGCAATCGACTAAATCGAAGCTTAAAACTTTCACACATTCATATACTTCGGTGACTCGGTTTAGCGGTCCCGAAACCACTTCCCGACTAGGGTCAATTTAGGGCTGTCACAGCAGGGGACACACGCCCAGGCAACATGCCCATGGGGGCTGACTGTGTGTCACACACGACCTAGACTCATGCCCGTGTGTCTACCCGTGTGGACCTTTTTAGGGCTATTTTCCAAGCCTTTGGTCACCCTCTATCATCAATACACACTTATAGCCTTCAATGGTATTTAACATGGCCTAATTATACTCTTAAACAACTTTGGTATAATTCATTGCATGTTGACCTCATCTCATCGATTTAGTACATGCTAAATTATCCTTTTCGTATTAGGGATTAACATAGCACATTTTACATTTTACCCTTAGGCCATATTATAACCATATACCATTATATGCTATGACCACTCTCAAATTATTAGGTCCTATTTCAATTACCCATCCATGATAAACCTCATCATCATATCCCATGAAGCATTTAAACATGAGCATGCATCATTAGTAGGTTATCAACCTACATCAATATGAGCCATATCTCATGGCCATATACAAAAGAATAAGTATACCATTTAAGCCCTTACATTAGCTAGCAAAATGACACATATAACAAAATAACCAAAGGCTCTATACATGCCATTAAACAAAATAAAAGTATCTATATACCAAAGCGGGACAAGTCGATAGTGTGTTAATTCTCCAATTGTCTTCCAATCTTCACTAGTTCACGAGCTCTGTAAGACAGGGAAAAAAGAAGGGGGTAAGCATTTATATACTTAGTAAGTCCGAATAACTAGAAAGTAAACTTATCGGTTAATTAGCATACAACCATTTTTAGGTAATAATTCCAACAAGCATGAAATAGTTTCCCTATCACATGCATTCAATCATCAATTTAGTCTCATAACAATACATCATGTCATTAGTCTTGGATGAGCTCATCAACTCAATATTTCCATATCTATTTCTCATGTTAATCACGTTAAATTTATCGGAAATCTCAATGGATAGCCCAATAACCATCAAGTCATACAAGTGATCATCTCAAGAACGCACTCCCGCGAACCTTACATCTTACTGCGGGATTACCAGTCCAGGTTGAATCCCCCATAGTAATAACTCATAGAGCAATGTCGGGATTACCAGTCCAGGCTAAATCCCTTTTTACGATAATTACTCTCATAAGCTCGGATCTGAATTGCCAGTCCAGGCTAAATTCAGTCCTCAATCGGATTACCCGTCCAGCCTTAATCCTTATTGCACCCATATTCTTTAGGAGGCTCGATCACTCAAGGAACACCCGTTTGGGCTAGATCCTTTCTATTTTGAGATCATCGAATTACTCGTCCGGGCTAAATCCTTTTCTACAACACATGTAGGATCTCATGTCATGTAAGCCATAATTTATCCATCGAATTTCCCTTTCTATTTCAACCGGGATATTTATCATCCTTTTTAATTACACCACCACACTTCATG
Source organism: Gossypium hirsutum (assembly GCF_007990345.1). Lineage (NCBI taxonomy): Eukaryota > Viridiplantae > Streptophyta > Magnoliopsida > Malvales > Malvaceae > Gossypium > Gossypium hirsutum. The sequence continues at coordinate 31,311,715 of NC_053436.1, forward strand.
GATTTTCATGCAATGAATATCTAAATTTTCATACATTCAAAAACATACATATTTAAGTATATTAAGAGTTTACTTCGGCTTAGACGAACTTACCTGGTAGTTGTTTCGGATTTGTGTCTCGATTATTTCGAAACCTTTCGTTTTCCACGGTCAACCTCCGAAATTGGTTCCTTAGGGTCTATATCAGTAAAAAAAATTATTAATACCTCCTATTGTTTATTTTCGGCTTAAGACTCACCCCAGGCAAAATGACCAATTTGCCCCTAAACTTTCAAACTTTTACAATTTAGTCCTAAGGCTCGTATAATGAAATGCATGAAATTTCTAAGTTACCCAAGCCTAGCTGAATATTTTTCTTTCCTATAGCAGCCCAAATTTTCATTCATTTCACATTTTTCCACCCATTTTCACAACTTTTACAAAATGGTCCTTTAAGCTATTTCCATGAAAAACTACTTAATAAAAGTTGTTTACTATCCTTTAAATTCTCATATTACTCCATAAATCATCAAAACACAAACATCTCATGCATGGGTAAATTTTTGAACATGAACCCTAGCTTGAAATATGGGTAGAATAGATAGAGCATGTTACGAGGATCTCAAAAATACGAAGAACATTAAAAACGGGGCTAGGGAGCACTTACTATTGAGCTTGAAAATGTTGAAAACCCTAGCTATGGAGACCCTTTAATTTTCGGCAGCCATGGAGAAGAAAATGGCTGAATTTTGCTTCCTTTTTCCTTTTTTATTAATTTTATTACCAAATGACCAAAATGCCCTTCCTTCTAAACTTTCAAATTTTTCCATGCATGCCCATTTTTGTCCAAAAACTTAGAAATTGGGAAAATTACTCTTTAAGGACCTCTAATTAACATTCCAAAACAATTTCATACAAATTGCTTCTAGAGCCCAAGTTTTGTAATTTATTCAATTTGGTCATTAATTTCCAATTGGATACCTTACACATAGAATTTCTTCATGAAACTTTAACACATGATTATTTTTATATCCTAAACCTCATAATGACCATGAAATAATTATTTTAACGTAGGATTTGTGGTCCCGAAACTACTATTCCGACTAGCCCTTATTTTGGGATGTTACAGATTTAGTTGAGACTTAGTTAGAACTGAACTAGAATACTGTAAATGGTTAGAGCTAAAACTTGTTAAGTGTGTTTAATCACGGAAATCAAGGGTATTAGTGGAATTATCTAATTTTCCCACTAAACCTTGTCTACGTTGCATGAGTATATAAGAATATTGTTAGCCATTAGGAATCATCTTTACATCTTCTTCTTTTTCCCTGAATTACTCTATAAGTTTCTGAAAAGCCTTAGCATAGAAAGCTTTTTCGAGAGGGTTCGTAGTGTTTAGTTAGCACCGACATTTTTACTAGCTTGCTGGTAATTTCTGATACACCCTTAGGCTATTATCGAAGAATTTATGTGTTTATAATATTGCATGCATAGACCTCAGAACTATTTCTGAGGAAGGAAACTTCCTGAGTTTGGGTTGTTTGATATCAATTCCTGCATGCATGTTAAGTTTCTATAGTTTAATGATCTGATAGAGATATTTATATTTCTTTTAGCTCAAGAAGCTAACGAATGTTTTAGCAATAAAGGCAAATGACCTACTGTGTAAATCACCGTATTAGAGTTTTTGGTTAGTTCTTTCTTACTTCCATGTGTTGTAAATTCCTTTATTGTATAAACTGTGTAAGGTAAGAAATCTCTCAATAGCATATAACTAGTGTCTGTGTTGGTAGTTGTCTAATATCATTAGTGTGAGTATAGTCTATCTGTGCTATGAAAGACATACCCTCCTTATTACACAAGTCAATACCACCATATATGTGATATGTGATATGTGATATGTGACATGTGAGATGTAATGTTGAAGAAAGGGATTATGTTTGTGATGCCTTCAGTAGGACAATTATATTGCAAATCGGACTGACAGATCACGAGAAAATATACTTGGTTGAACAAAAATGATATGTGGAGTTAAGAGGGGTGTGTGTGTATATGAATACGATAAATCGACATGATTTTGATTCTGAATTTTGGGTATAAGGCCGACATGAAGATGAGTTATGTGTATAAGTTATGGTTTAGTTGGCAGATAGTAACCGCCCATGTGTTGTGTTAAGTTGGCTTATTGAATCAATCCGTATCTTGTAAACACCATTTGACGTATTATGATTATTGTGCTGCACTTCCCTGAAGGGTTGGGTATCATCTTAGGTATTGATCTGTATGTTTTATATGTGCTTCCTTTATCTCTGGAACTCACTAAGTTCATTTAAACTTATTTTGTTTTCTTTTCCTTCTTAAGAGTGTTAATTGAAGGAAATTTTTTTTTTGAAGGGACTATGCTAGAGTACTGTTGATTGTGAGCCTTTTGTTAATTTCAGTATCATGCATTCTGTGGGCAGGATGGCATGTAGGAATGTTTTGTATCAACTCTTGCAATGATTTTTACTTTTGTTAAACTCTATTTTCATGAAGTCTTTTGTAAACTTTCGCAGTATATATATATTTTTGAGGAGTTAATAGACTATAATTCTTTTTGGAAAAATTTATAAAAAGATATGTGGATCAAATGTATGTTGAACATATAAAGAGTGAATTTTTATATCTTAAACAGGGAAGGATGTTAGAGATGGAGTATGAATGTGAGTTTGTTAGACTAATTTGTTATGCAAAAAATATGTTTCAAACTGAGAAAGCTATGTGTGGGAAATTTGAATGGGGTTTAAAAGATGAGGTTTACTATTGACTGGCGACAATTAAGACTCATAAAATGGAAATGATTGTTCAAGATAGGAGTAGAAGTTTTAGAAAGGAAGGAATGAAACGTGGAATGACTAGTCCTCCACCTGCATCAAATCTCAAGAAGCCGAGGGACAAGATTTTTTTCATCATCAATGAGGGATTTATAGTCAATGAGTTTCAGATGTGATGGAAATTGTAGAGAAACTACTTTGATGGCAAGTTCAGGAGGATCTAGAATAATTAGGGATTCTAGTTGTGAACATTGTGGAAGAAATCACAGAGGAGAATGCTAGAGGCATACTGAATCTTGCTTTAGATATGGGTCTTTGGACCATCAGGTTAAAGATTGTCCCTCCAAGGTTGAGTTAAGTACAAAGCAATCTATTCATGGGCCCCAAAAATTTCAGCAAGAAACGAGGCCTGGTGTAGTAGCAAAATCTGGATCAGTTCAAGGGACTCCAAGGAAAAGTTACAATAAGCCCAACACTGGAGTATTTGTAACGCATAGGTTTGTGCAAGTGTACACAGTCGTTATGAAGTAATAAGTAAGTATCAAGTTATTGTCTCCACAGGGATTGTATTTGTGTTAAATCACTTAATTGTAAAATTATACTAACAACTTGGTAAATAAAAACACAATATGGTTGAGAAGTGATGATTAAAATTAAATATATTATACTAAATGCAATGATCCCTAATGCAAATTATCCTAAGTATGCAAACTATATGAATGGAATAGATTTTAGCAAAATTAAACACAATTTGCAACAATTATAACATAAATAAAGTAAGACAATTACTTTAATTAAACTCAATTTATTATCAACATGCTTAATAACATTTGAAAAAACATTCCATGGCAAGTCAATCTTTCATGAGTTTGAAAACCACGTTGGGCCCTTTTAGAATCCTTTACTTAGTAAATATGCATTTTACTGATCCTTAGTTACTAAGGGTTTCTTAGCATTTGTGTGAGGTAATAGAGACATGTTAGGTTTGAAACAATTTAATCACACTAATCTAAAAACTATGCAGATAACAGAGCTTGGTTAGAGTTGTAATGCAACCTGCAATTTAATTGGGTTAGGATCTAAATTGAGCATGCACATTTCAATTATGCGTCCACTAGCTGTTGTCTGGTTAGGATCACTCAGCTAATTCAGGTGCATTTCAATCACGTATGAACGAAATACAGACTTGATTTTAATTGAAAACATTATCGATTGAGGCACAAACATCATAAGCATGAATCAAATAAATATTATTTAATCAAAGCAATCATCCTAGGTTAAATAAAATTAAGCTAACATTGCTGTAAACAAGAACAAAGAACACATAGCAAACATTTTAGATTAAATTAAAGAAAAGAAAGATTAAACCCAATTCAGAGTGGCTGTCACCCAAGACTTTGACCAACGAGGCTCCTTCGCTCCTTTGCTGATGGCTTTCCAAGGTGACCGACTAAGGGCTCTTTAAGAGGCTTAATTGCTAAAATCTCTATAAAGATATGGTGCTAGGCATGGGGAATGGAAAATGCTAAAGAGAATTGAGAGAGAAGAGAATGATGAGGGATGAGGGATGAGGGATGATATGAGGTCTTATTTATAGGTGAAGAGAGGAGGGTAGTTTGCTAAAAATAGAGAGGTTTAGTCTCTTCAAGCTTTTCCAATGAGTGGCTGGCCATGCTTAGTGGATTTGAGTTGAATTTTGCTTGATTTTTAAGGAATTTAAATGCCATAACAACTTAGGACTGAGACTCGATCAAATGTAAATCTTCGGGCAAATCTCTAATTTCTTCAACATTGCAAGGACCTCGTGTAATTAAACCAAAAAGTGGTTTAAGTGGACAGCCATGTGTAGTCGAAATTGGGTTGACTTGGTCTTCAATTTGGATGATTTTTGTAATCCAACAAAGCTATCAGACTTGTCCAAAATAAATCAATAAATTAAAGGACCAAAGAATAAAATTTATCCAATTTAAATAATTAATTAAAAATCAAATTATTAATGAAATATTTTAAAATGAATTATTAAATATAATTTTATATTTGATTATTTAATTTAATCATGCATGACCCATTTCATGTCTTAAAAATATAATATGTTCAAATAAATATAAAATAAGCCATTTTATGTATGAAAACTATATAATAAAGCATAAAATCACATTTTAATAATTTCTATGTTCTAATTTCATATTTTCACATATTTCATTAATTTATTAAACAATTACTTAGTTTTAACAACGAATTTAAGTAAAAAGGTGATAAATTACATAGGAAAAATCCTATATATTTTTCAGTTTACACACCTCCGAACTTAAATTATTGCTCGTCGTGAGTAATATTTATGCACAGCAAAAGGTCTTGCTAAGGCAAAATTGCTAACTGTGTAGGCAACATCAATCTTTGTCCCATAATCATGCATTAATAACTTCGTGTTCATAAATTTTCTTTATTAACAAGTAGTTCATATGCAAACATTTTTAGAGTTTCATACTAAGGTTCAAAATATGCCAACATGAATCATAGTTTGTATGTATGTCACAGCCACAGATAACATTCTTCATTCAACATAATTTCTTATCAATCAAGCAAACAATCATAAGGCTTATTTATGATCTTCATATGTTGAACTTAGTACTTCCTCTCCACTAATGTCGGTAACATAATCATCAAATCAATAGGCATTTTATAAGGTTGTAATGGGGCTCGGTTAAAGGTATGGATTTTAAGAGATGAGACATTTCGGTTTCAAAATCTTAGCCTTTAACTTTGTCTTGGATTTCTCAAAATACAACCTTTTTCTTTAAGTGAACCTTTGGAACACCCCTAAACTTATTTTGAACTCAAGCTCAAACATTTTTCCTTTTTGGAGACTGAGCAAACTTTTCTTCGCTCTTCCTTCATCTTTTTTTTAAGCATGAGCACATACATCTTTTTTGAAAATTTCCTCAAATGTTGATTACCAAGGCAACTTTAGTTAAGATGGGTGCAAAAAATTAGGATAACTTAAAAAGATGGTAATGTGGCTTATTGTAACACCTTTCACTCGTATAAGACGTCGGGATAGGGTTTGAGGCGTTACCAGGATTTTGCATTCACAAACATGTTAAATCGGGTCACCAAATTTCGCTCAAATTTAAAACTTTTCAAACATGTACATTTCATCCTTTACATAGGCCTTCGAGGCCTAAAACATACTTAGAGGCAGTTCGGGACAAAACCAGGAACATTCGGTAAACATTTGGGCACGTTAGAAAATTTCTCTTATTTTGAAAGGTCACACGCCCGTGTGGGTGGGGCTGTGTGGCTTGGGACACGCCCATGCCCTCAGCTCGTGTGCAACACTGACTTTGCCCTTATCATACAATTAGGGGCACACGGCCAGATCACACGCCCGTGTGGCCTGTCCGTGTACAACACTGACTTAAAATTTTAGGTGCAGGGGATGCACGACCTTACTACATGCCCATGGGAGTGGACCGCGTGTCACACACGGCCTAGACACACGCTCGTGTGTCCATGTGGACCCTAATAGGCTATTTTCCAAGCCTTTGGTCCCCCTTTTTATCACTTATACTTAATGATTGTCAAATGCAAAGTAAAACATGATTATACTTTTATAAATGTTCTTGGCAAAACTTCTTGCATGGAAACCTCATATCATTGGTTTCACACATGCTAGGTTATTTCCCATCTTGTATTTAAGGGGATTCCATGTCTCTTTAACACATTCAAGATTGGCTTGTTCTTGACTCATTGCCAATTGGAAACAAACCATCATATGAAGTGTAAACCTGTATAGATTTGTAGGTCATAGCCCACTTCCAGATAAGCCAATTCCTATGGCTATATACCAAAAGATAGGTATATCTTTACATGCCTTCATTTGAAAAATCAAATGACACATATAACAAAACACTCAAAAGTCCTGTACATGCCATTGAACATAATAGAAATGTCTTTATACCAAAGCTGGTATATTTGATAGTGTGCTGGCTCTCCCAACCGTCTTCCAATCCTTATGAGTCCTTGAGCTCTGAAAAGCAAGGAAAAGAGAGGGGTAAGCATTTACATTCTTAGTAAGCTCGAATAATCGGAAAGTAAAATTACCAAGTAATTAGCATACAACCAAATTGGGTAATAAAATCAATAAGCATGAAATGACTTCTCTATCACATACACTGTAGTCTTCATATCCTTTCCTCATATATCTCTGAGCAACCATTGCCGTGATTACAACCAGCAACGAACTCAATTCTCTCAAATCGACCCATAGAATCTCACCATCCGGGCATTTCAATTTAATGTACTTACTACCACAGTTTACAATTACATCATGTAGGGCTAACCAATCCTTACCAAGTATTACATCAAATTCATCAAATGGTAACAACATAAGGTTAGCCAGAAAACAATGACCCTGAATCTTCAAAGGACAATTCTTACAGACCTTATCAACCAAGACTGATCTGCCTAGTGGGTTTGACACTTTAATAATAAATTTCGTAGGCTCAATGGGTATGTTCATACTAGATACCAATCTCATGAAAATATATGAATGCATCGACTCTGGATCAATTAAGGTAATAACGCATGTATTGAAAAGAGAAAAAGTACCCGTGATAACGTCAAGAGTAGAGGCTTCCTCTCGGGCATGTATCACATACGTTCTTGTTGGAGCTCGAACCTCTGGTTTTGCAGCGTCTTTAGTCGCGATTCGACTACCACTGGACTTCCAGTATATCTCGGAGGTCTGCCGTATGCAATGGGAGCACTTGACTTCGGGGCTACTTCTGCTTCTTTTTCAACTCACTTAGACTAGTCCCTGAGAAAGTGGTCAAGAGAACCACATCTGAAACATGCACCGCTCTTTATTCGGCACTCTCTGAAGTGAAATTTTTTTGCAACTCTTACACTTCGGGTTTTGATCATCTTCACTCCCCACACTAGTCACCATCGGGGAGGAAGTCTTCTAACTTCATCTTTTAGAGCCTCTCGCTCTACGCGAATATCCTACTGATGAAGTGGAGCGCTCATGTTGGCTCATTGCTTTTTTCATTGAAAACGAGGGTATTTTTTTGCTGGACCTCTTGACTCGAGCTTCTCTCTTTGCTTGCTTTCTTTCATTATTAAGCTCCTCGGCCTTCTTGGCCCGATTAGCTAATGCGGCAAACTCCCGTATTTCAAGGATCCCAATCAACAACTTAATTTCTTCATTCAGACCTTCCTTGAAGCGTTTGCACATTTCTGACTCAGTTTGGACCCATTCAGTTGCGTACTGACTTAGCCTCACGAGTTCTCTTTCGTATTCTGTTACAGTCTTGTTCCCCTGTTTGAGTTCCAGGAACTCCTTTTGCTTCGAGTCTAAAAACCTTTGGCTAATGTATTTCTTCCTAAACTCAGGTTGAAAGAAATCCCAAATGATATTTTCTTTTGGTACTACCGAGGATACAGTCTTCCACCAATGGTATGCAGTATCCTTCAGGATGGACAGGACACACTTTAAACACTCCTCGGGTGTGCACGACAATTCATCTAACACCCGTGTAGTATTCTCAAGCCAGAACTCGGCTCTTTCAGCATCATCCTCAATTTTAGCTCTAAATTCCCCAGCCTTATACTTTCTAAGCTTATCTACAGAGGCCTTACCGATTCTTACCGGTGTCACACCTCGTGGCACATCCTCATCAGGTTGGTTAGGGGGCAGGGAAGACCTTGGTATGTTGGGGTGATTCCTAAGGTAATCCCCAAACCATTCGTCCATCATATCAAAGAAGGCAGCTCGGGCTTCTTTCCGGCCTTCAGACATAAGCCTTCTACTACTACTAGATACAACTCATTGTACGAAAGGTGGAGCATGGCTCTCGGCTCCATCGGACTCATCTTCTGCTTGATTGAAAGACATTTACTATATTCAAAACAATTTAAACAGTTAGGAGATGTCACACTATCAATATTCGAATAATGGTATGTATAGTAAACCTCAATATCCTCTATGGTAGTCTTAGAACAGACTAAATCGTAGCTCTGATACCACTAAATGTAACACCTTTACCAGTATCTGACGCTGAGATAGGGTTCGAGGCATTACCGGGATTTTACATTCACAAACATGTTAAATCGGGTCGCCAAATTTCGCTCAAATTTAAAAATTTTAAAACATGTACATTTCATCCTTTACACAGGCCTTCGAGGCCAACAACATACTTAGGGGAAGTTCAGGCAAAACCGAGAACATTCGGTAAACTTTGGGCACGTTAGAAATTTTCTCTTGTTTTGAAAGGTCACATGCCCTTGTGGGTGGGGCCGTGTGGTCACACACACCCGTGTGGCTTGGGACACGCCCATGCCCTCAGCCCGTGTGCAACATTGACTTTACCCTTATCATACAATTAGGGGCACACGGCCAGATCATACGCCTGTGTGGCCTGCCCGTGTACAACATTGACTTAAAATTTTAGGTGCAGGGGACACACGACTATACCACATACCCATGGGAGTGGCCCATGTGTCACACACGGCCTAGACACACACCCGTGTGTCCAACCGTGTGGACCCTAATAGGCTATTTTCCAAGCCTTTGGTCCCCCTTTTTATCACTTATACTAAATCATTCTCAAATGCAAAGTAAAACATGATTATACTCTTATAAATGTTCTTAGCAAAACTTATTGCATGGAAACGTCATATCATTGGTTTCACACATGTTAGGTTTTTTCCTATCTTGTATTTAAGGGGATTCCATGTCTCTTTAACATATTCAAGATTGACTCGTTCTTGTGACTCATCGCCAATTGGAAACAAACCATCATATGAAGTGTAAACCTGCATAGATTTGTAGGTCATAGCCCACTTCTAGATAAGCCAATTCCTATGGCCATATACAAAAAGATAGGTATATCTTTACATGCCTTCATTTGGCAAATCAAATGACACATATAACAAAATACTCAAAAGTGCTATATATGCCATTGAACATAATAGAAATGTCTTTATACCAAAGTTGGTCTATTTGATAGTGTGCTGGCTCTCGCAACCGTCTTCCAATCTTTATGAATCCTTGAGCTCTGAAAAACAGGGAAAAGAGAGGGGTAAGTATTTACATGCTTAGTAAGCTCGAATAATCGGAAAGTAAACTTACCAAGTAATTCGCATACAACCAAATTGGGTAATAAAATCAATAAGTATGAAATGATTTCTCTATCACATACACTCATTCAAAGAGTTAGTCATATAACAAAGCACCATGTGATTTATCTTAGATGAGCTCATCATTCAACATCTCATTTTGTACATATATCTCATATTAATCCTGTTGAGTTTCTAGGAAATCTCGATGGAAGATCCATAATCCATCAATTCATAAGGATAATAATTTCAGGTATGCACTCCCGCGAACCTCACATCTTACGGCAAAATTACCAGTCCAGGTTAAATTCCCCGTATCATAAACTCATAAGGTGATGTCGGGATTACCAGTCAAGGATAAATCCCTTATAACGACAAACACCCTTAAAGAGTTCGGATCTAAATTACCAGTCCAGGCTAAATTCAGACCCCAAATTGGATTACCCGTCCAGGCTAAATCCGTAATGCACATATATTCTTCGGGAGGCTCGATCATCCAAAGGAACATCTGTCCGGGCTAGATCCTTTTCATAATTGAGATCAATGGATTACTTGTCTGGGATAAATCCTTACTGCAACACATGCAGGATCTCAATTCACATGTCCATCATGGTTTATCCACCGAATTCCCTTTTTAACCTCAAGCGAGACAAATTTTCAACATATCATTATTAGAGTTGCAAATCATGTAGGTTCATGCCATCAATAAATACAATTATCATGCATTCATAAATCATATAATTAGACATATTATGAGTTTACTTCAATTTATCCGAACTTACCTGGTATTCGTTTCGGTGCTGTATTTCGGTTATTCTGAAACCTTTCGTTTTTCTCGATCGACCTCCGGAATTTGTTCCTCGGGGTCTATAACAACAAAATTTAATCATTAACACTCTACATTATACATTTCAAGTCTAAATTCCACCCTTGATCTAAATGACCATTTTACCCCTAACCTTTCACATTTTTACGATTTAGTCCCTAAGCTCGTATAATGAAACACATGCAATTCCTACCTTACCCAAGCCTAGCCGAACACTTCTCCCTCATATGGCAGCCCACGTTTTCCATTATTTTCTCATTTCTACCACACATTTTACAACTTTTGCAAAATGGTCCCTTTAAGGTTTTTTTATGAAAATCACCTAGGAAAAGATGTTTAACACACATCCAACTTTCATATTCCTCCATAATCCATCAAAATACAAGTAACTCATGCATGGTTAAATTTTTAAACATGAACCCTAGCATGAAATATGGTTGGAAATGGAGAGAGTAAGCTACCGAGATTTCAAAAATACAAAGAACATTAAAAACGGGGCTTGGGAGCACTTATTATTAAGCTTGAAAAGCTTGGAAACCCTAACTATGGAGGGCTTGAGAGTTTCGGCTGGTACAAGGGAGAAAATGGCTGATTTTTGGTTCATTTTTCCTATTTTATTTCATTAAAATGCCAAATGGCCAAAATGCTCCTAAGACATTTCTTTAAAATTTCATCCATGCAAGCCCATTTTTATCCAAAAACTTAGAAATTGGGAAAATTTCTCTCCAAGAGCTTTTAATTTATAATCTAAATCAATTTCATGCAAATTGCTTCTAGAATCGAAGTTTTGTAATTTATTCAATTTAGTCCCTAATTTCCAATTGGACACCTTACCCAAATAATTTCTTCATGAAACTTTAACATATGCATATTCTCATATTCTAGGCCTAATAATAATCATAGAATAAATATTTTGATGTAAGATTTGTGGTCCTGAAACCACTATTCCGACTAGGCCCTATTTCGGGATGTTACACTTATAATGTAGGTTTATTACAATAAACAGGCCTTTAAGCTCAAAATTACAGTTTTAAGGGTCTAATATCATACGGTTGGCTTGAAAAGGTTCAAACGATCCAATGAAATATGCCTATATCATTTTAGATTTTTTATGCCCCTTAGGATTTTGCCTCAAGAAAGTTACTAAGTCAATTCTAAAGATATAACCCTTCATGCATGTTTAATCTCAAGATAAACTAAGTTTTCATGGCAAACATTACTAAGGATAAGATCAGACAAGCATTCCATTCTTCATGATAACATACTTTCACTTAGATAAAATCATCATTCATACTCGCATACAAACTATCTCATTAACAAAAAATGTTTCTAAACATTCATTTATTAAAACATACTTATGAAAGAAATGATTGAAACATACTTGAAAATTTTAAAAATTTGAGCAGTTTATTTGCCTTACCCCTTTTAAAAAGAAGTAATGTTCTCATTACAAAAACAAAGTAATGAATGAAAACTGAACACCAGGTAGGGTTGTAAAGAAAGGGAGGTGAGTCATTAAGATTGCTTAAATACAAAGTCTTTCCTAATAGCCCAATCGTAGACATGTTCATTCCCATTACCACATCACTTAGTCTTTTTCTTTCTAAAGAAGTGTTAAGTTTATTCATGCTTGTTATGCTTTATTATGTAGAAATTAAATCCTAATTACAAAAGAAATAAATTCCTAATGACCTAAAAATAATTAAATAAATAACAAGACAAGAATCCCCCTTTTTATTTTTCTAACTTATTCCCTTTGTCTTTTTCAGCTCCATCTCCGCTTGCATAGTCAGTGTCTTCCGTCCATGTCGCAAAGATAGCATCTGGGAACTCAGGAACAAAAGCATTAGAGATATTCTTAAAAGTATTTTGAATTGAGTTATCTCTAATTTTTGCATATTTCCAGTAAGTTTGTTGTTGGTTGTACATGAACTTGCACATATCTATCATAATTGACAACTCCGATTTCTTTGAAGCACTTGCAAAAGTTAGCATTGGAGTTGTAGATTTAGGTTCAACACTTAGCTTGACTGTTTCTTTTTCTGGCTCAACCTCTGGTTCGGGGTTGCAGATCCTTCAACTGGTTTAGGACTGTGACAGCCCAAAATTGACCCTAGTCGGGAAGTGGTTTCGGGACCGCTAAACCGAGTCATAAAAATAATTAACCGTCGTAATTGATGCTCATTATATGTACATGTGCATGTGTGAAAATTTCGTGTTTGAATTTTGTTTAATTGTAGGTGAATTTTAGTAAATAGGACTTATGTGAGAAAATTTTGAAATGTGATAGGTCAAAGCATAAGGACCTATTAGTGCATGAAATAAAAAGGGGGGACTTGCATGTCAAATTCCCCCCTAATTAGTAGTGGCCGGCCATGACAAGCATGGTAGACCAAGTGTGATGGGCAAGACATGTCATAGACATGTTGTGTTGGTGCATCATGGGTGGAAACAATAAAATAAGGAGCATGGGCATAAAATAATGAAAGGGAATATGATGAAAGCAAAAAAAAAGTGTGTGGTTGTTTCCCCCCCATTGCCGTGAGTTAATGAAAAGAAAAGAAAAATTTTGTTCATCCTTTTTCATCTTCTTTTGGCCGAAAATTCTAAGGAAGGAGGAAGGAGTTCTTGCTTCATGTTTGGTTTGGAAGAGGATTAGGAGGAGGTTTGGCCATACTTGTATCTAGATCAAGGTATGTTTGAGGTTGTGCCATGAGATTCATGCATGTTTTTTTTAGTTGCTAGCTTGAGTTCTAATTAGCCCATGGTTCAAATCTTTGCTATGTCATGGGGATGATATTCGGCCTAGGTGGATTTTGTATTAATGCCATTGCATGCTAAATATGAAGCTTGTTAATGATGCATGTGATGGTGGATTGATGATTCTTGAATCTTCTTTTTAGCATTTTTGAGTGAGCACATATGTGCATTGGTTGCTAGATGGAGAAGAATCGGCTAGCAAGTTGTGTGCTAAGGCCGAATATAATTTTTGTATATTAATGAGTAATGCATGTGTTAAATTGATGGAAAGGGAGAGGATGCTTTACTAGTGTATATATGTGTGTATTAGCCAAGTTTTGAACTTGAAACAAAATGGTGTTTAGTCAATACAAGTGACCATACTTGTAGAATGTATTAAGTGTTGTAATCGGCCCCAACATAGACATGCATATTCGGCCATAGGAAGGAGATTGGTGTTGCATGTATTCGGTCAGAGGCAAGCATATTGATGCTTTTGTCTTGGCTTAGAAAATTCGGCCAAGGGGGAAAATTAGCCAAAATGTTGAGTTTGATTCATGATTCCGTACATATGTGACTTTAATGTCTAATGTATAAATATGGGCTAAGTGCCTTGTGTTCCTCTTTTCGATGCTCAAATGATTAAATCAATTTATTTGTTTAATTAAGCTCAAGAGCAAAGGGGAACTAAATCGATAAAGGGAAGGAAAAAGTGATCGAATAGCTATCGGAATCGTTCGACAACATCCGAGGTAAGTTCTTGAGTAAAAGAGCTTAAATTATGATTTGATTAGATCATGTTTTATGCAAATCAAAATCATGCTCTTTGTGTGTGGCTATTGAGCCGAAATTCCAAGAATGATAAGTGTCTTGTGTTCGAGTTTTGCTAACGAAAATGAAATACGAATGTGCCATGATTTATTGTTAAATGTGCATGGTTATTTGAATGATGTCCGGACTAAGTCCCGAAGGCTTTGTGCTAAGTGACCAAATCCGGGTTAAGTCCCGAAGGCATTTGTGCGAGTTACTAAATCCGGGTTAAGTCCCGAAGGCATTTGTGTGAGTTACTAAATCCGGGTTAAGTCCCGAAGGCATTTTTGCGAGTTACTATAACCGGGCTATGTCCTGAAGGCATTTGAATGAGTAGCTATATCCGGTTAAATTCTGAAGGTACGTGATTTGGGAATGAATGATCTTGCTGTAAAAATTTCAGTTAATACGCTTGAAACATCCCAACATTGAGGTATGTTTCGTATGTGCTTGAAATTAGTTGAGCCCTTACAAATAAGTATACGCTCAGTTGATAAATGAGCTACCGGCCTTTGGCTAAGTTGATCTTTGTGTATGAATAAAAGGGTTGGTAATGTGAAGTAAGTATGATATTGAAAAAATTGTGCATATGAAATTATCCGTTTAGCTACATGAATGCTATACTTTTGTTGTGCTGGAATCCCTTGCTCAAAACTTACTAAGCATAAATTGCTTACTCCGTCTCCTTGATTCTCTGTTTTATAGATTTTGGTTCTCCAGCTATCGGACTCGGGATTTTGAAGTCGAAGTCGCCCACACTATCAAAGCCCCCCTTTTCGTACAATTTTGGTTGAACTTCGAAATGGCATGTATAGGACTACCCTTTTTGTTGGGGGTCATGGACCCTTTGGACTTGTATAATTTTGGATAGCCATGCGAAAATGGCTTATATATGTTTGAGTATAATGTTATCATCATTTGGTATGGATATGGTTATTGAGAGGTGTGGTTATGCTTAACAAGGA
The DNA here is from genome assembly GCF_007990345.1 of Gossypium hirsutum. Taxonomy (NCBI): domain Eukaryota; kingdom Viridiplantae; phylum Streptophyta; class Magnoliopsida; order Malvales; family Malvaceae; genus Gossypium; species Gossypium hirsutum. The sequence continues at coordinate 31,326,969 of NC_053436.1, forward strand.
TTGGCCATGGGAATGGTTAATCACTATCATAATTTGTGCTATTTATGCTAAAAGGGCTAGTTGAATCATGGAAACTATGAAATAGGTAAAGTCTACCTTAAAGGTAGATGCTGACAGCAGCAGTGATGTAGATTTGGAAAATCACTAAAAATAGTAGGAATGGAATTAAATAGTGAATAAATTATGTAAACGAACCTTGATGAATTTATTTTCATAGGAAAGTAACAAAACAATCATATGGACAGTATGTTAAGAGATATTCAGGTTCTCGTGAGACAGGGCCAGAACAGTTTCTGGATTTCCTGTTCCAACTTTTGAAATTCATTATAAATTAACCAGAGACAATTAGATGTATAGATTTCTCTCTGAGTCTAGTTTCTATAGAAACAAACAGCATCAGTATTGAAGCCCTGTACAGGGAGATATCCAAGTCGTAATGCGCAAAGGTCAGTATAGTCGATCCCTGTAACATGGGAGACTTTGACTAATAAAATATACTAATTGGCCCAACCAAAAATTCTAGAAAAAAATATGTAGATGGGAATATGAGTCTAGTTTCAGGGAAAATTTACGTAACTGGATTCTGAGTTTTTGAACTCAAGATATGATTTTTAAAGCTACTAGTACGCAGATTGGTAGTGTCTGGGAAAATTTTTTTAAAAGTGGTTTAAAGTCTGTTAACACCTCGTGTTCGACTCCGGTGACGGTCTCGGGTTCGGGGTGTTACAAGGACAATTTGGTTCCTTGTCAGATTCTTCTTCTTTAGTGTCTGCAACTGAATTAGCTTCAGTTTCAGTTTCATTTGTTGACTCCTTGGTATCTATCTTAGTTGGCTCTTCTTGCTCGTCTTGATTTAGCTCATGCACCTTCTCTACTAACCTTTCAAGATCATGATTTGTAATGCACCTTTAAACATGGGCCCTTAAGCAAAGTGAAGTGATTAATGATAGGAAATAAGCACTTCTTGTCTTCTTTTTAGCACAATCATGAATCTTATTGAGAATAATTTTCCCAACATTAATGGACTTTTCTATCAAGATTGCATACAACAAAGGCATCCGTTCCATCGATATAGTGGAACTATGTGAGATAGGCATAAAACTGTAGCGAAGGAAATAAAACCATACCTTTGCTACTGGTTTTAGATATTCCCTTCGGCAATAATGGCTTCCATACTTTCTTATAATCCATTGGGATCCCGGATTTGTCACAACATCAAGCACTTGTTGAAGAAAATCCCAATTGATATTGTTCATCATAGGGTAGTACTTATCTTCTTCAACATCAGGTAAGTTAAACAAATCATTGATGGACTTAGAAGTAAGAGGTATCTTTTTCTTTCGAACGATGACCTCAGTAGCATCTTGCATAGTCAAACTAGCATAGAATTCTCGACATAGTTCATCATCGGGAAGTGAACGAGCATCACAAAATTGTTCCCACTTGAGAGCATTGATTTTCTTTCTAATTGGTATAGGAACAACCATCAAACCATGACTCTTCAAGTTAAAACCATTTTTTAGCATTATAGGTTGATGCTTGAAGATTGAATAAAATGTCTCTTCCACTTCTTCATCGATCAAAATAAGGTTTTCAGGTGTAGTATTTGAAAATTTAGTTCTTTTATGAGACATGATATCTTTTCTTGAGAATTTGGAAAATTTTCTGCACAAGGGGGAAAAAAAGAAATTGGAAGGTGGGTAAAGACTTGCTACGACGGAAATCTTGCAAGGGCAAGGATGGCGCGACAGTAATGACAGTGTACAAAAGCAACAACGATGTGTGGCGGTGACAACAGCGATGTGCGGTAGCAATGTTGATGCTTTGAAAATTTTCTTGCGGTGGCAATAGGTGATTTCGGTAAAAGAGGATGAGAAACTAGGGTTTCTTTCGGGATTTGAGGCAAGTGGCACACGAGTGAAATTTAGGGATTTTTAGGGTTAAGTAAATTGTTTTGAGGGATATGAAAAATAGTAGAACGAAGAGGAGTTTATATATGGAAGAATTAGGGTAACATGTAGCAAAAATTTAGCTACATTAGGGTTACTTGGGCGACAAGTAATGGGAGTGGCGGCGAAGTATGGAAAATTTCCTCCTTTTTTATTTATAAACTTACTTAAGAAAAAAAATTGATTAGTACTTGGGCCAAATTTGACCCCCTTTATTAACATAAAAATTTAAAATTTAAACAAAACAAATGAAACTTAAAAATTTTAAATCTTAATTAGAAAATTTCTTCTTAACAAATTACATTAAATTAATTTCCAGGAAAGATTCAAGGGGTCACGGTGGTCCCGCTTAAATTCTAATTTCCTTAGAAAGAATTAATTAAATATAATAAGTCAAGAAAATAAGTTCTAATTATTTATTTATTTACAAAACGAGTTCATGAAAAATTAAGGATCTGTTAATTTGAATGAGGATTCAACACACTCAATGTAACACCCCTATCCCGTATCCGTCGTCGGAATAGGTAAAGGGGCATTATCAGACTTGAAACTCATATCAGAACAGTAAAAATTTAGAAATTTTTTTTGAAATAAAGAACATTCCTTTAGATAAATACTAAAGACAGCCAGGGATACAATTTAAACTTCTATAAGTACACATTCAAAAGATGCCATTTTCGCATGGCTTATATACATTAGCCAAAATATTCTTCTGCCACTGGTCTATTCTACACATGCCATAAAATAACCCAAAACATAACAGTACCAAGCAGTGGATAGTGATAGTGTAACAAGTTGCTGACGATCCCCGAGTCTGTAGCTTCCAAATGAGATCTATAAAATAGAGGAAACAAAGTAAACGGAGTAAGCATTACAATGCTTAGTAAGTTTTAAGCAGTGTCAACAGATAACAATCAAATTATAACATGGTTGTTCGTATTTTTATTTCACTTTTCCTTTGGGTATATCATCCCTTTACCGAATATGCAAATCTCATCATATACAATAGGCAGATAAACTTTCACATAAAAGTGAGCTCATGTAACATAGATATATTGTATATTTTCACATAACCTTTCACACTGATCCGATGCCACATAATCATAGGAATAGTCTCATAGATTGCTCACGTATGCATCACATAACTACCTTATGATTTAGTTCAAATCAAGCTCACATATAAGCTCGGAGTACATACCTGTTTAACCTTTCGCATTGGATATATTTATAAGCAATTCTTATTACGAAGTCTTATAGCTTTAAACTCTACTCGGATTATCGGCGAGACCTTTAGCTCAGATGAAAACTCCAGATGAAGTCAGCGGGTCTTAACCCGGACATAGTCACCACATATAGTCATCGGGTCTTAAATCCCGGATTTACATCACAAAGTTTCATGCATATTTATTCACATGTTACAGCATTCACATCGACTATCATATTTGTAATTCATTTGCCTCATCAAATATCTAATAAAACACACCTTCCACAGTTCGTCATTTGGCCACAATATATATATACACTTTCACGTTCATCACATTGGCCATTCGGCCTTATCTCATATATACACATTCACATTCATCACATAAAATTCTGAATCAAAATATAAATTTTCATATATTCACATCACAATTATCCAAATATACTTCATATACCACATAAAATTTCATGTATACACTTTGTCTTGGCTGAATCTACATCTATCATTTTCCAATGAATAATTCAATTTCAAGCCATACTATCATTTCATATTAGAATACTTATAAACTTACAATTTCACAATTTTAATATCAAAGATCCATCTAACACTCATATATCATTTTATAATGTCACAAATTAGAATTCACGTATGGGTTTAATCAATAGCTTATGAGCAACTAAAACAAGTTTTATCAATGTTTACAACATAATCACATATTCTCTACAAGCTGTTTTCCTGAGCAATAGTCGTTAAATTATTTGTAACTGGAGCTACGAAACTCCAAATGATGTGCCGTTAATTTTCCATGAAAATAGACTCATATATATTCTATCCACAAAATTTTCAGAATTTTTGGTTTGGCTAATCAATACCAGATTTTTCTTAAATTTTCCCCTATTTTACTGCTTGACTATTCTGACTACTCTTCACTAAGAATTGAATTTCTCATTGTACAGAATTCAAAATATGTTTTTGTTTATTTTTTTTGAAACTAGACTCATTAAGGAGTCTAAGCATGTAAATCTTATCTTATAATCATTTTTGTACGATTTATAATGATTTTCCAAATACTGGACAGGGGATTTCAGAGCCATTCTGACTCTGTCTCACACAACTTTAAAAAATCTCATTATCGGCAACCCTTTTACTTACACGATTTCTTTTATACGAAACTAGACGCATCAAGCTTTAATTACACAATCTATTCAGCCTTTAACTCAATTCCCACAATTTATGGTAATTTTTCCAAAACACACTACTGCTGCTGTCCCAAGCAGATTTATACAAATTTACTCTGTAAAGTTCTCATTCACATATTTAAAACATAATATCATATATGCCATCATTTAAAAAAGTCATTGACCTTAACGTATATACTTAATTCATATTCATCCCATTTAAAAACTTAAAACTTACAAAGGAATCAAACTCAAATACTTAAGAACTTACCTCGGAAGTTGTCGAACGATTACAGATCGACTATTCGGTTAGGTAGCTTTTTCTCTTATCCGAATTAGACTCCCTAAGCTCTTGAGCTTGAATAAACAAATTTAATCTATTACAAACCAATTATACAAACTCATGGCCGAATATAACAAGAAGACTAACTAGATTCTACTAGCCACTCATTGCTCTATTATTAACCTTACTTAATTATAAACACATTCGGCAACTACCTCAACCTTATTTAATACAATTAACACCGAATTCCTCATGTAAAAAGTACCATTGCCGAATATCATTTAGTTCACAAGGTCCTAATTTCAAAAATTTGACAAGCTCATACCCATTTCCTACTAATTCCATCATTTTAACACATGTACGGCAAAGCTAAATTCCATTCTTCCATTAGTTTGCATTTAACTAAATCATGCCTTAATGTTAAGCACATTCGACAATGGTGCAAACATCAATTAACAAACAAACATTATCAACCCATTTTTATTACACGTTTTCCCCAATTTAACACCCCCAAATTATCAAACTTTAACAAGTTTAAAACTCATCTAATGACCATTTATAAACTAAAGCATCAACCATTCAAATTCAACTCATCACAACATGGCCGAATACACATTTCTCCTACTTTCATTCTAAATAAAATTTTATCAAGCTTCCATCTTCATTTAACTATGTACCATTTAGAACTATCAATACTTTACACCCTTTAACAAATTATAATCAATTGCCAAATGCATCTTTGACAATTTAAACCACACAACTCAAATTCTTACAATTTAAGCTTAGAAATTTCTATTCATGTAAATTTTAGCAACATGGAGTCCATTAAACACTCCAAATTCCATTTCTAGTACAGCTTTCACATTCAAAACTCCCCCCTATAACCGAATGTTCCCAAGACATCACTTTCAAAGATAAAATAAGTAGAAACATGGGTCAAGGAGGGTACCAAGCAAGGAACTCAATTCATCAAGATGAAGCTCAAATAATCAAGAAATTACCTTGAATTTTAGACCTCCATGGTCGATTATCCAAAGCCTTCTTTCCTTAGTTTCTTTCTTTATTCTCGGCAAAGGTGAGAAGAAATAACATATAGCTTTGTTTTTATCACCATGTGTTCATTATAATATTTATATTCATTTCATATTATAAAACCAATTATCATTATTTTACTAATATAAAAAGCACAAAGATACAAATTTCCCTTCATCATTGCCGTCCACTAAAATAAAAGGGGTCTAATTGACATGCAAGCCCCACATTTTAGTCATGTTAACAATTGGCCACTTTAAGAAAAAGACTTCTAAAATTTTCCTTTATACAATCAAATCCCAACTAAATAATTTAGCATCCAATTAACTAAATTAGACCACCCAACTTTCACAATAGGTAATTCACATAACAAAAACACTGAAATTAATATTTTACAAAATTTTTAACTAGGTTTTGTGGTCCCGAAACCACTTCCCAACTAGGGTCAATTTAGGACTGTCACACTCAACTTCATCATCCCAGTAGTGTTTGAGACATTGACCATTATCTTTAAACGAACCTCTGTAATTGTCATATAATTCAATATCTCCATAAGGATAATCTCGGTAGATAGTATAGGGTCCTTTCCATTAGGATCTAAGCTTCCCAAGAAATAACTTCAAACTTGAATTAAACAACAAAGCCTTCTGACCTTCTTTAAACTCGCGAGGTTGTATATGACTATCACGCCATCTCTTTGATCTTTCTTTACACATTTTGGCATTCTAATAGGAAAACAACCTCAGCTCTTCCAACTCATCAAGTTGTAACATTCTTCTCTCACTGGCATTGTAACATCCCGATTTTGGGCTTAGCCGGAACAATGGTTTCGGGACCACAAATCCGATGAGAAAAATTTAATTATTATTATATTTTTATGATCTAAGACTTCATGAAATGATTTTGTGAAAATTTTGTTCAAAAATTTTGACGTTTGGGCACTCAATTTAGTAAAAAGGACTAAATTGTAAAAATTACAAAAGCTGAGTTTTACATGTTAGAGGTGTCTAATTGTCATGAAATTTTAAATGAGAGGTCCTTAAATGATAATTAAACCATTGTATAACTTTTTGGACAAAAATGGCCTTGGTTGGGTAAAATTTGAAAGAATAGTAAAAAGGGCATTTTGGTCATTTAGGGGTAAAATGAATTAAAAGACAAATTTCAAACCCCAAATGTGTCACTTTCTTCTTGCTATAGTAGAATGTACCAAGAGCAGCCATGGTTAGGGTTTGGCCAAGCTTCCAAGCTTAATAATCAAGGAAATCGAGATTTGGGCTTACATCGAGAAAATACAATGTTATGGACTAGAATGGTAAATTTCCATTTCTGGATCCAAGGTAAGTTCACATGATTTAATTCGCCTATTATACATGTTATTATTGATATACATGAAATATAATTTGTTATAATTGTATTGAATTTGATGTTAATAGAAATTTGATGGAATATGATATTTAAAAGAAATGGGTAATTACCGAGAATATGAGATATTACAAATGATTGTCCTGTTTTCATGAGTGGTTGTGCTAAGAGATAGCACAGGTACGTACTCGAAACTCATGAGTACATGTTTGGCATGTGAAATGAAATGGACTTGTGAAGAGAGTGCAAATGAAATAAGTTTTAGTATTGTTCAATTAATGGACACAAACGGTGATTTGTGGTTGATGAATTGAGATTAAATGAGGAAATCTTAGTTGAACCTTCGGAATGGAAAAACGTGGTGCTAAGTGGATATACCATGGTTATACGTGTAACGTGGTGCTAAGTGGATATACCACGATTACACATATTGATACATGTAACGTGGTGCTAAGTGGATATGCCACGGTTACATATATTGATTCATTAACGTGGTGCTAAGTGGATATACCACGGTTAACCATGTAACGTGGTGCTAAGTGGATATGCCACGGTTACATATATTGATTCATTAACGTAGTGCTAAGTGGATATACCACGGTTAAAAATGTAACATGGTGCTAAGTGGATATGCCACGGTTATATATGTTAATTTGAAAAGTGACGCTAAGTGCGTATGCCACAATTACATGTTAGCCCAATAGTGTGGAGCTATGTGCTAAAACCATCGGATATTGTTACTTTCCGAAGTGTTCACCGGGAGAAACAAGTTTGCTAAATGAAATTTAACGTGAAAAAAAATGTGGGATAATACCGAAATATGAATATATGAGTTTTGAATTATGAGTTAGATATGTGATTGAATTTTTGATAAGATGAATATGGATAAGTATTATATTGAAAGTTGATAATAAGAAATTTTAGTGAAGGAATGAAATTTGGGATAAACAGTCTAAAACAGCAGCAGGGGAGTGACTTTGAAAAATCACCAATATAGTAGAAGTTTAACTAGAAGTTGAATGAGATATGGAATTAAATATTATTGAATCTATTTTCATATAAAAGAAACAAAAAAAAAAACAAAGGAATTCTATATTTTTATATATTTATATTTTTGTAAGACTGGTTCAGACTGATTTCGTGATCCCCTGTTCTGAATTGTAAAAATAATTAAAAATTGTAAAAAAAATAGTTAAGAAGCATAATTTATATGATTGGATTTCTTATTGAATTTATTTTTAGAATAAATAAACGAGAACCTCATTTGAATTTGGTAGCGAAAGATAATTAAATTTTAGTGAAGAGTGGTCGAAGCTGTCAAACAACAAAAGATGAGAGATTTTAAATAATAAACTGTACTTATTGGATGGACAAAAAATTCTGAAGATTTTATGATGGAAAGATATATGAGTCTAGTTTTTGAGAAAATTTACAAATCTTAATTTGGAGTTCCGTAGATCCAGATATTAATGATTTAGTGACTGTGACTGAAGAAAATAGCTTAACCAGGACATGTGTAAATGTACAATTGGGATGGTTTTACTATGGAAAGCATGTTAGTAAATTGCTTATTATTTTCATGCGAGTTTACTAAGCGTAAAGCTTACCCCTCCTTTCCATTTCTTTTAGTGTTTTCAGGTTAACTCAGGGTTGGAGATCGTCAGAGGCAGCATCACACTATCAAGCCAACACTTTGACAATATAAACACATATGCTAGAATTATCAAGTGAGTGGCATGTATAGGGACCTAGTTTTATAACATGTGTTATTATAATTTGGCCAAATACATTGGTCTTTAGTGAGCTAATGATTCTGACTTATAAATCTAGCTATTCATGTTATGTTTGATATTGGTGATGTGCATATGCTTGTTTTCCATGCATGGTTGGTAATATGTTATGTGTTGTTGTAAGAATGCCATGCTTGTGTCTTGATTGTGAATATATAATTACTCAAATATGCCATATCAATTGCTATGAAAATGTATAAGTGTATGTAGGTAATTAAGGGTGACAATTGGCTTGGAAAATAACCTTGAAATTGACTACACGGCCTAATCCACACGGGCGTGTGACTCTCTGAAGCAGGAAAATTAGTTAAGTTGCCCAAAGATTTAAAAGTTCTTGGTTTAGTCCCAAACCACCCCAATGTATGTTATAGGTTTCGAAGACCTATATAAGGGACGATATGCATGTGTTCAAGATGTTTTAAGTTTTGGTGAAAATTTTGTGGCCCAGTTTTGCATGTTGTGAATGTTTAAGTCCGGTAACGCCTCAAACCTTGTCCCGACGTTGGATACGGGTGAAGGGTGTTACATTTAGTGGTATCAAAGCTATGGTTTAGTTGGTTCTTGGACTAACCTAGCATGTGTAAAAGTTTAACTATACATGCCACGATCCGTGATAGTGTGATGTCTCCCGACGCCTATGAGAGCCACTTTGTTTAGACAAAGGTACTCTCCAACCGAGCTACACCGACCATGTTGAATGTGATGCTAAAATATTCGAGTAAAGTACAATTATGATGAACTGAAACTTGGAAAGGTACGAATGAGGATTTATGAAATGTGTACATGGTGAAATGAGCTTATCTATGATTAATAGATAATTCCATGATGTATATGATCGATTTATTTGAACAAATGCATGTGTTTGAGTAACTTATCAAAAATATTGATAAGATGAATATTCATGTATATTGGTTGGGATGATTATGATTGGTAAGCTCGTATAACTTGAGTAAATGTATTAAATTGCTTGGACTGATATATATGATTGTAATGATATGTATATGATGATGTGTAAGATGAAAGTTTCGACTGTGACATACTTATCCATGTTTGTTTGGCCCTTATATGATATTATGTGCTTGACTTGTCTGATTTAATGAATGGATAAGTAAGATTATCTAGGAAACATGGAAATACATGTATAAGTACACTTGTTTAAATGAGATAACTGGAAAGTGAGTGTAAAATCAATATGAATGTTAGTTACTCGAAATGAATGACATGATTGAAATATGATTGCTATGATGAAAACTGTGTTACATGTATATGAGAGTTGAGTCAGAGGCCCTACGACCCCCTCCCCCTTACCAAAGTGGTGTTTTATAATGGAAATTCCTGAGATTTATGTTGAATGAGTTTCCAGGTGAGAAACCAAAGAGTTCAATGATGGAATGGTTATAAGCATATTAGAGATTGAGAATGGGTTGATAAGTACAGACATGAGCTAGAAAGATATCAGATTGACTGAAAGATTGTTTAATTTTCGCAACATCGCAGTTAGCGAAAAAGGATAATTTTGGTAAAACGATCTATTCTGGTATGATGTCGAGAAATGTATTGATTGAAATTTCCTCATGAATTGGTTTTCTTAGTAAAGGGAATATTATGGAATTTGGGACAGTAGAAATAGTTAAAGGAATAATGTTAGAAATATGAAATGTCCAAGCATGATGATTACAGTGAACAGTTTGTGATTGTCTTTATTGAGATATCGTATGGGACTATCTGACACCAGAAATATTATTGGGGCTATCTAATCCCTAATGAATTCTTATATTATGAAAATGTTCCCTGATCTTAACATTAGACGAACGTGTTGTCAGTCTGATTGGATTATAATCTACATGGTTCTATTTTTCTCTAGTATTTTGTTATATTCCGCCTGTTCGAAATTGATGAGAAATTGTGCATGGTGCCATGATTCTATTTCTACCGATCATTGCTCTGATTGATTTTACATATATGAGAAGCATATAGTTCCGATCATATTTGTTGTTAGTGGTTTGGAATGATGTTATTCTGGATTTCTTTTCTTTGAAAAAAAAAACATTGGGGTCTTTCACATTTTTATGAGTCTGGTTCTCGGTCTTCTGATGCAGTGCTATAAATGAGATTTCCTTATCATGGATTTCTTTACCTTGGATTTCCTTATTCTGGGCTTCTCCGTTTCAGATTTCTCTATCTTGGGTTTGCTGGATATTTTATCTTGTAACTTGTTGATCATGACTTGCACTTAGAGCATGACCTCCAACTTGTGATTGATGTATATAGAGAACAAGTATGACTATACCTCTGAATTGATCCTGATAATGTGGTGAAATTTCAAGTCCCAGTGTTTATGGTGGATTTTCTTTCTCAAGTAAGTTAATCAGAGTTAATGTATTTAGTTGAGGTATCAATATTACTTATGTTAATGCATTTGTTATAGTCTTCGATTGGCATGATGAGTGAATTTGGAATGATGCATGTTGAATCGTTCTGTTGACTAGAAGAGAGAATTTCTTGAAATATCAATTACAGATGAATAAGGTTGACTTGGTTATTCAATCTGTATGGAATTTATGTCTAGAATTTAATGAGATGTGCATGCTTGAGAATAAGATTTTATTTCTTCACGGGTAAAAAGAAGAATAGTCTAATTAAGAAGTGTATGTTTCCTAGAAGAATCGTATGCAATAAGAAGATCCGATATTGATAATGTGAAGATAATCTGGGTATTAAAAAGATGATGAAACGATCATTGTTTATCTTTGAGTGCAAATTCTTGAAATGTTGAAAGTTTAAAGATGTATAGCAAGAATCATCAGAATTATTTTTTCCGTTTGGGAATTAGAATGGAAATAGAAAAGGTTAATATGGATTTTCTTGTCTAGATCATTCCTGTCCTTGAAAGAGGAAAGTGATATGTAGCGTTGTTAAACGTTATGAGATGTGTAAATTATGTTGGTATACCCAAATGTCTGCTCACCAGATTCATAGAATTTTGTGTCTTTATGAATTTTGGATATCATGGAATTTTAATCTCCACTAATTGGATTGAGATCCGAGTTTCATATCATGATTTCTTTGGAAAGCCAGATGAGACTTGAAATAAAAAGTAGCTGAGGGTTGAGTTGACAAATAATTGGACTGTGTGAAATTATAAAGAGTATGAGGTTGAGATGAACCGACTAGTTTTACTATTCGAATTTGAAAAGATTAGGGTGCGAATGTATATGTAACATGATGGTATGGATCAGACTTTTGAGTACATGACCTTTTTGGTAGAGATTAAGTTTCAACAAAAGTATTGTAAAGTGAATACCACTTATGATTTTTGTATGTAAAATTTAAAGAGATAGGTAGTAAAAGTTTAGCCTGAGTGAAAGTTCTTTGAAATCGATTATAGGATTGAGGAATCCAAGTGAAAAACAAAAACCACTTTTCTGGTGAGATTTTAGGGGACGAAAATCCTTAAAGGGGGAGAGAAATGTAACATCCCGATTTTGGGCTTAGTCAGAATAGTGGTTTCGGGACCACAAATTCGATGAGAAAAATTTCATTTTTATTATATTTTTATGGTCTACGATTTCACGGAATGATTTCGTGAAAATTTCGTTCGAAAATTTCGATGTTTGGGCACTCAATTTAGTAAAAAAGACTAAATTGTAAAAAGTGCAAAAGTTGAGTTTTACATGTGAGAGGTGTCTAATTGTCATGAAATTTTAAATGGGAGGTCCTTAAATGATAATTAAACCATTGTATAACTTTTTGGATAAAAATGACCTTGGTTGAGTAAAATTTGAAAGAATAGTAAAAAGGGCATCTTGGTTATTTAGGGGTAAAATGAATTAAAAGACAAATTTTAAACCCCAAATGTGTCCCTTTCTTCTTGATACAGCAGAATGTACCAAGAGCAGCCATGGTTAGGGTTTGGCCCAGCTTCCAAGCTTAATAATCAAAGAAATTTAGATTTGGGCTTAAATTGGGAAAATACAAGGTTATGAACTAGAATGGTAAATTTCCATTTCTGGATCCGAGGTAAGTTCGCGTGATTTAATAAGCCTATTATTCATGTTATTATTGATATACATGAAATATAATTTGTTATAATTATATTGAATTTGATGTTAATAGAAATTTGATGGAATATGATATTTAAAAGAAATGGGTGATTACCGAGAATAGGAGATCTTGTATATGATTGTCCTGTTTGCATGAGTGGTTGTGCTAAGAGATAGCACAGGTACGTACTCGAAACTCATGAGTACATGTTTGACATATAAAATGAAATGGACTTGTGAAGAGAGTGCAAATGAAATAAGTTTTAGTATTGTTCAATTAATGGACACAAACGGTGATTTGTGGTTGATGAATTGAGATTAAATGAGGAAATCTCGGTTGAACCTTCAGAATGGAAAAACGTGGTGTTAAGTGGATATACCATGGTTATACGTGTAACGTGGTGCTAAGTGGATATACCACGATTGCACATATTGATACATGTAACGTGGTGCTAAGTGGATATGCCACGATTACATATATTGATTCATTAACGTGGTGCTAAGTGGATATACCACTGTTAAACATGTAATGTGGTGCTAAGTGGATATGTCACGGTTACATATATTGATTCACTAACGTGGTGCTAAGTGGATATACCACGGTTAAAAATGTAACGTGGTGCTAAGTGGATATGCCACAGTTGTACATGTTAATTTGAAAAGTGGCGCTAAGTGCGTATGCCACAATTACATGTTAGCCCAATAGTGTGGAGCTATGTGCTAAACCACCGGTTATTGTTACTTTTCAAAGTGTTCACCGGGAGAAACAAGTTTGCTAAATGAAATTTAACGTGAAAAAAAATGTGGGATAATACCGGAATATGAGTATATGAGTTTTGAATTATGAGTTAGATATGTGATTGAATTTTTGATTAGATGAATATGGATGTCGTCGAGCCTTCAAGATCAATCTTTTTTGCTAGAACGTACTACCCTTTCAAGGATACCTTTGATTTCACGATTCACTCTTTCAACTTGTCCATTAGACTAGGGGTGATAGGCAGTAGCAATCTTGTGCTTCACATCATATTTTTCAAACAACCATTTATGTAATACCCCTTACCCATGTCCAATGCCGGAACAGGGTATGAGGCATTACCGGACTTAAACATACACATTCACACAAAAATTGGGCCATAAAATCTCTTTTAATTCAAAACCTTTCAAACACATGCATGTCATCCCTTATTTGGGTCTACGAAGCCCAAAACATTCATCGGAATTTATTCGGGACTAAACTGAAAACTTTGAAAAGTTTCAGGAAAACTTAGAAAATTTTCCCATGAAACAAGGTCACACACCCGTGTGGACATAGGGACACGCCCGTGTGCCTTTGACATGCCCGTGTCCTCTGGTCGTGTAACTCTCTATTTATGACGTCAATATGCACATTTAACCCCACGGCCGGGCCACACGCCCATGTCTCTAGGCCGTGTCTCTCATATGGTCGAGACACACGACCGTGTCTCAGCCCGTGTGGCCAACACTTAGGCTATTTTTCAAGCCTTCATATTACCCATAATCTCTTACAGCCTTATGCACATCAAATTCGCAAATCATGACATCATTTTAGTGATTAAACACTCTTTATTAAGACATATTCTTAACATTATCATGTCCTCTTACAAGTAATGCATCTACTCATGCAATACCAAGTCTAGATTCCTTATTTCACATTCATAAGACTTGGCATTTTAATGACCACTTTTACCATTATACTATGGTTACCAACTTATCCACCAAGCACTTATGTTCAATCATTATCACGTTGTGTTTATAACGTGCAATTACTACATGGATATGACCACCTCAATTGGACATAGAGCATACATGCAACACACATGTCATATTACTAACCATGCATGGCAAACAAACATAATCACATTATAAACATTAGACATGACATGAATAGCTAGGCTTACAAGCCATAATCAATATGAGCCATATCTCATGGATATGACTCAATATAAGCCAACACATTTGGCCAAAGAAAAATAATACATGTCAATCAACTAGATCCCTATACATGCCACTCACTTGAAATTTCTAATATATATACTTCATTATTCCAAAGGTACCGACTTGATAGTGTGATGCTGCCTCCAACGATCTCCAACCCCGAGCTAACCTGAAAACACTAAAGGAAAGGAAAGGAAGGGAGTAAGCTTTATAGCTTAGTAAGACCATATGAAAATAATAAGCAATTTATCAACTTGCTTCTCATGGTAATACAACCCTATTTGCATTTATACTCATGTTCCAGTCAAGCTATTTTCTCGAGTCACAGTCACTAAATTATTTATATCTGGAGCTACAGAATCAAAATTAAGTTCTGATAATTTTACCTGAAACTAGACTCACATATATTCTTACCATAAAATTTTTTATAATTTTTGGTTTAGCCAATTAATACAGTTTATTCCTTAAAGTTACCCCTTTTTTCGCTATCTGACAGTTCTAACCCCTCTTCACTAAAAATTAATTATCTCATAATACGGGACTCATATGATGTTCCTGTCTATTTCTCTTGAAAATAAACTCATTAATAATTCTAAAAATATAAATTACAACCCATAACTATTTTTGTACAATTTTCAATGATTTCCTCAAATCAGAATAGGGGATTTCAAAGTCATTCTAACTCTGTCTTACAACAATTTAAATATTTCATAATATGAAACTCTTTTGCTTACACCGTTTCTTATATGTGAAACTAGACTAATTAGAATTTAATTTCATATTTTATTTAGCCTCTAACTCAATTTCCACTATTTTTAGTGGATTTTCAAAGTTGGACTATGGCTGCTGTCCAAAACTGTTTTAGTGTAAATTAATGATACTAAGTTTATCACACCATATTAATTCATTTTCACCACATTGGTAAGGTTACATATTCATACATCATAAGTATAGACCTATAATCACAAGGTCATCACAAAATCATTCTCATAAGCATGAATTACCTTTTTACATCTTCACCAAATGTGCATCATAAACTGAAATCATTTCTCATGAGCTTGGCATACATACCTGTGTTACTCAACATGCTCATATTCCTTACTAATCATATAACATGAATTGAATACACTTCTCATCAATTTCATATAAGTACCTGTACAACTCACAATATGGTCATAACCTTTCTCATTTAGCTTAAACCATAACTCTCACTGTTGAACCATTCGGAAAGCTACCGGATATTCACTAAGCCCCAAACATAGGGTATAATACCGATGCCATGTCCCAGACATGGTCTTACACTGGCTCATCCATCAAGTCGATGCCATGTCCCAGACATGGCTTACACTGACTATCAAAATTGAGGCCGACACCATGTCCCAGACATGGTCTTACACTAGCTCTCACATATTCGTGCCGATGCCATGTCCCAAACATGGTCTTACACTGACACATCTCGTAGCCGATGCATGTCCCAGACATATCTTACGCTAGCTCTCGTCTCAATATCAATGCCATGTCTTAGACATGATCTTACACTGGCTCTCATAATGTGGCCGATGCATGTCCCAGACATGTCTTACATTGGCACACAAATAACCCGAATGTCATGGCATGGATATCCGGATTGTTTCTTAAGGTTCAAACGAGAATTCTACTATCTCAATATTCATCAAACATAATCATTCCCACAACCAAACAATTCATCCTATATCAATTTAAACACATATAATAACAACGTAGTTGTATTATTTACATACAACTTACTCGTTTCAATGGAATATCATATTCTGTCAAATCTCCAAGCATTCAATCAACACATAAATGTTATTTACAATTGACATAACTTTCTCAAATACAATATCATCAACCTAAACTTTAATACAATTATGGAAAGATAGATTTTCAAGTATAATAACAATGTCGTAAATAGCATGCTCATTTAATCACACGGACTTACCTCAAATGCAATTGCGGTTAATTATTCTCTTTTTGTCTTTAACCACGCACGTTCTTGATTTAAGCCCAAATCTTGATTTTTTTTGATCTAACATGATGAAATTCACTCATTTAATCACTAAATAAATTTGGACAATCAAAATTTACATTTTTGGCAAAATGACCATTTTGCCGCTAGACTTTCACAAAATGACCATTTTACCCTTAGACCCAGAAATTGATTTTTATCGAATTTCCTTATTATCGAAGCCTAACCGACCAATTATTACTCTTATGAAAACCCCAAATTTCCACTATTTCACACAATTACAACCTATTTTATAACTTTTACAAAATGGCCCTTTTAGGTGTTTTCCATGAAAATCCTTTCACAAAAGTTGTTTATTACACAACCAAGACTCATTGTCTTCCATAAAAATTCAGCAAACAACATAAATCCTTTCATGGCAAATCCCCAGACATTCAACCATTTCACAAAATAGTCCTCTCCCGCATTAGCTAGTTCATGCTACAAGGGTTCCAAAAGTACAAAAATGATAAAAAAATAGGCATCTAAATCACTTACTTGTAAGAGATATAAGTTGCTGAAATTTTTGAGCTTTCAAAACCCTCTCTTTGCTGGTATTTTCGGTGGGGAAGAAGGAAGATGAAAAGATGACAACAATTTTTTTCTTTTTGTTTTATTTTATTACCAAATAAGTCACCTAATGCACACCAACTTTGACTTTTTAATCTTTTTTTGTCTCCTTGATTAGCCACTAACATATTTATGGTCTATTTACTCAATAAAGACCCTAATTTAATGTTCTACAGCTATTTGACACCTTTAGCTAGCAAAACAAAACTTTTACCCTTTACGTGATTTAGTCCTTTTTCGCAATTAAGCATGAAATCGCTAAAATTATTTCACCAAAACTTTCATGCACTCATATAATCATGCTATAACACATAAAATATCATTAAAAATAATTTCTTTGGCCTCGAAATAGTGGTTCCAAAACCACTATTCTTACTAGGCCCAAAATCGGACTATTACAATTTAAGACATTTGTTCACAAAGTGAGAACCTTCATCACTAATTATAGCTCTTGGTGTCCCAAATCGTGTAAACACATGCTTATGTAGGAATCTCATGACTACCTTAGCATCATTTGCAGGGTATGCTTCAGCTTCAACCCACTTCGATATATAGTCCACAACAACTAAGATGTATTTGTTCCCATACGAAAAAGGAAACGGGCCTAAGAAGTCAATGCCCCATACGTCGAACAATTTAATCTCCAAAATATTTGCCAAGGGCATCTCATTCCTCCTTGATATATTTCTGGTCCTTTGCCATTTATCACAGGTCTTCACATAAGTATAAGCATCTTTAAATAATGTAGGCCAAAAGAAACCTTGTAACACCCATTACCCGTAACCGAGGCCGGGATAAGGTACGAGGTATTACCGGACTTAAATGTACACATACATGTAAAATCGAGCCATAAAATTTCAACCAATTCAAAAACATTCAAACACATGTATATCGTAGCTTATACTGTCCTATGAGGCCCAAAACATACATCGGGGGTGGTTCGGGACTAAACCGAGAACTAACGAACTCTTTACAACACTTAGAAAATTTTCTAGTTTTGCAGAGAGAGTCACACGCCTGTCTGGGTAGGCCGTGTGGCCACACACGCCCGTGTGGCTTGGGACATGCCATGTCCTCATCCCGTCTAACTCTCTGTTTATGATGTCAGCAATATTTTAAGGTCAAATGGCCAAGACACACGCTCGTGTGCTAAGGCCGTGTCTCCCACACGGCTAAGACACACGGTCGTGTCTCTGCCCGTGCGACCAACACTTAGGTTATTTTCTAAGCTTTGGTCAACCTTAATGAAACACCCCACACCCGTACCCTTCGTTGGGACGGAATATGAGGCTTTATCTAACCTTAAACTCTTGTTTTCAAACATTTTCGAGTCACCAAAACTCTGTTCAATTTGAAACTTTTTCAATTTCTACTTTAAACTTATTATCATGGGCCTACGAGCCCCAAATCGACCATTGGAAACTATTCGGGATTAAACCCGGCCCATAAGCCATCTATAGAAAATTTGTCTTAGTTACAGGGCACACGCCTGTGTGGAAGGGCAACATGCCCGTGTGTAATTAATTCTAAATGCACACCTACAGGGGTTTTCACATGGCCTCGCACACGCCAATGTCCCTGGCCTGTGTCCTTCACACGGCCATGGCATGCTTGTGTCCTAGCCCGTGTACAAAAACATGGACATTCTATTTTTGACTTCAGCATCCCCAAAATGTCACACGGCCAAGGCATAGGCCCGTGTGCTAGGCCATGTCCATCATACGGCCGAGACACACGGCCGTGTCTCTGCCTATGTGTTTACTATCATGCATACTGACTTGAAATTTTTACGTGCAGGCGACACACGGTCGGACCACATGCCCATAGGGCAAACCGTGCATCTACTCGTGTGGACAATATAAGGCTATTTACCAAGCCTTTTAGCCACCCTTATTTACACAACCTGCTCAATGGCAACCAAAAATAATATAAGGTTATCTCATGTAACCAATTCAACGACAATAAACAACATTCCATTTGAGCATTTTACTCATCCATGAAAATCACATCTTTGCATATAAATCAAAATGAATATTAGCCATCATTCAATGCTTAATACAAAATGAGGGATTTATCCCAAGCCAACACATTTGGCCAAATTAACAATAACACAAAACACAAGTCTAATTCCCTAAACATGCCATATTAAAAAATATAAATCAAACTATACCGAAAGCTTCGATTGATAGTATGGTCAATATCTTTGACATGAAAATCACGTATTTGCATATAAATCAAAATGAATATTAGCCATCATTCAATGCTTAATACAAATAAGTCATTTATCCCAAGCCAACACATTTGGCCAAATTAATAATAACACGAAACACAAGTTTAATTCCCTATACATGCCATATTCAAAAATATAAATCAAACTATACCAAAAGCTTCGATTGATAGTGTGGTCGATATCTCTAACTTTTGTTGATCCTTGAGTTAGATAGGCGGCACTATAAGAAAATGGAAAAGGAGAGGGAGTAAGCATAAAGCTTAGTAAGTTGCACATAAATGAATATACAACATAACTTTACCATTCATCAACAAACTCATAACATATAATTGGGCAAAAGCAAAACTTACTCATCAATATTCAGTACACATCGTACATCATAAAATGGGCTCATATTCTATATATACCAAACAGATACTTGTACCACCCACAACACAATTATACTTTCCTCGATAACTTAAAATCATAACCTTTACCGTTGAACCATTTGGAACACTATCAGATATTCATTAAGCCTAAAAAATAGGGTAATGTGCCGATGTAATGTCCCATACTTGGTTTTACACTGACACATATCGTAGCGGATGCATGTCCCAAACATGTCTTACACTGACTTACGTCTCGAGGCTGATGCATGTCCCAGACATGTCTTACCGAACCATCGCTAGACAATAGAAAACTGAGTATTCATGGCTCTGAAGGTGAACAATGACTTTCTACACAAGGCGTCAGTGACTACATTCGCCTTTCCTTGGTGATAGTCAATTATCAGATTATAATCTTTTATTAGCTCTATCCACCTTTGTTGCCGCAAATTTAACTCCTTTTGAGTCATCAAGTACTTAAAACTCTTGTGATCGGTGAATACTCGACATTTCTCTCCATACAAATTATGTCTCTAAATTTTCAGTGTGAATACGATAGTGGCCAACTCTAAATCGTATGTCAGGTAGTTTTTCTCATGACGCTTTAGTTGTCTCGAAGAATAAGATACGACCTTACCCTTTTGCATAAGCATGCACCCCAAACCATTCAAGGAGGCGTCGCTATATATCACAAACTCCTTGCCTGACTCTAGTTGCACTAACACTGGGGCCTCGGTCAGCAAAGTCTTTAATTTTTCAAAACTCCGTTGGCATTTTTCTGTCCATTCGAATTTGACATCCTTTTGCAGCAGCCTTGTCATTGGAGTAGCTATCACGGAGAATCTATTTACAAACCGTCTATAGTATCTAGCCAAACCCAAAAAGCTTCAGACCTCTGCCATATTCTTCAACAGTTTCCATTTAATAATAACTGAGATTTTGCTTGGGTCAACTCTAATCCTGTCACCTGACACAATATGTCCTAGAAATCCAACCTCCTTAAGCCAGAATTCGCTATTACTGAAGTTGGCATACAATTGCTTGTCTCTCAGGGTCTGTAATACAGTCGTTAAATGCTTCGCGTGCTCACTCTCATCACGCGAGTAAATTAGTATGTCGTCGATAAAGACCACCACGAACTTATCCAAATACGGCCAAAAAATCAAATCTATAAACACCGTCGGGGCATTAGTCAAACCAAAGGGCATGACAAGGAACTCATAATGCCCGTATCTTGTCGAAACACAGTCTTCGGTACATCTTGCTCTTTCACCCTTAACTGGTAGTATCCTGACCTCAGGTCAATCTTGGAAAATATAGTGACTCCCTTTAACTGATCAAACAGGTCATTGATCCTTTGCAAAGAATACTTGTTCTTCACTGGTACCTTGTTGAGCTGTCTATAGTCGATACATAACCTCATTGACCCATCTTTCTTTTTCACAAAGAGCACCGGATCACCCTACGGGAAAAGCTCAGTCTCACAAAACCCTTGTCAGTTAACTCTTGTAGTTGAACTTTCAACTCCTTTAATTCCGTAG
The DNA here is from genome assembly GCF_007990345.1 of Gossypium hirsutum. Lineage (NCBI taxonomy): Eukaryota > Viridiplantae > Streptophyta > Magnoliopsida > Malvales > Malvaceae > Gossypium > Gossypium hirsutum. Next base: position 31,348,501 of record NC_053436.1, read on the forward strand.
GAGCCATCCTATACGGAGTAATCAAGATGGGTGTCGTACCGGGACAAACTCGATTCCAAACTCAACTTCCCTCACTGGAGGTAATCCCTGTAATTCCTCTGGAAATACATCTATAAACTCACAAACCACTGGTATCGATTCAATCTTCAACTCAGACACTTGAGTATTCAGCACAAAAGCTAGGTAAGTCTCATATCTTTTTCTCAAATATTTCTCAGCAGTCAAAGATGATACTATTACAGGCAAATTATCCAATTCATCTGGCCCAACCCAAAGAACATTCCCATATTCACGTTTCAACTCAATAACTTTTCTCCTATAGTCCACTACAACACGATGAAAAGTCAACCAATCCATCCCAAAGATTACATCAAATTCATTAAACGGCAATAACATCAAGTTAGCCGGAAAACAATGATCTCCAATTGTCAAAGGACAATTTCTACATACTTGGTCCACTAGTACATGCCTGCCTAAAGGGTTAGAGCCTTTATCACAAACTCAGTGGACTCTATTATCATGTTCATACGAGGTATCAATTCCATAGAAATATAAGAGTGGGTAGACCCCAGATCAATTAAAGCAACAACATATATTTCATGAATAGAAAAGGTACCTGTGATCATGTCAGGAGACTATGTCTCTTCACGGGTACGAATAGCGTAAGTCCTTGCAGGCGCTCTGTCCTCGGACCTCACTACAACATCTCTTAGTGCAACTCTGGTAACAGCCCCACTTCGGGGTTCTTTTGTGGTCTACCCCTCAATGGAGCACTACTTGCCTTCACTTCTTTCTTTTTCTCTCTCTATTCCATTTCAGGACAGTCTCGGATGAAATGGTCTAGTGACCCACATTTGAAGCACCTTCTTTATTTCCTCGGCACTCGCCAAAATGGCATTTACCACATTGCGAACATTTTGGCTTATTTGGCTGAGCACTTTCGACACTCGCGATAGAGGTGGCCTGGGCTCTAGAGGCCGTGTTTTGCTCATTCTTGTTCCTGTTCGAGAACCCCACTGAAGTATTTGATCGGGTAGAGAATTCCTTAGATTTCTTAGATAAAGACTGATGCGATTTCCCCATCAATCTTTTTCTTGAATCCTGTAACTCAAAAGCCATTTTCCTCCTCTCTTTTACCAGCTCCTCTGACTTGCATACTCTTTCAACGAGCACTACAAATTCTCTTAGTTCTAGGATGCCAAAAAATACTTGGATATCTTCATTAAGACCATCTTCGAACCTCTTACAGATAGTGGCTTCTGTAGACACGCACTTCTGCGCATACTTACTGAGCCTCACAAATTCACGTTCATATTCTGTCACTGACCTTCGGCCTTCCTTTAGCTCTAAAAATTCCTTCCTCTTTTGATCTATAAACCTTTGGCTAATATAATTTTTTTTGAAATTCTTCCTGAAAGAATTCCCAAGTGATCTTCTCTCTCGGTCCAACGGACATGAGAGTATTCCACCACTGATAAGCCGAATCTCGTAGGAGTGATACTGCACACTTTACGCACTCTTCAGGTGTGCACGATAGTTCATCGAATACCCTAATGGTATTCTCCAACCAAAACTCTGCCCTTTCTCGGTCATTATCTATACTAGCCCCTCCGCCTTGGCCCATAGTCACGGGCTCACTCTCAACTAGCGCGATCCCTGCAACGGAGCCGGCGTGTTACTCTCCACGTCATCCGTCGTGGCTCTATCAGGATCCATTTACTATATGAAAATACAATTTATAATCGTTAGAAGTCGTCACACTATCAATATACAGTTATGGCATGTATAGCTAGACTCTTACCCTCGTTAGGTTAGTCCTAGAATCGACTAAACCATAGCTCTGATACCACTAAATGTAACACCCCACACCCGTACCCTTCGTCGGGATGGAATATGAGGGATTATCTAACCTTAAACTCTTGCTTTCAAACATTTCCGAGTTATGAAAACTCTGTTCAATTTGAAAGTTTTTCAATTTCCATTTTAATCTTCTTATCATGGGCCTACGATCCCCAAATCGACCATTGGAAACTATTCGGGATTAATCCCAGCCCATATGCCATCTATAGAAAATTTGTCTTAGTTATAGGGCACACGCCCGTGTGGAAGGGCACACGCCCGCGTGGAAGGGCAACACGCCCGTGTGTAATTAATTCTAAATGCACACCTACAGGGGTTTTCACACGGCCTGGCACACGCCGTGTCCTTCCCACGGCCATGACACGCCCGTGTCTTAGCCCCGTGTGCAAAAACATGGATATTCTGTTTCTGACGTCAGCATCCCCAAAATGTCACACGGCCAAGGCACACGCCCGTGTGCTAGGCCGTGTCCATCACACGGCTGAGACACACGGCCGTGTCTCTGCCCATGTGTATACTATCGTGCATACTGACTTCAAATTTTTACGTGTAGGGGACACACGGTCGGACCACACGCCCATAGGGCAGACCGTGCGTCACACACGCCCGTGTGTCTACCCGTGTGGACAATATAAGGCTATTTACCAAGCCTTTTAGCCACCCTTATTTACAAAACCTGTTCAATGGCAACCAAAACTAATATAAGGTTATCTCATGCAACTGATTCAGCCACAATAAACAACATTCCATTTGAGCATTTTACTCATCCATGAAAGTCACATCTTTGCATATAAATCAAAATGAATATTAGCCATCATTCAAGGCTTAATACAAAATGAGGGATTTATCCTAAGCCAACACATTTGGCCAAATTAATAATAACACAAAACACAAGTCTAATTCCCTATACTTGCCATATTCGAAAATATAAATCAAACTATACCGAAAGCTTTGATTGATAGTGTGATTGATATCTCTGACTTCCATTGATCCTTGAGCTAGATAGGTGGCACTATAAGAAAATGAAAAAGAAGAGGGAGTAAGCATAAAGCTTAGTAAGTTGCACATAAATGAATATACAACATAACTTTACCATTCATCAACAAACTCATAACATATAATTGGTCAAAAGCAAAACTTACTCATCAATATTTAGTACACATTGTACATCATAAAATGGGCTATTATTCTATATATACCAAACAGAGACCTGTACCACTCACAACACAATTATACTTTCCTCGATAACTTGAAATCATAACCTTCACCGTTGAACCATTTAGAACACTATCAGATATTCATTAACCCTAAAAAATAGGGTAAGGTGCTAATGTCATGTCCCAGACATGGTCTTACACTGACACATCTCGTAGTGGATGCATGTCCCAGACATGTCTTACATTGACTTACGTCTCGAGGCCGATGCATGTCCCAGACATGTCTTACACTGACTTACGTCTCAAGCCCGATGCATATCCCAGACATGTCTTCCAGTAGCACTCGTCTCAATGACGATGCCATGTCCTTGACATGGTCTTACACTGGCTCTTATAATGTGGCCGATGCATGTCCCAGACATGTCTTACACTAGCTCACAATAACCCATATGTTATGGCATGAATATCCGATTTATTTCCTTGGTTGAAACGAGAACTCTACTATCTCTATTACCATCATGCTTTCTCAAGTCCACAATCAAGCAATTTATGCTATATTGAATTCAAGTACAATTCAACACATACATTTTAACATTATAGTTCTATTATTTACATACAACTTACCTCGGATTACAAAATGTGGCGACTAGTCGATTTAGTCGATTTGCTTGGCTTTCCCCTAGTCTAGGTTCAGATTCGATATTTCTTGATGTATAATGACAAAATGTACTTATTTAGTCACTTTATCAATCTAGGCAATCTACAATTCATAATTGGGTAAAATGACCAATTTGCCTTTAGACTTTTGTAAAATGACCATTTTACCCCTATGCCCGAAAATCAATTTTTATCGAATTTCTTTGCATCTTAAGTTTAGCTGAACCCTTTCTACTCTTATAGCAACTCTAAATTCCCACTATTTCACACACTTATCATTTATTTTACAACTTATGCAAAATAGTTCTTTTAGGTGTTTTCATGGTAACACCTTTCACAAAAGTTGTTTATAAGACACCCAAGATTCATTTTCTTCCAAAAAAAATTAAAAAATATTACAAACCTTTTCATGGTAAAACCCTACACTCTTGATCATTTTTCAAAATAGTACCCTCATTTGAAAGCTCATGTTTCAAGGGTCTCAAAAGTACAAAAATATTCAAGAAAAGCCATAAAAATCACTTACTTGTGAAGGCTTAAAGTTGCTGAAATTTCAAGCTCTTAAAACCCCATTCTTTGCTGGTAAAATAGGTGAAGAAGGAGAGGTGAAAGAGGTGATATCATTATTTAATTATTTTATTTCTACTTTAGTCAAAAAGTCAAAAATCTATTACCTAACATTGAAAATTTACTATTCATTGTCCCCTATGATCAGCCACCCTATTTCTAAGGGTCTAATTTCCTTTAAAGGCCCCCAATTTTTATTCTCTAGCTATCTGACACTTTTAGCTATCAATTTAGGACTTTTGCATTTTATGCGATTTAGTCCTTTTTCTCAATTGAGCTCACGAACGTCAAAATTAACTCACCAAATTTTTCATACACTAATATAAACATGAAATGACTCCAAAATAATAATAAAATAATTTATTCGACTCTAAATTTGTGATCTCGAGACCACTATTCCGACTAGGCCCTAAATCGGGCTGTTACACTTAATCCCTCACACACTTATACAACATCAAAGGCATAGATCATGGTATCTAATTAAAGATTAAACATCCTCAATTAAGTTACAAACATAACATTTGCATGTCATCATAATTGTGTTTCTCATACTCATTTTATAACAAGTCTAGACATACCAAACCATATTCATTTGGCCTTGTCATCTTCATTACCACTTATACCCTTATACCATGATTATCTTCATGCTAATATTCTCAACTTAATCATCTAGCATCCATAGTCATGTCTATTTCATATCCATAATGTCACATATCATACACTCACATCAACATGCTTCTTTAAGGCATTCTACACCTATTGATCAAAGTTCATCCATCAAATATGCATACCATATCATACATCCATCGATATCAAGCCATCACAACATGCACATCATCAAAACATTAGAATAGTCAAGTAAAATCAACTAGGTTTACAACCCAATGATCAAATATAAGCCATATCTCATTGCTCTATACAAATGAAACATTATAAGCCAACTTAATTGGCCAAATCAAAACACATATTGTAAAGTACTAAGTCTCAATGCATGCCACTCACTTGAAAGAACTTAAGATTTGTTAATACCCCGGCTTGATAACTTGATAGTGTGATGCTGCCTCCGACAATCTCCAACCTTGAGCTAACCTGACAACACTGAAAGGAGAGGGGCAAGCTTTATCGCTTAGTAATCCCGTATGGAAATAATAATAAGAAATTTATTAACATGATTTTGCCAAATTCTTACAACATGTTCTCATGGTAACGCAATCGAAATTACACATAATTCCACTATTTGCTCATATTCCAGTCAAGCTGTCTTCTTGAGTCATAGTTACTAAATTATTTATATCTAGATATACAGAACTCCAAATTAAGATCTGCTAATTTTCCCTGAAACTAGACTCACATATCTTCTTACCATATAATTTAAAAAATTTATGGATTAGCCAATAAGTATAGTTTATTCTTCAAAGTTACCCCTGTTCTGCTATTTGACAGCTTCGACATTTCTTTACTAAAAATTAATTAACTCATAGTACGAGATTTAGAAAATATTCCCATATGTTTCTTTTGAAAATAGACTCATTAAGGATTTAGTGATATGAATTCTAACCCACAATTATTCTTGTACAATTTTTAGTGATCTTCCAAAGTTAAGATGGGGGCCCCGAAATCTCTCAAACACTATTTCACAAACATTCAAATATCTCATAATATGAAATTCTTTTTTTTACACCGTTTCCTCTATGTGAAACTAGACTCAATAAGCTTTAATTTTATATCTTATTTGGTCTTTAATTCGATTTCCATAATTTTTGGTGGACTTTCAAAGTAGGACTACTACTGCTGCTGTCCAAAGCTATTTTAGTGCAATATGATGATAACTATCATAAGTTCATTTTCAACTAATCATGAACTCACCATTTCATGGATTCCATGTTTAATTACACAAAGACATAATAACATAACCATAAAGATTATTTATCATTCAAGCCTTTTTGCATACTTATCATATGTTCATATATAAACATATACATAAACTTTCTCACCATAAGTCATTCTTCATCAAGCCATTGCTCATAAGTTTAGCGTACATACCTGTACTCACTCGTAGTATATCACATAACCATACCTTCTTTAACATGACCTCCTTGGGTCTTTAATCACATTATCCATTGCATTACCCATTGAACACTCGAAATATTATTGGATATGCGAAAACTTGCACATAAGTGCCACATAAACATATGTCGCCGAAGCTACCTCATATTATGCATCGCTCGCAATGGAGCTACTCACGGGCTTGCTCATATAAGCTATTGATCAAGGTGTAACTACACGGGCTGCTCACAAAAGCTTTTAGGTACCCAACCACTCAAGGATTACCTAGCCACCGGTAGGACACACAAGACCATTGCCCGGAACTCAATCACATGTATCGCATCCATTACGAACTCTGACCACTGAACGAGCTCGGATGCTCGCATCCATAATGAACTCGGACCACCCAACGAGCTCAGATGCCACATATATCACGAACCCGGACCACTCAACAAGTTCAGACTTCTTAATTCCTAGTGACATGTCACTTATATCCTAAACTATTCTTAAGGTTCATAAGGGGTTTTTCTCACTTGCACATTCACCTTTATTGAACTTACTCGTAACGTCGTGGATAGCGACCATAATATCATTCATGCTTACAATAGTACCAAATTGCCCATTCATAGCATAATAAGGCATAACTCAAATAACAAATAAGCTTTTAAGAGTTTACATGACATATATCACATATTTCATATATCACTTATCATGTATCATCATTTTCTTGCATTTCATGTAATATTCTTCCATGTCATATTTTCACATCATATACACCATTCCGTCAATTTTTTCGATATATTAAATCATACAATATATGCAATAATATTAAAGAATATAATTCAAACATAACATTGCATTATTATTATCATACAAACTTACCTCGAATCCGAGCACAGCTAATTATTCCATTTTAGGCCATAATCTCATACTTTCCCGATTTAAGCTCGAATCTCGGTTTTCTTGATCTAACATTTCAAATATAGCTTATTTATTACTCAAATTATTCAAATTGACCCAAAAATATACTTTTACAAATTTGCATTTTTACCCCTAAACTTTCACATATTTGTAATTTAGCCCCTAGGCTCGTAAAATGAAATATGTTCATTTTTCTTATACTTTAAGCCTACCCGAACCTTTATTATTGTTGTAGGAGCCCACATTTCTCTTTCATTTCACACATTTAGTACCCATTTTACAACTTTTACATTTTAGTCCTTTTTAGGTGTTTTCATGAAAAATCACCTAGTAAAAGTTGTTAAGCATACTTCAATCTTTCATATTCTTCCATTAATCTTCAAAATACTAACATGTCATGCATGGGTAAATTTTTAAACATGAACCTTAGTTAAAAATATGGGTAGAAATGAGTAGATCATGTCATGGGGTCTTCAAAAAATACAAAGAACATTAAAAACAAGGCTTGGAAACACTTACTATTGAGCTTGGAAGCTTGAAAACCCTAGCCATGGTGTTCTCCTTGGTTCACACAGCAATGGGGTAGAAGATAGACAAATTTTGACTTTTAATTTGTCTTTTAGTCCATTTAATCACTAAATGACCAAATTACCCCTAAAGCCTTTCTTTGGAATTTTTTACCATGCATGTCCATTTTTGTCCAAATTTTTAGAACTTGGTCAAATTACTATTTAAGAACCTCTAATTAATGATCCAATTCAATTTCATGTTAAAAAATTCTAGAACTCAAGTTTTACAATTTATTCAATTTAGTCCTTAAAGTCAAATTAAGCACTTTTCACATAAAATTTCTTCATGAAATTTTCACACAATCATACGCACATATCATAAACCTTATAAAAATCATTAAAAAATTATTTCTATATCGGATTTTGTGGTCTCAAAACCACTATTCCGATTAGGCCCTAATTCGGGATGTTACAAACCTGCTTGCAAAATCTTTGCTGTAGTTTGTGAACCACCAAAGTGTCCCCCATTTGGAGATGAATGACAATGATACAAGATCTCAGCAATCTCACTTTCAGCTACACACTCTCGGATTATATTATCTGCACACTGTTTAAACAAAAACGGATCCTCCCAAAAATAGTACCAACTATCATGAAGGAATTTTTTCCTTTGTTGGTATGTCATTTCTCGAGGAATTATTCCACATGCAAGATAATGGGCAAAATTAGCAAACCTAGGTGTTTCATGAATTCGACTTACCTCAAATAAGTGGTCATCTGGGAAATTCTCGTTGATAGGCACACATGATCGAGTTACCTCCTCTTGCTCCAACCTCGATAGATCATCAGCTATTTGATTTTTAACACCTTTTCTATATTGGATCTCAAGGTTAAATTTTTGGAGTAAAAGTATCCAACAAATTAGCCTCGGTTTCGTATTTTTCTTCATGAGCAAGTATTTAATGGCCGCATGGTTAGTAAATGCTGTAACTTTGGTACCTATAAGATATGAACGAAATTCTTCAAAAGAAAAAACTATAGCAAAGAGTTCCTTTTCAATTATCGTATAATTGAGTTGGACTCCCATCAAAGTTCTACTTGCATAGTAAATAGGGTGAAACACTTTAATTCTTCTTTGACCTATCACAGCTCTAACGGCATAATCACTTGCATCACACATCAACTCAAAAGGTAAGCTCCAATCAGGTGTAACAATTATTGGGGCTGAGATTAACCATTTTTTTATCTTCAAAAGCTTCCAAACATCCTTTTTTGAAGTCAAACAATATATCTTTCTCTAACAACAAACACAACGGTTTAGAAAATTTCAAGAAATCTTTGATAAACTTTCGATAAAAACCGGCATGGCCTAAGAAACTTTTGACTCCTTTCACATTAATTGGGGCCGATAATCTTTCAATTACGTCCATCTTTGCTTTATCGACTTCAATTCTTCTCTTTGAGATTTTATGCCCTAAGACAATCCCTTTCTTAACCATAAAATGAGATTGTTCCCAGTTAAGGACAAGATTTATCTCTTCGCATCTCTTCAGTACCTTAGCCAAATTACTCAAATAAATATCATAAGTGTTACCAAAAATAGAAAAATCATCCATGAAAACCTTAAGAAAATTTTCAACCATATCAGTGAATATTGCCATCATGCATTGTTGAAATGTTGTAGGTTTATTGCATAAACAAAAAGGCATTCTCCTAAAAGCAAACGTACCGTATGGACAAGTAAAGGTTGTTTTATGTTGGTCTTCCAGAGCTATAACTATTTGGTTATATCCTGAATAGCATCTAAAAACCAATAGGATTCATTACCTGCCAGTCGATCTAACAATTGTTCCATAAAAGGAAACAGAAAATGGTCATTCCAAGTGGCTTTATTAAACTTTCTATAATCAGTACAGATTCTTCAACCAGTGACAGTTCTTGTTGGAATCAACTTGTTACGCTCATTTTCAACAACCGTGATTCCACCTTTCTTCGGCACACATTGCACTGGACTTACCCATGAACTATCTAAAATAGGATAGATGATTCCTGCATCTAACCATTTGATCACTTCCTTTCTCACAACTTCTTTCATAATAGGATTGAGACTCCTTTGGCCATCAATTCAAGCTCTTTCACCTTTTTCTAAAATAATTTTATGCATGCAAAAAGGACTTATACCTTGAATATTAGCTATGGTCCAACCAATTGCTTTCTTAAATTTCTTTAGAACAACAATTAGTTGCTTCTCTTGATCTTTCGTAAGTTCTGCTGAAATAGTCACCAGCAGAGTGGAACAGTCACCTAAATAAATGTATGTCAAATGGGAAGGAAGTACCTTTAGTTCAAGTTTAGGTGGTTCTTCAATTGAAAACTTGGGTTGCACAAATTCTCTGACTTCTAACTCCAACGGCTCAAACCGTGTGGATTGAATGAAAATTCTCAGATTGGCTTCTATCAAAGCCTGTTTTTTTAACCTTCTTCATCCTCTAAAGGGTCAAGATCTAAGGCATTCTACAATGGATCTTCTTCAAAATTACTTTCCATAGAAAGCAAGGTTACTATCTCTTCCATAACTGAACATTCTTCTGTCGGATCGGGAACTTTCATCGCTTTAAGAATGTTAAAGGTTACTTGATCGTCTTGAACTCGCATGGTGAGTTCACCTTTTTACACATCAATTAACATTCTTCCCATGGCTAAGATAGGTCTCCCAAGGATGATCGACACTTTCTTATTTGCTTCAAAATCTAAGACAATGAAATCAGCAGAAAAAATAAATTTATCGACTCTTACCAAAACATCCTCGATCTTTCCCTCAAGATATGCTAAAGATCGATCTGCTAGCTGAAGCGTCACAGTTGTAGGTCTTACTTCACCTATCCCTAGCATCTTAAAAATAGACTTAGGCATCAAATTGATACTCGCTCCTAAATCATACAAAGCTTTACCATAGTAAGATTCACCCATGTTACAGGGTCTAGTAAAGCTTCCTGGGTCTTTCAATTTCGGTGGCAATTTGTTCTGTAGGAACACACTGCACTCCTTTGTCAAGGCAACAGTGTCATACTCACTCAGTCGCTTCTTCTTGGACAGTATATCCTTCATAAACTTCACATAATTTGACATTTGTTAGCCTCCACCAATAGAATATTGATCTTTAACTGCTTCAGAACATCCAAAAACTTCTTGAATTTCACCTCTTGTTTCTACTTGTGTTGTTGCAATCTTTGTGGATTTAGAGGTGATGGAACTTTCAGTTGAATTGGATAACTCTTCTGAGTAGGTAAATCTGCATCCAAAGAAGATTTTAAAGTATCTGAATTCACTAAGTTAGGATTTACCTTGTCAGTCTTTGTAGATCCTGACTCTTTTGGTGTAAGAATTTCAATAGCTGGTTGATTCTGTTCAACGGACTTATCTTCGACATCAATTAATCGGGGTTCCATAATTTTACCACTTCACAATGCCACTGCCTTGATATGTTTTTTACCCAAATTTCTTGGATTCTCAGTATTGCTCGGCAAGGTTCCTTGTAGTCTATTACCAAGGTCCGTAGCTAACTGACCCATTTGGTTTTCCAAATTTTTCAATGTTGCTACTTAGCTTTGGATCAAAGCATCATTCTTTGCCATGTATGCTTTCAACAAGTTTTCATGCCTCAGCTTGAGGTGGCTTTGGAGCTTTCTGATTAAACCCTTGAGATTGGTTGGGTCTATGCTACAATAAGTTGTTGTTCGGTCCATTTCCATAGTTGCTCCAAGAAAAGTTAGGTTGATTATGCCATGAAAGATTGTAGAAGTTGGACTAGGGTCCTTGTCCAATCCTATTTTGATGTTGGTTCCCTACATAGTATACTGACTTAGGATTTTATGGAAAATTCTCAAAAGAATGACCTTTCCCACAGTGCACACAAGAAACTACTTCAAATAGGCTTGGTGGCTGAGTTGAAAAATTATTAGCACTATTAGCGGTAAACTGTTTTAAGATAGAGGAAATAGACAATACCTTAGCTGATAACAAAGTAAGGGCGTCAACTTCATGAACTCTGGCTACACGTCTTCCTAAAGCTGTTCGTTTTGTTGGCCATTGATAGTTATTACTCGTGATCCTCTCGATAATCTCATAAGCCTTATTATAAGACTTAGATAAAATTGTGCCATTCGCAGAAGCATCTACCATCAATCTTGTATGTACATTGAGACCATTATAGAATGTCTCCAACTGGATACAATGAGGAATCCCATAATGAGGAAGTAACTCCTTGAATCGCTCCCAAGCCTCATACAAAGACTCGTCATCCAATTGTTGGAAAGTTGTGATCTCGTTCCTCAACTTAACATTTTTGCTAGGCAGGAAATACTTAACCAAAAATCTCTTCGCTAATTCTTGCCATGTAGATATGGAACTTGGTGGTAATGAATTGAGCCATGCTCGTGCTCGATCTCGAAATGAGTACGAAAACAACTTCAACCTCAGTATGTTTTTAGTTACACCGGCTATCTTGAATGATTCACTCACCTCCATAAATAATCGAAGGTGGAGATGTGAATCTTCCGTGGGCATACGATTGAATTGGCCCACCGTTTGGAGCATTTGAAACATCATTGGTTTCAATTCAAATTGGGTTGCCTCAATATCCGGCCTTCTAATTCCTGGATTTAACTTATTTAAAAGTGGCACAACATATTGTCTGATGCATCGATCCCTATCATCGGCAATGAGGATGGGATTTTGTACATGATCAGCTTCATTACCTTGGTCTTGATTCTGATTTCTAAGGTGCATCTTGACTTGTCTTTGAGTTATTTGTTCACGTCTTCTTTGTCTGAAAGTTCACTCAATTTCAAGGCTTACAGGGAGTAAATCGATAATCCGATATATGCTCATAAACACCTAAAAAGAAAATCACAAAATTAAAAAGAATAAGTTAGTAATGTTAGAAATAAACGAAATTGGAAGTAAATAATTTCAAAAAAAATATGACTATGGAAACTGTTAGCAATCCCCAACATCGGCGCCAAAAACTTGTAACGCGTAGGTTTGTGCAAGTGTACATAATCGTTATCAAGTAATAAGTAAGTATCGAGTTATCGTCTCCATAGGGATTGTATTTGTGTTAAATCACTTAATTGTAAAATTATACTAACAACTTGGTAAATAAAAACACAATATGGTTGAGAAGTGATGATTAAAATTAAATATATTAAACTAAATGCAATGATTCGTAATGCAACTTATCCTAAGTATGCGAACTATATGAATGGAATAGATTTTAGCAAAATTAAACACAATTTGCAACAATTATAACATAAATAAACTAGGACAATTACTTTAATTAAACTCAATTTATTATCAACATGTTTAATAACATTCGAAAAAACATTCCATGGCAACTCGATCTTTTATGAGTTTTGAAACCAAATTAGGTCTTTTTGGAATCCTTTACTTAGTAAATATGCATTTTACTGATCCTTATTTACTAAGGGTTTCTTAGCATTCGTGTGAGGTAACAGGGACGTGTTAGGTTTGAAATTTTATATTAGTAAATATGCATCCACTAGCCGTCGTCTGGTTAGGATCGCTCAGCAAATTCAGGTGCATTTCAATCATGTATGAATGAAATACAAACTTGATTTTAATTGAAAACATGATCGATTGAGGCACAAACATCATAAGCATGAATCAAATAAACATTATTTAATCAAAGTAATCATCCTAGCTTAAATAAAATTAAGCTAAAATTGTTGTAAACAAGAGCAAAGAACACATACCAAACATTTTAGATTAAATTAAAGAAAAGAAAGATTAAACCTAATTCAGAGTGGCTGTCATCCAAGACTCTAACTAACGATTCTCCTTTGCTCCTTCGCTTTGCTCCTTTGCTAATGGCTCTCCAAGGTGACCAACCAAGGGCTCTTTAAGAGGCTTAATTGCTAAAATCTCTATGAAGAGATGATGCTAGGTGTAGGGAATAGAAAATGCTAAAGAGAATTGAGAGAGAAGAGAATGATGAAGGATGAGGGATGATATGAGGTCTTATTTATTGGTGAAGAGAGGAGGGTAGTTAGCTAAAAATAGAAAGGTTTAGTCTCTTCAAGCTTTTCCAATCAGTGGCCGACCATGCTTGGTGGATTTGAGTTGAATTTTGCTTGATTTTTAAGCAATTTAAATGCCGTAACAACTTAGGACCGAGACTTGGTCAAATATAAATCTTCGGGCAAATATCTAATTTCTTCAACATTGCAATGACCTTGTGTAATTAAGCCAAAAACTAGTTTATGTGGACAACCATGTATAGCCGAAACTGGGTTGACTTGGTCTTCAATTTGGACAGTTTTTGTGATCTAACAAAGCTATTAGACCTGTCCAAAATAAATCAATAAATTAAAGGACCAAAGAATAAAATTTATCAAATTTAAATAATTAATTAAAACCCAAATTATTAATGAAATATTTTAAAATGAATTAAAAAATTTAATTTTATATTTGATTATTTAATTTAATCATGCATGGCCTGTTTCATGTCTTAAAAATATAATATGTTCAAATAAATATAAAATAATCCATTTTATGCATGAAAACTATATAATAAAGTATAAAATCACATTTTAATAATTTTTATGTCCTAATTTCATATTTTCACATATTTCATTAATTTATTAAACAATTACTTAGTTTTAACAATGGATTTAAGTAAAAAAGGTGATAAATTATATAGGAAAAATCCTATATATTTTTTAGTTTATAGTATTTGCCAAAGCATATATAATGAAAACTAAAGAGGATGCTGATTTGCCAGATTTCATAACAGGTAAATTCTCTTTCCTTGAAACAATATTTATGCATTCATAGATTCGGGGTCAACCTATTTTTATATCTGTATTAAAGTCGTAGAGGGTTTAAGTCTTAAGTTTGTTTATTTTGAGGAAAATGCGTTAATAACTAATCTTCTAGGTCAAAGTACTATGGTTAATAGAGTGACTAAGAACTGCCCATTGGTTTTTGGTGAACATACTTTCTAGGCAAATTTATTTTTGTTAAGTTTCCATGAATTTGATGCTATTTTAGGATTAGAGTAGTTAGCTAGGCATAATGTCATAGTGGATTATCGTGCTAGGGGTGTACTTTTGTGTACTACAGAAGGTAAAAAAAGTATTGAATCCTGGTGTATAGACTAGTTTGGCAAATAGAATAATTTCTGCAGTATCTGTAATAAATTTTTTTATTAAGGGCGCAGATGCTTACTTAGCATATATTAGGGAGTTGTCTAAATCGAGAAAGGATATCAATTAAGTCTCAATTGTAAAGGAGTTTCCAGAGGTGTTTCCAAGAGAGCTTCTAGAGTTGCCACTAGATAGAGAAGTGAAATTTTCAATTGAGTTGGAACCTGGTACTGCGCCCATTTCTTGTGCACCTTATAGGATGGTGCCATTAAGTTGAAAAAGTTAAAAATACAATACAACTGCAGGATTTGTTGGATAAGGGGTTTATTCAACTAAGTGTTTCATCATCGGATATGTCAATTCTATTTGTAAAGAAGAAGGATGAGAGCCTGTGTACTGATTATCTCTAATTGAATAAAGTAACTATGAAGAATAAGTATCAGTTGCCTCGAATTGAAGATTTGTTTGATCAGTTAAGTGGAGTTACAATCTTTTTCAAGATTGATTTGCATTCTGATTACAATCAAGTGAAGATCAGAAGGTGATGATGTTTCAAACACTACATTTCGATTGAGGTATGGTCATTATGAGTTATTGGGAATGCCCTTTGGCTTAATGAATGCACCAGCAGTCTTCATGGATTTGATGAACAGAGTGTTTCAGCCCTATTTAGATCAGTCTGTGGTAGTCTTTATCGATGACATTCTGGTTTCCTCTAAAATTGTGGCTGATTATGAGGAGCACTTAAAGATTGTATTGAGAATATTGCACGAGAATCAGTTATACACCAAATTTGGTAAATATGAATTCTGTCTAAGAGAAGTTCATTTTTTGGGCAATGTTATTTCTGCCAAGGGTATTATGTAGACATTGACAAAGTTAAAGCTATGTCTGAATGGAATCTGCCAAAGAATGTTATTGAGGTTCTTAGCTTCTTGGGTTTGGAGGATTACTATAGAAGGTAGGTTTGCAATGTTGGCAATACCCCTTATATGTTTATTGAAAAAGAAAGAGAAATTTGAATGGACTAATACATGTTAGAAAAGTTTTGAATAGTTGAAAGTAGTTCTAATAAAAGCTCCAGTCTTAGCCTAACTAGAATTTGGCGTAGATATACTATTTTCATTGATGCATCATCAAATGAGCTTGGATGTGTACTTATACAGAGAGGTAAGGTTGTGGCATATGCATCTCGCCGACTCAAGCTGCATGAGAAGAATTATCCAACTCATGATTTAGAATTGATAGTAGTAGTTTTGGCGTTAAACATTTGAAGACACTACCTTTATAGGGAAAAGTGTCTTGTGTTCTCAAATCATAAGAGTTTAAGGTATCTGATAAGATTTAAATCTGTGCCAACGACGTCGGATAAAACTTATGAAAGATTATAATTTGGCAATTGAGTATCATCCTAGAAAGGTTAATCTGGTGGCAGATGCCTTAAGCAAGAAAGCGATAGCAGCATTAGCATTCCTTCGAGCGAATGTATTTCTTGTTGATGATGGGTCTCTTTTGGCGCAATTAATTATTCGACCTACTTTATTTTATCAAATTTTAGAAGAGCATTTGAAATATGTATAATGTGATGTGTTTAAGTAATGTTGGTGTCTGGCGGTACAATGAATTTTAGTTTAGAAAAAGATGGTGAACTTTGGTTTATGGAAAGAATGCATGTGCCTATTGAGAATGGTCTAAGGCAAGAATTTTTAAGAAAGGCTCATCAAGGACCCTTTTCACTTTATCTAAGAAGTTTTAAGATCTATAAAGATTTGAGAAGTCTACATTGGTGGCCTAGAATAAAGAAAGAAATAATAAAATATGTCTCAACTTGTCTAACTTGTCAACAGATTAAATCAGAACATCAAGTTCCTTCAGGTAAGCTATATCCTTTAGAGATACCTGAGTGGAAGTGGGATAAAATCACAATGGATTTTGTGTTTGGCATTCCTCTCAGTCATTTAAAGAATAATTTAGTTTGAGTGATCGTGGATCAACTCACTAAGTCAGTTCATTTCTTTCTTGTGCATACCAATTATCCAGTAGAAAATCTGGTTGAGTTCCATGTCTCTGAAGTTGTAAGCCTTCATGGGATTTTAACATCCATAGTTTCAGACTGTGATCCAAGATTTACATCAAGATTTTGGAAGTAACTGCGGGAATCGTTAGGAACTAAACTAGAATTTAGTAATGCCTTTCTCCCTCAGTCAGATGGATTGTTTGAAAGAGTGATTCAGGTCCTAAAAGACATGCTCAGAAGCTGTGTGATAGATTTTGGGCTTGTAATAGCCCGTTTTTAGTCAAATTGGAACAGTGGTTTCAAGACCAAAAATTTGAGGTCAAAATATTTATTTTATTATTATTTTAATGTCTACATCATGATAATGTGATTGTGTGAAAATTTTGTTAAGAGATTTTATCGTTTGGTTGGTCAATTTGATAAAAAGGACTAAATCGCGTAAAGTGTAAAACTTGAGTTCTAATAATTAAATATATCTATTAGCTATGGAACATTAAAGTGGAGGTCCTTATGTTGTAATTAGACCATTATAATGGTGAGTGGACAATTATGGGCATATATTATGTGATATTTAATGTTTTAAACCAAGGTTAATTTAGTAATTTATGAATTAAGTGAATAATAAATAAAAGAAAATAAAACCATCATGTAATATTATCCTCATCAACCGATTCTAAAGGAGAGAAAGCTATTCTTTTAGGTTTCTCATTCGACCATGGTTCAAAAGCTCATTTAGGTATGTATTTTGTCCCGTTTTTAATGATTTCCATGTTTTTGAGATTGTTGCAGCTAGGTCTAGCTAGCCCAGGGACTATTTTACAAAACTGTTAAAGATTTTGAAAGTTACCATTGATGAATATGTATGAGTTTTGATGATTGATGATAGATTTTGAATGGTTGTTGATAGTTAAACAAGTTTTGTTAGGTGATTTTTGATGAAAATGCAAAAT
This sequence comes from Gossypium hirsutum, assembly GCF_007990345.1. NCBI lineage: Eukaryota > Viridiplantae > Streptophyta > Magnoliopsida > Malvales > Malvaceae > Gossypium > Gossypium hirsutum. The sequence goes on from NC_053436.1 coordinate 31,366,351, forward strand.
AGGGGCTGCTAGGGGCATAATAGTAATTCAGCTAGAATGGGTATATTTTGAATTTCATTAATTTTTGATTTTATGAAATAAGGACTAAATTGTAAAAAAGTGTGAAATATTAGGGGCAAATGTGTAAATGTGTTTTAAAGTGTGTTTTGGACTAAATTGAATGAATAGATTATTAAATAAGTTAATTTTGAATATATTTATATCAAGAAAGGAGAAATATGGATTTGGATCGGAGAAAAGATAAAGTACTCGATTTATCGATAATTTTGTCATTTTCACATCTGAGGTAAGTTCATATGTTATAATTTCATTTCAAATGAATTCTATATGCTTTGATCTAGCATAAATTATGATTATGTGACTACGAACAAGTTTGGAAATGATTCGACGATGTTTCGATAGTTGGAATCTCGGTTGAACCTTAGGAATAGTTTAGGATACTAGTGACATGTCACAGTGAGTTGGCTTCGGGCCATGATATAGCACTTTGGTTGCGAGATAAACCGATTTGGCTTCGGGCCATGATATCAGTACTTCAGAGATAAGTTACCTTGATTTGGCTATGGGCCATGGTATAGGTACTTATCGTGTGAGACCCTTGAGTATCCGACTTCTATTCTAAATGGTTCAACAGGTAAATAAAAGACGTGATTGAGTATGATATTGGTACGAGACAGTAAAGGTATGTACATGAATAGTATAAGCTTAAATCGAAGAAATTGTGAAGTTTATACATAAGATTATGGTTGATTGTGTGAAAAGGTTTGTTAGATAAATAAGTTGTTATATTTAATTTGATGAATTGTATATTTATGATTTGAGGGAGATTATTTCATACGAGCTTACTAAGCTATATAGCTTAATTTTTTTATTTTATCGTGTTTTATAGTGATTTCAAAGCTAGCTCAGATTCGGGGATCGTCGGAGACTTCGTCACACTATCCAATTATCAATTTAGTACTTTTGAGCTTATGTTTTGAGTATATGGCATGTATAGGGACTTTGGTTATTTTGGTTATGTGTTCGTAATGGATTTGGTCATTTGAAATGTCTTGTAAATGTTAAATATTTGGTTTTGTGCATAGCCATGAGAGTAGGCTTATTTTGGATTGTTTTGGATGTATACATATATATGCAAATGGCCTTTGATGTGTGGTTTGTGATTTGGTTGTATATATAGCCATGGAAGTTTGCTTAATTTGGTTGGTTTGGTTGTGTGTTTATATTGCTTGATTATGTGTTATTTGATGAATATGTTATACTTGTGAGATTAGACCAATTTTACATATTTGAGATAGGTTATATTGATGTTTATGATAGTGAATTTTGACATGAAATTGAATGGCACATTGTGAGATTTTATATCTTAGATCAAATGGTATTAGAAATGATATGAAATATGTTTGTTCGGAGTTGATCTAGATGCTCATAAATGCTATGTTTTGGTGTTATTGAGTTTGGTATAGTTAAGCATAAGATAGGGTGGCAAAATGGCTTGGTAAATAGCGTATTTTTATCCACACGGGCAGAGACACGGGCGTGTGTCTCAGCCCTATGTGACACACGGTCAAGTACACGACCGTGTGTCCCCTGGTGTTGATTTTGAAATTAAGTCAGTATGTGTAACACCTTTTATCCGCATTCAATGTTGGAGCAGGATATGAGGCATTATCGGAGTCACATCACAAGCAAACATACAATTCTTAGTAATAAATTTGCATCCAAATTAAAATCATTTGTATTTAATCATAATGTCCCAAATACGAGCCTATGAGGCGCAAAACATGCTTTGGGAGTGGTTCGGGACTAAACCGACAACTTAGGAAATTTTTACAAAACTTAGAAATTTTTTTTTTGCTATGAACAGGGGTCACACGCCCGTGTGGGCAGGCTGTGTGGTCACACACACTCGTGTCCCTAAGCCGTGTAACTCTCTGTTTTGTAATGCATGAACAAATTCAGGTCACACAACCAAGTTAGACGCCCGTGTGCTAGGCCGTGTGGTTAATTAAATTTTCATAAAACAGGAGTAGACTTCACACGGTTGGGACACACACCTGTGCCTGAGGCCGTGTACCTCACACGATTGAGACACATGCTCGTGTCTCTGCTCGTGTGCTCAATTTTGAGCATTCTGCTTCTCAAAATTTAGGTGCAGGGGACACACGGCCGAGAAACATGCCCATGGGGTAGATCGTGTGTCACACATGGCCTAGACATACGCCCATGTGTCTACCCGTATGGACAAAATAAAGGCTATTTACCAAGCCATTTGCCACCCTCATTTACACCTACACATGCACAAGTTCAAGGCATAATTCATTGTACACTTGGACAACCAATACATCCACAAACAAGGCCAATTCATGTCATATCATTATCACACATAACATACTTACAACATCATATTCTACCAAACCAAATCAAACCAAACTCACATCCACAATTACCAACACACATACTTTTATCATGCATAATTCTTCATAAATTTCATAGCATACCAATGAGCCAAGTTACATGGCCAAATACCATATCAAGCCTTTGACAATTACAATACATGCCATAATCTCAAAATGTTTAAAATCATCGGTATCCAAAATAACAAATAGATAGTGTGAGGTGATCTCCGACGATCTCCAATTTGAGCTAGTTTGGTGACACTATAAAACATGGAAAATGAAATGGAGTAAGCTATATAGCTTAGTAAGCACGTATGTAAGAAACCCTACTATACATTAATCATGCAAGTTATATAACATAAGATAGTATAATTTACTAAAACCTCATGATCATAATTCACTTCCATCACAACTTACCTTGAAATTGTCATTTCACGAATTAATAATCATAAGCTTTGAGTACATACCTGTACTATCTCATAATAATTTCATACTTAGTCTCATCGTTTTCATACCCAATGAACCACTCAGAATAATAAATTTGGATACTCGGGAAACCTTGCACACAATGTGCCACATATGTAGCTATTGCTACCTTTATCTCATATCACATAGTGCTAGCTCTCGAGCTATCCACGGGCCTGCTCACACAAGCTGTCAGTCGAGACGTAGCTACATAGTGCTGCTCACACAAGCTATCAAGTAACCGCAACATATGCTGGTATACTTAGCCACTGGTAGGACGTACAGGACCAGCACCCGGAATCATATAACATAAAACCCTGGTGACATGTCACTTGTATCCTAATCTATTCCTAAGGTTCGATTGGGATTTCTCGCTTGCCAAATCATCGTTAAATGTGTCTATAAGGTTGATTACACAATTCATGCATAAATTAAAGCAAATAAAATTCATTAAAGTAAAACTTATTTAACATACGAACTTACCTCGGTTCCAAAAATGACAAAAGGATCTATTCATCAATTATTTTGTTTTTCCCCTGATCTAGAACCGAACTTCGTTTTGATATATAATGTCAAATTTAACTTATTTAATCATCACATTATTCAATTCAGCCTAAAACACATTATGGCAAAATTTACTTTTTTGCCCTTAACTTTTCAACTTTTTACTATTTAGTCCTTAGGTTCGTAAAATGAATTTCATTCAATTTCATCACAACCCAAGCCTAGCCGATTGTTATATATGCTCATAATAGCCCACATTTTCCATTTATTCACACTTTTCTACACATTTTATAGACTTTTACAAATAAGTCCCTATTTGACGGTTTTACCGAAAATCACTTTTCAAAAGTTGTTTAACAAACAACAAACATGCATTTTCTACCATAAAACATCAAAATACAAGCATATTCAACATAGGTAAAATTTTAAACTTTAACTTTCTTTCAAATTAGTCCTTTAAATAGTTAAATCAAGTTACAATGATCTCAAAAATGTAAAAATAATTAAAAACGGGACAAGAACGGACTTACAATCGAGCTTGAAAGCTTGGCCAAAAACCCTAGCTATGTCTTCTCCAAATTTTTGTCTATGGAGGAAGAAGATGGACAAAAGTTTTCCTTTCTTTGCTTATTAGTCCATTTAATAACTAATTTACTAAAATACCCTTAATGAAAAACATTAAAAACATACTTAACCATGTCCATATTTGTTCACCAATTTAAACAATGGTCTAATTACCATTTAAGAACCTCTAATTTAAAATTTCATAACAATTTACTACCTTTAGCCTATAGGACTCAAAATTTTCACCTATTGCAATTTAGTCCTCCTAGTCAAATTGAGTACTCAATCGATAAAATTTCTTAACGAAATTTTCACACAATTGTTCTATCATACTATAGACCTTACATAAACAATAAAAGAAATATCTCTACTTCAAATTTATGGTCTCGAAACTACTATTCCAATTTGACCCAAAAATGAGCTATTATAGTATGCTCCACACGGCCTCACACACGGGCTTGTGACTTGGCCGTGTGGTATAAGTTAGTATACCCTACAGGTTCGGCATGACCTAGCACACGGGTGTGTATGGTCATTTTTAGGGCACACAGGCTTGCCACATGGGCGTGTGTATTGGCCGTGTGACCCAAGTCAGAGAGTTACACGGGGTCAGACACTGGTTGGGACACGACCATGTGCTCCCATTTCAAATGTTCACACGGCCTGTGACACGGATGTGTCTGGTGGCTGTGTGAGACACATGGCTTGGCCACACAGGCATGTGTCCCTTGTTTTGAGAAAATTTTTTAAAGTTCCATGAAAGTTTCTTAAGTTATTGGTTTAGTCCCGAACCACTCCCAAAGCATGTGGCCTCGTAGGCTCGTATTAGGGACAACTTGATTGATGTTGATTAATGAATGTATGGATTGATTAAATGTATTAACAAGTATGTATAAATTTATTGTAAGTCTGATAATGCTTCGTATCCTATTCCGGCGTTGAATATAGGTGAGGGGTGTTACAGGGCTGAACTGGAAAAGATATTTTCCTTTGCTAGAATTTGCATTAAAAAATAGTAATCACACCAGTTTGGGTATATCACCATTTGAAGCTTTGTATGGAAGAAGATGCAGGTCACCCACATGTTTGGTGAAGTTCAATGAAAAAAAGTTGGTTGGTCCTGAATTAATACGAGAAATAGAGGAAAAAAATTCTATCATTTGCAATCATCTGAAAGCTGCCCAAGATCGCTAAAAAGCTTACGTTGATCTAAAAAGAAAAGGAATCACTTTTGTGTTAGGTGATAAAATGTTCCTGGAGGTTTCTCTTTGGAAGAAATCATAAAGTTTGGCCAGAAAGGAAAGTTAAGCCCACATTTTGTAGGATCATATGAGATTTTAAAACAAGTTGGGCCAGTAGCGTATAGGTTGGCATTACCAGCAAAGTTATTGAAGACTCATAATGTGTTCCATGTGTCTATGTTAAGAAGGAATCAATCAAATTCAGATCATGTTGTGCAAATTAAAGTATTGGAAGTAAAGCAAAATCTGTCTTATGAATAGGAGCCTATTCGCATCATAGCAAGAGAAGTGAAAGAGTTAAGGAATAAGAGGATCCCATTAGTAAAAGTGTCTTCAACTTTTCACAAGTATGAATTTCAAGGATGAAATTTTTTAAGCAGGGGAGAATTATAACAGCCCACCTAGCAGAGACTCAATATCAAGTTAATGGTTGCTGTATAAGTTGGTTAAGTTAAGCTTAGAATTAAGTAAATTATTTGTTTTGGCTGGGTAGTATATTTGTGGGATTCTCCATCTGATGAATTCCAAGTTTTAGCGAATTTCAAGTTCTGGCAAGGTTTAGAGTTTGGTGGACTCTTATGTTATGTATCCACTCATCCTAGATGTTTTGGCCGAATTTGTTAAGTTTGCATTCTTAATAGATCTGTTTCTATACTAATGGTATATTATGATGACTTAGTCATGTTGGGATTTAGTTGAGACTCAGTTAGAACTGAACTAGAATACTGTAAATGCTTAGACCTAAAACTTGTTAAGTGCATTTAATCATGGAAATCAAGGGTGTTAGTGGAATTATATGATTTTCCCACTAAACCTTGTCTTTGTTGCATGAGTATATAAGAATATCGTTGGTCATCAAGAAATATAAATATATAAGAATATCGATAGCTTAATGATTTGATAGGGATTTTTATATTTCTTTTAGCTTAAGAAGCTAACAAATGTCTCAGCAATAAGGGTAAATGACCTGATTTGTAGATCATTATACTAGAGTTTTTGGTGAGTTCTTTCTTACTTCCATATGTTGTAAATTCCTTTATTGTATAAATTGTGTAAGGTAAGAAATCTCCCCATATCGTATAATGGTGTCTGTGTTGGTGGTGTCATCCAGTATCATTAGTGTGAGTATAGTTTGTCTGTGTTATGAAATACACACCCTCCTTATTGCACAAGCCAATACCACCAATATGTGATATGTGAGATGTAATGTTGAAAATGGGGGTTATGGTTGTGATGCCTCTACTAGGGAAACTATATTGCAAACCAAATAGACAGATCACAAGAAAACATACTTGGTTGAACAGAAATGATATGTAGAGTTAAGACGATGTGTAATGCATATGAATATGATAAATCGACATGATTCTGATTCTAAATTTTGGGTATGAGGCTGGCATAAGGATGAGTTGTGTTTATAAGTTATGGTTTAATTGGTGGATAATAACCGTCTATGTGTTGTGTTAAGTTGGCATATTGAATCAGTCTATATTCTGTAAACACCATTTGACGTATTATGATCATTATGTTGCACTTCCCAGAAAGGTTGGAACCATCGTAGGTATCAATGTTTATGTTTTATATATGCTTCCTATATCTTTAGAACTCACTAAGTTTAACTGAACTTACTCTGTTATCTTTTCCATTTTAGGAGTGTTAATTAAAGGAAGAGAATTTTGAAGGGACTATGCCAGAGTATTGTTGATTGTAAGCCTTCTGTTAATTTCATTATCATGCATTCTGTGGGCAGAGTGGAATGTTGAAATGTTTTGTTCAAACTCTTGTAATGATTTGCAGTTTTATTAAACCCTGTTTTCATGAAGTCTTTTGTAAACTTTCGCAATATATGTATGTGTGTGTGTGTTTTATCCAATGAACTATAGTTTATGAGATAATGTTTTAGGCGTGTACGCCAAACTATTTTGACTAATTATTAACCGCCAATGATGCACTTGAAACTTTTGTCAAGGAAATAACTTTATTGACTTTTATAATGCTTCCACTAAACGTTTTATCTAAAATACATTTCTTGGCGTATAATTAATTTGTTTGTTTTGTAATTGTCATTTTGAGGACTATGTCAATATTTTAAATTATTAAAAATTTCAAAGACTTTTACTACAGTCGTTTGATCTTAAGTTGTGGCATACCATATTTGGATCCAAATATCAGGTCGTGTAAGGTGTTTTACATTATAATATTGAGTTTTAGGGTTTAAGGTTAGGCATAATTGTTTGATGTGTTTTTCCTCCATTAAATTAAATATTATCGATGTGATGAATAAAATAAAAATTTTAAAATAAGATTGATGTAAAAAAATAATATTAAAAAAATATATTTAGAATAAAAAATTACATCTTCTTATTTATTGTGGCATATTTATGCCATGAAGACAATTGTGTAACACCCCTTACCCGTGTCCTTGACCGGGACAAGATACGAGGCATTACCAAACTTAAACATACACAATCACATAAAATCAGGCCATAAAATTTCATTCAAATAAAAAAATTCATACATATGTATAACGTCCCTTAAACGGGCTTACAAGGCCCTAAACACGCATCGGAGATGATTCGAGACTAAACCGGAAACTTTGAAAACTTTTGGGAAAACTTAGAAAATTTCATCATGAAACAAGGTCACACGCCCGTGTGGGTAGGCCGTATGGTCACACACGCCCGTGAGGCTCGGGACACGCCTATGTCCTCAGCCCATGTAAGTCTTTGTTTATGATGTCAACAACAAAATAGATTCACAAGACCAAGTCACACGCCCAAGTGCTAGGCCGTGCCCTCCACACGGCTGAGACACACAGTTGTGTCTCTGCCTGTGTGGCCAAGAAAGTGGCTATTTAACAAGCCATTTGGCACCCTCATTTGCACATACTTAAACACAACTTTAACAGTACTTTTCATATTGAACATTTAAACATCATCAAAAAAGTCATGATCATGGCAATTTCATATCAATTTATTCATGCATAAGGTATCGTACTATGCCTAGTTTAAACTTATCAAACTTTCATACCATGACTGTCATTAACTTCTCTTATTTCATACTTATGCCAATTATGTCATCAACCAATTATCAAGCACCTAAACCATAACCACACACCCATCCATATTAAACAACATTATCACACCACATGAGCTTTGGCAATTAGGCATTACAACCCAAATAGTCAATATAAGCCACATCTCATGGCTATATATACAAAAAGAATCAATATATCATCATAAGTAATACTTTTGGCCAAATCAAATGACACATACACAATTGACTAAGCCCCTATACATGCCATAAACTTAAGTGCTTGAATACTTATACCCCAAATGGTAGCTTGATAGTGTGATTGAATCTTCGGCGATTTCCAGCCCGAGCTAGCTAAATAAACCTATAAGAGATGGGAAAGGAAGGGTGTAAGCTATATAGCTTAGTAAGTCCGTATGAAAATAATAAGCAACTTATTAACATGCTTTTTCCAAATTCTAACAACATGTTTTCAAGGTAGCACAATCATAATTGCACATAATTCAGTTAAGCTATCACTCGAGGAATAGTTACTAAATTATTTATAACTTGAGTTAAATATTTCTAAATTAAGATCTATTAATTATTTATAACTTGACTCATATATATTTCTACCATAAAATTTTCAAAATTTATGGATTAGCCAATAAATACAGTTTATTCTTCAAAGTTACCCCTATTTTGCTGTTTGACAGCTTCGACCTTTCTTTACTAAAAATTAATTATCTCCTCATATGAGATTCAGATGATGTTTCTGTTTGTTTCTTTTAAAAATAGACTCATTAAGGATTTTAAGGATATAAATTATAACCCATATTTTATTTTTTTAAAATTTTTAATAATTTTTACAAATCAGAACAGGGGATTTTGAAATCATTCTGACTCTGTCTCACAAAAATTTAATTATCTCATAATATAAAATTCTTTTGCTTACACCGTTTCCTTTATATGAAAATAGACTAAATAAGATTTATTTTCATATTTATTCAACCACTAATTTGATTTCCAAAATTTTTGGTGAATTTTCAAAGTCGGACTGCTACAACTATCCAAAACTATTTTAGTGTAAAATAATGATAACAAAGTTAATAACACCTTTACAAATCATTTCAACCATCATGGTATAAATACATATTTATACAACATAAGCATGGACCCAAAATCACAATGTCATCACAAAATCATTCTCATAAGCATGACTTACTTATTTACGTTGTTACAAAGACGCATCATAAACTGAAATCATTTCTCATGAGTTTTGCATACATACCTGTACCGATCCTTACCATTTCATACATACACGTAATGCCGTTGCATCTTCGCTGTCTCGCTCACTAAGTGCCTTACTTAATATCTCGCACACCAAGTGTCATTCTCAATATTTCGTACACTAAGTGCCATATATATATATATAGCCGAAGCTATCACAAATCGCACACCAAGTGCCACATTTAGCCTAAGCTATTTCAAACCGCACACTAAGTGCCATTCTTAGCCGATATGTCGTTAAACATAACAAGAATCACGTATATACAATTTATACGATATCAAAATATTAAAAGCATAAATTTAACAATGCTTATTACATATGAACTTACCTCGATCGTTAAAACAACAGAACGGATCGATTAGTCCGATACTTTATTTTTTCTCGTTCTAGATCCAATTCTCGATTATCTCAATCTAAATAATACCAAAATTTACTTATTTAATCAACATTTCATTCAATTTAAAAAATTTACACATTTTAGAAAAATTACATTTTTACCCCTATTATTTCATATTTTTGGAATTTAGTCCCTAGGCTCGTAAAACAAAATTCATTCAAATTTATCACAACCCAAGCCTATCTAAATATTTATCATGCTTATAGTAGCCCTCAATTTTTATTTATTTGTACTTTTAACCATAAAATTTCATAATTTCACAAATTAGCCATAATTTGCATTTTCACTCAAAACCACTTTGTAAAATATGTAAAACTACCTTCTAACTTCCATATTTCATCATCAATCATAAAAAATCATGAATATTCATCAATGAAATCTCACAAAATCATGAAAATTTTGAAATTAAAGGTACAGGCTAGCTAGTACTGAAAGTAACGATCACAAAAACGTAAAAATCATCAAAAATCGAGTTAAAACACTTACCAAATTAATCATGCAAGTGCCGAATCCCAAAGCACCAAAAATGGATTTCTTCTTTCTCAATATTCGGCCAAATGAAAATAAAATGGACAACATCCCTTTTTTTTATTTAATACATCATTTATTAACCATTTACCCCTTAATATTAAAACATTAAAACACATAATGGTTGTCCATCATTGTCCACTCATGTTACTAATGGACTATTTACCATTCAAGGCCATTATATGATAAAGCCAAGGCTATATAACTCCTTTAACTAATAGAATACAACTTTTGCATTTTACGCGATTTAGTCCTTTTTGCCGAATTAAGCATTTAAACGGTAAAATTTCTTTACGAAACTTTCACGTTATTAATCTATCACGCTGTAGACCTTATTAAAATAATAAAATAAATATTTTGACTTTGGGCTGTGGTCCTGAAACCACTATTTTGATTAACCCCATAAATGAGCTGTTACAACGCTCCACCCTTTAGGGATTTTCGTCCCCGAAAATCTTACTAGAAGAAGTTGCTTCCAAATATTATGAATCACTTTCACTAATTTCTCAGGGTCACAAATCGATTTCAGCCTCGCATATCTTTTTACCATAGCCTTTGAACTTTAACACATAGCTCAGTTGATCTGTCAAATAGGAACTCTGTATGTACTGAAACAATAATGCAGATTTTTGGCCAAAAAATCAACCACAATACAACTAACATCTCCTTTATTGGTGATAATGACAACCCCAATACGAAGTCTATAGTGACTTTATCTCTTTATCACACTCGTACCATCACTGATTGTATTAGATCTGAATATACTTGATCTTTGGATTTAGCCTGTTGATAAATCAACATCTGAACACAGAATCAGAAATATCAGGTTTCATACCCGTATACCAAAAATACTTCATATAACTGTACACTTTGTTACTTTCAGAAGAAAAGATAAGCTACTACTGAGCCTCATATAAAAACTTCTAAAATTCAGAATCTAAAGTTGTTTCACACTGTACCCGTTTAGCTTGCAATTCGTTAACACATTTCTGAGTTTTTCAAACTCGCAAAGAAAACATCAATTTAGCTTTTTATTTAGCTAACAATAGGCCATCATCAAATAAGATCAATCGAGTAACCACTCGCACAAAAATAAGCAAAGATCTTTCTATTTGGCATCTGTAATTCTCAGCGATTAATCGATAACTGCTTGGAGTCTTTCAATATCTCAAATCATTGACACTGTCTTAATTCCAGATCTTTTTCAGTAACATTAGATACTTTAACCCATTAGGATTTAGGAAACATATGGCATTTTCTATCGAACACATGACATCATTGAATTCACAACACAGACATAAAAGTGGCCGTCTTTAAAAGTTCTCTTTTATTGTGACTTTAACTGTCTGGAAGTAGAAACTACTTCTTTACATTCTCGTATTAAAGCTTATTTGAATCTGTTCAATAGTACATCACTGAAATTCATAAATTCTTTACTCAATTCAAACTGAACTCAGAATTAGAGCTTCGGTTAGTAATTCTTTCCACTGTTTCCAACTTTATTCATATGCAATAAACCATTCAAATTTTAACAATTGTGATAACTTTACCAATCAGAATGCTTTAACTCATAATAACATCATTTGGTTAGAATAGTCCAATAGGCACATCTCTGTATCAAAATTTCTAGAATATAATTTCTTCATTCAGACTATCCGTCTATATACTCGTGAATGCACAAAATTTGTTATTATACTTGAGGATACTTTACATACATATAACTGAAATCACATTTCAACCGATCAGCTATCTCTGACAAAACAACTGAGTTGGTTTCAACTATCAAATAATAACATATAAAAATACTCCTTTCTTCATGCTGACAAAACAACTCAAACACACAATCCTTCAAAATTCTCTTAATGAGCTAATCACAAATCTTTTTAGCTTGAGGAAACAAATATCCTAATTGAATTCACTGACCTTAGTCAAACTCACTTGAGAAGGGAAAACCATTATACAATTTAATCTAGAGCTTCCATTATTTATATTTTTGCCAATGTCAATTCCTTACACAAAAATTAGAGAAATCTAGATACCAGAATTACCACATTCTAGTTATCGAATCCGGAAATACAATCATAATAGACATTGTTATCACAAGTCTAAGAACACACTTTAAGGATAAACCATGATTGATAATTTATGAAATAAGAGTGATAGGAAAAATCCAAAATACAAAGATCCAAGATACGATACCACACTAGAAGTTCGAGGACATAACTCATAAGAAAATAATAATAAAGATCCGGATGATTTTCTCAGAGAAACCAAAAGAAAACAATACTTATCTATTCTGGAATTTCATTATTTTCCGAATATACACATAACACAAACATCATTTAGTAGAAATAGAAGAATAGCCTCACATAATTTTTTACCATTGTCCTTATTCCAACTTAATAGAATAGAATTCCAAAGAGAATAAAGAAATACCAGTCATAAACCAACCAGTCCAACAGTGCTTTTGTCTAATATCATAGTTAGCTAATATTCTCACACGATAAGAATTTCATCAGAAAGAGAACGATCATATAAACCCCTGGGGACAACTAAATATGTGGAACACCCAGAAGAAGTCATCATAATTTATTCAATCATAACTGTTATACACAGACATCTTTACAACTCAAGCGTCATTTCTCTGACTAATTCTGTTATCATGAACACCGTAGTATTCCAATCATTAACAAAAACCATTTCGGAAGAAATTTCAGTAAGCATATCTCTAAACTTCATACCCGATTGAGTCGAACAGTCGAGACTAATTTTCTTCTTTAACCATGACATTACATAATCTGTATAATCTTTAAAACAATCTAGTATTTCTTCTAAAACTGTGTTCATTTGTTACTCTGTACTCTACTCTGTTTACATTACTGATTATCCCCCCATTGAACTCTTTAATCTCATTCTTGTGAACTTATTCAACATAATTCTCGTAAATTTTTTGTCACAAAAGCAACACTGGTAAGGGAGAGTTGTAAAGCCTCTAACTTGACCTCATAACTATACACATATGACTCAACACTCATCGTCAATATAATATCATCACAATCACATAGTTCACTCCAAGAAAATTAACATACTGATTTATTTTACAAATGTTTCTGTCATCCACAATTTCAAACAGTAAATTTACTTACTCGAGCCTAATATTAGTACTAATTAAATTTCAACATTTAACTTCAATTTTACTTACCAACATTTTTCAAATTAGAGAGCGTCTTACGAGTTTGAGTACGTCGTTTACTTGATGTCATAGTCCAACTACGGTCTTACACGAAGTCTCACATCGATGCCATGTCCTATACATGGTCTCATACGAAATCACATATCGATGCCGCATCCCAGACACGGTCTTATACGAAATCTTATACCGAAGCTATATCCTAGATATAGTCTTACACGTAATCTCATATCGATGCTGATGCCATATCCCAGATATGGTCTTACACGGGATCTCATATCGATGCCATGTCCCAGACATGGTCTTACACATATCACAATGCCATAGCCCAGCTATGGTCTTACATGTCATCATGATGCCATAGCCCAACTATGGTCTTACACGTACTCACATGTATTGCCATGGTCCAACCATGGTATTATCTATCAATTCATCATCGAACGATCATAGTCATTTCCTGCGTTCTACTCAATTTGATTTTTCAACTCAATTTCATATTATCATATTATTTATGTTTCCATATCAAAACCATAAAACATAACAGTATAATACCTTTAATTTATAATTTAAACATAAGAGTCAACCATATGAACATACTGATTATACATTATTCGATAAGTGAACATAAATACACATTTCGTCAACTTGAGTAAATTAGCCTATCATATTCACTTAATCAGATAGGTTGGGCACATAACATCATACAAATACCAACATACATGGATAAACTTATCACAGCATAAACTTTTATTTCATTCCACGTTTCCGCATTTCTCAACTTATAGTTATCTGATTTCGTATATTAACACATACATAACATGAACTTCTATTCATACCTTTTCAAATTTCGACACATCATAGGCACATTTCAATCATTTTGATATCATTTTCAGTATTATTGAAAAATAGCTCGATTGGAAGTCATCTCTGTCTTAACAAAACAATTTCGTTAGAGCCGGGAGATATCACACTATCACGAGTAGTATTATGGCATGTATAACTAGACTCACATACGCTAGGTTAGTCCGAGAATTGACTAAACCATAGCTTTGATACCACTAAATGTAACACCCCTTACCCGTGTCTGAGATCGGGACAAGATACGGGGCATTACCGGACTTAAACATACACAATCACATAAAATCTGGCCATAAAATTTCATTCAAATAAAAAAATATTCATACATATGTATAACGTCCCTTAAATAGGCTTACAAGGCCCTACACACGCATCAGAGATGATTCGAGACTAAACTATAAATTTTGAAAACTTTTAGGAAAATTAGAAAATTTCATCATGAAATAAGGTCACACACGTCCGTGTGGCTCGGGACACGCCTATGTCCTCAGCCTGTGTAACTCTCTGTTTATGATGTCAGCAAAAAAATAGATTCACACGGCCAAGTCATACGCCCAAGTGCTAGGACGTGCCCTCCACACGGCTGAGACACACGGTCGTGTCTCTACACGTGTGGCCAAGAAAGTGGCTGTTTACCAAGGCATTTGGCACCCTCATTTGCACATACTTAAACATAACTGTAATGGCACTTTTCATATTGAGCATTTAAACATCATCAAACAAGTCATGATTATGGCAATTTCATATCAGTTTATTCATGCATAAGGTACCATACTTTACCTAGTTTAAACTTATCAAACTTTCATGCCATGACTATCATTAACCCATTCTCTTATTTTATACTTATGCCAATTATGTCATCAACCAATTATCAAACACCTAAACCATAACCACACACCCATCCATATTAAACAACATTATCACACCACATGAGCTTTGGCACATGCAAGTACATATAATTAGGCATTACAACCCAAATAGTCAATATAAGCCACATCTCATGGCTATATATACAAAATGAATCAATATATCATCATAAGTCAATACTTTTGGCCAAATCAAATGATACATACACAATTGACTAAGCCCCTATACATGTCATAAACTCAAGTGCTTGAATACTGATACCCCAAATGGTAGCTTGATAGTGTGATTGAATCTCCGGCGATCTACAATCCGGGCTAGCTAAATAAACTATAAGAGATAGGAAAGGAAAGGGAGTAATCTATATAGCTTAGTAAGTCTGTATGAAAATAATAAGCAACTTATTAACATGCTTTTTTCAAATTCTAACAACATGTTTTCAAGGTAGCACAATCATAATTGCACATAATTCAGCCAAGCTATCACTCGAGTAACAGTCACTAAATTATTTATAACTTTAGTTAAATATTTCTAAATTAAGATCTGTTAATTTTCATTGAAACTAGACTCATATATATTTCTACCATAAAATTTTCAGAATTTATGGATTAGCCAATAAATACAGTTTATTCTTCAAAGTTACCCCTATTTTGCTATTTAACAGCTTCGACCTTTCTTTACTAAAAATTAATTATCTCCTCATACGAGATTCGGATGATGTTCCCGTTTGTTTATTTTACAAATAGACTTATTAAGAATTTTAAGAATATAAATTATAACCCAAAATTATTTTTTTAAAAATTTTTAATGATTTTCCCAAATCAAAATAGGGGATTCTGAAATCATGCTAACTCTGTCTCACAAAAATTTAAATATCTCATAACATAAAATTCTTTTGCTTACACCGTTTCCTTTATATGAAAGTATACTAAATAAGATTTATTTTCATATCTTATTCAACCACTAATTCGATTTCCACCATTTTTGGTGAATTTTCAAAGTCAGACTGCTACAATTATCCAAAACTATTTTAGTGTAAAATAATGATAACAAAGTTAATAACACCTTTACAAATCATTTCAACCATCATGGTATAAATACATATTTATACAACATAAGCATGGACCCAAAATCACATGGTTATCACAAAATCATTCTCATAGGCATGACTTACTTATTTACTTCGTTACAAAGACGCATCATAAACCAAAATCATTTCTCATGAGTTTTACATACATACCTGTACCGATCCTTACCATTTCATACATACACGTAATGTCGTTGCATCTTCGCTGTCTCGCAAACTAACTGCCTTACTTAATATCTCGCACACCAAGTGCCATTCTCAATATTTCACACACTAAGTGCCACACACACACACACACACACACACACACACACACACATATATATATAGCCGAAGCTATCACAAATTGCACACCAAGTGCCACATTTAGCCGAAGCTATTTCAAACCATACACTCTATTTCAAACTGCACACTAAGTGCCATTCTTAGCTGATATGACGTTAAACATAGCAAGAATCACGTATATACAATTTATAAGATATCAAAGCATTAAAAGCATAAATTTAACAATGCTTATTACATATGAACTTACCTCGATCGTTAAAACAATAGAACGGATCAATTAGTATGATACTTTATTTTTCCCTGTTCTAGATCCAATTCTCGATTATCTCAATCTAAATAATATCAAAATTTACTTATTTAATCAACATTTCATTCAATTTAACAAATTTACACATTTTGGAAAAATTATATTTTTACCCCTATTATTTCACATTTTTGCAATTTAGTCCCTAGACTCGTAAAACAAAATTCATTTAAATTTATCACAACCCAAGCCTAGCTGAATATTTATCATGCTTATTGCAGCCCTAAATTTTCATTTATTTTTACTTTTAACCATAAAATTTCATAATTTCACAAATTAGCCATAATTTGCATTTTTCTCAAAATCACTTTGTAAAATATGTAAAACTATCTTCTAACTTCCATATTTCATCATCAATCATAAAAAAAAACATGAATATTTATCAATGACATCTCACAAAATCACGAAAATTTTTGAAATTAAAGGTACGAGCTAACTAGTACTCAAAGTAACGATCATAAAAACCGAGTCAAAACACTTACCAAATTAATCATGCAAGTGCCGAACCCCTAAGCACCAAAAATGGCTTTCTTCTTTCTCAATATTCGGCCAAATGCAAATAAAATGGACAAAATCCCTTTTTGTTTTTATTTAATACATAATTTATTAACCATTTACCAAATACCATATTTAACCTTAATATTAAAATATTAAAACACATAATGGTTTTCCATCATTGTCCACTCATGTTACTAATGGACTATTTACCATTCAAGGCCACTATATTACAAAGCCAAGGCTATATAAATCCTTTAACTAATAGAATGTAAATTTTGCATTTTACGCGATTTAGTCTTTTTTACCGAATTAAGCATTTAAACAGTAAAATTTCTTTACAAAACTTTCACGTAATTAATCTATCATGCTATAAACCTTATTAAAATAATAAAATAAATATTTTGACTTCAAATTATGGTCCTGAAACCACTGTGTCGATTAACCCTAAAAATGGGCTGTTACAAATTGCTTCGTTATCTTCAATGCAGGAAAATAATATATGTTTTTGTAATAGCCCAATTTTTAGTGGTGTCGAAAAAGGCGATTTCAAACCTAATTTTCATAAATTGGGTCCGTAAACATTAAATATAAATATTTACAAAGTTGGTATAAAAGAATATTAATGTTTGGTCTTTCAATTTATTCCATTAATTCCTTAATTAGGGTAAAATGACTAAATTGTAAAAGTCTAATGGCTATAAATTTTTAATTAGCCAAAGACTTAGGGATTTAAATTTCAACTATTAAAGGATTCTAAATGACTATTGAACCATATCTCAACTTGAGTTAGTGGGATGTGATGTATATAAGTAATTAGATTAAATTAATTAATTTTAATTAAATTAAACTTAATTAAATTTTAATCTATGTATAAATATGTCAAGTAAGTGGAAGTTGTCATCTTTTTCGTCCTTCCTCTCCACTGGATTAATAAATAAAACCCTAACCATTTTGAAGCTCAAGAATTTGACCCTTGATTGGTAAGAAATTTCAAGTTATCTTCTTGTAATTTTTATATTTTTGAGGTAATGGGAGCTTGATTTAGCTAGCTCATGTACTAATGTACAAAACTGTTAAAGTTTTTGAAAGTTTTCATTGTTGATTTCTTGAAGAAATTGATGTTAAATTGATAGATTTTAAGCTTAGATTATGGAAAAAAAGTAAATTGTAATGTTTAATTATTAGTTTTGTATGTAATGACTAAAGTGAATAAAATATGAAATTAAGGTGAAATTTTGGTATAAATAGATAGTATAGGGTCCCTAAGGGATGTAATTGGAATTGGTTTTAAATCGTAACTCAAAATTGAAAGATATTGTAATTTTGATTTGAAGGAATAAATTGAATAAAATGTAAAAATTTAAGGGTATTGAAAAATGGAACTATATAGGTTCATACGTGCCATGGAATAGTGTATAAATGTTTGGTATTTGATAAATGGAATGGAATAATTGTATAGATCAAGAATTGGATCAAATTAGAGATAATCAAGGAAAAGTTAATATTGTTGATTAGTCCCTAAAGATTCATTTTGTTTGCTGTTTTGATCAGGTAAGTTCATATGATATTTATGAATTAGATTGTATGTATTTGAATTATATGTATATGTTTGACTGTAAATCAAATTGGTTGTGAATTAGTACAAAATGTGAGAATTGGACTAAATTGAAAAGTATTGAAAATATATGTAATAAATACCAGTGTGAACTTAGTAAAGGTTAGAATATAATTTCCATGCCAAATGGGTTTTGTGCACACTTGTACAAGATTGATTACAGATGTTACCGAGATCCAACATTTGTTGCGGACGTGCAAATACATGTGACATAGGTTTAGCTCAAATGAGGAACTTGATGTCGTTTTAAATGTTTAGCCCTAATAGGTAACCTGACATGTATATATATTCAACTTGGATAAGCAATCGAATTTTTTGTTATAAAGGTTTAGCCTGACAGATAACTTGGCACAAATTTATTTAGCTTGGATGAGCAACTGGTGTGGTATAGTTACCTGTGTATTTGAGTCCATGTACTAGGGTTCATCGGGTGAAACAATTTATATGAAATGAGAAAATTGAAATAAGTTGGAAATTACTCGATGTTCTAATGAAAGATTATTGAATGATTTGAGTACAAAGCCTTTGATATTTTCATATGTTATTACATTACATCTTGGATTGAATGAGATTTATGTTTATTATCTATTGTGACATGAAATGGCATGATAAATACTTGTGATAATACATGGTTTGATTATATGTTAAAACTCACATTGTTAATGTTGTGATTTGTAATTTCTAGTTAAACTATGCCAAATTATGGTAGCTTATTGTATTAATTAAAAGCTAAGGTAAGTTTTGTTTAATGCCTATGAACTTACTAAGCATGTATATGCTTATGCTATTTTTCCCTTTTTCCTTATAGATCGTTACCTTGAGGAACATGTCAAGCCGGATCGTCCTGAAGCTCACACTATCCCCAATTCAGTAGATATTTAGTCATTTTGTGTCAAGCATTGTGGCATGTATATAGGTATCATGAAGTGTATCTTAGTGTGTGTGCAACACCCCTAACTCGTACCCATCGCCGAAACAGGGTTCCAGAGCATTACCAGAACATTTAGAATATTTTTCCATTAAACTATGTAAATTACTATTCATTTACTGAGATCATCCATAACGTCCATTGATCGGGCCCTCGAGGCCTAATACAAGCATTAGAATTGAATCGACACTTAATCGGGACCTCTAAGAATTTTTCGCGAAACTACAAAATTTTTCCAAGGTGCAGGGCTCACATGCCCGTGTGGTCCAAAGGACACGCCCGTGTGACCCTAGGACACGCTCGTGCTAGAGGCCGTGTTCGACCCGTGTAACTCATTGTCTTGCACAGATGACTATGCCACATGCCCGTGTGCTAGGCCGTGTGGTTAATTAATTTGGTTCAAAAATAGGTGTAGGTTTCACACGGCCAAGACACACACCCATGTTCTAGGCAGTGTGGCACACATGGCTGAGAGACACGCTCGTGTCTTTGCTTGTATGCTCACTTCTGAGCATTCTATTTTTCAAAATTTAGGTGCAAGAGACATACGTCCTAACCACATGCCCATGTTACCAGGCCGTGTGTCACACACAGTCTAGACACACCCGTGTGGACAAAATAAAGCCATTTCTAGCTTCATTTCTCACCCAAAATTTCACCTAAAACCTGCACTTGAAACACACATCCAATACCAACCAATTCAAGCATTCAAATTGGGCAATTTCCATCATTCAACAAGGCATATAACTATATGCATGTGTTTATAAACTTACCTTAGAATAACTTAGACATTAGCATCATTTGATCACATATACATAACATATCACATATGAATATATCATCATAACCCACTTAATCATACCAAAATAAACCATTACTAGCCATTCCAATGGCTAGGTTACAAAACATCATTTTCAAGCCACTATTGGCCAAGTTGTCCTATACATGCCATTTTACGAAAATGATTTGTACTAATTATACCAAAAATGACTAGTTAATGGTGTAACACCCCTTACCCGTACCCGAGACCGGAATTAAGTACGAGGCGCTACAAAACATGTATTCAAACATTTTCGAGAAATACGGATTATAAAATCTAGTTCCAATTTGAACCCAATCAAACAACATCTTAGTGTCCCTATTATGGGCTTACAGGGCCCAAAACATACATTGATAAAGGTCTGAGACTAAACCGAGGACTTGAGAAAGTTACTGAAAAATTTTCTAAGTTAACCCTCACATGCCCGTGTAGAGGAAATGCACACACCCGTGTGCTTTGGGATACGCCTGTGTCCCCTACCCATGTGGAATTAATTGAATTTATTTTCTATTTTGAACCTACAAGGGTTTTCACATGGCCAAGCACACGCCCGTGTCCCTGGCCCGTGTCCTTTACAAGGCCTAGACACGCCCGTGTGGTCGCCCGTGTTGAAAAACTCGAGCATTCTATTTATGACTTCAGCATGCATTTAGGGGCACAAGGCCAAGACACACGCCTGTGTGTTAGGCTGTGCCCTCCACACGATTGAGACACACGGTCGTGTCTCTACCCGTGTGTTTACTACCATGCATTCTGACTTAATATTTTTAGGTGCAGGGGACACACGACCATTTCACACGCCTATGGGGCAGTCCGTGTGTCACACACGGCCTAGACACACACCCGTGTATCCACCCATGTGGACCTTGTTAGGATATTTTCCAAGCCTTAGATCACCCTCTAATAACCATATCCATTTATAGTTTTCTATAACACTTAACATGGTCTAATTATACTCTTAAATGACCTTAATATACCTCATTGCATGTAAACCTCATCTCATCGGTTTTTATACATGCTAGGTTGTCCCCTTTATCTTAAGGATTTCCATGACTTGTGACTCAATTAAGATTGGCTCGTTATCTTAATTCATTGCCAAAATTGTGGCCTAACCAGCCCATGTAATTTGGTCATGCTACATATAACTAATTGTAATACACCATATTTAATCATCACAAGAACATTGGAACATAACATGTACAATTTGGTAGGTCATAAACTACATCAACATGACCAATTTTCATGGCCATATATAAGTGAATATGTATGCTTTTATAAGCCTTCATATTGGCTAATTAAATAAAACATATAAAAAAATAACAAAAGGCCTATACATGCCATTGAACTAAATAAGAGTATTTATATACCAAAGCTAGACAAGATGATACTGTGTTGACTCTCCAACCATCTCCCAATCTTCGCGAGTCCACGAGCTCTGTAAGGCAAGGAAAAGAGAGGGGTAAGCATTTACATGCTTAGTAAGCCCGAATAACTGAAAAGTAAACTTATCGATTAATTAGCATGCATCCATATTGGGCAATAAAACCAACAAGCATGAAATAGTTTCCCTATCACATGCACTCAATCAACAAGTTAGTCTCATAACAATGCACCATGTAATTTGTCTTAGATGAGTTCATCATTCAACATTTTCATTTTTATATCTCATGTTAATCCCATTGAGTTTCTCGGAAGTCTCGATGGATTATTCATTTACCGTCAAGTCATAACAGCGATCATCTCAAGTACGCACTCTCGCGAACCTCACATTATACGACGGGATTACCAGTCCAGGCGAAGTCCCTCGCAATGTAAACTCATAGGGTGATGTTGGGCTTACCAGTCCAGGCTAAATACCTTGCAGCGACAAACACCCATAGTGACCTCGAATCTGAATTATCAGTCCAGGATAACTTCAGACCCTAGTTGGATTACCCATCCCGGCTAAATCCATAATGCACACATATTTTTTGAGAGGCTCGATCACTCAAGGAACACCTGTCCGAGCTAGATCCTTCCTATATTTGAGATCAACAGATTACTCGTCCGGGCTAAATCCTTTTCTACAACACATGCAGGATCTCAAGTCATGGAAGCCATGGTTTATCCATCGAATTTCCCTTTTGACTTCAACTGGGACATTTATTATCATTTCATTATTATTAACATACTTCATAGATTTTCATGCCATCATTATAACCAATTATCATACATTCATAACACATGTAACTAGGCATATTAATAGTTTACTTAAAGTTATTCGAACTTACCTGGTATCCATTTCGGTTTTGCGTCTCGGTTATTCTGAAACCTTTCGTTTTCTTCGATAGACCTCTGGAATTTGTTCTTGGGGTTTATAAAAATAAAAATGAATCATTAATACCTCACATTATTCTTTTCGAGTCTAAATTTCACACCCCCTAACCTCTCACATTATTTACGATTTAGTCCCTAGGCTCTTATGATGAAATGCATGAATTTTATACATTAAACAAGCCTAGCCGAATGTTCTTTCCTCTCATGGTAGCCCACATGTAACGCCTCAATTTTCGGGTTTTCTGTTTTTTTGTGATTTTTAAAATTTGTGTGTGTTTTGGTTGGTTAAAATATATATTTTAGTAGGTTAGTGGGCCTTTGGAAGGCCCAAACTTAAGTTAAATTCGTGGTAGTCTTCAAAATTTTAATTTTATGAATAGGTGATGCAATTGGCATTTGGGCTTTTAAGAGTAAAGGGGTAAAAGATGTCACAAAAAGGAATGTGGTGTAGTGGCAAGGTGGCGCCACTTAGGGGACAAAGAAGTGACGCCATAGAGGAAGCAAGGGGTCCAAGGTTCAAGTCTTGGCTCTTGCAATATATTTTGGTTTTTCTTTTCAATAAATCTGGAAGCAAATATGTGCGCTTTAAAGTTTAATGTGTTGGATTTATGACACAAATGAGTTGATGGCCTAGTGGTGGTGGCATGAGTTGGCATGTGAGAGGACTTTGGTTCGAATCCCTTGGCACGCAAAGGTTGATTATTTTGCTATGTTGGGACGGCAAGAGTTGGTGTTGGTTTTAAACTCTGGTGATGGAGGGATCCCACATCGGGAAGCTAACATAAGAGTAGATGGAGAGCTGGCTTTAAATAGAGCAAACCATGAGGAGAGTAGGCATACCCTTCTTGGCTGATCCCTTTTGCTTTGTGACGTGTTCGTTTGGGTTGGACGTTAGCTAAGAGTGTTTGGAGCGCGGATTAACTGCAGTCTCCTAACAGGTGTGTATTTCTCATTACTCTAGCAGTAGGACGGCTATTTCAGGCCGCGATGGGCTGAAATGAGCCATGTGGTCCCAATGGGTCCGTAGGCCCAAGTGGATAAGTTGTAGAATTACCGAAATACCCCTGTAAGGTAGAATTACCAAAATACCCCTATAGGATAGAATTATTGAAATACCCCTGTAGGGTAGAATTACCGAAATACCCCTGTAAGATAGAATTATCGAAATACCCTTGTAAGATAGAATTACCAAAATACCCCTGTAGGGTAGAATTACCGAGATACCCTTGTGGGGTAAAATTACCATTTTGCCCCTAGGGTGTTAAATGACTATTTTGCCCCTCGTGCGTAAATGACTAACTTGTGTGATGATTGGGTTAGTTGACATGGATTTATGTTAGTTATCATTAATTTGTAAGTCTAATGTGTTAGTGATCGATTGTAAGATTATCGCGTGGGAGATATCGTCATCAATCGTCATCAAACAGGTGTGTAAACGACACCCTCCTTTAGACTGAATCGATAAAAGCCGAAATACCGAAATGTTGGTATTTTATGAAGTCGCGAGCGTGCGAGCACTCGTGAGATAGTTGTTAATGAATATGGTGTATTTGGATGATTAGAGTGCAGAGTATGCATTTTCGTGCACAACGGTATTTTTGGGCTTAATGGGCCGAAAACGGGCCAATGGGCCAACGGGCTCACTTTGGTAAAAAGACGAGGTAAGTACTTTTGATTACTTGGTAAACGTTAGAATGAGCATGAAACCTTAGCAATAGGTAATAATTACTGAAATACCCTTATGCATGTAAAATTACGATTTTACCCCTAGGGTTATATTTTTTCTGAAAAGCATGATGTTCTGTTTCTGTATACGTATGCCATGACATATTATTTCTGTTGCATGGGACATAGGTTTATACTGATGGAGGAAGCGTTCTGGCAGCCTCGCTGCAATCTGGTGGCCTCGCCACATATATCTGTTCTGGTGACTTCGTCACAATATCTGGCAGCCTCGCTGCAATCTGGTGGCTTCGCCACATATATATCTATTCTGGTGGCCTAGCCACAATATCTGTATCTGGTGACTTCGTCACAATATCTGGCAGCCTCGCTGCAATCTCTGTTGTGTGCAGTGGTTGGGTGGGTCGAGTAGTCTCCCTACATGGTATAAGGCTGATACAAGGGTGTTATAGATGGCTCTGGGTTGGGATTTCTGCATTCATGATATATTTGTTCTATATCTGCTATGGGCCTATGGGTTTCATTCTGATTTCTGTACTGGGCCAAGGCCCAGATAAGTCTAACTCTGAGGTTTGATCTGTTTTGGGCTATGGTTGGGTTATGTTACACACTGAGTTTACCGAACTCACCTTTTATTTTCATCTCTGTAGGAAATCCCCAACCATAGTGGGCTTATAGCTATGAGGGATTCGGAGTGGCCACATCATTTGCAAAGTTGGTTTTTCTAAGTTAGTTTATTTTTATTATTTTATATTTTGATTTAATTTTGGGTTTTAAGTTGTAATAAGGCCGCTATTTAAATTTCTTTTTCCGCTATGGTTTTATTTTTTGATTATATTTATACTATGTCAAAACTGCTAGTGTTAGGCTGCGCGAGTTTTCAAAATTAATGAACGTTTTCCAAGACTCAACAAGCACAACAAATGGATAGCCTAAAGATTGATAAACCGGCTTTTCATTCAACCGTTGTTTTTACAAAGACCACCTCAATCACATAAACCAACTAATGCATACTAAGTCGTAAGTCTATATGACACGTCAGATCTGGCAATAACGTCTGGGCCAGGTTTGGGGTGTTACATTTAGTGGTATCGTAGCCAAGTTGCAATAACTCGGTTGTGGAACGGGTCTAAAAATTGGAGTTTGTAAAGAAACAGTGAATAAAGGTTTTCGAAAATCATTTTTTTTGGAACTTGATTATAAATTATTTTCGAGAATGTTTCCAATATTTTCTCTTTACAAATAGATGATTTTAAAGATTAAAATCAGTTTTCTAAAATTAGGTTTTTTTTAGAAGGTGGCACACAGAATCTCCGGCCCAAGTGTGTAAGTTTTCTGAGCCTTTCTGATTGTTTCTAAAATATCTGTTATATGCTTGTACAAAACCTTATCATGGTACTCTAGTTAAGGTAACATTGGAATCGTAGAAACTCTGATAAGTAGACTGAGACTGTAGCTAGGCTACCGCAAAAGGAAAAAAACTCAAACTCTGAATTACTGTTATTCATAAGACATCTGTAATAAACACTGAAATATTAAACTAATTCATAAAATTCTTAATTAGATAATACGAAATGAGTACACGAGCAGCTTGTGGAAGAGGCTGTGGACGTGGCCGAGGTAATGTCAGGCTGAATCTTCGTCTTCAGGACATGTGCCGGTAGCAGATGCACTGGTACCACCAGCAACGGAGGTAGAGTCTCATGATCGAGGTGCCGGGGACGATGCTCTGTCCCAGGCAATGCCCGAGTTTTGGAAAGGGTTGCTGGGGCAAGTACGGGAAACGAAATTCAGGGGTCTATTTTTGAGCGGCTCCGGCCAATGGAGCAGAGATATTTAGGGGCGTATCTGGTGTAGCTCTGAATATGGCTGAGTATTGGTTAGAAGCCACAGAGCGGATTATGGATGATCTGGACTGCTCTGTGGAGCAGAAGCTGAAGGGAGCCATATCGTTACTTAGGGATGAGGCTTATCAGTGGTGGCTTACGGTGAGAGATGGAACTCCTACTGACAGTGTGACTTGGGAGCTATTTAAGACAGCCTTCAAAGGAAAGTATGTTGGGGCTAGTTACGTGGACGCTCGCCGAAAAGAATTTCTGAACCTGGTCCAAGGGAGATCTGATGGAGCTTTCTTTTGGAGAATTCGATCTCAGTTTGGGAATGGATTGGCTTGTTAAGCATAGGGCTACTCTGGATTGTGCTGCTAAGCGAATAATGTTAAAGACCACAAAAGATGAGGAGGTTTTGGTGATAGGCAAGCGTAGAGATTATTTGTCTAATGTGGTGTTGGCATTGAGAGCCAAGAAGTGGATTCGAAAGGGATGTGAGGCTTATTTGGCATTTGTAAGCCAATCGAAAACTGAGGATCTGACAATGGATAAAGTTAGAACCGTCAAGGATTTTCAAGATGTTTTTCCAGAGGAGCTTCCAGGTTTGCCCCCGAACCGAGAGGTTGAGTTTGGAATCGACTTGTTGCCTGGAACTGCACCAGTGTCCATTGCACCTTATAGGATGGCACTGAAGGAGTTGGTGGAGCTGAAAGCCCAAATTCAAGATTTATTGGATAAAGGCTTCATTAGACCAAGTGTGTCTCCGTGGGGAGCACCAGTGTTGTTCGTAAAGAAGAAAGATGGGTCAATGCGGATGTTTATCGATTATCGGCAGTTGAACAAACTAACGATTAAGAACAAGTTCCCACTACCGAGAATCGATGATTTATTCGACCAACTTAGAGGAGCTTCAATATTTTCCAAGATTGACCTTCGATCTAGGTATCATCAGTTGAGGGTTAAGGAGGTGGATATTCATAAGACGGCATTCAAAACTCAGTATGGTCACTATGAGTTCTTGGTTATGCCATTTGGGTTGACGAACGCACCTGCAGCATTTATGGATTTGATGAATCAAGTGTTCCAGCCATACTTGGATCGATTCGTGGTCGTCTTTATCGATGATATTCTGGTTTATTCTGAAACTGAGGAGAAACATGATGAGCATCTTCGTATTGTGCTGTAAGTGCTGAGGGAGAAGGAGCTTTATGCGAAATTCAGTAAGTGTGAGTTCTTCTTGAGAGAGGTAACTTTCTTAGGGCATGTTGTCTCTGCTGAAGGGATCAAGGTGGACCCTTGAAAGATTGAAGCGATTCTGGATTGGAAGCCACCAAGGTCAGTGTCAGAAATTCGAAGTTTTCTGGGTTTAGCTGGGTACTATAGAAGGTTTGTGGAAGGATTTTCTGTGATGGCAATGCCTTTGACAAAGCTTATAAGGAAGGGAGTACCATTTGTTTGGACTGAGAAACAATAGGAATCTTTTAAGAAGCTGAAGAAAGTTCTGACCGAGGCACCTGTACTCATTCAGCCGGAGTCTGGAAAAGATTTTACCCTATGCAGTGATGCATCACATGTAGGGTTGGGCTGTGTGCTGATGCAAGAGGGTAAAGTGGTTGCTTATGCATCGCGACAGTTTAAACCACATGAAGTTAACTATCCTACTCATGATCTGGAGTTGGCAGCGGTAATCTTTGCGCTTAAGATTTGGAGACATTACCTGTACAGAGAAAGGTGCATTATATACACAGATCATAAGAGTCTTATGTACTTGCTGACTCAGAAAGAGCTGAACCTTAGGCAGCGAAGATGGATAGAGCTGCTTAAGGATTATAACTGCGCGATTGAGTATCACCCAGGCAAAGCTAATGTGGTGGCTGACGCCCTAAGTCGTAGAACTGTATTTGATCTGAGAGCCATGTTTGCTCGTTTGAGTCTGTATGACGACAGTAGTCTGTTAGCAGAACTGCAAGTTAGGCCGACCTGGGTGGATGAGATTAAGGAAAGACAGTTGAGGGATGAGTCCCTGGTTTCTCGATTCTGGCAGGTTAAGAATGGGGATACTTCTGAGTTCGGACTGAACAGTGAGGGAGTTCTGTGTTACCGAGGTAGAGTTTGTATTCCGAAGGACTCTGACTTGAGGCAAGCAATTCTGAAAGAAGCTCATGGAGGTCTGTGTGCTATGCATCCTAGAGGGAGTAAAATGTATCGCGACTTAAAGGAGTTGTATTGGTGGCCTGGATTGAAGCGAGAGGTAGCGGAAGTTGTGGGAAAATGTCTGACTTGTCAGCAAGTGAAAGCTGAACATCAATTACCCTCCGGACTTTTGCATCCAGTGAAAGTACCACTTTGGAAGTGGGAGAGGGTAACCATGGATTTTGTGAGTGGGTTACCCTTAACACCATCAAAGAAGGACTCGATTTCGGTAATTGTGGATAGGTTGACCAAATCTGCTCATTTCATACCTGTCCGCACTGATTATTCACTTCAGAAGTTAGCCAAATTGTATGTGGCGGAAATAGTACGACTTCACGGAGTGCCAGTGTCGATTATTTCTGATCGAGATCCTAGATTCACATTTCGGTTTGGCAAAGGTTGCATGAGGCGTTGGGTATGCGGTTGAACTTTAGTACAGCCTTTCATCCTCAGATTGATGGTTAGTCGGAAAGGGTTATTCAGATTTTGGAAGATATGTTGAGGGGATGCGTTATCGACTTTCGAGGTAGTTAGAAGGATTACTTACCGTTGGTAGAGTTTGCATACAACAACAGTTATCAGACAAGTATTCGAATGGCTCCTTATGAGGCACTGTATGGGCGAAGATATCGTACACCTAGTTGTTGGATCGAGTTGGGTGAACGACAGGTTCTTGGACCTGAGTTGGTGGTAGATACCGAGGATAAGGTCAAGTTGATTAGAGACCGGTTGAAGGAAGCATCTGATAAACAGAAGTCATATACAGATTTGAAGCGCAAGGAAATTGAGTACTCTGTGGGTGATATGGTCTTCTTGAAGGTTTCACCTTGGAAGAAAATATTAAGGTTTGCAAGGAAAGGCAAGGTAAGTCCGCGGTTCATTGGGCCTTATCGGATTCTTAAGCGAGTGGGTCCGGTGGCTTATCAGTTGGAGCGACCTCCAGAGTTGCATAGGATTCATGATGTCTTTCACGTCTCCATGTTAAGGCGGTATCGTTCTGACCCTACTCATGTTGTGCCGGTTGCAGAGATCGAGGTCCAAACAGACTTGACTTTTGAGGAAGAGCCTGTGCAGATTTTGGATCAAGATGTTAAGATTTTGAGGAGGAAATCAGTTCCGCTAGTAAAGGTGCTGTGGCGTAATCATGGCAGAGAGGAAGCTACTTGGGAGCCAGAAGTGGCGATACGTCAACAATATCCTCATCTATTTGATTCAGGTAAAATTTTGAGGACGAAATTTCTTTAAGGAGGGTAGAGTTGTAACGCCCCAATTTTTGAGTTTTCTGTGTTTCTGTGATTTTTAAAATTTGTGTGTGTTCTGGTTGGTTAAAATATATATTTTAGTAGGTTAGTGGGCCTTTGGAAGGCCCAAACTTAAGTTAAATCCGTGGAAGTCTTCGGAATTTTAATTTTATGAACAGGTGATGCAATTGGCGTTTGGGCTTTTAAGAGTAAAGGGGTAAAAGATGACACAAAAAGGAGTGTGGTTTAGTGTCAATGTGGTGCCACTTAGGGGACAAGGAAGTGACGCCATAGAGGAAGCAAGGGGTCCAAAGTTCAAGTCTTGGCTCTTGCAATATATTTTGGTTTTTCTTTTCAATAAATCTGGAAGCAAGTAGGTGCGCTTTAAAGTTTAATGTGTTGGATTTATGACACAAATGAGTTGATGGCCTAGTAGTGGTGGCGTGAGTTGGCATGTGAGAGGACTTTGGTTCGAATCCCTTGGCACGCAAAGGTTGATTATTTTGCTATGTTAGGACGACAAGAGTTGGTGTTGGTTTTAAACTCTGGTGATGGAGGGATCCCACATCGGGAAGCTAACATAAGAGTATATGGAGAGCTGGCTTTAAATAGAGCAAACCATGAGGAGAGTAGGCATACCCTTCTTGGCTGATCCCTTTCGCTTTGTGACGTGTTCGTTTGGGTTGGACGTTAGCTAAGAGTGTTTGGAG
Source organism: Gossypium hirsutum (assembly GCF_007990345.1). Lineage (NCBI taxonomy): Eukaryota > Viridiplantae > Streptophyta > Magnoliopsida > Malvales > Malvaceae > Gossypium > Gossypium hirsutum. Next base: position 31,397,170 of record NC_053436.1, read on the forward strand.
CGCGGATTAACTGCAGTCTCCTAACAGGTGTGTATTTCTCATTACTCTAGCAGTAGGACGGCTATTTCAGGCCGCGATGGGCTGAAATGAGCCATGTGGTCCCAATGGGTCCGTAGGCCCAAGTGGATAAGTTGTAGAATTACCGAAATACCCCTGTAAGGTAGAATTACCAAAATACCCCTATAGGATAGAATTATTGAAATACCCCTGTAGGGTAGAATTACCGAAATACCCCTGTAGGATAGAATTACCGAAATACCCTTGTAAGGTAGAATTACCGAAATACCCCTGTAGGGTAGAATTACCGAGATACCCTTGTGGGGTAAAATTACCATTTTGCCCCTAGGGTGTTAAATGACTATTTTGCCCCTCGTGCGTAAATGACTAACTTGTGTGATGATTGGGTTAGTTGACATGGATTTATGTTAGTTATCGTTAATTCATAAGTCTAATGTGTTAGTGATTGATTGTAAGATTATCGCGTGGGAGATATCGTCATCAATCATCATCAACCAGGTGTGTAAACGACACCCTCCCTTAGACTGAATCGATAAAAGCTGAAATACCGAAATGTTGGTATTTTGTGAAGTCGCGAGCGTGCGAGCGCTCGTGAGACAGTTGTTAATGAATATGGTGTATTTGGATGATTAGAGTGCAGAGTATGCATTTTCGTGCACAACGGTATTTTTGGGCTTAATGGGCCGAAAACGGGCCAATGGGCCAACGGGCTCACTTTGGTAAAAAGACGAGGTAAGTACTTCTGATTACTTGGTAAACGTTAGAATGAGCATGAAACCTTAGCAATAGGTAATAATTACTGAAATACCCTTATGCATGCAAAATTACGATTTTACCCCTAGGGTTATATTTTTTCTGAAAAGCATGATGTTCTGTTTCTGTATACGTATGCCATGACATATTATTTCTGTTGCATGGGACATGGGTTTATATTGATGGAGGAAGCGTTCTGGCAGCCTCGCTGCAATCTGGTGGCCTCGCCACATATATCTGTTCTGGTGACTTCGTCACAATATCTGGCAGCCTCGCTGCAATCTGGTGGCTTCGCCACATATATATATCTGTTCTAGTGGCCTAGCCACAATATCTATATCTGGTGACTTCGTCACAATATCTGGCAGCCTCGCTGCAATCTCTGTGGTGTGTAGCGGTTGGGTGGGTCGAGTAGTCTCCCCACATGGTGTAAGGCTGGTACGGGGGTGTTATGGATGGCTCTGGGTTGGGATTTCTGCATTCATGATATATTTGTTCTGTATCGGCTATGGGCCTATGGGTTTCATTCTGATTTCTGTACTAGGCCAAGGCCCAGATAAGTCTGACTCTGAGGTTTGATCTGTTTTGGGCTATGGTTGGGTTATGTTACACACTGAGTTTACCGAACTCACCCTTTATTTTCATCTCTGCAGGAAATCCCCAACCATAGTGAGCTTGGAGCTGGGAGGGATTCGGAGTGGCCACATCATTTGCAAAGTTGGTTTTTCTAAGTTAGTTTATTTTTATTATTTTATATTCTGATTTAATTTTGGGTTTTAAGTTGTAATAAGGCCGCTATTTAAATTTCTTTTTCCGCAATGCTTTTATTTTCTGATTATATTTATACTATGTCGAAACTGCTAGTGTTAGACTGTGCGGGTTTTCAAAATTAATGAACGTTTTCCAAGACTCAACAAGCACAACAAATGGATAGCCTAAAGATTGATAAACCGGCTTTTCATTCAACCGCTATTTTTAGAAAGACCACCCCAATCACTTAAACCAACGAATGCATACTAAGTCGTAAGTCCATGTGACACGTCAGATCTGGAAATAACGTATGGGCCGGGTTTGGGGTGTTACACCACATTTCTCCATTATTTCACATTTCTACCACATATTTTACACATTTTTCAAAAAGGTCATTTTAGGGGTTTTTTTCATGAAAATCACCTAGAAAAAGATGTTTAACACACATCCAACTTTCATATTCCACCATAAATCATCAAAGAATAAACATGCCACACATGGGTCACTTTACATACATGAACCCTAACTCAAAATATGGGTAGAAATGGAGAGAGTAAGTTACCGGGATTTCAAAAATACGAAGAACATTAAAAACGGGGCTTGGGAGCACTTACTATTAACCTTGAAAAGTGAAGAAACCCTAGCTATGGTGGCTCTCAAATTTCGACAGCAAGGTGGAGAAGATGAGCTAAGTTTTGGCCTCTTTTTCCATTTTATTTCATTAATTAACCAAATGACCAAAATGCCCTTAAGCCCTTTCTTTCAAATTTTATCCATACATGCCCATTTTTGCCCAAAAACTTAGAAATTGGGAAAATTTATCTTTAAGGACTTCTAATTAATAATCTAAATCAATTTCATACAAATTTCTTATAGAACCAAAGTTTTGCACTTTATTCAATTTGGTCCTTAATTTCCAATTGGACACCTTACTCATAGAATTTCTTCATGAAACTTTAAAACATGCATATACTCATATTCTAGACCTCATAATAATCATAAAATAAATATTTTAATGTCAGATTTGTGGTCCCGAAACCACTGTTCCAGCTAGGCCTTATTTTGGGATATTATAGATAGTGTGACGATGCTCCAGTGATCTCCAACCTTCACGAGTTTCCAAGCACTATAAAACAAGAGAAAATAAAATGGAGTAAGCATTACATGCTTAATAAGTTTGTATAATGGTAACTAAACTTACCAATCCTGTTTATTAAATTTAAGCACACTATATCATGTTTTCCATCCATTTGGCTAAATTGCCTAAACACATACATCCAATGAAACATGTTAGTCACCAAATTCTTCATATTAATCAAGTAACATAGATGAGCTCATCAAGAAATATTCTCTCAAGTCATTATCATTTCATCTCAAGATATTCATGCCATGTCTAGAGCTATATGTTCGTTGAATCATTGAATTTTGATAGAACCTTAACTAGTGCACTCAAAGTGTACGAATCAATAATCCATCAATTTCTTATTCAAAGGTACCCATTAGGGAACTTAACCAAGAAACACTCTATTGAGCCAGATATCGTATAATAAGATTACTAGTTCAAGCTAAATCCTTTATATAACATAAGCTTAGAGGAGCTCAATTAAGATTACTAGTCCTAGCTAAACCTTAATCATAACATATGCTCGAGAGGCATTATATCAGGATTACCCGTCTGGCTAAATCCTTTCTATAACAAGGTGTAATAGCCCTAATTTGTCCCTAGTCGGGAAGTGGTTTCGGAACCACAAAACCGAGTTATAAAAATAATTAAATGTCATATTCTATGTTTTTGATGTGAGTAAATGCATGTGTAAAAGTTTCATGCTTTGATTTGGTCATTTGTATGTGAATTTATTCAATAGGACTTATGTGAGACACTTTTGAAATGTGATAGGCTAATTTTATAATGGTCTATTAATGCATGTATTGAAAGGAATGGTTTTGCATGTCAAATTAACCATTTTAGATAGTGGCCGGCCATGTTATTAGTTAACATATAATATATGAATTTTATATTAGCATTGCTTTAATTAAATGGCTTTATATTATATAATAGTAAGAAATAAAAATGGGAAAAAGGGTGAAGAAAACAAGGTGTTCATCCTTGTTCCTTCTTAGCCGATTTTAAAGAAGAAAAGGGGGCAAACCATTCGGTGATTTTAAGCCTTAAATAAGGTAAGTAATTCATGTTATCTCTTGGATTTTTAGCATATTTTAAGTTAGGTATTAAGTTCCTTAATCAGCCCATGACAAAATTTTTAGTTGTGTGGTGTTTTGAGCATTCGGCCATGGGAGAAATTGAAGTGAGTGGATTGTTGTTCTTATGGTTTAATGGAATTTGAGCTAGTTAATACTTGATTGTTAGCATTTATATGTGAAAGGGATGAATTTGGACTTGTTGAGTTACATGAATAAGCCTTTTGTTTTTTTTTCTTTGTGTTAAATGAGAACAAATACCGTTGGGTGATTGTATGAAATAATTAGAGATTTTCATATCAAAAGGTTCGGCTTTGCAAATGAATTTGAGGGTATAAATCTTGAATAATGTTATGTATAGGTTTTGGCTTTGATAGTAATTATATAAGTATAATTAGTCATTTTGATAATATGGTATGAAGTGATAAGTAAAAATATAAGGGTAGCTTAAGTTAAATAACTTTCGGCTATGAATTTTCATGTTTAATATTTTTATGTTGATGTTCAAATTGAAAATGGATGTTAGTTGTGTTATAACACTTGCTTAATAATGAAAAGATCATGAGCTTAAGGCTTGAGTGGCATTCGGCTTTGGAGTAAAAAAAAATTTAAAAATTAATTAGGAAATGAATTCCAAGTTAGTGAATTATGTGTTAAGAGAGGGATTTAGGTTTTATATATATATGTGTGATTATATTGAATTTAAGAGGCTATGTTAGCTAATTGAAGATTTCGGCCCTAATATTATAGTGAATATTATTTTGAACAAAGGTTTTAAATTATATAATAAAATTGGTGAGAATGTTTTGAAAGAGGTATATACAATTAAGTTGAGTCGAGAAATGATTTCTCAAATGTCTAAATGATATTCGGCTTAGGCTTGTAAACATGTCTAGTCAGTGGAGAATGTTTTTAAAATGGGGAAGGTTATGAGCCGAGTTTAATGTTAAAAGAAATATTTGAACAGATACATATTGCCGAATGTATTCGATTGTGACTTACCAAGTATACAAATTTGATAATGCTATAATAGTAGACTTAATTGGACTTTAGCATTTTGAGTGATGCATTTGACTTGTGTGTCGACCTTGGATGATATGTATTATTATATGAAATTAAGTGATGTTTATGAAACTCGAAATTTCAAGGTGATTAGCTAGTAATATGTTCGGTTGTAATGAGTGGAGCATATGCATGATGTTAAAATAGTAGTTAATAAGGTCAATTGTACTTTAATTGTACGATATACATGCATTAAATTGAATTGCTCAATTCATAAATAATTAAATTAATTTATTTGTTTAAATTAAGCTCAAGAGCTAAGAGGATCGAAATCAGATAAGGGAAAGGAGAAAGCAATCGAGTAGCCTATCATAATTGTTCAAATATACTCGAGGTAAGTCTTTGAGTAATGAAACTTAGCTTATGATTTGATAAAATCATGGTATATAAGCATAATAAATAAATTGTGACCTATTGGTTCTACTTGAATTACGTAGTGGGATAAATAATTTGTGTATATGACTTGTAGCTGAATGGTTATAGAAACCATGTTGGATAGCGAAACGAAATCGTGTTCTTTGTATGTGGCTATTAAGCCGAAAGTGGAATGGTTGATAAGCACGTTGTGCTTTTGTTCAAGTAATGCAAATAAAATGCTAATGTGTTATGATATATATATATGTGCATGATAATGGAGAATTATATCCGGGCTAAGTCCCGAAGGCATTCGTGCTGGTGTTATATCCGGGCTAAGTCCCGAAGGCATTCGTGTTGGTGTTATATCCGGGCTAAGCCCCGAAGGCATTCGTGCTGGTGTTATATCCGGGATAAAGTCCCATAGGCTTTGTGCTGGTATTATATTCGGGCTTAAAGTTCTGCATGCTTTGTGGTGGTGATTGGATTTGGGTTTTAAACCTAGCAGACTTAATGCCGATGATTGGAGTAAGATTATGATTTCGAATGTTCGTAGTAAACTACCATTGAATATGTCAAATACATTAAGTTGATCAGGTATGTATTATATACTTTTATATGTTAGATTGATCAGAATTGAATCATGATTGAGAAATGAGAAGTATATGTGAAAATCTCATATGTGTATGTGTGTATTCGGTTATGGTGAAAGGTTATATGAGATTGATTTGGTGATATACATGTTAAATAATATGAATGCAAGAATGGGTAATAAATCTGCTTGGGACAGCAGCAGTAACATGATTTTGGAAAATCACCATAAATTGTGAGAGTTGATTTAGAAGCTGAATAAATTATTTCATGAAATCTTAATGAGTCTAGTTTCTTATAAAAGAAACCGTGTGAGCAAAAGAATTGCCAATAATGAGATATTTGAAGTGGCGTGGAATAGAGGCAAAATGACTTCGAGGTCCCCTGTTCTGTTTTCAGAAAATCATTATAAATGGTAAAAAATTGTTATAAGATAAAATTTATATCCTTAGACTCCTTAATGAGCCTAGTTTCAAATTAAATAAACAATAACATATTTCGAATTCTGTATAATGAGAAAATTGATTCGTAGTGAAGAGTGATCAGAATAGTCAAACAGTGAAACAGGGGAAACTTCAATAAAAATCTGGTATTGATTGGTCAAACCAAAAATTCTGAAAATTTTATGGTTGGAAGATATATGAGTCTAATTTTAGGGAAAATTAACGGAACTTGATTTGGAGTTTCTTATCTCCAGTTATAAATAATTTAGTGACTGTTGCTCAGGAAGATAGCTTGTAGTGAATTTGTGATTTTGTTGCAAACATGGTTAAAACTTGTTAATGAGATGCTTTTCGAGTTCTTATGATCTTATTTGTGATTTCAATATTTGGTTTTAATTGAGTTCAGATTCAAGTGAGGTGAATTTGCTAAATATGCATTATGTTCATGGATACTTGGCCAAAATGGCAATTATCTAGGAATGATTTCTTGAAAATTTGAAATAATCGATCTATAAGTAAATTAATTGTTTGCATTGTTTAAAACTTACTAAGCATTGAAGCTTACTCCGTGTTCTCTTTTCCATTTCTTATAGGTTTATACTTTAGCTCGAGTTGGAAGGGCCGGAGATATCATCATACTATCGAGTCATTATGTGAGTTGAGAAGATTGTATATCATCATGGTTTAAGGCATGTATAGGATAGACTATAGGTAGAATGATATTTCGACTTTGTATAATTATAGCCATGCGAAGATAGCTTGCTCATTTTGTTTAGAGAAGCCTTATAATTGAACTAATGTGGTGAAATGTTTTAGTTATAACTTGACAGTAGTTAATTTGTTATTAGATATTCGGTTATGTTTTGATAGTGAGTATCTTTGACCTTATAGAAGTTTTGTTCAGTCAAGTAATACCTCATAACCTTATTCCGACAATGGATACGGGTTAGGAGTGTTACACAAGGTCAATGGGATTACTCATCATAGCTAAATCCCGTCCATAACAAATGCAGGACCTTATTAGTTTCGGAAAGCGTATATAATCATCGGAATTCAATATTCAATAGGGACTTAACCCCTTTTTCATCATTTCAACATGTATTAAATTTCTCATGAATACATTCGAGTAATGTAAATCAATATGAATCTCATTCCATACAACACAACATTCAATTAAACAAAATTACATGCTGGATTAAGTTACACGAACTTACCTTGACACTTGTTGGTGTAAAAAGTCTACTAATCCAAAACCTTTTATTTTTCTCGATCTAACCTCGAATTAGTATTGTCCAGATCTATATAAATGACATCAGTTTGACATATTTCATATTCAAATGGACTCAATTTACATCCTAGGCAAAATTACCATTTTACCCCTAACTTTTCCATAAATTCCAATTTTGTCCCTAGGCTCGGAAAATGAAACTTGTGCAGATTACTCTCTATTCCAAGCCTAACCAAAGCCCTATTACAAATTTTCCAGCAAATGTACTCATAAAATTTCAGAATATTTCATCAAATTTTACAACTTTTCATTTTAGTCCCTAAATCATGTTTTCATCAAAACTTACTTTGTAAAAGTTGTTTATCTATCAATAATCTTTCATTTTCTACCATGAATTTCTAATTTCCAGCATATGCATCCATGACCCATTTTCATACCTTGATAACTTTTCAAATTAATCCCTCAAATAGAGAGATTAAGCTATCCCGGTTTTAAAAATACCAAAATTACTAAAAACGGGACAAGAGAACTTACCCAATTAGACCTTGAAAGTTTCTTTTCTCTCTCCTAGGTTTCCATGTGTTTTAGGTTGAAGATAACATAAAATAAGATGATTTCTTTTATCATCTTTTTAATTAATTAAGTATTTTGCTATTTCCAATTTAGTCCTTGTCCTTTTTCTATATTTCCATGGATGAGTCATCAAGAAAAATCTACATACTTTTCTTAATGATCTAATTACCATATAAGGACCACTATTTTTAAATTCCATAGCTATTTGATCCTTATAGCTACTAGAATTCAACTTTTGCATTTTACACGATTTAGTCTTTCTCGTAATTAAACACTTAATCGATAAAACTTTCATATCAACATTTTCACGCGACATGCCTATTATAATAAGGACCATATAATGAAATAAAAATAAATCATATTTTTGGATCGGATTTGTGGTCCCAAAACCATTGTTCCAATTTCACCGAAAAATGGGTTGTTATAGTGTGAATGTGTTTACTTGTGGTAAGTTTTTTTAACCGTTGCCTATCATATTAAATTGGTGTCTTGAATTGTCAATGGTGTTGGACATATATGTGTTTTATGCTAAAGATGTGATGTTCAATAACTATGTGAATGACATATGGAATGGTATGAAATGAGTTAGAAATGGTTGCTTGTTTGATTGGTGAATGAAATGGAAATGCATTTGAACATTAGCAACTTGAAACATGCTTGTAAAATGTGGCTTACTTTTATGATTGATGGTTAAGCTCAAAGCTTGTATGTCATAGATGTGCATAAAGTACACAAGTTCTGGTAATTGAAGTGGAAAGGTAAGTTTCAAAATGGTATGGCATAAATATAGTTTGGAAATTTCATGACTTGATCAATAGATTGAATAGCCTTGAAATGTTTTGGTTTAATTGATGAATAAGTGTTGTTTAATTTGTTAAGATGTTGAACTAGAATGTTTGAGCTTGTTTAGCATGATTTGGTAAGTTTTGAATCAAGTAAAAATGGTGATTGTTGAGCATATTGAATGGTTATTGATTGAAACTTGAAATATGTACTAAAATGATTCATTTTTATTAAAAACAATGTCCATGTCCCGATGACCATCCTCCCTTGTCGCAATGTCAACCAACAGTAAGTGATGCCACAGTGTCAAGTGGCCTGACATCGTGACGTGATATACTGTTTTAGCAATATCATGACGTGGAAGAGATGATGTAACGGCGTCAACCCGAAACTTTAAAAAATTTTCAATTTCGTCCTATTTCGTGTTCAAGTTAACAAAAAGAGCTTTCATAAGCTCGATTTATACTAAAAAATTATTGTTTAACATGGTTTTGAATGTGATTGACACTTGATTGTTGATTGCATGTGCGCATGATTATTTACTGTATATTTGACTATAGTTGTTCCGGCAACAAATGATGCATTTTATAGCTCGGACCTAACTATTTGGTTGAGCGAGGAATGTTATTGTTTCTTTACTGAACAATGTCAATGTATGCCACCTATTGATAGTGATTTGAAAATTTTATATATGAAAAGTTTTGTAATATTTAACCAAACAATATGTTTAATGATATAATCCCTAATTTACAGTTTGGAATTATGATATTATGAGAAACATTATGAAATTCAGTCAATAAAATTAATTAATAAAGAATAATTATTTTTATGATTTATTGTTATTAAAATCATGCCTAGTATAATATTAATTAAAAAACACCCATAATCATTTCATATATATGTTGACTTATTCTAATCAAGGAAGTAATAATTTTTATTCTAATTTCTTGTTAATAAAACCATGCCTAATATAATATTAATTTTAAAAGAAACACTCTTAATCAATTTATATAAATGATTGCTTATTCCAACTTTAAATATAATATTAATATACAAACATATTTTCCATATAAAAAAACTTAATTACCTAAACATTAATGTACCATGTTAAAGATTCATATTATTTTTTGCTATATTGCATATTAAAAGACTTTTTTTTTAATTGTAAATAATTTTATGTTAGTTCTTTAAAGTTATTTTTTAAAATCACATTCTTTTGACTATTTTAGTTAAATATGTATAGGAATTAAATTTTAAAAATAATATAAAATTTTTAATTGTAAATTAATATTTAGGTATTCACGTTTTTTTCTTAATGTTCTTATTTTAAGGTTATATTTAAATTTGGAAATGGCCAACTGCCATAAAAATAAATTATGGGTACTTTGTTTAGGCTTAATGGTAAATTTGGCCACTAATGTTTGTATATTTTATCATCATGGTTCTATTTGTATTCTTCATTTTTTTTGCCATCAACCTTTTTTTTTTTTTACATTCTGCTTTGTCTAACAGATTTAATGAATAAATTCAAGATTTCAATCTTTCATACATTTGTTTACTGAAAAGTTTTCTTCTAAGTTAAATTTTTTAGATAATTATGTTTATTTTCTTTGAATTAAGAGTTAATTTTTAATTTAATGTATTATTTATTTATTTTATTATTTTCCCCATGTAATTATCTTATTGGGTTATCTAAGTAATAAATTACATCTCATTAAAAATATTCTACATATGAAATTCCACATCATCCCCATTAACTTTTTTAATGGCACTTTCATTAAATCTGCTAGAAAAAGTAGATTGAAAAAAAGAACAAAGGTTGATAGCTAAAAAACGCTAAAAAATACAATTAGGGCCATTTTGACAAAATATGCAAACATTAGTGAAAATTTTTTAGATAATTATGTTTATTTTCTTTGAATTAAGAGTTAATTTTTAATTTAATGTATTATTTATTTATTTTATTATTTTCCCCATGTAATTATCTTATTGGGTTATCTAAGTAATAAATTACATCTCATTAAAAATATTCCACATATGAAATTCCACATCATCCCCATTAACTTTTTTAATGGCACTTTCATTAAATCTGCTAGAAAAAGTAGATTGAAAAAAAGAACAAAGGTTGATAGCTAAAAAACGTTAAAAAATCCAATTAGGGCCATTTTGACAAAATATGCAAACATTAGTGATCAAATTTGCCATTAAGCCTTTTTCTTAAATAATATTATATTAGGCATGCTTTTAAATAATTATTATGCATATTTTAACTTATATTAGGTATGCTTTTTTTTAAATTTACTATGAATCTTAAACTTTTAAAATATAATATATCCCATAATTAATATGTCTTTTTTAGATTATAATGTAGGCCATAATAAATATAAGAAATTAATTTGTCTTTTTATTACATTTTAAAATATAATTTTTGTAACGATTTAGTTTTCATTGGTGTCAGAAAAGGCAATTTCGGGAGCCTGTTTTCGTAAATCGAGTTCGTAAATATTTAATAGAGATATTTACGGGGTTATCATATTGATGAATTGAAATTTGATTAAGTGATTTAATCAAAATTGTGAGTAATTATGGCTCATGGACTAAATTGTAAAAGTTCAATTGTTATATATTTTCAATTAGATCTACTTGAGGACTTAAATAACAATCAATCAAATGACCAAAATAACAAATAGGCCTATTTTTTTTTTTGTAAGAAGAAGAAGAGTATCAAATTACAAAACAATAATTATATCAATATCATCTTGCAAATTATTCAGAATGAAATTATCAATTTGCTGGGGAGGAGAAGCAAACTCATGGAGACCCAATTGATATCAAACATCATACCAGCCAAGGCATTAACCACTCAATTAGATTCTTTGTAAATATGTTCGATGCAAACCACCTATGCTCAAGGCCTAATTTGAGCATTAAAAACAAGTCAGGACTAAATAGGGATCTCAGAGAATTTTTCGTAAAATTTCAAAATTTTTCTTATATACAGGGGTCACATGCCTGTGTGAGTAGGTCGTGCGGCTCACGCGACCAAGTGACATGCCCATGTCTTAGGCCGTGTGGACATTCGATGTAAGGCACACAGCCTGTGTCCTTACCTATAACACCCCAAACCCGGCCCAAATGTTATGGCCGAATCTGATGTGCCACATTGAAGTTAAAAATCCATGTTTCGTTTTAGTGCTTTAAAAACTGATTTTTGTTAAGCTCACAAAGTGAATGGGAGCTGGGCACCAGGTAGGAATCCGTAACAGAGGAGGTGAGCCATGAAGGCTGCTTAAGTACCAAGCTCTTCTAATGGATCCAATCCTAGACATGCCCACAACCATTGCCACACTTGGTTAAATCGAGTTGTAATTTATTTAAGTTGAAATCTTTGATAAATCGGATAATTGTGGCGTGGTGTTATTTTGAAAACAATTATCATTTTGAAAACACGTCCTAAGTCAGCCCATTTATTAACAAACAGATTAAAGTTATTAAAAATAAAATAATCCCAGAAAAATAATTAAAATGGCCTTATTACAACCCAAAACCAAACAATAATATTAATAAGATAAAACTTATAAAGAAATAAATCAGCTGCTTATTGCATTTAAAAGAAACAGAAAAAGTAGTGTGGCCATCTCCGAGTCCCTCGCAGCCCCAAACCATCTAAGCTTAGGGATTACCTGCACAGTTAGAAACGGGGTGAGTTTACGAAAACTTAGTGTGTAATCCCAATAACAAACAAACAATGAAAACACATTATCAGTACAATCTGGGCCAAAGCCCTATTCAGTCTCGACATATACTGGGCTGAAGCCTTTCGTTTAATGGTTACTGGGCCGAAGCCTTTTCATAAATCAAATCACTGGGCCAAAGCCTTTTCATAAATCATATCACTGGGCCGAAGCCTTTATTATAAACGGTATGGCCTATAGGCCCATTTCAATAACACATGAAATATCAATGAATGTTTGCAAGCCCATTTCAATATCACATGAAATACCAATGAATGTATGCAGGCCCATTTGGGGAGACTACTCAACCCACCATCCGCTACTCTCCACCCGTACCAACCAACACACCATGTGGGGAATAACTCAACCCACCCAACCAACACACCACTGGCAGCATAGCTGCTTTATCGTATATCTGGAGGCATAGCCTCTTTAATAACTGGGGCAAAGCCCTTCTCGGTAAACTAGGGCAAAGCCCTTTTCAATAAACTGGGGCATAAGCCCTTTTCGGTAAACTGGGGCATAAGTCCTTTTCAATAAACTGGGGCATAAGCCCTTTTCGGTAAACTGGGACATAAGCCCTTTTCAATAAACTGGGGCATAAGCCCTTTTGCACTTCCTCCATCCATATAAAAACCCAACCCAATGCATTTATGAATTCATCATGTGCATCTCATACATATCATGTGCATATCATACATATCATGTGCATATCATATCAATCATGTATATCATATCCCACGTATCAAATTTATAATTAAACCCTAGGGGTATAATGGTCATTTTTACCTAGAGGCAAAACAATCATTTTCACATTATAATGGTAATTTCGTAATTTTACCAAATATCAGGGTTTTCCATGTTCATCAACAATTATCAATATTTCCGAGTGTTTAAACAATGATCTTTAACCCACTTTATCAAACTCGGGCTTTTGGGCCCAAAACCTCTAATGGGCCCTACGAATGCCGATTTAGCCCATTAAGCCCACATAATCCAAATTTTACAACAGTACTAACCGTGTTAACATGCAAGTTTTCCAGATTCCATTTTCTATCAGTTTTACCCAAATGGGCCCAAAGCCCATTGGGCCCGATTCCAGCCCATTGCAGCCCAACTTACCATCGTGCACAAAATTGAGTTCTTACCTGTTCCATCGATCCAAACACTGATCATATCATATTTATCACATCTACACCCAAACGCAACGTTACAAGTTCCCAAAATATTGGTATTTTAACATTTCGGCTTCTCAGCAAATATTAATCTAAGCTATTACGAGGGTTAGTACACACCTGTTACGGGTTGAAGTTGAAATGTTTCCAAAATCAACCACCTACAATAACCACCACCTATCACTCAAACTTAACTAATCCAATATCAATATATGTAAATCCTAAGCACATCAGTCATACGGAACATAACGGCATATTCGTCATTTTACCGTACAAGGGTATTACGGTCACTTTACCCTACAGGGGCTTTACGGTCTTTTTACCTAATAGGGGTATTTTAGTCATTTCATCCTACAAGGGTGTTTTGGTAAATCTACAAACCAAAGGTATTTTAGTAATTTTGTAAACCAATGGTATTTCTATAATTTTTATAAAGTCAAGGGTATTTTTGTAACTTTGTAAATTAGGGGTATTTTGGTAATTTTACAAATTAAGGGTATTTCGGTAATTTCATAAACCAAGGGTATTTTGGTAATTTTACAAACTAGGGGTATTTTGGTAATTTTACAAACCAAGGGTATTTTAGTAATTTTGTAAATCGAGGGTAAAACAGTAATTCTATAAATCAAGGGTAAAATAGTAATTCTATAAATCGAGGGTAAAACAGTAATTTTGTAAATCGAGGGTAAAACGATAATTCTGTAAGTCGAGGGTAAAACGATAATTATGTAAATCGGGGGTAAAATGGTAATTATGTAAATTGGGGGTAAAACAGTAATTCTGTAAATCGGGGGTACTTTGGTAATTTTACAAGTCGAAGGTATTTCAGTAATTTTACAAATCGAGGGTATTTCAGTACTTTTACAAACTAAGGGTATTTCGGTAATTTTAGTAAACTAAAGTATTCTAAACAGGGATAACAATACGAATGGGTCTAAAGCCTATTCTCGGCCCAAATGGGCCCACATGCTCGTGTGGCCCTTTTAGCCCAAACTAGCCACAAATATGAGATTCATCTAGCCTAGTCCAATATTTGCTACACAATCAAACAAACTTGTCCAATTGGGCCTGTAGCCCATTGGGCCCACATGCCCTTTTCGGCCCATCACGGCCCGAAGTAGCCATCCTACAGCTAGAGTAGTGAGAAATACACACCTGATTGGCGACTGGAGTTAATCCATGCTCCGAGCACTCTTAGCCGACGCCCAACCCAAACGAGCACGCATACAACGAAAGGGATCAGCCAAGAAAGGTACCTTTACTCTCCTTATGGTTCTCTCTATTTAAATCCAGCTTTGTATCCACTCTTATGTTAGCTTCCCGATGTGGGATCCCTCCAACATCAGAGTTTAAATTCAACACCAACTCTTGCCGCCCCCTGTTAGCAAAATAAATGCTCCTTGCTTGCCAAGGGATTCAAACCCATGCCTCCTCTCAAATGCTCCACACGCTTCTTGCCACTAAGCCACAAGGCTTTTTGTGTCATATTTTATCCCCAATTAATTATAAGGTCTAAAGGCCAAAGTCCAGGTTCCCTTAAAAAAACAAAAGAAATTGCAAGAGCCAAGACTTGAACCCAGGCTCCCATACAACCTTAATGACGCCACAACCACTAGAGTACATGCTTCCTTGTGTTATTTATTTACCACAATAATTTAAAAGGCCCTCATCCAAGCATCTAGGTTTTTTTCACTTAATACCAAAATTTTTGCTAAAGCCCAAGTTTGAACCCAACATTTCTCCAACACTTCTCAAAGCCATTAACCACTAAAGCAAACATTTAATTGTTTCATTTCATTGCACAATTAAATACCTATATACAACCTCCTTACGGACCCCCACTCAAGGCAAAATACTTCTAGGCCCAAATTCGGGGTGTTACATTACCCTTGTAACTTTTTGACTTGGGTCACATGGTTAGCCACACGCCCGTGTACTAGGCCGTATGGTCAATTTAATTTTCGAAAATTAGGTGTAGGATTCATGCGGCCAAGACACACGCCCGTGTTCTAGGCCATGTGACACACACGACTGAGACACACACTTGTGTCTCTACCCATGTGTCTAATCTTGAGCATTCTGTTTCTAAATTTTAAGATGCAAGGGACACACGGCCAAACCACATGCCCATGTGCCAGGCCGTGTGTCACACACGGTCAAGACACATGCTCGTGTGTCTACCCGTGTTGACAAAATAAAGTTATTTCCTAACTTTATTTCTCACCCAAAATTTGCCAACAACCTACACCAACACTTGTAAACATATACCAACCAATTCAAGCATTATGACCAAGCCAACTCTAACATCTAACATGATATATTATCACATGCATTCATGCTTGTAATCTTACCTTTTATAGACATACTTTTTTTAACATAACTCAATTAAACTATACTAAACACATATGTAATTACCATGATATAAACTTATAATTATACCAATTTAAACCATCACTAGCCATTCTAATGGTTAGATTACAAACAACCATTTACAAGCCAACAATTGGCCAAGTTAACCTATACATGCCATTATACAAAAATATGTTTACTATTTATACCAAAACGAGCTACTGGATAGTGTGATGATGCTCCGACCAATCTCCAACCTTTACGAGCTTCCGAGCATTATAAAACAGAAGAAAATAAACCTAGTAAACATTTAATGCTTAGTAAGTTCGTACAATAGGAATTAAACTTACCAATCATATTTATTTAAATAAACACAACAATAACATGCTTCCCAACAAATTGACAAGTTTACCTAATCACATATGCTCAATTAAGCAAGTTAGTCACATATTTCACATGTACATCAAATAAACATAGATGAGCTCTTCATGCTACAAACTTTTAGGTATTTCAGAAGCATTTGAGACATAATTCTTTTATTCTCATAATTTCTCATGATAGGAGATTTATCCGTTGAATTATTGAAATATTGATGGATACTTAGGTAGTATACGCAAGGTATACAAATCAATGATTCGTCAATTCATGTTCAGGGATACCCATTAGGGCACATAATCAAGGAGCACACTCTCGAGCCACATATCAGGATGCTCAGATGAGCCATGTAATAGAATGCTTATCCGAGCTAAATAGGAAACTCATAAGAGTTTTAATTAGAGAGTTCATGGAGCTTAACAGGTAACTTGAAGAGTTATTATCAGAGAGCACTAGATAGCCATTTAGCAGAGAGTTCAGGTGAGCCATGTCAAGATGCTCATAAGAGCTTATATCAGGATGCTCACGTAGAGCTGCGTTTGTGTTTGCAATATATGCTGGAGCACAACCAACCGAATCATGTAACAGGACGCTCACAAAGAGTTATGGTAATGCGCAACACATGCAGGATCGCTACCGATCAGGATGCTCGCAAGAACTATTTAACAAAATGCTCGAGAAGACTTTTAACAAGATGCTCGTCTGAGCTATATTCTGTCCGCAACATATGTAGGGCCACATTCATTATGGGAAATCATGTATCCATCGAAATTCATTATTCAAATGGAATTTAACATTTTCCGGACGTGATTGGACATGTGATTATTTCATATATTTATAACATTTATATAATTCAAACAAATTTTTAGCATTTCATATAATTTACATAAATACATACTACATTCAATTTAAGTTTAAAACTAAAAACAATTTAGTTACACGAACTTACCTCAACACTTGTTCGCATTTAAAAGTCTACTAATCTAGCACATTTTCTTTTCCTCGATCTAACTCTTTATTTTGTCTTTTTGGATCTATATAAATGAATTTAATCATCAATTCATTATATTTCATATTCAATTGGATTCAATTTACATCTTAGGAAAAATTACCATTTTGCCCCTATACTTTTCATAAATGACAATTTCGTCCCTAGGGTCGGAAAATAAAATTCATGCAATTTAATCCTTATTCCAAGCCTAACGAAAAATTTCATATAACACTTACAGCACTTGTATTGCAAAAAATTCATAATTTTTCCATAACTTTTACATCTTTACAGTTTAGTCCCTAAATTATAAATTCATCAAAATTCACTCTACAAAAGTTGTTTATCTATCAACAACTTTTCATTTTCTACCATAAATTTCAAAATTTTAGCATATTCATCCATGTCAAAAATTTTTTACTTTGATAACTTTACAAATTAATCCCCAAAATAGATAGATTAAATTATTCTGATCTCAAAAATATAAAAATTACTAAAAACAGGACAAAAATGCTTACCCAATTGAACCAATTAAGCTTGCTTGAGCACTTTTCACCTTCCTATAGTTTCCATGTCTTAATTTGTGGAAGATGATATAAAATGATGATATTTTTCTATTATCATCTTTTAATTATTTTAGTTTCCAATTTAGTCCTCTTTTTCTAATTTTCTATGGATGACTCATGAAAAATATCTACTAACTTTTGCATTTATGCAATTTGGTCATTTCCATAATTAAACACATAATCGGTAAAATTTTTTTATTAGAATTTTCATATACATTCCTATCATAATGCAGACTATGAAATAATATTAAAATAAATTTTATTTATGGCTCGGATTTGTGGTCTCGAAACCACCGTTCCAATTTCACTGAAAATGGGCTGTTACAACTCTCCCCTTTAAGAATTTTCGTCTTCGAAAATCTTACCAGTAAAGAGATTTGGATATTGCTTTCTCATGGTATCCTCCGATTCCCAGGTAACTTCTTCTATACCATGTCATTGCCAGAGAAATTTTACTAATGCTACATTTTTATTTTTTAACTCTTTTGTTTCACGTGCCAGGATTTTGATCGGTTCCTCAATATGAGTCATATCAGGCTGGATCTCAACTTCTGTCGGAGAAATAACATGTGAAGGATCCGATCGATACCGTCGCAACATATACACATGAAATACATTATGAATTCTGTCAAGTTCTACTGGTAATGCCAACCGATATGCAACAGGTTTGATTCTTACAGTAATCTCATATGGCCCGATGAATCGTGGACTCAATTTTCCTTTTCGACCAAACCGAAGAACTTTCTTCCAAGGTGATACTTTCAATAATATCTTATCACCAACCTAAAATTCTATCTCTTTTCGTTTAAGATCGACATAATACTTTTGACGATCTGAGGTTGCTTTCAAACTATCCCGAATCACTTTTACCTTTTCTTCAGTTTCTCAGATCAAGTCAACTCTGTGTATCTTTTTCTCACTGAACTCTGTCTAATATATTGGGGTTCTACATTTACGACCATACAAAGCCTCGTACGGTGCCATTTTAATACTGGACTGATAGTTATTATTATAGGAAAATTCAACTAAAGGCAGATACTTTTCCCTGTTATCTTCAAATTCCAAAATACAACACCAAAGTATATGTTCCAAAATCTATATAACACGTTTGGACTGTCCATCAATCTGAGGATGGAATGCGGTATTGAAATGTAACTTCGTACCTAGAGCTTCTTGCAAATTATTCTAGAATCGAGACATAAATCGAGGATCTCTATCTAAAATAATGGAGATAGGCACTTTATGCAATCTGACAATCTCAGAAATATATAATTTAGCCAATATATTCAAGGAAAAATCTATACCTACCGGAATAAAGTGTGTAAACTTTGTTAACTAGTCAACAATTACTCAAATGGCACCTTTCTTCTTCGGAGATAGGGGTAATCACGATACAAAGTCCATGGTAATTCTTTCCCATTTCTATTCTGGTATTGTAGCTGACTGTAAAAATCCTGAAAGCACCTAATGTTTAGCTTTTATCTTGCTGAAATATCAAACATTTAAATACAAATTTAGAAATATCCCATTTCATTCCCAACTACCAGTATATCTTTTTCAAATCATTGTACATTTTTTACTACCAAGATGAATGGACATGGTACCATTATGAGCGTCATGTAGATTCTTTTGTACCAGTTTTGATTTCTTCGGTACACATATTCTGCTTATGAATAACGAACAACCATCAGACCCAATCTGAAATTCTGAATCAGGATTCAACTCACACTGTTCTCGTTTAGCTTGTAATTCATTATCACCCTTTTGAGTTTCATAGATTTATTGTAGAAATGTCAGTTTAGCTTTTAACTCAGCTACAATTGAACCATCATCTGACAACGATAACCAAGTATTCATTGCTCACAATGTAAATAAAAACTTTCTGCTAAGGGCATCAACAACCACATTAGCTTTTCCTAGATGATAGTCAATAACAAGATGATAATCTTCCAATAATTCAAGCCACCTGCGCTGTCTTAAGTTCAAGTCTTTTTGCAACATCAGATACTTCAAACTTTTATGATCGATGAATATGTAACACTTTTCACCAAATAGGTAATGCCACAAAATTTTCAATGCAAAAACAATGGCTGCTAACTCTAAATCATGTATAAAGTAATTTTTTTCATGTGGTTTTAGCTATCTAGAAGCATAGGCTATTAATTTACCTTCTTGCATCAATTGTAACACTCCTTACCCGTATTCAATGCCGGGACAGGGTACCATTACCAGACTTAAGCAGAACCAAACATACAGAACCGAGCCGTAAAATTTCATTCAAACTAAAATTAATCAATTAAAGTCAATTTGTCCCTATTATGGACTTACGAGGCCCAAAACATACATCATTAGCGGTCTGGGACTAAACCGAGAATTTACGAAAATTCTAAGAAAGTTTCTAGGTTAAAGCCTCACACGAACCTACAGGGGTTTTCACATGGTTGAGCACACGCCCGTGTCCTTGGCCCGTGTCCCTCACACGGCCTGGGACACGCTGTGTGGTAGCCTGTATGATTTTAGCGAGCATTCTATTTATGACATCATCATACAAATTTGAGGCACACGGCCAAGTACAAGACCGTGGCTAGAGGCCATGTCCTCCACACGGTTGAGACACACGGCCGTGTCTCTGCCCGTGTGTTTACTACCATGCATGTTAACCTAAAATTCAAGGTGCAGGGGACACACAGCCGAACGACACACCTATGGGGCTGACCGTATGTCACACACGGCCTAGGCACATACCCGTGTGTCTACCCATATGGACCATTTGGAGGCTATTCTCCAAGCCATTGGTAAACCTTAAACAATCATACACTTCCATATGTTCAATGGCATATTCCATGATATTTTTAGACACTTAAACATGCAACATTTTAACATCACTATGACCCCTTTTTATACTAGTCAATTAGTATTCACACAACCTTATCTTCTAGTCATTCCTCACCAATTTCATGGTTTACCATATTCCTTATTATCAATCCATTATGAGTGCTAAATCATGCAACCACATACAAGAAAATAAATAGTCATCCATCACCCAACACATACACATCTTAGTATGCATGCAAAGGTAAACTTAGGGATACATCCCAATCATTAATATGGACCAAATCACATGGCCACATACAAAATAATCAATGCCCAAATAAGCCATTACACTTGGCTACTTCAACATGACACATATACACAAAATAGACGAGTTTCCTATACATGCCATGACCAAAATAATTAAACCCTTTTATACCTAAAATCCTTGAAGATAGTCTGATCTGAGCTCCGATGTCTCCCGATCCTTTGAGCTAGCTTGACGTATCTAAAAAGAAGGGAAAAGAGAGAAGGGTAAGCTATAAAGCTTAGTAAGTACACATACAAATAATCTACATTTTGCAACTATTGATAACCTAAGCATAATTACTTATCCATTGTGATACTTTTCATCATGTCACATATATACTTACCTTCCATAGTTATATGCACATGCTTATCCAAATACATATCATTCATAATATCATCATATACTAAGTCCTCATAGGGTTTTAGTACATACCTGTGCCATCTTGCACACATATGGCTTACTTAAATCTTACTTTCGGAATTCATATTACGTTACCCATTGAACACTTAGAATATGATTCGGACACACAGAAGAAATGCACCGAAGTGCCTAAATGTAGCCTTGGCTACCTGACAAAAAGTGCGCCGAAGTGCCTCATATCACAGAATCACATGCTGCTCTCAACGGGGCTACTCAAAGAGCTAAGAGAGTATCCGAACACAACTCAGGATACCCAGCACTCGAACCCTAGCATGTATCACATATTGAATTAGCTCATAACACACATAACTATCCTAGTGACATGTCACTTGTATCCTCAACTATTCCTAAGGTTCAAATAAGATTTTAGACTTCTAGACCTTTACCGAACTACTCGCATAAACGATATCTTTCACATGGCCAATGTATCATAATCATATAGCAAAGTATCAAAACATGTTATATTATCAACATAGCCAAATAAGCATATTAAGCATACAAATATCAATAAATCATTTAATAACAATAATTAACGTATTTATTTGCATATGTACTTACCTCGGTTCAAAATATTAGAAATCGAGCCTAAACCTCGTAAACCTTGTTCTTTCCCCGATCAAGGCCCATATCTCGATTCTCTTGATCTATAATACCAAATTTAGCTTGTTTAATACATACATTACTCAAAACGACCCAAAATTCATACTTGGGTAAAATTATTATTTTACCCCTATACTTTCATATATTTGCAATTTAGTCCCTAGGCTCAGATAATACAATGTATGGGATTTCTTAGTTACCCAAGCCTAGTCGAACATTTTTCATGTTCATAACAGCCCACATTTTCCTTTCTCTCACATTTTTCTACCATTTTCTACAACTTTTACAAAATAGTCCTTAAAGCCCTTTTCTTGAAAATCTACTTAGTAAAAGTTGTTTACCATCATTTAAACTCTCATATCCTTCTATAAACATAAGCTTATGATGCATGGGTAAATTTCTAAACATGAACCCTAGCATGAAATATGGGTAGAAATAGAGAGAGCAAGTTACCGAGATTTCAAAAATATGAAGAACATTAAAAACAGGGCTTGGGAGCACTTACTATAGAGTTTGGAAATCTTGAAAACCCTAGCTACGGAGAACCCTAACATTTCGGCAGCAACATGGAGAGAATGAGCTATTTTTTGGCTTATTTTCCCTTTTTATTTAATTAATATACCAAATGACCAAAATGCCCCTAATGCCTTTCCTTCAAATTTTTCCATACAAGCCCATTTTTGTCCAAAAACTTAGAAATTGGGAAAATTTCTCTTTAATACCTCTTAATTAATAATCCAAAGTAATTTCATATAAATTTCTTCTAAAACACAAATTTTGTAACTTATTCAATTTGGTCCCTAATTTCCAATTGGACACATTATACTTAGAATTTCTTCATGAAACTTTAACACATGCATATATTCATATTCTAAACCTCATAAAAATCATAAAATCAATATTTTAACGTCAGATTTTTGGTCCTGAAACCACTATTCTGACTAGGCCCTATTTTGAAATGTTACATCAATACATAGTCTAAACCATTTAATAACGCTTCACTGTAAATTATAAATTCTTTACCTGATTCAGGTTGAACTAACACAGGTGCTTCAGTCAACAAGGCTTTTAATCTATCAAAACTTTACTGGTATTTATCAGACCACTCGAATTTCACATTTTTCTGCAATTATCGAGTCATCGGAGAAGCTATTATTGAGAACCTTTTAACAAACCTCCAATAATATCTTGCTAGTCCCAAGAACTTCTGACTTTAGACACATTTTTCGGAGGTTTCCAGTTAACAATTGCTAAAATTTTATTCGGATCCACCCTAATACCTTCAACAGATACTATATGTCTAAGAAAACCAACTTCCTGTAGCCAAATTCATATTTACTGAATTTGGTATATAATTGTTTCTCTCGTAGAGTTTGCAACACAATTCTCAGATGATCAGCATGTTCATTTTCATCTTGAGAATATACCAGAATATCATAAATAAATACCACTACAAATCTGTCTAGATACGGTTTGAAAATTCTGTTCATTAAATCCATGAATACTGCAGGTGCATTTGTCAAACCAAACGGCATCACAAGAAACTTATAGTTCCCATACTTGGTTCTGAAACCTGTCTTTGGCATATCAGAATCTTTTACCCATAGTTGATAGTAACCAGACGAAGATTAAGCTTTGAAAATACAATGGCACCATTCAATTGATCAAACAGGTCATTAATACGAGGTAGTGGATACTTATTATTTATTGTGATTTTGTTGAGCTTCTTATAATCAAAACACAACCTTAATGATTCATCTTTCTTCTTTACAAACAGAACCGATGCATCTCAAGGTGAGAAACTGGGTCAAGCAAAACCTCTGTCAATTAGTTCTTGAATTGTTGTTTCAATTCTTTCGGTTCAGTAAGAGCCATCCTGTAGGGTGCTATAGATATTGGTGTTGTCCCCGAAACAAGATCTATAGAAAATTCTACCTCTCTAATCAGTGGTAAGCTAGGTAATTCTTTCGGGAACACATCAGGAAATTCAGAAACAACTGGTACTAACTGAATCTTCGACTTAGTTACTTTAGTATATAACACATAAGAAAATTAAGCATCGTACCTTTTTTTGACGTATTTCTGTGCTGATATAGCCGATATCACATTAGATAACCCATCCAGTTTATCAGATTCATTGTAAAGTAACTCACCATTCTAACACTTTAACACAATGTATTTCTGTTTACAATTCACTACTGCATCATGTTGGGTTAGCCAATCCATTCCCAAAATCCAATCAAATTCGTCAAAGGGAAACAATACAAATCAGTCTAGAAACAATAACCTTTTACCATCAACTGATAGTTTTTTACAAACTTTATCCATCATAACATATTAGCCCAGAGGGTTTGAAACTTTAACAACAAAATCAATGAATTCAAACTTTTTAACAGACATTAAATTTGTGCATATGTATGAATGTGTTGAACTGGGATCAATCAAAGCAGAAATATTAGTTTCAAGTAGAGAAGATGTACCAGTAATGACGTTTGGTGTAGAAGCATCCTTTCTTGCATGTATAACATATGTCCTTATCGGTGCTCGTGCCTCAGATTTTACTGTTGAGACTTTTGTAGTACCTCGACTTTTACTGACATTGCTGGGATGACGGGTGGTCTGCCTCTCGAGGCAGGATTACTCGGTTTCGAAGTCTGATTAGTGTCTTTTTTAATTTTTTTGGAAATCTTTAAGAAAATGATCAAAAGAACCACATTTATGCAAGCCCCACTTCTTATACGGCACTCTCCAAAATGAAATTTATTACAATGTTTACATTTCGGTTTGGGGTTACCAACACTTCCAACACTTGTTACATATAGAGATGAAGATCTTAGGTTAGAGCGTTAAGAACCCTGCTCTTTTTCGGAAT
Organism: Gossypium hirsutum; assembly: GCF_007990345.1. NCBI lineage: Eukaryota > Viridiplantae > Streptophyta > Magnoliopsida > Malvales > Malvaceae > Gossypium > Gossypium hirsutum. Next base: position 31,422,124 of record NC_053436.1, read on the forward strand.
ACCCCATAGATGTGGTATAATGATCACGGTACTTCTTTGATTTCTTCAAAGTAGATGATTGTGACTTGCCCATAAATCTTTTACCAAAAATCTGGGCTTCTTTCTCTGATTGTTTCTTTTCTTTACTTAATTCTTCTGCTTTGTGTGCTCGATCGGCCAGTACCACAAATTCCCTTAATTCAAAAATTCTAATCAACAACTTGATATCTTCATTTAATCCTTCTTCAAAATGTTTGCACATATCAGCTTCAGTCGGAACCCATTCTCTAGCATACTTACTTAACCGAATAGATTTTCGCTTATATTCAGATACAGTCATGTTTCCCTGTTTGAGCTCTAGAAATTCATTCTTTTTCTGATCTAGAAATCTTTGACTGATATACTTCTTTCTAAATTCAGTATGGAAGAATTCCCACATAACATTTTCTCTTGGTACAACAGAAATTATAGTATTCCACCAGTGGTAAGCTGTGTCTTTTAATAAATATACTGCACATTTCAAACACTCAGTTGATGTACATGATAATTCATCTAAAACCTTGATGGTATTTCCAAACCAAAATTCAGCTCTCTTTGGATCATCATCAGCAGTAGCCCCAAATTCTTTTGCCCCATATTTACGAATTTTATCCACCAAAGGCTTATCGATTCTAAAAGGATCAGCATCCTGTAGCATCTCTGGAATCGGTTGAGGAGTAGGTGGGAGAGGTTGTTGTACAGTAGGATTTGTTATAAGTATTCAGTGAACCATTCATTCATCATTTGAAAGAAGGCTTGTTTTAGCTCCTCACCTCGGCCCCTAGATACGGGCCTTCTATTACTACTAGATACAGCTCATTGAACAGAAGCTTGAGCAGTGCTTTTAGCTTCTTCAGATTCAGCTCTAGCTTGGTTGGATGACATTACTATATGAAAAACACATTTAAAATATTGGTTAAGAGATATCACACTATCATAAATTATATCATGGCATGTATAGCTAAACTCGTACTTGCTGTGTTAGTTCGAGAATCAACTAAATTATAGCTCTGATACCAATAAATATAATACCCTTAGCCTGTATCCGTCGCTGAAACAGGGTTACAGATCATTGTCGAAGATTATAGAAAAAATTTATACAATTCATGTCATTTACTATTCATATCCGAAAATAATCATATCATCCCTTGAATGGACCCTTGAGGCCCAATTTAAGCATTAAAAATAAGTTAGGACTAAATCGGGATCTTAGAGAATTTTTTGTAAAATTTTAAATTTTTTCTTATATACAGGGTCACACGCCCGTGTAAGTAGGTTGTGTGGCTTAGACGGCTAAGTGACATGCCCATGTCCCAGGCCGTGTGGACATTTGATGTGAGGCACATGGTCGTGTCCCAACTCGTGTCTCTACCTATGTAACTTTTTGACTTGGGTCACATGGCCAGCCACACGCCCGTGTGCTAGGCCGTGTGGTCAATTTAATTTTTGAAAATTAGGTGTAGGATTCACACGGCCAAGACACATGCCCGTGTTCTAGGCTATGTGACACATATGGCTAAGACACACGCCCGTGTCTCTGCCCATGTGTCTAAGTCTAAGCATTCTGCTTCTAAATTTTAAGATGCAGGGGGCACATGGCCAAACAACATGCTCATCTGCCAGGCTATGTGTCACACACGGTCAAGACACACGCCCATGTGTCTACCCATGTGGACAAAATAAAGCTATTTCCTAGCTTTATTTCTCACCCAAAATTTGCCAACAACCTACACCAACACTTGCAAACATATACCAACCAATTCAAGCATTATAACCAAGCCAACTCTAACATCTAACATGATGTATTATCACATGCATTCATGTTTATAATCTTACCTTTTATAGACATAGTTTTTTAACATAACTCAATAAAACCATACTAAACACATATGTAATTACCATGACATAACCTTATAAATATACAAATTCAAACTATCACTAGCCATTCCAATTGCTAGATTACAAACGACCATTTACAAGCCAACAATTGTCCAAGTTATCATATACATGCCATTATACCAAAATATGTTTACTATTTATACCAAAATGAGCTGGTGGATAGTGTGATGATGCTCCAACCGATCTCTAACCTTTACAAGCTTTTGAGTACTATAAAACAAAATAAAATGAACCTAGTAAGAATTTAATGATTAGTAAGTTCGTATAATAGGAATTAAACTTACCAATTATATTCATTTAAATAAACATAACAATAACATGCTTCCCAACAAATTGGCAAGTTTACCTATTCACATATGCTCAATTAAGCAAGTTAGTCACATATTTCACATGTACATCAAATAAACATGGATGAGCTCATCATGCTACAAACTTTCAAGTATTTCAGAAGCATTTGAGACATAATTCTTTTATTCTCATAATTTCTCATGACAGGAGATTTATACGTTAATTTATTGAAATATCAATGGATACTCAGGTAGTATACGCGAGGTATACAAATCAGTGATCCGTCAATTCATGTTTAGGGGTACCCATTAGGGCACATAATCAGGGAGCACATTTTCGAGCCACATATTAGGATGCTCAGATGAGCCATGTAATAGGACGCTTATCTGGGCTAAATAAGAAACTCATAAGAGTTTTAATCAGGGAGCTCATAGAGCTTAACAGGTAACTCCGAAGAGTTATTATCAGGGAGCACCGGATAGCCATTTAACAGGGAGTTCAAGCGAGCCATGTCAGGATGCTCATAAGAGCTTATATCAGGACACTCACGTAGACCTGCATTTGTGTCTGCAATATATGCTGGAGCACAAGCAATCGAATCATGTAACAGGACGCTTACAAAGAGTTGCGGTAGTGCGCAACACATGCAAGATCACTACAGATTAGGATGCTCGAGAAGACTTTTAACAGGATGCTCGTCTGAGCTATATTCTGTCCACAAAATATGCAAGACTACATTCATTATGGGCAATCATGTATCCATCGAAATTCATTATTCAAACGAAATTTAACATTTTCTAGATGTGATTGGACATGTGATTATTTCATATATTTAGAACATTTATATAATTCATACAAATTTTTAGCATTTAATATAATTTACATAAATATATACTACATTCAATTCAAGTATAAAAAATAAACATAATGTAATTACACGAACTTACCTCAGTACTTGTTCGTATTTAAAAGTCTACTAATCCGACACATTTTCTTTTCCTCGATCTAACTCTTTTGTTTGTTATTTTTGGGTCTATATAAATGAATTTAATCATCAATACATTATATTTCATACTCAATTGGGTTCAATTTACAACCTAGGCAAAACTACAATTTTTCCCCTATACGTTTCATAAATGACAATTTTATCCCTAGGCTCGGAAAGTGACATTCATGCAATTTAATCTTTATTCCAAGCCTAACCAAAATTTTCATATAACATTTACAACACTTGTATTTCACTAAATTCAAAATTTTTCCATAACTTTTACATCTTTACAATTTAGTCCCTAAATTATAATATTATCAAAATTCATTTTACAAAAGAAAGCCTTTTCATTTTCTACCATAAATTTCAAAATTTTAGCATATTCATCCATGGAAAAACTTTTTTACTTCGATAAATTTACAAATTAATCCCTAAAATAGATAGATTAAGCTATTCTGATCTTAAAAAGATAAAAATTACTAAAAACGGGACAAGAATGCTTACCCAATTGAACCAATTAAGCTTGCTTGAGCACTTTTCTCTTTCTTAGGGTTTTCATGTCTTAATTTGGGGAAGATGATATAAAATGATGATATTTTTCTATTATCATCTTTTAATTATTTTAGTTTCTAATTTAGTCATTGTCTTTTCTAATTTTCCATGGATGATTCATCAAAAATATCTACTAACTTTTCTTTAATGGTCTAATTACCATATAAGGACCTCAAGTTTTGAATTCCATAGCTATTTGGTACTTATAACTACTAGAACTCAACTTTTGCATTTTAGGCAATTTGGTCCTTTCCATAATTAAACACATAATCCATAAACTTTTCTTATCAGAATTTTTATATAACATTCCTATTATAATGCAAACCTTGAAATAATATTAAAATAGATTTTCTTTATGGCTTAGATTTTTGATCTAAAACCACTGTTCCGATTTCACTATTACAATTGGTTACCTATTAGCTTTAACATTCACAACCAAGCTCCAAGTAGATCCCACAAGCATACCAGAATTGTGAGGAACATTTCCAAAAAAAAATGAATTCCTTTGTTTTCATACAAACCAGCATAGTATACCCAACAAGGAGTTCCAATTAACATATTTGAATTGTAAATTTAGTTCATTAGAAAGATTGACATTCACCCATGATAAAATGTCAGTAGATCACATGATGTATGTCAATTAGTTTAAGTAATAAAGGTTTAAATTAACTAAAACATAATTAAATTAAACTATAGTGGAAGGAGAGATGAAAATCATCTTCTCCAATCGTCCAAAATTTTGACTAATTTGATTTTTATTTGAAATGTTAATTAGGTGAGATTTTAATTTCAAGTAACCATTAGCATTTTAAATAAAATAATCTTTCAAGCATTTTGGCATTAATTTCAAGTTCCTAGCCATTTTTCTTTGATTTTTATGAAAATTGAATCATGAGAGCTTAATTTGGCTAGCCCATGTACTAAATTGTAAAACTGTTAAAGTTTTTGAAAGTTTCCATGGTTGAGAATTGAACGATTTAGGTGTCAAATTATTAGAAATTACGCTTAGTATGTGAAAAGGACTAATTGTAAATTTTAATTGTTAATTTTGTACATTAGGTACCAAATTGAATAAAATAAAAAATTGTCAAGAATTTTTGGTAAGGATAGAAAATAGAGGATCCCTAATGAGTTTTAGTAAAATCAAATTTTAATCTAAGGCCCTAAATTAGAAGTTATGCTTGTCTCGATTTTAGGGACTAAAATGAATAATTTGTAAAATATTTGAGATTTAGTATTTAATTCTAATTTGGATAGAATTTGATGTTGTATTATTATTTAATCATTACTCGTAGCTAAAGATGATGCATGACTGTGGATAGGGAAAGGAAAGGTGAGAAGCGATGACGAGTGACACGAGCTTTCAGATTGTATCTCTATGACTCGAGATCAATCTAATTACTACATATTCATGACATTTTGCATTATATAATATTGAGGTGAGATGTTAATGGTTATTTATTTGAAATGCTATGGTTGAAATTGAATATCGAGAAATGCACTAAATTGAATAGAACAAAAAGTTGTATGACTTAACTAATATAGGAAATTGGTATGAAATTGAGCTTAATTATGTTATATTATACGATGAAATGATGAACTGATGTTGAATTGAAAATGATGGGACATGAATTGAACTATATGATAACATTAGAAATTGGTTACTCTATTAATTGTAAAGGTATATACTTCGATTTAGCCGATGATACACTTACGTGTCAGTATGTTCGCTTGGCTTATTTGATGATGCACTTATGTGCTAGTATAATTGTTTTGGTATATCCGATGATGCACTTACATGCCAATATAATTGCTTCAATTCATCCGATGATGCACTTATGTGCCAACATGATTTCTTTGGCCTATTCGATGATGCACTATGCGTGCTAGTATAATTACTTCGATTCGTTTGATGATGCACGTTATGTGTTAGTATAATTTCTTTGGCTTGCCCAGTGATGTACTATGTAACACCTCTCGCCCAGTCCAGTCATCGGACCTAAGCTATAAGTTGTTACGGACAATTACCATATAATTACAAATTACAAATAATTTACAATTCAAAATTCATAAATAAGTACTAAATAATTCATACAAGTATGTATACGATATTTCAGGTAAATATAGAGAAAACATAAGCTTAAAAAAGATTAGGGAATGAATGGGGATTAATTTGAATAAAAAATAAAAAGTTAAAAAATGAAAATAGAAGACACATGATCGTGTCCCTTGCCCGCGTGAAATGGCCAAAGCCATATGGATGACTCACATGGACGTGCGTGTAACCGTGTAAAAACTTGAGGTCGTGTGGTTTTGGAGTCAAACAATCGTGTCGCTAGGCTATGTGATAAAGCTCAGCCTGTGTGGCCAGACTATGCACAATTCGAAATAGGGTCACACGACCATGCCTCTAGGCCTTTTAACAACCTGATTCTGTGTAGAAAAACCTACACCTACAATCAATAAGACATACGTCGGTGTGTGATGGAACAGTTGTTTTGGGACCAAAAATTTCTATCATGTCAAATTGTAAATACTATTTAATAAATATTTACGGAGTCATAAGCCTCGTATTAAAATTTGGTTAAGAAATTTTAACGTTTAAATAACTAATTAAGGAAAAAGGACTAAATTGTAAAAGGTGCAAAACTTGTTAATTATAACATTAAGGTGATCAAATAGTTTAATTATTATATGTGAGAGGGCTCATATGGTAATTAGACCATAGTAAAAGCAGATGGACGGCTTTGGACTTTGAATTCATTAAAATGCATGATAATTTAAAAGAAAAAGTTGTGATTTGTAAAATAAAACTTAAGAAAAAATAAAATAAAAATGCTATCATCTTCCTAAAGGAAGAACCACTGAAAATTAGGGTGTTAAAACACCATTTTCATCAAGCTTGAAGTTTGGCTATGTTTTTTGCTTGCATGTAATTAATTTCTAACTTGTTTCTTGTAATTTTTATGTTTTTGAGATTATTGCAACTAGGTCCATCTAACCTGTAACTTTGTCTTTGAATCTGCTAAAAATTTTGGAAGTTACCATTGATGAATCTTGGTTTTTTGTGATGATAATTATGTATTTGAAGCTTTGATGGTGTTATTTAGTTGTTTTGTGAAATGATTTTTGTTAGATTTTGATTTAAAGATTAAATTGTTAAAATGTAAAAATTTCAAGGTTTAATGGTGAATTTGATATATAATAGGGACTGATAAAGGGCCTAGAATATTCGGCTATAATTTGATTTTTATAAAATGGTTAATTTGATGATTTTTGGGTTAGAGGACTAAATTGAAAAAATAGTAATAGTTTACGAAAATGTGTAATTAATGAAAATTTAAGGGTCATATGCATTGCATGGAATGTGAAATGTTTATGAGATTAATATATTGTGTTTAATTATTATATAGATCAAGATTTGAATCAAAGAGACAATAACCGAGGGAAAGGGAAAATAATGGAATAGTCCCTGCGTGTTGATCGGAATTGAATAGTAGGTAAGTCCATAGTATTTCAATACGTAAATAAACTTTTATAGCATTTCAATACGTAAATAATTTTTTACATGTAATATTATATTATTATTCTTTAATTAATATGTTTATATATATAATTAGTGATGATTGTACTTTGGTACCCCTGAATGCACATACGTGCCCCTGTTTATACTTCGGTACCCATGAATGCACATACGTGCCCCTTTGTGTACTTCGGTACCCTTGAATGCACATACGTGCCCTTATTTGTACTTTAGTACCCCTGATTGCACATACGTGCCCTTGTTTGTACTTCGCTATCCTTGAATGCACATACGTGTCCCTGTTTGTACTTAGGTATCCCTGAATACACATATGTGCCCTGTTTATACTTTGGTAACCTCGAATTAGATAGTATGTGAATTGTGTCTAATTGTACTTAGATTAAACGTTATACTATGTCCTTACTAAGTTTTGTAAGCTTACTAGTTCTTGTGGGTTATTCTGTAGATAATCGTTCCTGATATTTTGGAAGGATCAATCAACCGGGTCACACTATTTGGAATGACAGAAATGTGCAAGTGTACACAATCGCCACAAGTAATAAAGTGACAAGTAAATGTCGAGTTATCATACCCACAGGGACTGCGAAAAGAATTATTTATGAATGCAATTTAAAAACACTTTGATGAAGAAAAATATTTCAATTTGAGAGGGTGATTAAAAATTAAGAATTTAACTAAGTAAAATAAATAAAAAATGAAGTAAAAGTCTAATACACGATTTCAAAATATGATTTAATCAAGATGACATAATTGTGCTAGGCTAATTACATTTCTTCACTTAGAATTATGAAACTCATGTTTATGTTGTTACGAAATAATTCATGGCAACTCGCTAATTTGCTAACTTATGAACATACTTACTTACCAAAATCCATTTATCTCTTGACTATATCCCTATGTCAATTCAACCGATTAAATGAATTTTAGTAAACAAATATATTAATGCACATACATACTTATGGAATCAAAATACTCTCTTGTACATATCCCTAGCCAATTCAAACAATTAATTCAATCACATAAGCACATAAAAGATCATGTGAGGAAACAATGTATTCCTACCTTGAAACAATTTAATCACAATAATCTTACAAGTTATGCAAGGCAATTGTATCTCTCGATATTGTTGCTAATTTAACCCTCAGCTACCTTAGAAGATTAAATATGCACTAATTAAGTATTGTGTAAATTAATTACAATTTCAATCTGTTTAAATAATTAATTCATTAGTTTCCTTAGAATTGTAATGCAAGAATAACTTAGTCATGATTTTACTTAAACAAACATCTTACCAAGGCCTATAACAACATAAACATAATTTTAATAAATTAAGACGATGAAATGCAATCAACCTAAAATGAATTAAATTTAAGCCATATCAATTAAATTAAACATACCAATATCACAATTATTCATAGACATGTTCATCATAAGAACAAAAAAAATTAAAAGGATAGGGAACAAGAAGCAAATCCAGTGTTTTCCGTGGCTTGACTAGTTGCTCCACTCTTCTCCGCTTGTTCTTGTCGAACTGAGGCTTCCACAAACACTTGAACGCTGCTCCAAATGATGGAAGAATCGCTCTTTTCCAAGAGATGAAATTGGCAAGAGGAAAAGGGAAAAATAGATGGGAAACAAAGAGAGAAAGTTGAGAGAGGAGAGAAAAGATAAGAATGTTGTGGTGTGTTGAAATGAGCAGCCAAGGGGGGTTTTTATAGGGTGAGAGCGCTGCTAAATATAGCCAAAAGCAGTAGCCAAAGAGCCCTCCCATGACCGGCCACACATGTGGCAAGTTTGAAGTTTTGAAACTTGCTATATTAAGGCCGGGGCAAATCGAGAAAGGCACAAAAAGTGGAGGGGTTTGCTTGCAACTTAACGAAGTCTTCAAGGGCCTTTTTGTAACAACCCGATTTAGGACCTGGTCAGAATAGTGGTCTCGGGACCACCAAATGGAGTTGAATAAATTATTTTATTATTATTTTGGAGTCATTGCATGTTTATATTAGTGTATGAAAAATTTGGTAAGTTAATTTTGACGTTCGTAAGCTCAATTGAGAAAAAGAACTAAATTGCATAAAATGAAAAAGTCCTAAATTGATAGCTAAAAGTGTGAAATAGCTAGAGAATAAATATTGGGGGTCTTTAAAGGGAAATTAGGCCCTATTGTGATAACTTGGCCTGTAACACTCCTAACCCGTATCTGTTGCCGGAATAAGGTTATGAGGTATTACTTGACTGAACAAAACTTCTATAAGGTCAAAGATACTTACCAGACATAAATTATCAACAATGCAAACCTGTCTCATTGATTTTCCATAAGAGCTCTTATAAATTTCCAAAATGACTAACTATCAAAACATAACCGAATATCTAATAACAAAATAACTACTATCAAGTTATAACTAAAACATTTCAACACATTAGTTCAATTATAAGGCTTCTCTAAACAAAATGAGCAAGCCATCTTCGCATGGCTATAATGTATACAAAGTCGAAATATCATTCTACCTATAGTCTATCCTATACATGCCTTAAACCATGATGATATACAATCTTCTCAACTCACATAATGACTCGATAGTGTGATGATATCTCCGGCTCTTCCAACTCGAATTAAAGGATAAACCTATAAGAAATGGAAAAGAGAACACGGAGTAAGCTTCAATGCTTAGTAAATTTTAAGCAATGCAAACAATTAATTTACTTATAGATCGATTATTTCAAATTTTCAAGAAATCATTCCTAGGTAATTGCCATTTTGGCCAAGTATCCATGAACATAATGCATATTTAGCAAATTCATCTCACTTGAATCTGAACTCAATTAAAACCAAATATTCAAATCACAAATAAGATCATAAGAACTCGAAAAACATCTCATTAACTAGTTTTAACCATGTTTACAACAAAATCACAAATTCACTACAAGCTGTCTTCCTGAGCAACAGTCACTAAATTGTTTATAACTGGAGCTAAGAAACTCCAAATCAAGTGCGTTAATTTTCCCTAAAAATAGACTCATATATCTTCCATCCATCAAATTTTCAGAATTTTTGGTTTGACCAATCAATACCAGATTTTTATTGAAGTTTCCCCTGTTTCACTGTTTGACTATTCTGACCACTCTTCACTACGAATCAATTTTCTCATTATACAGAATTAGAATTATGTTATCATTTATTTCATTTGAAACTAGACTCATTAAGGAGTCTAATTATATAAATTTTATCTTATAATCATCATTGTACAATTTACAATGATTTTCTAAAAACAGAACAGGGGATTTCAATGTCATTTTGACTATATCTTACGCCACTTCAAATATCTCATTATCTACAATTCTTTTGCTTACAAGGTTTCTTTTATAAGAAACTAGACTCATTAAGCTTTAATTACATAATTTATTCAGCTTCTAATTCAATTTCCACAATTTATGGTGATTTTCTAAAATCACACTACTGTTGCTGTCCCAAGCAGATTTATTACAATTTGCTCTTTCACACATTCCTTGCATTCAAATTATCTAAACATGTATATCATGTCATTCAAGATCGAACTCATATAACATAGGCATTAAAATGCTTCACTAACAGCTTTAGTTCAATTGAAACGATTAAAATACAATATCATATTCACATTTAATTTTCCATGATCGTAATCACCTAAAAATAAATCATATACTTCCACAAACCTTTCCACAAGGACCAAGTGTTTATATTTGAATATAAACATAAAATCATTTCACATAACTTCACACATTTACCGAATATATCACGATCACATATATAGTCATAACACTTATTCACAGATGCATCACTTTATATATTTATAACTTAATTAAAATCAAATCACATACGAGTACATGATACGTACCTGGCCAACTTAATATGTAATGCATTTTCAATTTGTCAACTTAGTGTAGGATCTTGTAATTGTATACTTTTATCAAATTCATCGGCACTTGGCCTGCTAGGTATAAAACCCGAAATTATATTACCAGCACAAAGCCTGCGGGACTTTAGCTCGGATACATTTCCAGCACGAAGCCTGCGGGACTTTAGCCCGGATACATTTCCAGCACGAAGCCTGCGGGACTTTAGCCCGGATACATTTCCAGCACGAAGCCTGCGGGTCTTTAGCCGGGATACATTTCCAGCACGAAGCCTGCGGGTCTTTAGCCGGGATACATTTCCAGCACGAAGCCTGCGGGTCTTTAGCCCAGATACATTTCCAGCACGAAGCCTGCGGGACTTTAGCCCGGATACATTTCCAGCACGAAGCCTGCGGGTCTTTAGCCCGGATACATTTCCAGCACGAAGCCTGCGGGTCTTTAGCCCGGATACATTTCCAGTGTCTTGCTTATTTATTCACATGTTAACACATTTCACATAACATATCACATTAGCAATTCAATTGCTTCATTCGAATATAAGCACAAAATGTACACCTACCCTTTAACTTTCGGTTCAATAATCATACACAAGGAACACAAATGTCGAAATCCTGTGTCATGACATATGTATCCTAACTATTCCTAAGGTTCATACAGGGCTTTCGAATGTCGTAACTCGGTCGAATCGGAAGCTCGAACATAGTTTTCAAACTCATACACATTCGGCATTTACAAGTATAAATTCATATATTATATACCAGCATATATACTTAACATTTAACTACATTTAGGCATGTGTATTTGCTTATAAACTTACCTCAGACGTCGTAAAACGGGACGGAGCTACTAGTCGACAACTTTCGTTTTTTCCTAGTCCTAATCCGATTTCTTTGGTTCTTAATCTAAAAATATTCAAATTAAGCTCATTCAAACATATTTTCATTCAATTTAGTCCAAAAACACATAAATGGTCAAATTACCATTTTGCCCCTTGCATTTACAATTTTTACAATTTAATCCCTATTGCACAAAAAACAAAATATGCAAAATTTCAAGGTACCCATGTCTGGCCGAATATTCCTAGTGTTCATACAAGCCCATTTATTTCATTTATTTCATATTTTAGTCCCTTAAATTATTACTTATGCAATTAAGTCCTTATTACTCAAAATCATCAAAAACTCCAATACAAAATATGTTAATCTAAAACATATCTTTTATTTTTCATCATCAAACAAAAAAAATCACAAGCTATTAAAAATGGCACAACTCAAAATATTCATCAAAATCAAAATTTCAAGCATGGGTTTTGTAGTACTCGAAGCAACGATTTCAAAAACGTAAAAATTATCAAAAACCAAGCTGAACACTTACCTTAATCTAGCTTGAACAAGGCCGAACCCTACTTTGTTTTCTTTCTTTTTCTTTGTTTTAGTTTCGGTGCAAAGATGAAGGAAATAACATGAATGTGGCTTATTATTTTATGATATAATAACATATATTATTTTATTATTAATTTACCTAACTAACCTTAATGAAATAGTAATAAAATTATATAACCTATGTCCATTACCGTACAAGCCACATGTTAATGGAATAGTTACATTATAAATACTCCAACTTAGAAAATCACCAACTATTTGGCCCTCTTACTTTAAACTATCACATTTTCAATTTACGCAATTATTTAATCAGACACCCAAATGACAAAATTAAATTACGAAATTTTCACAGATATAAATTCACACAAAGTAAACATATAAAATAATTTAAAAATATTTTTCTGACTCAAATTCATGGTCCCGAAACCACCGTTCTGTTTAGGGTCTAAATCGGGCTGTTACAACTCTCCCCCCTTAGGAATTTTCGTCCCCGAAAATCTTACCAGTGAATAGGTTCGGAAGACGTTCTCTCATTGTATCCTCTGGCTCCCATGTTGCTTCTTCAACTCCATGCTTATGCCAGAATACCTTAACTAACAAAATCTTCTTATTCCATAACTCTTTAACCTCATGAGTCAAAATGCGAATCGGTTCTTCTTCGTAGGTCATATTAGGCTAAATTTCAATCTCAGACGGACTAATCACATGTGATGGATCAGATCGATACCTCCGAAGCATCGAAACATGGAATACATTGTGGATCTTTTCTAACTCAGGTGGCAACAATAATCTATAAGCAACCGGCCCGATACGTTCTATAACCTTATACGACCCAAGAAACCTCGGACTCAATTTGCCTTTACAACCGAATCTGAGTATTTTCTTCCACGGTGAGTCTTTCAAGAAAACTTTATCTCTGATCTGAAACTCTATATCTTTCCGTTTCAAGTTCGCATAAGATTTCTGTCGATCTAACGCTACTTTCAAACATTCACGGATCACTTTCACTTTCTGTTCAGTTTCTCTGATCAAATCGACTCCGTGTATCTTATTTTCACTGAGCTCAGTCCAATACAATGGCGTTCGGCATTTACGACCATACAAAGCCTCACAAATTTGCTGATTAAACATCAATTTAGTTTCTAGCTCAGCCAATTACTACTATCATTTGATAAGATTAATCACATGATTGTCGGTCGTAAAACACATAAAGATTCTCGCTCAGAACCCCAAAGACTATAATCATTTGCCCAGATTGATAATCAATCACTGACTCATAATCTTTCAACAGTTCGAACCATCTTTAATTCTTGTGTCGAATAACTCTTTACTTGAGAACTGGCGCTTCAATAACAATTTCTTCAACTGTTTATCACTTTATTGATAAATATTACATCATTTAAAAGATATTTTTCACAGATAACCATATAGAATTATAAGAAAGAAGAGATACTGTAATCTCAAATATATCACTATACTGATCTTTTTAAGAAAGCGCCCATATCAGATGACAGATATCTCAGTGATGTCTAAGAGGAAATCCAGAAGTAAAACATCACTCACATGCACCAGAATTAACGGTAACAGAAATAATATAATCTTCATGTATACTAAGTAGATCAAAAACTAGTAGGATCAAAATACCAACATCACACAGATTCTATCGTAGATCTTTTCTTTCAATAAAATGAAATAGGATACCAGAGAAAGATATAATAATGTCAATTGTAACCCGAATAGCCCAACAATGCTTTCATATATCAATATATATAGACGACGTTCTCATATGATAAGAATTTTCATTTGAAATATACAGTTATACATACCTCTGAGGATAAATGTACACATAGAATGCCCAGAAGAAAACGTAGTAACTGCCCGACTATAATCACTGCACTCAGCTATCATTTCAATTCAAACATTACCCTACTGTCTAATTCTATCATCACCAATTTCACAATATTCCATTACTAACAGAAATCAATTCAGAAAAACTTCCAGTTAATACGTTCTTTAGACATCATACCTGAATACTTTCATCTCATCGAATTCAACTTCTTCTTTAACAGTGAATTGGCATATTACGAATGGCCTTCAACATGATCCAATATCTTTTCTGTTACTGTCTTCACTTGCAGACTCATTCTCTTATCTGATCACAATACTAATCTTTCAACCACGAAACTCTGTAATTTCACACTCGTAAGCGTATTTAATCCATATAGTACGGATCTCATTACAATGCTTTACCGATGAGGGGGTGAGGGTTGTAAAGCCAACAATTTTAACTCTTACGTAAGCATGCACATCACACATACTATTATGAACGAAGAGTTCATTACTAATTCTGTATTCTCAAACATCTAGCAATCATTTACTTATGATCACTTGGTACTTAACACATAGCTCATACGCTAATTCAAATCATAAATTCTAAGTCAAAATATTCACACAACCATCATATACTCAACCTCATAACTCATATACTCATATAATTATAACATTTATCAATAGCAGAATATCATGCATTCTGATTCATACCTTTTATGAGTTTCAACTCATTACCAACACATTTTCACTCAAACGTTTGAGTATAACATTCTATACTATCAGAATTAGCTCGATTGGAAAGCATATCTGTCTTACAAAACAATTTCGTTAGAGTCGGGAGATGTCACACTATCACGAGTAGTAATATGACATGTATAGCTAGACTCATATACGCTAGGTTAGTCTGAGAATCGACTAAACCATAGCTCTGATACCACTAAATGTAACACTCCTAACCCGTATCAGTTGCCGGAATAAGGTTATGAGGTATTACTTGACTGAACAAAACTTCTATAAGGTCAAAGATACTTACTAGACATAAATTATCAACAATGCAAACCTGTCTCATTGATTTTCCATAAGAGCTCTTATAAATTTCCAAAATGACTAACTATCAAAACATAACCGAATATCTAATAAAAAAATAACTACTATCAAGTTATAACTAAAACATTTCAACACATTAGTTCAATTATAAGGCTTCTCTAAACAAAATGAGCAAGCCATCTTCGCATGGCTATAATGTATACAAAGTCGAAATATCATTCTACCTATAGTCTATCCTATACATGCCTTAAACCATGATGATATACAATCTTCTCAACTCACATAATGACTCGATAGTGTGATGATATCTCCGGCTCTTCCAACTCGAATTAAAGAATAAACCTATAAGAAATGGAAAAGAGAACACGGAGTAAGCTTCAATGCTTAGTAAATTTTAAGCAATGCAAACAATTAATTTACTTATAGATCGATTATTTCAAATTTTCAAGAAATCATTCCTAGGTAATTGCCATTTTGGCCAAGTATCCATGAACATAATGCATATTTAGCAAATTCATCTCACTTGAATCTGAACTCAATTAAAACCAAATATTCAAATCACAAATAAGATCATAAGAACTCGAAAAGCATCTCATTAACTAGTTTTAACCATGTTTACAACAAAATCACAAATTCACTACAAGCTGTCTTCCTGAGCAATAGTCACTAAATTGTTTATAACTGGAGCTAAGAAACTCCAAATCAAGTGCGTTAATTTTCCCTAAAAATAGACTCATATATATTCCATCCATCAAATTTTCAGAATTTTTAGTTTGACCAATCAATACCAGATTTTTATTGAATTTTCCCCTGTTTCACTGTTTGACTATTCTGACCACTCTTCAATACGAATCAATTTTCTCATTATACAGAATTAGAATTATGTTATCGTTTATTTCATTTGAAACTAGACTCATTAAGGAGTCTAATTATATAAATTTTATCTTCTAATCATCATTGTACAATTTACAATGATTTTCTAAAAATAGAACAGGGGATTTCAAAGTCATTTTGACTCTATCTTACGCCACTTCAAATATCTCATTATCTACAATTCTTTTGCTTACAAGGTTTCTTTTATAAGAAACTAGACTCATTAAGATTTAATTACATAATTTATTCAGCTTCTAATTCAATTTCCACAATTTATGGTGATTTTCCGAAATCACACTACTGTTGCTGTCCCAAGCAGATTTATTACAATTTGCTCTTTCACACATTCCTTGCATTCAAATTATCTAAACATGTATATCATGTCATTCAAGATCGAACTCATATAACATAGGCATTAAAATACTTCACTAACAGCTTTAGTTCAATTGAAACGATTAAAATACAATATCATATTCACATTTAATTTTCCATGATCGTAATCACCTAAAAATAAATCATATACTTCCACAAACCTTTCCACAAGGACCAAGTGTTTATATTTGAATATAAACATAAAATCATTTCACATAACTTCACACATTTACCGAATATATCACGATCACATATATAGTCATAACACTTATTCACAGATGCATCACTTTATATATTTATAACTTAATTAAAATCAAATCACATACGAGTACATGATACGTACCTGGCCAACTTAATATGTAATGCATTTTCAATTTGTCAACTTATTGTAGGATCTTGTAATTGTATACTTTTATCAAATTCATCGGCACTTGGCCTGCTAGGTATAAAACCCGAAATTATATTACCAGCACAAAGCCTGCGGGACTTTAGCTCGGATACATTTCCAGCACAAAGCCTGCGGGACTTTAGCCCGAATACATTTCCAGCACGAAGCCTGCGGGACTTTAGCCCGGATACATTTCCAGCACGAAGCCTGCGGGTCTTTAGCCGGGATACATTTCCAGCACGAAGCCTGCGGGTCTTTTGCCTGGATACATTTCCAGCACGAAGCCTGCGGGACTTTAGCCCGGATACATTTCCAGCACGAAGCCTGCGGGTCTTTAGCCCGGATACATTTCCAGCACGAAGCCTGCGGGTCTTTAGCCCGGATACATTTCCAGTGTCTTGCTTATTTATTCACATGTTAACACATTTCACATAACATATCACATTAGCAATTCAATTGCTTCATTCGAATATAAGCACAAAATGTACACCTACCCTTTAACTTTCGGTTCAATAATCATACACAAGGAACACAAATGTCGAAATCCTGTGTCATGACATATGTATCCTAACTATTCCTAAGGTTCATACAGGGCTTTCGAATGTCGTAACTCAGTCGAATCGAAAGCTCGAACATAGTTTTCAAACTCATACACATTCGGCATTTACAAGTATAAATTCATATATTATATACCAGCATATATACTTAACATTTAACTACATTTAGGCATGTGTATTTGCTTATAAACTTACCTCAGACGTCGTAAAACGGGACGGAGCTACTAGTCGACAACTTTCGTTTTTTCCTAGTCCTAATCCGATTTCTTTGGTTCTTAATCTAAAAATATTCAAATTAAGCTCATTCAAACATATTTTCATTCAATTTAGTCCAAAAACACATAAATGGTCAAATTGCCATTTTACCCCTGACATTTACAATTTTTACAATTTAATCCCTATTGCACAAAACACAAAATATGCAAAATTTCAAGGTACCCATGTTTGGCCGAATATTCCTAGTGTTCATACAAGCCCATTTATTTCATTTATTTCATATTTTAGTCCCTTAAATTATTATTTATGCAATTAAGTCCTTATTACTCAAAATCATCAAAAACTCCAATACAAAATATGTTAATCTAAAACATATCTTTTATTTTTCATCATCAAACAAAAAAAATCACAAGCTATTAACAATGGCACAACTCAAAATATTCATCAAAATCAAAATTTCAAGCATGGGTTTTGTAGTACTCGAAGCAACGATTTCAAAAACGTAAAAATTATCAAAAACCGAGCTGAACACTTACCTTAATCTAGCTTGAACAAGGCCGAACCCTACTTTGTTTTCTTTCTTTTTCTTTGTTTTAGTTTCGGTGCAAAGATGAAGGAAATAACATGAATGTGGCTTATTATTTTATGATATAATAACATATATTATTTTATTATTAATTTACCTAACTAACCTTAATGAAATAGTAATAAAATTATATAACCTATGTCCATTACCGTGCAAGCCACATGTTAATGGAATAGTTACATTATAAATACTCCAACTTAGAAAATCACCAACTATTTGGCCCTCTTACTTTAAACTATCAAATTTTCAATTTACGCAATTATTTAATCAGACACCCAAATGACAAAATTAAATTACGAAATTTTCACAGATATAAATTCACACAAAGTAAACATAGAAAATAATTTAAAAATATTTTTCTGACTCAAATTCATGGTCCCGAAACCACCGTTCTGTTTAGGGTCTAAATCGGGCTGTTACAACTCTCCCCCCTTAGGGATTTTCGTCCCCGAAAATCTTACCAGTGAATAGGTTCGGAAAACGTTCTCTCATTGTATCCTCTGGCTCCCATGTTGCTTCTTCAACTCCATGCTTATGCCAGAATACCTTAACTAACAAAATCTTCTTATTCCATAACTCTTTAACCTCATGAGTCAAAATGCGAATCGGTTCTTCTTCGTAGGTCATATTAGGCTAAATTTCAATCTTAGACGGACTAATCACATGTGATGGATTAGATCGATACCTCCGAAGCATCGAAACGTGGAATACATTGTGGATCTTTTCTAACTCAGGTGGCAACAATAATCCATAAGCAACCGGCCCGATACGTTCTATAACCTTATACGACCCAAGAAACCTCGGACTCAATTTGCCTTTACGACCGAATCTGAGTATTTTCTTCCACGGTGAGTCTTTCAAGAAAACTTTATCTCCGATCTGAAACTCTATATCTTTCCGTTTCAAGTTCGCATAAGATTTCTGTCGATCTAACGCTACTTTCAAACATTCACGGATCACTTTCACTTTCTGTTCAGTTTCTCTGATCAAATCGACTCCGTGTATCTTATTTTCACTGAGCTCAGTCCAATACAATGGCGTTCGGCATTTACGACCATACAAAGCCTCACAAATTTGCTGATTAAACATCAATTTAGTTTCTAGCTCAGCCAATAACTACTCATCATTTGATAAGATTAATCACATGATTGTCGGTCGTAAAACACATAAAGATTCTCGCTCAGAACCCCAAAGACTATAATCATTTGCCCAGGTTGATAATCAATCACTGACTCATAATCATTCAATAGTTCGAACCATCTTTAATTCTTGTGTCGAATAACTCTTTACTTGAGAACTGGCGCTTCAATAACAATTTCTTCAACTGTTTATCACTTTATTGATAAATATTACATCATTTAAAAGATATTTTTCACAGATAACCATATAGAATTATAAGAAAGAAGAGATACTGTAATCTCAAATATATCACTATACTGATCTTTTTAAGAAAGCGCCCATATCAGATGACAGATATCTCAGTGATGTCTCAGAGGAAATCCAGAAGTAAAACATCACTCACATGCACCAGAATTAACGGTAACAGAAATAATATAATCTTCATGTATACTAAGTAGATCAAA
The DNA here is from genome assembly GCF_007990345.1 of Gossypium hirsutum. NCBI lineage: Eukaryota > Viridiplantae > Streptophyta > Magnoliopsida > Malvales > Malvaceae > Gossypium > Gossypium hirsutum. Next base: position 31,442,138 of record NC_053436.1, read on the forward strand.
AACTAGTAGGATCAAAATACCAACATCACACAGATTCTATCGTAGATCTTTTCTTTCAATAAAATGAAATAGGATACCAGAGAAAGATATAATAATGTCAATTGTAACCCGAATAGCCCAACAATGCTTTCATATATCAATATATATAGATGACGTTCTCATATGATAAGAATTTTCATTTGAAATATACAGTTATACATACCTCTGAGGATAAATGTACACATAGAATGCCCAGAAGAAAACGTAGTAACTGCCCGACTATAATCACTGCACTCAGCTATCATTTCAATTCAAACATTATCCTACTGTCTAATTCTATCATCACCAATTTCACAATATTCCATTACTAACAGAAATCAATTCAGAAAAACTTCCAGTTAATACGTTCTTTAGACATCATACCTGAATACTTTCATCTCATCGAATTCAACTTCTTCTTTAACAGTGAATTGGCATATTACGAATGGCCTTCAACATGATCCAATATCTTTTCTGTTACTGTCTTCACTTGCGGACTCATTCTCTTATCTGATCACAATACTAATCTTTCAACCACGAAACTCTGTAATTTCACACTCGTAAGCGTATTTAATCCATATAGTACGGATCTCATTACAATGCTTTACCGATGAGGGGGTGAGGGTTGTAAAGCCAACAATTTTAACTCTTACGTAAGCATGCACATCACAATACTATTATGAACGAAGAGTTCATTACTAATTCTGTATTCTCAAACATCTAGCAATCATTTACTTATGATCACTTGGTACTTAACACATAGCTCATACCCTAATTCAAATCATAAATTCTAAGTCAAAATATTCACACAACCATCATATACTCAACCTCATAACTCATATACTCATATAATTATAACATTTATCAATAGCAGAATATCATGCATTCTGATTTATACCTTTTATGAGTTTCAACTCATTACCAACACATTTTCACTCAAACGTTTGAGTATAACATTCTATACTATCAGAATTAGCTCGATTAGAAAGCATATCTGTCTTACAAAATAATTTTGTTAGAGTCGGGAGATGTCACACTATCACGAGAAGTAATATGACATGTATAGCTAGACTCATATACGCTAGGTTAGTCCGAGAATCGACTAAACCATAGCTCTGATACCACTAAATGTAACACTCCTAACCTGTATCCGTTGCCGGAATAAGGTTATGAGGTATTACTTGACTGAACAAAACTTCTATAAGGTCAAAGATACTTACTAGACATAAATTATCAACAATGCAAACCTGTCTCATTGATTTTCCATAAGAGCTCTTATAAATTTCCAAAATGACTAACTATCAAAACATAACCGAATATCTAATAACAAAATAACTACAATCAAGTTATAACTAAAACATTTCAACACATTAGTTCAATTATAAGGCTTCTCTAAACAAAATGAGCAAGCCATCTTCGCATGGCTATAATGTATACAAAGTCGAAATATCATTCTACCTATAGTCTATCCTATACATGCCTTAAACCATGATGATATACAATCTTCTCAACTCACATAATGACTCGATAGTGTGATGATATCTCCGGCTCTTCCAACTCGAATTAAAGGATAAACCTATAAGAAATGGAAAAGAGAGCACGGAGTAAGCTTCAATGCTTAGTAAATTTTAAGCAATGCAAACAATTAATTTACTTATAGATCGATTATTTCAAATTTTCAAGAAATCATTCCTAGGTAATTGCCATTTTGGCCAAGTATCCATGAACATAATGCATATTTAGCAAATTCATCTCACTTGAATCTGAACTCAATTAAAACCAAATATTCAAATCACAAATAAGATCATAAGAACTCGAAAAGCATCTCATTAACTAGTTTTAACCATGTTTACAACAAAATCACAAATTCACTACAAGCTGTCTTCCTGAGCAATAGTCACTAAATTGTTTATAACTGGAGCTAAGAAACTCCAAATCAAGTGCGTTAATTTTCCCTAAAAATAGACTCATATATATTCCATCCATCAAATTTTCAGAATTTTTAGTTTGACCAATCAATACCAGATTTTTATTGAAGTTTCCCCCTGTTTCACTGTTTGACTATTCTGACCACTCTTCACTACGAATCAATTTTCTCATTATACAGAATTAGAATTATGTTATCGTTTATTTCATTTGAAACTAGACTCATTAAGGAGTCTAATTATATAAATTTTATCTTATAATCATCATTGTACAATTTACAATGATTTTCTAAAAACAGAACAGGGGATTTCAAAGTCATTTTGACTCTATCTTACGCCACTTCAAATATATCATTATCTACAATTCTTTTGCTTACAAGGTTTCTTTTATAAGAAACTAGACTCATTAAGCTTTAATTACATAATTTATTCAGCTTCTAATTCAATTTCCACAATTTATGGTGATTTTCCAAAATCACACTACTGTTGCTGTCCCAAGCAGATTTATTACAATTTGCTCTTTCACACATTCCTTGCATTCAAATTATCTAAACATGTATATCATGTCATTCAAGATCGAACTCATATAACATAGGCATTAAAATGCTTCACTAACAGCTTTAGTTCAATTGAAACGATTAAAATACAATATCATATTCACATTTAATTTTCCATGATCGTAATCACCTAAAAATAAATCATATACTTCCACAAACCTTTCCACAAGGACCAAGTGTTTATATTTGAATATAAACATAAAATCATTTCACATAACTTCACACATTTACCGAATATATCACGATCACATATATAGTCATAACACTTATTCACAGATGCATCACTTTATATATTTATAACTTAATTCAAATCAAATCACATACGAGTACATGATACGTACTTGGCCAACTTAATATGTAATGCATTTTCAATTTGTCAACTTAGTGTAGGATCTTGTAATTGTATACTTTTATCAAATTCATCGGCACTTGGCCTGCTAGGTATAAAACCCGAAATTATATTACCAGCACAAAGCCTGCGGGACTTTAGCTCGGATACATTTCCAGCACAAAGCCTGCGGGACTTTAGCCCGGATACATTTCCAGCACGAAGCCTGCGGGACTTTAGCCCGGATACATTTCCAGCACGAAGCCTGCGGGACTTTAGCCCGGATACATTTCCAGCACGAAGCCTGCGGGTTTTTAGCCGGGATACATTTCCAGCACGAAGCCTGCGGGTCTTTAGCCCGGATACATTTCCAGCACGAAGCCTGCGGGACTTTAGCCCGGATACATTTCCAGCATGAAGCCTGCGGGTCTTTAGCCCGGATACATTTCCAGCACGAAGCCTGCGGGTCTTTAGCCCGGATACATTTCCAGTGTCTTGCTTATTTATTCACATGTTAACACATTTCACATAACATATCACATTAGCAATTCAATTGCTTCATTCGAATATAAGCACAAAATGTACACCTACCCTTTAACTTTCGGTTCAATAATCATACACAAGGAACACAAATGTCGAAATCCTGTGTCATGACATATGTATCCTAACTATTCCTAAGGTTCATACAGGGCTTTCGAATGTCGTAACTCGGTCGAATCGAAAGCTCGAACATAGTTTTCAAACTCATACACATTCGGTATTTACAAGTATAAATTCATATATTATATACCAGCATATATACTTAACATTTAACTACATTTAGGCATGTGTATTTGCTTATAAACTTACCTCAGACGTCGTAAAACGGGACGGAGCTGCTAGTCGACAACTTTCGTTTTTTCCTAGTCCAAATCCGATTTCTTTGGTTCTTAATCTAAAAATATTCAAATTAAGCTCATTCAAACATATTTTCATTCAATTTAGTCCAAAAACACATAAATGGTCAAATTACCATTTTGCCCCTGACATTTACAATTTTTACAATTTAATCCCTATTGCACAAAACACAAAATATGCAAAATTTCAAGGTACCCATGTTTGGCCGAATATTCCTAGTGTTCATACAAGCCCATTTATTTCATTTATTTCATATTTTAGTCCCTTAAATTATTATTTATGCAATTAAGTCCTTATTACTCAAAATCATCAAAAACTCCAATACAAAATATGTTAATGTAAAACATATCTTTTATTTTTCATCATCAAACAAAAAAAATCACAAGCTATTAACAATGGCACAACTCAAAATATTCATCAAAATCAAAATTTCAAGCATGGGTTTTGTAGTACTCGAAGCAACGATTTCAAAAACGTAAAAATTATCAAAAACTGAGCTGAACACTTACCTTAATCTAGCTTGAACAAGGCCGAACCCTACTTTGTTTTCTTTCTTTTTCTTTGTTTTAGTTTCGGTGCAAAGATGAAGGAAATAACATGAATGTGGCTTATTATTTTATGATATAATAACATATATTATTTTATTATTAATTTACCTAACTAACCTTAATGAAATAGTAATAAAATTATATAACCTATGTCCATTACCGTACAATCCACATGTTAATGGAATAGTTACATTATAAATACTCCAACTTAGAAAATCACCAACTATTTGGCCCTCTTACTTTAAACTATCAAATTTTCAATTTACGCAATTAAGTCCTATTATTTAATCGGACACCCAAACGACAAAATTAAATTACGAAATTTTCACAGATATAAATTCACACAAAATAAACATAGAAAATAATTTAAAAATATTTTTCTGACTCTAATTCATGGTCCCGAAACCACCATTCTGTTTAGGGTCTAAATCGGGCTGTTACATGGCCGGCTATGAGAGATGAAACTGTGGTAATGTCAACATTAGGTAATGTCGATGACATAAGGTGTACTATAATGATGCCAAAAAGCCTAGCTATCATTTTCTTTTTTCCATCCTTTCTTTTGACCGAAATTTTCAGTAAAGAAATGGGGTTTTAAGAGCTTGAAACTTCAGCAACTTTAAGCCTTCACAAGTAAGTGATTTTAATGGCTTTTCTTGAATATTTTTGTACTTTTAAGACCTTTGAAACATGGGCTTTCAAATGAGGTACTATTTTGAAAAATGATCAAGAGTGTAGGGTTTTTCCATGAAAGGGTTTGTAATGTTTGGTGAGTTTTTATGGAAGAAAATAATTCTTGGGTGTGTTATGAACAACTTTTGTGAAAGGTGTTAGCATGAAAACACCTGAAAGGACCATTTTGCATAAGTTGTAAAATAGATGTTAAATATGTGAAATAATGGGAATTTGGAGTTGCTATAAGAGTAATAAGGGTTTGGCTAAGCTTAAGATATGAAAAAAATTGATAAAAATTTATTTTCGGGCCTAGGGGTAAAATGGTCATTTTACCAAAGATATGAATTTTCGATTGCTAAATTTTATTTAATGACTAAATAAGTGCATTTTACGATTATAGATAAAGAATCACCAAATCTGAACTTAAACCGGGGGAAAGCCAAGCAAATCGATTAAATCGACTAGTTGCCACATTTTGTAATCCGAGGTAAGTTGTATGTAAATAATATAACTACAATATTAATGTATGTGTTGAATTGCACTTTAATTTAATATAGCACAAATTGCTTGATTGTGGAATTGAGAAAGCATGATGGTAATAGAGATAATAGAGTTCCCGTTTGAACCTAGGAAATAAATCGAATATTCATGCCATAACATATGGGTTATTGTGAGCTAGTATAAGACATGTCTGGGACATGCATCGGCCACATTATGAGAGCCAGTGTAAGACCATGTCTGGGACATGCATTGGCCTCAAAATGTAAGTTAGTGTAAGACATGTCTGGGACATGCACCGGCTAGAGATGTGTTAGTGTAAGACCATGTCTGGGACACAGCATCGGCACAGATATGCTAGAGCTTGTGTAAGACCATGTCTGGGATAGAGTATCGGCATAGATATGCTAGAGCTTGTGTAAGACCATGTCTGGGACATGGCATCGACACTTTACCCCATGTTTGAGGCTTAATGAATATCTAATAGTGTTATAAATGGTTTAACGGTGAAAGTTATGATTTCATGTTAACGAGGAAAGTATAACCGTGTTGTGAGTGGTACAAGTACCTGTTTGGAATATATAGAATATGAGCCCATTTTATATGATATACAATGTGTACTGATATTGATGAGTAAGTCTTGCTTATGCCTAATTGTATGTTATGAGCTTGTTGATGAATGGTACAGATATGTTGTATATTCATTTATGTGCAACTTACTAAGCTTTATGCTTACTTCCTCTCCTTTTCCATTTTCTTATGGTGCGGCCTATCTAGCTCAAGGATCAACGAAAGTCAGAGATATCGATCACACTATCAATCGAAGCATTTGATATAGTTTGATTTATATTTTTGATTATGGCATGTATAGGGAATTAGGCTTGTGTTTTGGGTTATCATTAATTTGGCCAAATGTGTTGGCTTGTGATAATTCTCTCATTTTGTACTATGCCTCGAATTATGGCTAATATCCATTTTGATTTTTATACAAGGATGTTATATTCATATATGAGTAAAATGCACACATGGAATATTGTTTATTGTGGCTGATTTGGTTGCATGAGATAGCATTGTATTGGTTTTGGTTGCTAATGTGTAGGTTGTGTAAGTGATGGTGGCAAAGAGGCTTGGTAAATAGCCTCATTTTGTCCACACGGGTAGACACACGGGCGTGTGTCTAGGTCGTGTGTGACACACGGTCTGCCCTATAGGCGTGTGGTTGGGCAATGTGTCCCCTACACATAAAATTTTCAAATAAGTATGCATGGTAGTAAACATACGGGCAGAGACACGACCTTGCGTCTCAACCATATGAAGGACACGGCCTAGTACACGGGTGTGTGCCTTGGCCGTGTAACAATTTAGGGATGCTGACATCAGAAATAGAATGTCCATGTTTTTGCACACGGGCTATGACACGGGCATGTCATGGCCGTGTGAAGGACACAGACGTGTGCCAGGCCATGTGAAAACCCCTATAGGTGTGCATTTAAAATTATTTCTACATGGGTGGAGGAAACAGGCATGTCCCTTCATTGCCTAGGCCGTGTGAGCCACACAGGCCAACAAGATGACCATGTTGAATTGGTCACACAGGCGTGTTGCCCCTCCCACATAGGCGTGTGCCCTTGTATCTAGTAATTTTTTTTAGAGTTTGTGGGAAGTTCCAAATCATTTCCGAATGGTTTTAAATGACGGATGGAACATCGTAGGTCTTTGTTATGAAGTTCTTGATAAAGAATCGAAAAAGTTTTAAATTTGACTAAATTTTGATGACTAAGAAACATGTGTTTGTATGTGATCGAGTTAGGTAACACCTCATATTCCGTCCCGGCGTAGGGTACGGGTGTGGGGTGCTACACTTTTTGCGAGCAATTTAATTAGCCAAGCAAGTTGATTAGGTCAGCTTGTTGGACGGTTTTGGGCTGCCCAGAGCTTGATCGGTTCGGTCCTCTCAGTTTAGCTCAATTGGGCCACTTTTCATAATTTAATTAAAAATAATTTATTTAACCCAAATTAAATTGGATTAAAATTAAAAATTATATTATGATTTAATACACATAATTTGGACCGTCATTAGCTGAAAATTTCATTCATCTCGATGCTTCAAAAATCGCTTCTCAGTTTTGCGCTTCAAGTAGTGTCTGCTGAGCTAATTTTCGCCATTTGTGCAAATCTGTTGAAAATGATCAAAATTAATCAAAATTTATTATAAAATTCATTATTTTAATAATTTAAGTCCAAAATAATTATTTTATAATAATTATATTATTTTCGACAGTAATTTTATCGAAACTGCATGAATTTGAGTTAAAAAGGGCATGAAAAAGTGTGTATATTTTCGTGTTTCCACTATCCATCTAAGTTGGTAGTTTTTACATCTCCTAGGGTAGTGGTGTAACCCCCTAACCCGTATCCATTGCCAGAATAGGGTTACGGAGCATTACAGTAAAAATGTAACTCAAACAATTCATTCTAAACATTTCATCATTATTGCAAAATCCATTCAAGTACATGCATAACGTCCCTAATTCAAGCCCTCGAGGCCTTAAAAACACTTTAGAAACGATTCGAGACTAAATCAAGAACATTTAAAACTTCATGGAAATGATGGAATAATTCACACTGTAGGGGTCACATGGCCGTGTGACTCACATAGCTGAGACACACGCCCATATATCATGCCGTGTGGACATTCGAAGTAGGGACACACAACCGTGTCCCAGCCTGTGTTTGTGCCCATGAAACTTTCTGACTTGGGTCACACGGCCAAGCCACATGCTCGTGTGCCAGGCTATGTAACTCTTGAAAAGGAACCTTTAAAACCTATAGGGGACACACGCCCGTGTCTTAGGTCATGTGGACAAGAAATAAGCCAAATTCAAACCATTGCTTTCACCTTTTCAAAGCATGTACTTACAGGTGATTTGCACTTTTAACCAAAGCATCAAAACATACCAAAATATCCATATTAAAACCAATTCAATAGGTCATTTATTCAGACAACCTGTAACACCCCTCGCCCGCATCCGACGCTGGGACGGGGTTCGAGGTGCTACTTGACTTTTACTAACACTTCCATACTAAACAGGGCCATGAAATCTCAAATAATTAAAAACTTTTATTTTCACATATAATCTGTCCCATATACGGGCTCACGAGGCCCAAAACATACATCCGGAGTGGTTCGGGACCCAACCGAGAACTCATGAAAAACTTAGGAAATCTCTTGTATCAAGGCTCCACACGCCCGTTAGGTATAGAACACACGCCCGGGTGCTAAGAACACGCCTGTGTCCCGAACCCATGTCCAAAACCTGGACAAATACAAGACTATTTTCCAAGCCATTTTGTCACACTTACAACACAAGCACGCATACTTATACAATAGCATACAACATGGCAAAATTAGGCACTTAAACCTTCCTAACATAACATGACCATGGTAATTTCACATGCAACCATTACAATAAGTTTTTCTTTCATCTTTACCATATTAATGCTATAGCTATCAACATGTCATCAATGAATCTCAATTCAATCTCTAGGCATATATGTTGTAAGCCACATCATAAAAGATAATAACATACATGCATAAGAATAATCATATGGGCCCATAACGACATTAGCCGACATATGTCAATTTACATGACTAATACTACCTTAATAACAAGCCAATGCCTTTGGCTAAATCAAAATATTACATACTCACATTAAAACCCTATACATGCCATAGACTAGAATCACTTGAGTATACTTACGCCGATAGTGTTAACTCGACATGTGATAATATCTCTGACGGCCTCCAACCCGAGCTAACCTGGAAACTCTAGAAAACATGGGAAAGAAGGGGGGTAAGCTTTCGCTTAGTAAGTTCATATGAAAACAATAAGCAACTCATTAACTTGTTTTATCAATGTTTACAACATATTCTCAAGTTCACTACAAGCTGTCTTCCTGAGCAACGGTCACTAAATTATTTATATCTGGAGCTACAAAACTCCGAATTAAGTTCCGTTAATTTTCCCTGAAACTAGACTTATTTTAATTTCTTTCATAAAATTTCAAGAATTTTTGGTTAAGCAAAATAGTACAGTTTATTAGTTAAAATCTCCCCTATTTCAGGGTATGACCACTCTGACCCCTGTGCACTACAAACCGAATTTCTCCTTGTACAAAATTCCAACAACCATGTAGTTTATTTTTCCTAAAAATACACTCAATAAGGAATCCATTAATGTAAGGTATGACTCTTAATAATATTTGTACAATTTTTGGTGAATTTCTAAATTCAGAATAGGGGATCTCGAATTCATTCAGACCCTGTTTCACAAGAATTCAAATATCACACAATATGGAATTCTTTTTCTTCCCCTGTTTCTTTCATGTGAAAATAGACTCATTAAGCTTTAATCCCATATCTTATTCTGCCTCTAACTCATTTTCCACTATATTTAGTGTATTTTCAAAGTTACACTACTGCAGTAACTCAAATCTGTCAAGGCTAAATTACTCATTCATGATCATTGTTCACAAAATTAATACAACATCGTTTGTATAATCATCACCGAGACATTCATATCACATTTTCATTTACCATCTTACCATATTGTTGTTATGTCGAGTTTTCAACCCGAGGGTTAAGTACATACCTGTTCAAAGTATTCATTTTACAACATTTACCAATACGTCCCTTTCATCTCGAGTATTCCTCCATTTGAGTAGAATTTTACCCGTTGAATACATCGGAATATAATTCGGATACATAGAAAGTTTGCACATAAGTGCCACATATGTAGCCAAGCTACCATGTAACCCGCCCATAAGTGAACTCGGACTCAACTCAACGAGCTCGGGCGTTCGCATCCATAAGTGAACTCGGACTCAACTCAACGAGCTCGGATGCCTAGTTACATCTCACGAACTCGGACTCAACTCAACGAGTTCGAACATTCGTATCCATAAGTGAACTCGGACTCAACTCAACAAGTTCAGATGCTCAACCATCCTAGTGACATGTCACTTGTATCCTAATCTATTCCTAAGGTTCAAATGGGATTTTCATCGAACACATATCCTTGCCATCTTCCGTAAAATACCGAAACCAATACTCGGTAGCACTTTATATTTAACAGATAATACACATAACTTTCATTTTATTCGAAAATAACCACAAAGCATATATTTCATGATAAAAATCAGCATATCATATATTTAATATCAATAACTTAAAAATAACAATTATGCTACATTATTTACACATGAACTTACCTCGATACCACAAAGGTGAAAAGACATACTCGTTCATAAATCGATTTCTTTCCGTTCTAGGTCCAAATCTCAATTTTCATCATCTATAACATCACATTTAGCCTACCAATCAGTCACAATATTCATATGGGTCTAAAAATCATATTTTTACAAATTTTCATTTTGACCCCTAAACTTTTGCATATTTGCACTTTTGCCCCAATGCTCGTAAATTAATTTTTATTCAATTTTCTATAAGGTTTAAGACATGCTGAACATTTTTCTCTTCTATGGCAACTCCAAATTTTCACTAATTCACACACTTATGACCAATTTATAACTTTTACAATTTAACCCCTTTTTGATATTTTTACCGAAATTCATTGAATAAAACTCATATTTAACACATCAAACATTCATTATCCACTATAAATCATCAAAACACAACCATATCATGAATGGGTAAATTTTTAAACTCTAATTTCTTTTCAATCAATTGGTAGAAATAGAAAATTTAAGCTTCGGGGATCTCAAAAATACGAAAATCATTAAAAACGAGACAAAAACCGTACCTATATAAGCCATAGAAGCTTGGCCGAATGGAGCTCATCCATGGCTGCCATTTTCAGTTCTTTCCCACGGTTGAAGAAGAAAGAATGGAAAAAAAATGATAGCTTTTATCATTTTTGTCTTATTAGATTATTTTAATTAATTTACAAAATTACCCTTTTTATTTCAACCAAATATCAAAAATACCAAACAAATATCCATTCACTAACTTATTAAAGGAATAATTATCACATAAGGACTTTCAATTTAAAACTCATAACAATTAGGCACCTCATATATAAAGAACTCAACTTTTGCACTTTTTATAATTTAGTCCTTTTGACTAAATTGAGTGCTCAAACGTCAAAATTTTCGAATGAAATTTTTACGAAATATTTTCATAAATTTATAGACTATAAAAATATAATAAAAATAAAATTTTTTTTCTCGTCGGGTTTGTGGTCCCGAAACCACTGTTCTGATTAGACCCAAAATCGGGCTGTTACATTTCTTCCCCCCTTTAGGGATTTTCGTCCCCGAAAATCTTACCAGAAAAAATTGTTCTCTACTTTCACGAGTCACTTATATCTTTTTCTCACAACTTACAAAACAACTCCGCACAAGCTCATACTCAAGATTTCCTATAGCTTTTCCATAGTTGAGGTATAAACCTCGGAGCTCAATTTGAAACACTGGAGACTGACATTCTTGGAACTATAAACTCAGAAACATACAACTCAGTCACATCTGTTGAATAATATATCTGTACATACTAAAATAATCATGCAGATTTCCATCATCAATCTTTCACAATTCAACTTGCATCTCTCCTTTTTCCTGGAAATGAGAGACATCCCGATACGAAATTCATAACAGTCCTTTCTCATTTTCTTCCCACTGTCATCATTGACAATAATAATCTCGAATACATTTGATATTCGGCTTTACCCTATAGACAATTCGACATCCTTTGAACGAATAAACAAGATACTACTGTGAACTCTGTACTCAATTCTCTGTATACCCAGAGTTTCTCAGTACTGAAATCTTACTCTGAATTAATAGTAATAGAAACCAGAAATCAAATCCTCCCTGCAATTCCAAATTAAAAGTCGAATCATGCTGTACTTGTTTAATTTACCACTTATAGCCACATTTCTATACTCTGATCATCAACTGTTTAGAAACTTTACTAACATGAATAAAATGATTCCAACTTCATAGATGTGGTCTTTTTATTAATCAGGATAACTATACTTATAACATCTCTCGAACAAGAGAAATCCAACTAATATGTTTCCATAACATACTTTCAAGAATAAAACCCATCATTTCTGACTGTACGACTACTTACCAAAGAACACGTTACAGTATTCTCGAACCAGAGAATAAACTTAAATGCACATAACTCAGATTTACTTTTGCAGAATAACTATTCTTTACCCCAGAAATTTTAAAGAAATCTCGACACTGAAATCCCCACACTTCTATGGTCGATCCAGAAGCTTAATCATAACAGATTCTAATATCGCAAGTCAAAGATTACTCATAAAGATAAACCAAGCTTGATAATTCTCGAAACAAGAACGATAGAAGAGCCAATATAAGAAATTCCAAGATATAAAGACTATACCAGAAATCCGAGAATATAATCCAGAAGAAAATAATAAAGATGATCCGAAAAATCCCTCAGAGAAAACCAGAAGGAAACTACTGTCTATACGCTCTAGAATTTCTCGTAACAGAGATAATATAATTCTCGCATATATAAACCATAATCAATAGAACATCAGAATAATCTCACAAAGATTTTTTTTTTTTTTACTATCAACTTCATTCCAATATATCAGAATAGAAATCTGAAGAGATGAGGAAAATGTCAATCATAACTAACTGGACCAATAGAGCTTTTCATCTAATATCACAGTCACTAGCATCCTCATATGATAGAATGAATCCATTGAAAGGGATAACCATACGTATTCCCCGGAATTGAGGAAAACATAGAATACTCAGAAGAGAAAGATAGCCATCACTTTTATTTGATTGAATCCGTTATACTCAGACATCTGTGTGAGTTTGATGTTATTCCTCTAACTAATTCTGTCATCGCTAATCTCATACTATTCCATTATTGTACTATTCAGTTTCACTTTTGCAAGCTTATGCAACATATCTCTCGAGAATCTCATGTATAACTCTATTCTGGTAAGAGGGCGAAGATTGTAAAGCCTCTAAACTTTTGACTCTCAAGCAAATATATATTCAACAACAACATAGCTTTACACATATTGATTCAAACATTTCAAATTTCCAACTTGTTATAAACACATTTTCACTTATCTCAGTAATACATGCAACTTTATTTCATGCGAATATTAGCTAAACATAAGTGAATTTATCATAACTCAAACTTTCATTTCTTTTTCTCAAATTACCCTTAATGTCTTATCAAGTTTCCACATTTAGTCTTAATCACTTTCCAATATTTATCAAATTGGAGAACGTCTTACGGTTTTGAGTACATCGTTTACTTGATGCCATAATTCAACTATGGTCTTGTACTAGCTCTCATCCATCTATGTCGATGTTGTGTCCCAGACAGGTCTTACACTGACACATGTAACTGTGCTGACGCATGTCCCAAACATGTCTTACACTAGCACATCTCGTAGCCGATGCATGTCCCAGACATGTCTGACATTGGCTATCATCTCGAGGCCGATGCATATCCCATACATGGTTTTACACTGGCATACAAATCTCATGTATTGCCATGGTCCAACCATGGTCTTTTCTGTGAATTCATTAGTGAACGATCATACTCATTCCCTGCGTTCCACCCAATTTGATCTTTCATTACAACTTTCATGCTATTGTGACATTTATGATTCTGTAACTGAGATTATAAAGCATAACATTACTGCATCTTGACTTCATCAATCTAGACAGAAATGTCAACCTCATGTATATATTTATTATTAATCATGCAATAAAAGCATTCATACATACATTCTGTCATTTCAAGCAAATTTCTTTCTTTTCCTAAACACTTGGCCAAATCAAGTTGGACATTTAACATCGTATGAATACTAACATGCATAAAAGCGTTTTTCACAACTTAACTGTGTTTTACTCCACTATTTCACATTCTTTATCTCAAGAGTATCACATAATGAAAACTAGTTCATATAAAAAAAATCATGGATTTCTTTTCATACCTTTCCAAATTTTCAGCATATCATAAGCATGATTCAATAATCTCAACTTTACTCTTATCTCTATCAAGATTTGCTCGGTTGGAACTCATTCTTGTCTTAATCAAAAGTTTTGTTAGGGCCGAGAGATATCACACTATCACGAGTAATACTATGGCATGTATAACTAGACTCTCTTATGCTAGGTTAGTCTGAGAACCGACTAAACCATGCTCTGATACCACTAAATGTAACACCCCTCACCCGCATCCGACGCCGGGATGGGGTTCGAGGTGCTACTTGACTTTTACTAACACTTCCATACTACACAGGGCCATGAAATCTCAAATAATTAAAAACTTTTATTTTCACATATAATTTGTCCCATATACGGGCTTACGAGGCCCAAAACATACATCCGGAGTGGTTCGGGGCCCAACCGAGAACTCATGAAAAACTTAGGAAATCTCTTGTATCAAGGCTCCACACGCCCGGGTGCTAAGAACACGCCCGTGTCCCGAACCCATGTCCAAAAACTGGACAAATACAAGGCTATTTTCCAAGCCATTTTGTCATACTTACAACACATGCACGCACACTTATACAATAGCATACAACATGGAAAAATTAGGCACTTAAACCTTCCTAACATAACATGACCATGGTAATTTCACATGCAACCATTACAATAAGTTTTTCTATCATCTTTACCATATTAATGCTATAGCTATCAACATGTCATCAATGAATCTCAATTCAATCTCTAGGCATATATGTTGTAAGCCACATCATAAGAGATAATAACATACATGCATAAGAATAATCATATGGGCCCATAACGACATTAGCCGACATATGTCAATTTACATGACTAATACTACCTTAATAACAAGCCAATGCCTTTGGCTAAATCATAATATTACATACTCACATTAAAACCCTATACATGCCATATATTAGAATCACTTGAGTTTACTTACGCCGATAGCGTTAACTCGACATGTGATAATATCTCTGACGGCCTCCAACCCGAGCTAACCTGGAAACTCTAGAAAACATGGGAAAGAAGGGGGGTAAGCTTTCGCTTAGTAAGTTCATATGAAAACAATAAGCAACTCATTAACTTGTTTTATCAATGTTTACAACATATTCTCAAGTTCACTACAAGTTGTCTTCCTGAGCAACGGTCACTAAATTATTTATATCTGGAGCTACGAAACTCCGAATTAAGTTCCGTTAATTTTCCCTGAAACTAGACTTATTTTAATTTCTTTCATAAAATTTCAAGAATTTTTGGTTAATCCGAATAGTACAGTTTATTAGTTAAAATCTCCCCTATTTCAGGGTATGACCACTTTGACCCCTGTGCACTACAAACCGAATTTCTCCTTGTAAAAAATTCTAACAACCATGTAGTTTATTTTTCCTAAAAATAGACTCAATAAGGAATCCATGAATGTAAGGTATGACTCTTAATAATGTTTGTACAATTTTTGGTGAATTTCTAAAGTCAGAACAGGGGATCTCGAATTCATTCAGACCCTGTTTCACAAGAATTCAAATATCACACAATATGAAATTCTTTTTCTTCCCCTGTTTCTTTCATGTGAAAATAGACTCATTAAGCTTTAATCCCATATTTTATTCTGCCTCTAACTTATTTTCCACTATTTTTAGTGTATTTTTAAAGTTACACTACTGCAGTAACTCAAATCTGTCAAGGCTAAATTACTCATTCATGATCATTGTTCACAAAATTAATACAACATCGTTTGTATAATCATCACCGAGACATTCATATCACATTTTCATTTACCATCTTACCATATTGTTGTTATGTCGAGTTTTCAACCCGAGGGTTAAGTACATACCTGTTCAAAGTATTCATTTTACAACATTTACCAATACGTCCCTTTCATCTCGAGTATTCCTCCATTTGAGTAGAATTTTACCCGTTGAACACATCGGAATATAATTCGGATACATGGAAAGTTTGCACATAAGTGCCACATATGTAGCCAAGCTACCATGTAACCCGCCCATAAGTGAACTCGGACTCAACTCAACGAGCTCGGGCGTTCGCATCCATAAGTGAACTCGGACTCAACTCAACGAGCTCGGATGCCTAGTTACATCTCACGAACTCGGACTCAACTCAACGAGTTCGAACATTCGCATCCCTAAGTGAACTCGGACTCAACTCAACAAGTTCAGATGCTCAACCATCCTAGTGACATGTCACTTGTATCCTAATCTATTCCTAAGGTTCAAACGGGATTTTCCTCGAACACATATCCTTGCCATCTTCCGTAAAATACCGAAACCAATACTCGGTAGCACTTTATATTTAACAGATAATACACATTACTTTCATTTTATTCGAAAATAACCACAAAGCATATATTTCATGATAAAAATCAGCATATCATATATTTAATATCAATAACTTAAAAATAACAATTATGCTACATTATTTACACATGAACTTACCTCGATACCACAAAGGTGAAAAGACATACTCGTTCATAAATCGATTTCTTTCCGTTCTAGGTCCAAATCTCAATTTTCATCATCTATAACATCACATTTAGCCTACCAATCAGTCACAATATTCATATGGGTCTAAAAATCATATTTTTACAAATTTTCATTTTGACCCCTAAACTTTTGCATATTTGCACTTTTGCCCCAATGCTCGTAAATTAATTTTTATTCAATTTCTATAAGGTTTAAGACATGCTGAACATTTTTCTCTTCTATGGCAACTCCAAATTTTCACTAATTCACACACTTATGACCAATTTATAACTTTTACAATTTAACCCCTTTTTGATATTTTTACCGAAATTCATTGAATAAAACTCATATTTAACACATCAAACATTCATTATCCACTATAAATCATCAAAACACAACCATATCATGAATGGGTAAATTTTTAAACTCTAATTTCTTTTCAATCAATTGGTAGAAATAGAAAATTTAAGCTTCGGGGATCTCAAAAATACGAAAATCATTAAAAACGAGACAAAAACCGTACCTATATAAGCCATAGAAGCTTGGCCGAATGGAGCTCATCCATGGCTGCCATTTTCAGTTCTTTCCCACGGTTGAAGAAGAAAGAATGGAAAAAAAATGATAGCTTTTATCATTTTTGTCTTATTAGGTTATTTTAATTAATTTACAAAATTACCCTTTTTATTTCAACCAAATATCAAAAATACCAAACAAATATCCATTCACTAACTTATTAAAGGAATAATTATCACATAAGGACTTTCAATTTAAAACTCATAACAATTAGGCACCTCATATATAAAGAACTCAACTTTTGCAGTTTTTACAATTTAGTCCTTTTGACTAAATTGAGTGCTCAAACGTCAAAATTTTCGAATGAAATTTTTACGAAATATTTTCATAAATTTATAGACTTTAAAAATATAATAAAAATAAAATTTTTTTCTCATCGGGTTTGTGGTCCCGAAACCACTGTTCTGACTAGACCCAAAATCGGGCTGTTACACAACCAATATGCCAAAAGGCACATCAAACATAAATCATCAAATCAATCTAAACATGTGCGCTTTTACCATTTATCAACTAATTTGTTTCCATGCCAAAACATATCACAATTGATACATATCAACCATACCATATTAGATTCATGCCATGTTAAAGTAACACTATCATTTAAACTATTTCTCACATGCATCAAAACCATGTAAATGACACAAATCTAGCCAGTTCCAAATGGTACCAACATCCAACCTATATTCATACCATATTTCAATCATGCAAATCTATTCAAAACCTTTCTAAAGCATACCATAACTTGACCATGTTGAGGTCAATTCATCACCTATCACTTTTTCCATTTACACATGCATTAACACCTTGAAAAAACAACACATATTGACAAGGCATCAAAAGTACCAAGTTTACATCAACCAAAATGATATATACATGCCAAACTCATCAGTTGCCATAAACTACAAGTCCAAATATACATGCCATTATAACCTTGATCAAAACATCAAAATCTACCAATATAATCACTGGATAGTGTGATAGATCTCTGACAAGCTTCCAACCAGGTTGAGCTTCTAATAATCTATAAAGTAAGAGAAAGGTAACCACATAAATGAATGCTTAGTAAGCTCGTATAAACCATAAGCATAATATTACATTTCAATAATAAACATTATAGGTTAAATATAAAGCTATACCAATGCCTCAATATTTATTGAACCATAATCATTAACTCACAATGGGATAAGTCTATAAACACCATATATATACTTACCGTTCCTAGCATAGTAGGATTTTATAAGACTTTGAACCCTTCCATTTACTTACTTTCCATTGCATTTACTTACTTTAGTTTAAATAACAACATCAATTTATTAATTAGCATATTTGCTCATGGACTAGGTATATTCATCCATAACATACGTAAGCTTCCCACATATAAGTACATCTTTCAAAATCATATTTCATTTCAACAATGAACCTACCATTTTCATTAGCTTTTTATACTTGTTTCCTTTGCATAATACAGGATATAAGCATAACGTCATCCATGACTACAAGCTAGTGCATTTAACATAGCACTTTTGAAATCAACTACATGATAAATCATTTCATAAGAATTACATACTTTAATTTATACCACATAAACATATTAGCAATTGAACATTTAGCGTTTCAGTGTATTTCATTAAGACTAAGCATGATATAATCCAATCATAAGCTTGGCACAAGCCTAAGCATCATCCACAACTCATGTTAGAGCACCAACTGATAAATCACTTGAAATAACATTAGGTAAGTCATATACATGAACATCATTTGAAATCTTCAATTTCATGAGCGTAAACATACTTTCATTGAACATTACTTTTCATTCCTTTTCATAAATTCATACGTCATTTGAATACTTATCGCTCCTTCCCTTTTTATGTCTGTTGAACCACTTAGAATAATATCAGATACGCGGGAATGCTCACACAAAGTGTGCTAAACATATAGTCGTAGCTCACACGAGTTGTCAAATGGGCCTGCTTACACATGTTGTCGGTCGGAATGTAAGCTACAAAATATTGCTCACACAAGCTGTCGAGTATCTGCAACTAGTCCAAGACCTCAGCCATTAGTAGGACATTCAAGACCAGCAGTCGAAACATAGTAACCTAGGTCTGCTCACACAAGCTGTCGATTGGAACGTAGCTACCTGGTGCTGCTCACACAACTTGTCGAGTATCTGAAACAAATGCTGGAACCCAGCCACCGGTAGGACATTCAAGATCAGCACCCAAAACATGATAACCTTAATGACATGTCATTTGTATCCTATATATTCCCAAGGTTCAAACAGGGCTCATTAGTCGTCGTACATCGTTGGATTTCCATATTTTCTTTCCAAGATAAAATCCATAATAACATATATATATTGATTCAATCACAATAGAATCACATATTAACATTCAACTTAATCAACATTATACAAAATACTATTCATACGAACTTACTTGGCTAAATTGCAGAAATGACAAAGTATAGGGGCATTTTGGTAATTTTTTATTCTTCTCAAGTTTTAACTCGATCTTGATCTAATTTAATAATTTTATTTAATCTATTAGTTTAGACAGTAAAACAATGTATTTTATGAAATTTAGACATTTTTATATTTTTACAAAATTACCCTCAACTTTTCATTTTTATTCAATTTAGTCCCTGAGCCTAAAACATGCAAATTAACCATTTTTATTGCAAATTCATAACAACCAAATATTTTTAGCATCCAATAAAGCTCATATTTGCAACAATTTAACATCAAATCTTTGTACTTTTACTATTTCAACAATTTAGTCACTAATTGGAAAATTCATCAAAATCACTTAACAAAATGCTTTTAAATATCAACCAACAATTCAAATTCATCATTTAATAACTAAATTCACATAGATTCATCAATTACAACTTTCAAAATCTTTAACAGTTTCAAAATTGAAGGTACGGGCTAGCTGGATTGCAACAATCTCAAAAACATAAAAATGATTAAACACAGGGCTAATACGGGCTTACATGCATCATCCAAAGCATGGCCGAACCTAGCTTAAAATTTCCAAGGACATTCAGTTGAAACAAAAGAGAAAGGAAGATGACAACCGTTCATATTTCATTTATGTTTTAATTAATTTAATTAATTTATCAAATTACCATTTTAACCTTTGTTAATAACTAATTAAAACATCAAATCCATGTCCATATTAGTCCACTAACTCCTTAAATGGTTTAATTACCATTTAATTTCATTTTACTTTATTCAATAAGCCAATTAATCATTCAAATCAAATAGTGATCAAATTTTACATCTTTTATAATTTAGTCATTTTTAATTAATTAACTATTGAAACGTTAAAATTTTTCAAAATAAATTTAATACCACCTTAATGGCACTCTGTAAATATTTATAAAAATATTTACGGTTTGGCTTATAAAAACGAGGTCTCGATACCTCATTTTGTAAAACCACTTGACCTTAGGGTATTACCACTTAAACTTAATAAATCACTTATATAACATAAATTATCAAATCAAAAACCTTTTAAAATCACATTTGACTCATAAATATTAAATAATAATATTTATGAACTTGTCAAATTTAGTGACCCGAGAACCACTATTTCCGACACCATTGAAAAATGAGCTGTTACAAATGGCATGTATATATAGATAAAAATGTTGGTTTGGTATACTTTGATACCTTACCAAGTTATGTCATTTTAGCTATTTTAATATGCTTGTAAAGAAGGTTGTTCTTAATATGATTAGAATGGTTTGGAAATAGTTATTTGTGGTATGTTGTGGTACTTATTTGAACTAGATTATCATGTATGAAATGAGGCAATATTGGAATGTTTTGATAGTTGATGTTTTAATATAATTGTGGTGCCTTTAAATGGCATATTGGTTAGTTGAATTAGGATGTCTAAAATGGCATGTTTATGTGGGTGTGAATGATGTTTAAGTCCCTTGGATGTATGCTCAAATAGTTAGACTGGATAGGTGTGAATTGGTTGTGAAATGGATTAATTTTAGGTAAATTTTTTGTTCACACAGCTTGAGACATAGGCTACCACAAGGCCTTGTGACACACACGACCTAACGACATGGTCGTGTGCCATTTGTGAGTTTCTTAGTGTTCAAGTCAGTGAGTTACACAACCAAACACACGGCCTGGCACATGGGCGTGTGAGGCATCTCAGTGAGTTACATAGGTGAAGACACGGGCTGGGACACTGCCTTGTGTCCCTTGTTCGAAAGCTACATGGCCTGAGGTGATTTCACACAGCCTGGCTACATAGTTGGTGACCCCTGTTTTCAACATTTTGGAACGTTTCTTAAAACTTCTAAACTGTTTAAAATTTGTTAGAAATTGCCTCAAAGCTGTTTTTAAGGTCTCGAAGGACCAATTTAGGGATGAAATGCTCATGTTCAATATGTTTTTGATTTTCATTTGTTTATTTAATGTTATATTAATAAAATTTGCCCAATTGTTTGGTAATGCTCCATAACCCTAATTTGGCATCAGAGATGGGTTAGGGGTGCTACATAACCAAAGCAAACCAATTTCAAGGTGATTGTTATGTTCGATCTGGGTGATTATCGACAGATTGACTAAGTCGACCCATTTTATTCTAGTTAGAATAGATTACTCACTTGGGAGACTAGTAGAATTATATGTGTCAGAGATTGTGAGACTACACGGAGTTCGACATCTATTATTTTTTATTGTGATCCACGGTTTACATCGAGATTTTGGAGTGAACTTCATGAGGCTTTAGGCACTAAACTCAATTTCAGTACAACATTTCATCCTCAGACGGAGGGCAATCAGAACGAGTAATACAAATTTTGGAAGACATGCTACAATGTTGTACACGGGAATTTGACGGTAGTTGGGAAAAATATTTACCGTTAGCTGATTTTGCTTATAATAACAGTTATCAATCCAATATTAAAATGGCACTATTTGAAATTTTATACTGAAGAAAATGTAAAATGCCATTGTATTAGTCTAAGCTGAGAGAATCCAAAATGGTAGGGATTGATTTGATTCAAGAAACTGAAGATAAGGTTCAAATTATTTGAAATTGTTTGGAAGTTGCATCTGATCGTCAAAAATTGTACACGAATTTGAAAAGAAAAGATATAGAAATCGTCAGAGATCGAGTATTTTTATAAGTTTCTCCATGGAAGAAAGTGCTACGATTGGGAAAGAAAGGAAAGTTGAGTCTGAGATTTATCGAGCCGTATGAGATTACTGAAAGAATTAGTTCCGTAGCTTATAGATTACTTTACCTTCTGAACTTGAAAAAATTCAAAACATGTTCCACATTTGAATGCTAAGATGGCATATATTTGATCCTTCACACATGATTCCTCATAGTGAAATTGAATTACAGCCAGATTTGACGTATTCTAAAGAGCCAGTGAAAATGTTGGCTTGGGTAGTTAAAGAACTTCGAAATAAATTAGTACCGTTGGTGAAAGTCTTATGGCATCAGCATGGTACTAAGGAGGCTTCCTAGGAAACCGAAGAATCCGTGGAATTACAATATCCGAATATATTTTCAAGTAATAATTTCGAGGATGAAATTTCCTAAGGTGGGAGAGTTGTAACAACCTGTTTTTCAATAGTGACAGAACAGTGATTTTAGGACCACAAATTTCTATCATGTTGGCTCGTAAATACTATTTGATGAATGTTTACGGAGTCATAGGCGTCATATTAAAATTTGGTTAAGAAATTTTAATGTTTAGATAACTAATTAAGAAAAAAAGACTAAATTATAAAAGATGTAAAACTTTTTAATTATAGCATTAAGATGATCAACTAGTTTAATTATTATATGAGAGAGTTTAATTATTATATGAGAGA
Organism: Gossypium hirsutum; assembly: GCF_007990345.1. Lineage (NCBI taxonomy): Eukaryota > Viridiplantae > Streptophyta > Magnoliopsida > Malvales > Malvaceae > Gossypium > Gossypium hirsutum. The sequence goes on from NC_053436.1 coordinate 31,465,524, forward strand.
GGACTCATATGGTAATTAGACCATAGTAAAAGTAGATGGACTACTTTGGACTTTGAATTCATTAAAATGCATGATAATTTAAATGATAAAGTTGTAATTTGTTAAATAAAGCTTAAGTAAAAATAAAATAAAAATGCTATCATCTTCCTAGAGGAAGAACCACCGAAAATTAGGGTTTTAAAACACCATTTTTATCAAGCTTGAAGTTTGACTATGTTCTTTGCTTGCATGTAAGTAATTTCCAACTCATTTCTTGTAATTTTTATGTTTTTGAGATCGTTGCAACTAGGTCCATCTAATCCATACCTTTGTTTTTGAATCTGTAAAAAATTTTGGAGTTACCATTGATGAATCTTGGTTTTTTGTGATGATAATTATGTATTTGAAGCTTTGATGGTGTTATTTGGTTGTTTTGTGAAATGATTTTTGTTAGATTTTGATTTAAGGATTAAATTGTTAAAATGTCAAAATTTCAAGGTTTGATGGTGAATTTGATATATAATAGGGATTGCTAAAGGGCTAGAATATTTAGCTGTAATTTGATTTTTAATAAATGGTTAATTTGATGATTTTCGGGTTAAAGGACTAAATTGTAAAGTTATAAAAGTTTAGGGAAAACGTGTAACTAAAGAATATTTAAGGGTCATATGCATTGAATGGAATGTGAAATGTGCATGAAATTAATATATTATGTTTAATTATTATATAGATTAAGATTTGAATCAAAGAGACAATAACCGAGGAAAAGGGAAAATAACAGAATAGTCCCTGCGTGTTGATCGAAATTTAATAGTAGGTAAGCCCATAGTTTTTCAATCCATAAATAAAGTTTTACTTGTAATCTTATATTATTTTTCTTTAATTAACATGTTTATATATATAAGTATTGATGATTGCACATACTTGCCCCTGTTTGTACTTCGGTACTCCTGAATGCACATACGTGCCCCTATTTGTACTTTGGTACCCCTGAATGCACATACGTGACCCTATTTGTACTTCGATTCCCTTAAATACACATACATTTTGTATTTATACTTTGGTAACCCTAAAGTAAATAGTATGTGAACTGTTTCTAATTGTATTTAGATTAAATGTTATACTATGTCCTTAGTAAGTTTTGTAAGCTTACCAGTTCTTGTGGGTTATTTTGTAGATAATCATTCCTGGCATTTTGGAAAGACCAATCATCCGGCTCACACTATCCATCTAATTTGGTAGTTTTTGTATCTCCTAGGGTAGTGACATGTATATATAGATAAATATGTTGGTTTGGTATACTTTGATACCTTACCAATTTATGTTATTTTAGTTATTTTAATATGCTTTTAAATAAGGTTCTTCTTAATATGGTTAGAATGGTTTGGAAATAGTTATTTATGGTATGTTGTGGTACCTATTTGAACTAGATTATCATGTATGAAATGAGACAATATTGGCATGTTTTGATAGTTGATCTTTTATACAATTGTGGTGCCTTTGAATGACATATTGGTTAGTTGAATTAGGATGTCTAAAATGACATGTTTATGTAGGTGTGAATGATGTTTAAGCCTCTTGGATGTATGCTCAAATAATTAGATTGTTTAGGTGTGAATTGGTTGTGAAATGGCTTAATTTTAGGTAAATGTTGGGTTCACACGGCCTGAGACACGGGCTGTCACATGGCCGTGTGACACACAGCTTGGCGGCACGGTCGTGTACCATTTGTTAGTTTCTTAGTGTTCAAGTCAGTGAGTTACACGGCCTGGCACATGAGTGTGTGGGGCATTTCCATGAGTTACGTGAGTGAGGACACGGGTTGGGACACGACCGTGTGTCCCTTGTTCGAAAGTTACACTGCCTGGCCACACGATTGTGTAACCCCTTTTTTCAACATTTTGCAACTTTTTCTTAAAACTTTTGAACTATTTCAAATTAGTCTCGAATTGCCTCAAAGCTATTTTTAGGGTCTCGAAGGCCCGATTTAGGGACGAAATGCTCATGTTCTATATGTTTTTTATTTTCTTTTATTTATTTAATGTTATATTGATAAATGTTTCCCAATTGTTTGGTAATCCTCCATAACCCTAATCTGACAATGGAGACGGATTAGGGGTGTTACATAACCAAAGCAAACAACTTTCAAGCTAACAACAATTTGACTTAATGTGATTCTATAATCCGAATAATTAAACATAAAACAAAACATTCAATTACTTGATTAAAATGCAATAAGAGAAATGAAAATAAGCATATAATTCTTCATTCATCAATTATAACTTCATTGTTCAATTCAAACATGAGTATTTCATGAATCATCACACTGTCATTTCATGCATTCATAATCTAATTATCCAAAGTTCACATCTTATTTATTCTATATATTTCACATACTATAATTTTGATCTCCATTGTCGTTTTCAATTTCATCTTTCCTTTTCATTTTTCCCCAATTAACATGACTCACATTTGGACTCAACTCAGATACGCAGATCCAACCAACACATCAAAGTTTGGCACCTAGTGACTGATGGATTAATCCATAAAAATGAATTGCGCCCTGCACTAGTCAATAAAATTGGAAAATAAATGTGCCCAGCACTGGTTGGTATAACTTACAAATGGGGTGCCCAACACTCCCTGACACGTAGTCGTAAAACCCTGAACTCTTCCTATCCTATGGCATACATATTATACCAACCCTGCTCTAACAGTTAATAGGGTAACAATTTTCTCAATTCAATTTGGAATCCAATTCCATATTATGATTTCATCCATTCAATAATCCATTCACATACATAACAAAATGTCCTATTTACATATCGAATATGATTTCACAAACAATATACATTCTTTTTACATCTATGAAATTTAATCCATTGTCACAAATAATCATTCGATCACATCATTTCAATTCAAATTTAGCATTTCCCAACATTATTCCTATAATGACCCGTACATCAGGGGTGTCGGGAAACATACTATCAAGACTCTGTTTTCGTGGATCGAGCTCAAAAAAATTTTATTATTTAAATTTGGAGTTACCTTAGAAGTAAAATTGAATGATAGTTAGATAATTTCAATTATTAGTGTTTAAATTAAAGTATGGAGACTAAATTAAATATATGATAGAAGTAATGGTTAATATTAAATTACATGGTGAAACTAGAGTAAGGAGGGGGACTTAGAAACAAATAAACCATTATTGTTATAAATTGAGTTAGGGAAAATTATGATTGAAATCACATATTATATGATAAATATATATTATTAGTAATTTAATAAGTTATGTTTAAATTAAAATAAAGAAATGATAAAATATAGAGAGAAACAAATAGATTAATGGGAGGAAGCAGAAAAATAATTTCTCTTTCTTCTTTTGCATACCGAATTGTTGAAGGTTGAGGGGAGACTTTTGGCCATTTCTTTTCCATTTTAGAAGCTCAATTGGTTGGTATTCTTTAATCCTTTTAGCATAAATTTGGTATTTTTGGTATTCTTTAACTCTTTTGTTTCACGTGCCAAGATTTTAATCGGTTCCTCACTGTAAGTCATATCAGGTTGAATCTCAACTTCTGTCGTTCAAATAACATGTGAAGGATCTGATCTATACCATCGTAACATGGACACATGGAAAACATTATGAATTCTGTTAAGTTTTAGTGGTAATGCCAACCGATAAGCAACAGGTCCAATTCTTTCAATAATTTCATATGGCCCGATGAACCGTGGACTCAATTTTCCTTTACGACCAAACAGGAGAACTTTCGTCCAAGGTGATACTTTTAAAAAATACCTTATCACTGACCTAAAATTCTATTTCTTTTAGTTTAAGATCAACATAAGACTTTTGATGATCAGAGGTTGCTTTCAAACTATCTCGAATCACCTTTACCTTTTCTTCTGTTTCACGAATCAAGTCAACTTCGTGTATCTTTTTCTCACTGACTTTTGTCCAGTACAATGGAGTTCTACATTTACAACCATATAAAGCTTCATACGGTGTCATTTTAATGCTCGATTGATAACTATTATTATATGCAAATTCAACTAAAGGTAAGTATTTTTCCCAGTTACCTTCGAATTCCAAAACACAACATCGAAGCATATCCTTTAAATTTTTTATTACACATTCAAATTGACCATCAGTCTGAGGATGAAATGCAATACTGAAGTATAACTGCTTACCCAAAGATTCTTGCAATTTACTCCAGAATCGAGATGTAAATCAAGGATCTCTATCTAAAATAATGGATACTAGTACTCCATGTAGTCTAAGAATCTCGGAAACATATAATGCCAATTTATCCAAAGAGAAATCTATAAATACCGGAATAAAGTGTTCAGCCTTTGTTAAACAATCAACGATTACCCAGATAGCATATTTCTTCTTTGGAGATAGAGGTAACCCTAAGTCCATAGTAATTTTTTCCCATTTCCATTATGGTATTGTATTTGGCTATAAGAATCCCGAAGACAATTGATGTTAAACTTTTACCTGCTGACATATCAAGAATTTAGATACAAATTCAAAAAATTCTGTTTCATTCTCGACCACCAGTATATCTTTTTCAAATCATTGTACATTTTGTTACTCCCCGGGTGAACAAACATAGTACCATTATGAGCTTCATTCAAAATCTTCTGTACCAGTTCTAAATTCTTCAGTACACATATTCTGCCTCTGAATAACAAACAACCATCAGACCCAATAAAAAATTTTCAATTAGGATTCAACTCACAGTGTTCTCGTTTAGCTTGTAATTCACTATCATCTTTCTGAGCTTCACATATTTGTTGCAGAAATGTCGGTTAAGTTTTTAACTTAGCTATAATTGAACCATCATTTGACAAAGTCAACCGAGTATTCATTTCTCACAAAGAAAACAAAGACTTTCTACTTAAGGCATCAGCAACCACATTAGCTTTTCCTGGATGATAATCAATAACAAGGTCATAATCTTTTAACAGTTCAAGCCACCTACGCTGCCTCAATTTCAAATCTTTTCGCGTCATCAGATACTTCAAACTCTTGTAAATTGTGAATATGTGACATTTTTCACCAAATAAATAATGTTGCCAAATTTTCAATGCAAATACAATGGCTGCCAATTCAAAATCATGTACCGGGTAATTCTTTTCATGCGACTTTAGCTGTCTAGAAGCATAGGCTATCACTTTACCTTCTTGCATCAATAAACAACATAAACCATTTAATAATGCATCATTGTAAATTACAAATTCCTTACCCGATTCAGGTTGAGCTAATACAGGTGCTTTAGTCAACAAGGCTTTTAATTTATCAAAACTTTGCTAACATTTATCAGTCCGCTCAAATTTCACATCCTTCTACAACAATCGAGTAATCGAAGAAGCTATCATTGAAAACCCTTTAACAAACCTTCGATAATAGCCAACAAGTCCCAGAAAACTTCTGACTTCAAACACATTCTTTGGTGATTTCCAATTAACAATAGCTGAAATTTTATTCGGATCCACCCGAATACCTTCTGCAGATACTATATGTCCAAGGAAGCCAACTTCTTTAAGGAAAAATTCACATTTACTGAATTTGGCATATAATTTTTTTTCACGCAGAGTTTGCAACACAATTCTTAGATGATCAACATGTTCATTTTCATCTCAAGAATATACTAGAATGTCATCAATAAATACCACTATAAACCTGACTAGATACTATCTGAAAATTCAATTCATCAAATCCATGAATATCACAGGTGCATTTGTCAAACCAAATGGCATTACAAGAAACTCATAGTGCCCATACCTAGTTCTGAAAGCTGTCTTTGGCACATCAGAATCTTCTACCAGTAGCTGATAGTAACCAGAACGAAGATCAATCTTCGAGAATACAGTGGCACCTTTCAATTGATCAAACAAGTCATCAATACAAGGTAATGGATTCTTGTTCTTGATTATAACCTTATTGAGCTATCTATAATCAATACACAGTCTCAGAGATCCATCTTTCTTCTTTATAAATAGAACCAGTACACCCCTAAGGTGAATGACTTGGTCGACCAAAGCCTCTGTCAGTTAGTTCTTGTAATTGTGCTTTCAACTCTTTTAATTCAGTAAGAGCCATTCGATAAGGTGTTATAGATATTGGTGTTGTTCCCGAAAAAAGATCTATGGAAAATTCCACCTCCCTGACAGGCGATAATCCAGGTAATTCTTCTAGATATATATATCAGAAAACTCACAAACAACTGGTACTGACTGAATTTTTTACTCAATTACTTTAGTATCTAGCACATATGCAAAATAAGCATCATAGCCCTTTCTAAAATATTTTTGAGTCGTTATAGCTAAAATCACATTAGATAATCCATCCAATTTATCAGATTCAACATGAAGTAACTCACTATTCTTAACAAAATGCATTTCTGTTTACAATTTACCACTGCATCATGTTAGCTTAGCCAGTCCATTCCCAAAATCACATCAAATTCATCAAAAGGAAACAGCATCAGATCAACCAAGAAACAATAACCCTTTACCATCAATGGATAGCTTTTACAAACTTTATCAACTATAACATACTGGCCCAAAGGGTTCAAAACTTTAACCACAAATTCAGTGAATTCAACAGGTAAATTTTTAACAGTTACTAAATTTGTGCATATATATGAATATGTTGAACCAGGATCAATCAAAGTAGTAATATCAATGTCAAGAAGAAAAAATATACCAGTAATAACATCAAGTGCAAAGGCATCCTCTCTTGCACATATAGCATATGTCCTTGTCAGTGCTCTGGTTTCATATTTGTCTATTGAATCTTTTGTCACACCTCAGCTACCACTTACATTGCCGGGATGTCGGGGTGGTCTGCCTCTCGAGGTTGGATTGCTTAGCCTAGAGGTCTGAACAATATCTTTTACAGGCTTTTTTGTGTAGTCTCTGAGATTGTGATCAAAATAACCACATCTAAAGCAAGCTCCACTTCTTATGCGGCATTCACTGAAATGTAATTTATTGCAATGTTTGCACCTTGGTTTAGGGCTTCCAACACTTTCTACATTTGTTACGGATGGAGACAGAGATCTCGGAGTAGAGCATTAAGTGTCTTGATATCTTCATTTAAGCCTTCTTCAAAACATTTACACATATTAGCCTTAGTCAGGACCCATTCTCTGACATACTTGCTTAATCGAACAAATTCCCGCTCGTATTCAGATACAGTCATGTTTCCCTATTTAAGCTCTAAAAACTCTTTCTTTTTCTGATCCAGAGATATCTGACTGATGTACTTCTTTCTAAATTTTGTCCGGAAGATTTCCCAAGTAACATTTTCTCTCAGTACCACAGAAGTTATGGTATTCCACCAATGATAAGTTGTGTCTTTCAATAAAGATACCGCACATTTTAAACACTCAGCTGGTGTACATGATAATTCATCTAAAACTCTAATGGTATTTTCCAACCAAAACTTAGCCTTCTATGGATCATCATCGGCAGTTGTAACGCGTAGGTTTTTACAAGTGTACACAGTCGTTATCAAGTAATAAGTAAGTATCGACTTATCGTCTCCACAGGGATTGTATTTGTGTTAAATCACTTAATTGTAAAATTATATTAACAACTTTGTAAATAAAAACACAATATGATTGAGAAGTGATGATTAAAATAAAATATATTAAACTAAATGCAATGATCCCCAATGCAAATTATCCTAAATAAGCAAACTATATGAATGAAATAGATTTTAGCAAAATTAAACACAATTTGCAACAATTATAACATAAATAAACTAGGACAATTACTTTAATTAAACTCAATTTATTATCAACATGCTTAATAACATTCAAAAAAACATTCCATGACAACTCGATCTTTCATGACTTTGGAAACCACATTAGGTCCTTTCGGAATCATTTACTTAGTAAATATGCATTTTATCGATCCTTATTTACTAAGGGTTCCTTAGCATTCATGTGAGGTTGGTTAGAGTTGTTATGCAACCTGCAATTTAATCGGGTTAGGATCTAAATTGAGCATGCACATTTCAATTATGTGTCCACTAGCCATTGTTTGGTTAGGATCGCTTAGCTAATTCAGGTGCATTTCAATCACGTATGAACGAAGTATCGATTGGATTTTAATTGCAAACATGATCGATTGAGGCATAAACATTATAAGCATGAATCAAATAAATATTATTTAATCAAAGCAATCATCCTAGCTTAAATAAAATTAAGCTAAAATTGTTGTAATAAAAACAAAAAACACATAGCAAACATTTTCAGATTAAATCAAAGAAAAGAAAAATTAAACCCAAATCAAAGTGGCTGTCACCCAAGACTTTGACCGACGAGGCTCTTTCACTCATTCTCTTTGCTCTTTTGCTGATGGCTCTCCAAGGTAGCCGACAAAGGGCTCTCTAAGAGGCTTAATTTCTAAAATCTCTATGAAGAGATAATGCTAGGCATGGGGAATGGAAAATGCTAAAGAGAATTGAGAGAAAAGAAGGAATGATGAGGGATGAGGGATGATTAGGAATGGTGAAATGAAGTCTTATTTATAGGTAGTTTGCTAAAAATAGAGAGGTTTAGTCTCTTCAAGCTTCTTCAATGAGTGGCTAGCCATGATTAGTGGATTTTGAGTTGAATTTTGCTTGATTTTTGAGTTAAAATAAAAACACAACTTAGGACTGAGACTCGGTCAAATGTGAATCTTCGGGTAAATCTCTAATTTCTTCAACATTGCAAGGACCTTGTGTAATTAAAAAAAAGTGGTTTATGTGGACAGCCATGTGTAGCCGAAATTGGGTTGACTTGGTCTTCAATTTGGAGAGTTTTTGTAATTCAACAAAGCTATCAGACTTATCCAAAATAAATCAATAAATTAAAGGAACAAAGAATAAAATAAATAATTAACTAAAACCCAAATTATTAATGAAATATTTTAAAATTAATTATTAAATATAATTTTATATTTTATTATTTAATTTAATCATGCATGGCCCATTTTATGTCTTAAAAATATAATATGTTCAAATAAATATAAAATAAGCTATTTTATGCATGAAAACTATATAATAAAGCATAAAATCACATTTTAATAATTTCTAAGTCCTAATTTCATATTTTCACATATTTCATTAATTTATTAAACAATTACTTAGTTCTAACAACAAATTTAAGTAAAAAGGTGATAAATTGCATAGGAAAAATCCTATATATTTTTCAATTTACACACCCCCAAACTTAAATCATTGCTCGTCTCGAGTAATGTTTATGCACAACAAAATGTCTTGCTAAGGCAAAATTGCTAACTGTGTAAGCAGCATCAATCTTTGTCCCATAATCATGCATTAATAACTTCATGTTCATACATCTTCTTTATTAACAAGTAATTCATATGCAAACATTTTTAGAATTTTATACTAAGTTTCAAAATATGTCAACAGGAATCATAGTTTGTATGTATGTCACAACCACAGATAACATTCTTCATTCAACATAATTTCTTATCAAGCAAGCAAACAATCATAAGCCTTATTTATGATCTTCATATGTTGAACTTAGTACTTCTCTTCCAATAATGTAGGTGTCATAATCATCAAATCAATATGTCTTTTATAAAGTTTTAATGGGGCTCGGTTAAAGGTAGGGATTTAAAAAGATGAGACATTTCAGTTTCAAAATCTTAACCTTTAACTTTGTCTTGAATTTCTCAAAATACAACCTTTTTCTTTAAGTGAACCTTTGGAACACCCCCAAACTTATTTTGAACTCAAGCTCATGCATTTTTTCTTTTTGGAGACTAATCAAACTTTTATTCGCTCTTTCTTTGTCTTTTTTATTTTAGCATGAGCACATACATCTTTCTAATAATTTCCTTAAATGTTGATTACCAAGACAACTTTAGTTAAGATGGGTGCACAAAATTAGGATAACTTAAAAAGATGGTAATGTGGCTTATAATGTAGATTTATTGCAATAAACAGGCCTTTAAGCTCAAAATTACAATTTCAAGGGTCTAATATCATAAGGTTGGCTCAAAAAGGCTCAAACAATCTAAAAAAATAGTGCCTATATCATTTTAGATTTTTATGTCTCCTAGGATTTCGTCTCAAGAAAGGTACTAAGTCAATTCTAAAGATATAAACCTTCATACATGTATAATCTCAAGAGAAACTAAGTTTTCATGGCAAACATTACTAAGACTAAGATCATACAAGCATTCCATTCTTCATGATAACATACGTTCACTCAAATAGAATCATCATTCATACTTGCATACAAACTATCTCATTAACAAAAAAATGTCTCCAAACATTCATTTATTAAAACATACTTATGAAAGAAATGATTGAAACATACTTGAAAATTTAAAAATTTGAGCAATTTATTTACCTTACCCCCTTTTAAAAAGAAGCAATGTCCTCATTACAAGAACAAAGTAATGAATAAAAACTGAACACCAGGTAGGGTTGTAAAGAAAGAGAAGTGAGTCACTAAGACTGCTTAAATACCAAGTCTTTCCAAATAACCCAATCCTAGACATGTCCATTCTCATTACCACATCACTTCGTCTTTTTCTTTTTAAAGAAGTGTTAAAGTTTATTCATGCTTGTTATGTTTTATTCTGTAGAAATTAAATCCTAATTACAATAAAAATAAATTCCTAAAGACCTAAAAATAATTAAATAAATAACAAGACAAGAATACCTCTTGTATTTTCCTAACTTATTCCTTTTGTCTTATTCAACTCCATCTCTGCTTCTAGAGTCACCATCTTCCGTCAATGTCTCAAAGATAGCATCTGAGAATTTAGGAACAAAAGTATTAGAGATCCTAAAAGTATTTCGAGTTGAGTCATCTCTAATTTTTGCATATTTCCAGTAAGTTTGTTGTTGATTGTGCATGAACTTGCATATATCTATCATAATTGACAACTCTAATTTCTTTGAAGTACTTACAGAAGTCAGCATTGCAGTTGTAGATTTAGGTTTCACAATTAGCTTGACTGTTTCTTCTTCTGGCTCAACCTTTGGTTCAAGGTTTGCAGATCCTTCAACTGGTTTAGGATTGTTCAGTTCCTTATCAGATTCTTCTTCAGTGTCTGTAACTGAATTAGCTTCAGTTCCATTTTTCTTGTTGACTCATCGGTATTTGGCTTAGTTGGCTCTTGTTGCTCGCATTGATTCAACTCATGCACTTTCTCTACTAACCTTTCAAGATCATGATTTGTAATGCACCCTTGAACATATTGCCCCTTAAAATTTTATTGTGTTTTAACATGGGCCCTTAAGCAAAGTGAAGTGATTAATGATGGGAAATAAGTACTTCCTGTTTTCTTTTTAGCACAGTCATGAATCTCCTTGAGTGTAACAGCCCGTTTTTAGGATTAACCGGAATAGTGGTTTTAGGGCCACCAAATTCGACGAGTAGGTTTGCAAATATTATATTTAATATTTACGAGTTAATTGTGATTTTAAAAAGGTTTTTGATATTTTGATATTTGTTTTGTAAGTGATTTACTAAGTTCAAGTGGTATGACCCTAAGGTCAAGTGGGTTTAGAAAATGAGGTATCGGGACCTCATTTCTATAAATCGAGTCGTAAATATTTTTATAAATATTTACAGAGTGGCAAAAAGATGGTATTAAAGTTTCATTGAAAAAAATTATCGTTTCGATAGTTAATTAAGCAAAAAGGACTAAATCGTGTAAAATGCAAGAGTTGCATTCTAATTGTCTAAGTGTTTATTTGCCATGTTTTACTAAAGTAGAAGTCCCTATTTATCAATTAAACCATTATTTTATGATAGTGGAGATTGGTGGTTTGGCATATATGAAATTATGTATTATTATAAAGGACAAAAAGGTAAATGGAATATTAAAATGTATTAAATAAAAATAAAACATAAAATGGCCATTCAAATTTTATTTCTTTGCTGAATATGGAGGAGAAAAAGAAAGCCATTGAAACTTCCTTAGTTTCGACACTTGCATGAAGTGATTTAGGTATGTTTTGTGTTCGGTTTTTGACAATTTTTATATTTTTGAGATCATTGCTTCGTATTCTAGCTAGCCCGTATCTCTGATTTCAAAACTATTAAAGTATTTGAATGTTGCCATTATTGAATGCATGAGTATTTTGATAGTTGATGATGGAAAATAAATTATTGTTGTTGGATATACATGTTTTGTAAAGTGAAATTTTGGTAAAAATATCAATTTTGGATTAAATTGTGAATTATTGAAATTATGTGGTTCTAACTGTGAATAAATGAAAATATGGGATGTTATGAAGTTGTAGTAAATTCGGCTAGGCATGGGTTTGGCCAAAATTGAATGAATTTCATTTTTCGAGCTTAGGAACTAAATTGTAAAGAAGTTGAAATATCAGGGGAAAAAATGTAATTTTCCTATAAAGTAATTTATGGGCTGTCTTGATACCATGAACATTTGGCTAAGCTTAATTATGGTTGAAAATGGTTAATTTGCATGTTTTTTTGAGCTCAGGGACTAAATTGAATAAAAGTGAAACTTTAGGGGTAAAATAGTAATTTTACCAAAATATGAAATTGAGTTAAAATGAATAGAATATGAATTGTAATAGTTTAATTTGATTGATTAGATCAAGTTAAGCCTCGTACGAGTCTTTATCGAGGAAAAAACAAAGTATCAGATTCGTCGATCTAATTCGTCGTTACCGCGAACGAGGTAAGTTCGTATGCAATAAGGATTGTTAAATTTATGTTTCTAATGCTTTAATATTGTATAAATTGTATATACATGAATATTTTAATGTTTGACGACATATCGACTAAATGTGGCACTAAGTGTGCGGGGCAATCAAATATGGCATTCAATGTACGAAATATTGAGAATGACACTTAGTGTGCAAAATATCGAATGATTCAATGACACTTAGTGTGTGAAATATCTAATGATTCAAAGGGAAATTATAAATTATGATTGAATGATTAAATCGAGCAAAGTGAACAGGTATACATGCTATATTATATGAATTGTTTATGAGACGACTTTATAATGGTGATATTCGGGCTTTAAGCCTAACAGGCCATGTGTTGGTGAATTAAATCGGGCTTATGCCTAGCAGGCTTATTGCCAGTGTATAAAATTAGACTTTGAGTCTAGCAGGCCTTGTACCAGTGTGAGATACAGGCTTAGGCCAAGCAGGCTTTATGCCGGTGAATTATTATAAGTTTATGCCTAAAAGATTTATTGCTGATATGTAGTTGAATACGTTAAACGAGCTAAAACGATTAGGTACCTGATAATTGATTACCTATTTGAAAATAAGGTAAATATATGTGCAAAGAATGTATTCTGATGTATGTGGAAATGAAATATGGTTATGTGCCAATGAAACATAAATGAATGAATAAGATGTGATTTGTAAAGTTGCATATGTGAAATTTGTCAGATGCTATATGAATGAAAAGTGAATTTGATTATAAATGATCATACGAGATTCATATGAGAAAGATATATAATTAAATGTGTTATTTCCCATAATGTGTTCATTTGGCTATATGAAAGTGTGAAAGGGTTGATGTATGAAAATTTAATTGAATAAGTTTGTAAAAGTTAAAGTTGGTTAAGTGAGTAAATATAATATTGAATGATGATAATTTGATATGAGAACATGTTATGAAATTTAGAAAGGTTGTGTGAGATAGCATATTATGTTTACGGCATTGTAATGAAAGTATTTATTATGTTAAGTTTATTAAGATACGAGCTTACTAAGCTTAAAAGCTTACTCTATGTTTTCTTTTTCTTATGTTTATAGATTTTTAGAGATTTGCTCAGGTTGGAAGTCGATGGAGACGACATCACACTATCCTGTTAACATTTCAGTAAATAATATTTTGAGACTCGGTTATATGGCATGTATAGGCTAGTCTTGGAGTTAATTATTTTGAATGAGTATGTATGTAAAGCCATGCGAAAATGACTTGCTTATTATGCTTAAGTTTGGTTTTACATGTTCTTAATTAAAATGTTTAATGAGTTTGGTTTTGGTATTCATTTTAATAGTTAGCTCATTTTAGAAATATGAAATGTAGTATAATTAGAGTGATGGATGATGGTATATTAACTTAACAGGTCCGGTTACTAAGTGGTAAGTAATGAATATGTTTTATGATTGTTTTGGTTGATTGTATCGGTATGGGTTCAAATGGTTAATGATGGTAATGATGAAGTATATTTTGGGTTAGTTAATAGAATAAAAATATGAAGTTTAGGTATATTAATATAGATATGAATTAGATGCACACTGGAGTGTTATCTGTGTTCAAGTGTTCAGTATGGCTTTTATTTTTAGGATGAATTGCGCACATATATATATATGCATCATTAGTATGTTTGGCCATGTTATAATGTATTTAAGTTTCATATGTGATTGCATAATAATTCATGTAATATGATTCAATTGGTTTTATTATGAACTTGTGCAGAAGTTATCAAATGATATGTTTGGTATACGATTAATGAGATAGAAATTGGTATATATTCGAAGTATGAAGTGTAATGATATATAATGGAATATGATTTTAATTATGAAAATGGCATTAATATGATGGATATAAGGAACTGAATATTGGAAGTATTACATATGTGAACATGTCTTTGATATGTACAAGTTTGGTTCGAATTTAGTAATTATGGAACATAATCAGTTGGGTTTTGATATATGTTCGTACTGAATTAGTTGGAATTTTTGAAATATGCTTATTTGCAATATATGTTCAGTAAGGTATGATTATTTCTGAATTGGAATTATGACCCATGTATTCGAATTTATAATAAATGAATTGTGGATATTTGAAATTTATAAGTTTTAAATGTTTATTAATTCTTGGTGTATAAAAGGTGAGGAATGAGTGTGCTGAACTGTGTTTTATATAGTAATGCCTCATAACCCTAATCCGGTAACGGATACGGGTTAAAGATGTTACATTGAGAATAATTTTCCCAACATTAATGGACTTTTCTGTCAAAATTGCATATAACAAGAGCATCCGTTCCATCGAGATGGTGGAACTATGTGGGATAGGCATAAAACTGTAGCAAATAAAATAAAACCATACCTTTGCTACTGGTTTTAGGTATTCCCATAGGCAAGAATGGCTCCCAAACTTTCTTATAATCTATTGGGATCCCAGATTTTGCACAACATCAAGCAGTTGTTGAAGAAAATCCCAGTTGATATTGTTCATCATAGGGTAGTACTCATCTTCTTCAACAACAGGTAAGTTAAACAAATCATTGATGGACTTAGAAGTAAGAGGTACCCTTTTCTTTCGAATGATGACCTTAGTAGCATCTTGCATAGTCAAACTAGCATAGAATTCTCAAACTAGTTCATCATCGAGAAGTGAACGAGATCACAAAATCATTCCTACTTGAAAGCATTGATTTTCTTTCTAATCGTTATAGGAACAACCATCAATCATGACTTTTCAAGTTAAAACCTTTTTCTGGCATCATAGGTTGATGCTTGAAGATTGAATTAAATCTCTCTTTCACTTCTTCATTGATCAAAATCGGGTTTTCAGGAGTAGTCTTTGAAGATCTAGTTCTTTTACGAGACATGGTATCTTTTCTTGAGAATTTGGCAAAGTTTCTGCACAAGGGGGAAAAGAGAAATCAGCAAGGTGGCTAAGGACTTGCTACGATGAAAATCTTGTGATGACAAGGATGGTGCGGTAGTAACGATAGCGTGTGACAGCATCAGCGGTGTGCAACAACGACAACAACAATGTGCAGCAAAAATGTTGGTGCTTTGGTAGTCTTCTTACGGCGAAAATAGGTGATTTTTCCAAAAAAGGGAAGAGAAACTAGGATTTCTTTCGGGATTTGAGGCTAGCGGCACCAAAAGGGAGATTTAGGGATTTTTAGGGTTAAGCAAATTGCTTTGAGGGATATGAAAAATAGTAGAATGAAGAGGAGTTTATATAAGGAAGAATTAAGGTAACATGTAACTATATTAGGGTTACTTGGGCGGAAAGTAATGGTAGTGGGGGAAAAGTATGGATTTTTCCCTTCTTCTTTGCTATCTTGGGCCTCAAACTTAGATTGTATTTATAAACTTACTAAAGAAAAAAAACTGATTAGTACTTAGGCCAAATTTGACCCCCTTTATTAACATAAAAATTTAAAATTTAAACAAAATAAATGAAACTTAAAAATTTTAAATCTTAATTAGAAAATTTCTTCTTAACAAATTACATTAAATTAATTCCCAGGAAAGATTAAAGGGGTCACAGCTGTCCTAAAGTAAAGGGAGAACCTTGCTGCTTACTTGCTATATCCCCGCGTTCTTGCACGACTCGGCTCGTTCTTCGAGCCCTGCTTCTCTCTTCCCCCTCTCCCTATTCTTACCGTCCAAAACAGGCCTTTAAACGTGCCTCCGTAATTGTCGTATAATTCAATAGCTCCATAAGGATAAACTCGGTAGATGGTATAGGGTCCTTCCATCAGGATTTAAGCTTCCCAAGAACAAAACCTTCTAACCTTCTTTAAACTCGCGACGTTGTATATGACTATCATGCCATCTCTTTGATCTTTCTTTACACATTTTGGCATTCTCATAGGAAAACAACCTCAGCTCTTCCAACTCATTAAGTTGTAACATCCTTCTTTCATTGGCTTGCTTAATATCAAAGTTCAACTACTTCAAAGCCCAGTGAGCTCTATTCTCCAACTCTAATGGAAAATGACATGCCTTTCCAAAGACTAATCGATAAGGAGTCATTCTTAATGGTGTCTTAAATGTTGTTTGATAGGTCCATAATGCATCATCGAGCCTTCGAGACTAATCTTTTCTACTAGGGCGTACTACCCTTTCAAGGATACCTTTGATTTCACATTTCACTCTTTCAACTTGCCCATTAGACTGGGGGTGATAGGCAGTAGCAATCTTGTGCTTCACATCATATTTTTCAAGCAACCATTTAAGCCATTTGTTCACAAAGTGAGAACCTTGATCACTAATAATAGCTCTTGGTGTCCCAAATCGTGTAAACACATGATTACGTAGGAATCGCATAACTACCTTAGCATCATTTGTAGGGTATGTTTTAGGTTCAATCCATTGGATACATAGTCCACAGCAACAAAATTGTATTTTTTCCCATACGAAGAAGGAAACGAGCCTAAGAAGTCAATGCCCCATACGTCAAATAATTCAATCTACAAAATGTTTGTCAAGGGCATCTCATTCCTCCTTGATATATTTTCGATCCTTTGGCATTTATTACAGTTCTTCACATAAGCATAAGAATCTTTAATAGTGTAGGCCAAAAGAAACCTGCTTCTAAAAAATCTTTGTTGCAGTACATGAACCACAAAAGTGTCCTCCACTTGGAGATGAATGGCAATGATACAAGATCTCAGCAATCTCCCTTTCAGCTACACACTTTCGAATTATATTATCTGCACACTGTTTAAACAAAAACGGAACCTCCCAAAAATAATACCGCCTATCATGAAGGAATTTTTTTCTTTGTTGGTATGTCATTTCTCGAGGAATTATTCCACATGCAAGATAATTGGCAAAATCAGCAAACTAAGGTGTTTCATGAATTTGACTTACCTCAAATAAGTATTCATCTAGGAAATTCTCGTTGATAGGAGCACATGATTGAGTTACCTCAAATATGTGTTCATCTTGCTCCAACCTCAACAGATTATTAGCTATTTAATTTTTGACACCTTTTTTTGTCTTGGATCTCAAGGTCAAATTCTTGGAGTAAAAGTATCCAACGAATTAGCCTCAATTTCGCAACTTTCTTCATGAGCAAGTATTTAATGCCTGCATGGTCAATAAATACTGTAACTTTGGTACCTATAAGATATGAGCGGAATTTGTCAAAAGCAAAAACTATAGCAAAGAGTTCCTTTTCAGTTATCGTATAATTGAGTTGGGCTCCCATCAAAGTTCTACTTGCATAGTAAATAGGGTGAAACACTTTGTTTCTTTTTTGACCCATCACAGCTCCAATGGCATAATCACTTGCATCACACATCAACTCAAAAGGTTAGCTCCAATCAAGTGTAACAATTATTGGGGCTGAGATTAATCAATTTTTTAAATCTTCAAAAGCTTCTAAACATGCTTTGTTGAAATCAAACACTGTATCTTTCTCTAACAACAAACACAATGGTTTAGAAATTTTCAAGAAATCTTTGATAAACCTTCGGTAAAAACTGGCATGGCCTAAGAAACTTCTAACTCCTTTCACATTAATTGGGGCCGGTAATCTTTCAATTACGTCCACCTTTTCTTTATCGACTTCAATTCCTCTCTTTGAGATTTTATGCCCTAAGACAATCCCTTCATTAACCATAAAATGGCATTTTTCCTAGTTAAGGACAAGATCCGTCTCTTCGTATCACTTCAGTACCTTAGCCAAATTACTCAAACAAATATCATAAGTGTTGCCAAAAATAGAAAAATCATCCATGAAAACCTCTACAAAATTTTCAACCACATTAGTTAATATTGCCATCATGCATCGTTGAAATGTTACAGGTGCATTACATAAACTCGCCTAAAAGCAAACGTATCGTATGGACAAGTAAAGGTTGTTTTATGTTGGTCCTCTAGAGCTACAACTATTTGGTTATATCTCGAATAGCCATCTAAAAAATAATAGAATTCATTACCTGCCAGTCGGTTGAATCTTTGATCCATAAAAGGCAATGGAAAATGGTCCTTCTGAGTGGCTTTCTTCAACTTCCTATAATCAATACAAATTCTTTCATAACTTCCTTTCTCACAACTTCTTTCATAATAGGATTGAGCCTCCTTTACCCATTAATTCGAGCTCTTTCACCTTCTTCTAAAATAATCTTATGCATACAAAAAGAAGGGCTTATACCTTAAATATTAGCTATAGTCCAACCAATTACTTTCTTAAATTTCTTTAGAATAACAATTAGTTGCTCCTATTGGTCTTTCGTCAGTTCTGCTAAAATAATCACAGGCAAAGTGGAACAGTTACCTAAATAAACATATTTCAAATGGGAAGGAAGTACCTTTAGTTTGAGTTTAGGTGGTTTTTCAATTGAAAACTTGGGTTGCACAAAATCCCTGACTTCTAACTCCAATGGTTCAGACCATGTGGATTGAATTAAATTTCTCGAATTAGCTTCCATCAAAGCCATGTTTTCTTCACCTTTTTCATCCTCCAAAGGGTTAAGATCTAAGGCTTTCTCCAATGGATCTTCTTCAAAATTGCTTTCCATAGAAACCAAGGTTTTATCTCTTCCTTAATTGAAAACTCTTCTGTCGGATTCGGAAATTTCATCTCTTTAAGAATGTTAAAAGGTTACCTGATCATCTTGAACTCGCATGGTGAGTTCACTTTTCTGCATATCAATTAATGTTCTTCCCATGGCTAAGAAAGGTCTTCCAAGGATGATCGAAACTTCCTTATCTGCTTGAAAATCGAAGACAATGAAATTAGTAGGTAAAATAAATTTATCAAATCTTACCAAAACATCCTCGATCTTTCCCATAGGATGTACTAAAGATCGATCCGCTAGCTAAAGCATCGCAGTTATAGGTCTTACTTCACCTATCCCTAGCATTTTGAAAATAGACTTAGGTATTAAGTTGATACTCACCCCTAAATCAAACAAAGCTTTACCATAGTAAAATTCACCAATGTTACAACGTATAGTAAAGTTTCCTGGGTCTTTCAATTTCGGTGGCAATTTATTCTGCAAGAATGCACTGTACTCTTTTGTCAAGGCAACAATCTCATACTCACTCAGTCGTTTCTTCTTGGACAGTATATCCTTTATAAACTTCACATAATTTGGCATTTGTTCTAAAGCCTCCACCAACGGAATATTGATGTGTAACTGTTTTAAAACATTCAAAAACTTCTTGAATTACACCTCCTGTTTCTAATTATGCTGTTGCAATTTTTGCGGATATGGAGGGGATGGAACTTTCAGTTGAATCAGATAACTCTTCTAAGTAGGTAAATCTACATCCAAAGAAGATGTTAAAGTATTTGATTCTTTGTCAGTCTTTGCAGATTCTGACTCTTTTGGTGTAGGAATTTCAACAGCTGGTTGATTCTTCTCAATGGGCTTATGTTCAACATCAATCAATCGGGGTTCCAGAATTTTACCACTTCGCAATGCCACTGCCTTGATATGTTCTTTACCCAAATTTCTTGGATTCTCAACATTGCTCGGCAAGGTTTCTTGCGGTCTATTACGAAGCTCCGTAGCTAACTGACCCATTTGGTTTTCCAAATTTTTCAATATTGCTACTTGGCTTCGGATCAAAGCGTCATTCTTTGCCATGTACGCTTTCAACAAGTTCTCCAAACTATTTGATGCCTCAGCTTGAGGTGGTTTTGGAGCTTGCTGATTAAACCCTTGAGATCGGTTGGGTCCATACTGCAATAAGTTGTTGTCCGGTCTATTTCCTTGGTTGCTCCGAGAAAAATTAGGATGATTATTCCATGAAGGATTGTAGAAGTTGGTTTGGGGTCCTTGTCCACTCCTATTTTGATGTTGGTTCCCTACATAGTACACTAACTCGGGATTTGATGGACAATTCTCAAAAGAATGACCTTCCCCACAGTACAAACAGGAAACTACTTCAAATGGACTTGGTGGCTGAGCTGCAAAATTATTAGCACTATTAACAGTAAACTGTTTTAACATAGAGGAAATAGATGATACCTGAGCCGATAACAAAGTGAAGGCGTCAACTTCATGCACTCCAGCTACACGTCTTCTTGAAGCTGTTCAATTTGTTAGCCATTGATAGTTATTACTCGCGATCCTCTAGATGATCTCATAAGCCTTATTATAAGACTTAGACAAAATTGCACCATTCACAGAAGCATTTACCATCAATCTTGTATGTGTATTGAGACCATTATAGAATGTCTCCAACTAGATACAATGAAGAATCTCATGATGAGGACACTTACGAAGTAACTCCTTAAATTGCTCCCAAGCCTCATACAAAGACTCGTCATCCAAATTTTAGAAAGTTGTGATCTCGTTCCTCAACTTAGCATTTTTGCTAGGCAGGAAATACTTAACCAAAAATCTCTCTACTAATTCTTGCCATGTAGATATGGAACTTGGTGGCAATGAATTGAGCCATGCTCGTGCTTGATCTTGCAACAAGTACAGAAACAACTTCAACCTCAATGCATCTTCAGTCACACCAGCTATCTTGAATGAATCACTCACCTCTATAAATAATCGAAGGTAGAGATGTGGATCTTCCGTGGGCACACCACTGAATTGGCCCACCATTTGGATCATTTAAAACATCACTAGTTTCAATTCAAATTGGGTTGCCTCAATATCTGGCTTTCTAATTCCTGGATTTAACTCACTGAAAACTAGCACAACATATTGTCTGATGCATCGATCCTTATCATCGGCAATTAGGATGGGATTTCGTATACAATCGGCTCCATTACCTTGGTCTTGATTCTGATTTCCAAGGTCCATTTCAACTTGTCTTTACTCAGTAATTATGCATTTTACTTATCCTTATTTACTAAGGGTTTCTTAGCATTCGTGCGAGGTAACAAGGACGTGTTAGGTTTGAAACAATTTAATCACACAAATCTAACAACTATGCAGATAACAGAGCTTGGTTAGAGTTGTTATGCAACCTGCAATTTAATTGAGTTAGGATCTAAATTGAGCATGCACATTTCAATTATGTGTCCACTAGCTGTCGTCTGGTTAGGATCGCTCAGCTAATTCAGGTTCATTTCAAACATGTATGAATAAAATACAGACTTGATTTTAATTGAAAATATGATCGATTGAGGCACAAATATTATAAGCATGAATCAAATAAATATTATTTAGTCAAAGCAATCATCCTAGCTTAAATAAAATTAAGCTAACTTTGTTGTAACAAGAACAAAGGAAACATAGCAAACATTTTCAAACTAAATCAAAGAAAAGAAAGATTAAACCCAAATCAAAGTGGTTGTCACTCAAGACTCTGACCGACGAGGCTCTTTGGCTCCTTTGCCTTGCTCCTTTGTTGATAACTCTCCAATGTGGCTGACTAAGGGCTCTTTAAGAGGCTTAATTGCTAAAATCTCTATGAAGAGATGATGCTAGGCGTAGGGAATGGAAAATGCTAAAAAGAATTGAGAGAAAAGAGAGAATGATGAGGGATGAGGGATGATTAGGAATGGTGAAATGAAGTCTTATTTATAGGTTAAGAGGGGAGAGTAGTTGATATACACTCGTTCATCATTTGAAAGAAAGCTTCTTTTGCCTATACACCTGTTCATCATTTAAAAGAAGGCTTCTTTTGCCTCCTCACCTCAGCCGTCAGATATGGGCCTTCTACTACTACTAGATATAGCTCGTTGAATGGAAGCTTGAGCAGTGCTCTTAACTCTCATATTCACCTCTAGCTTGGTTGGATGACATTACTTAAGGAAAGCACTTTTAAAAATGGTTTGGAGATATCACACTATCAAAAATTATATAATGGCATGTATAGCTAAACTGATACTTACTACGTTAGTCTGAGAATCGACTAAATCATAGCTCTGATACCAATAAATGTAACATCCCTAGCCCGTATCCATCGCCGGTACAAGGTTATGAAGCATTACCGAAGTTTACAGAATAATTTCATGTAATTCATGTCATTTGTTATTCATAACTAAAACTAATCATATTATCCCTTGAATGGACCCTCGAGGTCCAATTTAAACATTAGAATCAAGTTGAGACTAAATCAAGATCTAATAGATTTTTTTGCAAAATTTAAAAATTTTCCTTATATGCAGGGCGCACACGCCCGTAGGGTCAAGGCACACGCCCGTGTGACCGTAGGACACACCCGTGCCGCAGGCCATGTCTAACCCCTGTAACTCTCTGACTTGTGCCACACGGCCTACCATACGCCCATGTGGTCAATTTAATTTTCACAAATTAGGTGCAGGTTTCACACGGCGAAGACACATGCCTATGTTCTAGGCCGTATATCACACACGACTGAGACACACACCTATTTATCTGCCCATGTGCCCAATTCTGAGCATTTTGTTTCTCAATTTTTAATATACAGGGGACATATGGTCAAGACACACGCCCGTGTGTCTACACGTATGGACAAAATAAGGCCATTTCCTAGCCTTATTTCTCACCCAAATTTTCCATTAACCTACAACGACACTTGTACATATATACCAACCAATACCAAGCATGAAAATAAGCAATTATCATTAATATGCATAGTATAACATTACATACATTCATATAGTCAAATTTACCTTTTTAGCATGAAGTATATATTTTACCCTAATTCAATCTAACCATACCATATACATGTATATATTAAACATGATATAACTTTATATTATCATAACAAAACATAGCATTACTAGCCATTCCAATGGCTAGATTACAAACATCTATTCACATGCCAACATGGGCAAAATTACCCTATACATGCCATTATAAAATAAGTTTTCTATTTATACCAAAACAAGATGGAGGATAGTGTGATGATGCTCCAACTGACTCCAACCTTTACGGGCTTTCGAGCACTATAAAATAGAGAAAAGAAAATTGGGTAAGCATTTTATATGCTTAGTAAGTTCGTATAATAAGAATTAAGCTTACCAGTTACATTCATTCAATTAAGCATATAATAACGTGATTCTCAATAAGTTAGCAAATTTGCCTAGTCACATACACTCAAACAAGTATGTTAGTCACATAATTCACATGTACATTAAATAACATGCATGAGCTCATCATGTTACAAATTTTCAAAAATTTCTGGAACATTCGAGATATAATTCATTTAATCTCATAGAATCTTATTTCAAGAATTTATCCGTTGAATCATTAAAATTTCGATGGATACTCAAGTAGTATACACAAAGTATACAAATTAGTGATCCATCAATTCGTGTTCAAGGGTACCCAATTAGGGCACATAATCGAAAAGCACACTCTCAAGCCTTGTAACAGGAAGCTCACACAGAGCCATTTTGGGAAGCTCAATAAGAGCCTATCGGGAAGCTTATTCGGGCCATATAATGGGAAGCTCATAAGAGCCATAATCGGTAAGTTCACAAAGAACTATATCGGGAAGCTCATAAAGAGCCATTTAACGGGAAGCTCCGGATAGCCAAAATCAAGAAGTTCAAGCGAGCACTATCGAGAAGCTCACAAAGAGCCTTTAATCGAGATGCTCATAAGAGCTAAGGTGTGTCCACAACAAATGTAAGATCACAACCTATCGGGACGCTTTGAAGAGCTATAACGGGAAGCTCGTAGGAACACTATAATGGGAAGCTCAAGGGGACTATTAACAAGATATTCTTTCGAGCTATGGTGTGTCCGCAACATATGCAAGACCACAACCAATTCGGGAAAAACTTGTATCCTTCAAATTTTATCTATTCAAACGAAACTTAACGTTTATCGGGCATTATCGGATATGTATTCAATGTTCATAATTATGACAACTAGATAATTCTCATACACCACATTCAATTCAAGCATATAAATGTACAAAATTAGTTACACGAACTTACCTAGATACTTGTTCGTATACGAAATCTACTAATCCGAAACTTTTTCTTTTCCTCGATCTAACTTTGAATTTGAGTTGTCTGGATCTGTATAAATGAATTTAATCATCAATTTATCACATTTCATATTCAATTGAATTCAATTTACGTCTTAAGCAAAATTACCATTTTACCCCTAAACTTTTCATAAATTCCAATTTCGTCCCTAGGCTTGGAAAATGAGATTTATGCAATTTAATCCTTATTCCAAGCCTAGACAAAATTTTCATATAACTTTTACAACACATGTATTTCACAAAATTCAAAATTTTTCCATAACTTTTACACTTTTATAATTTAATCCCTAATTCATAATTTCATCAAAATTAACTTTGTAAAAGTTGTTTATCTATCAACAACATTCCATTTTCTACCACCAATTTCAAATTTTCAGCATATTCATCCATGGAAAAACTTTGTTACTTTGATAACTTTGCAAATTAGTCCTTAAAATAGATAAATTAAACTATCCCGATCTCAAAAATATAAAAATTTCTAAAAACGGGACAAGGAAACATACCTAATTAAGCCTGATTAGTTTCCTTTCTCTCTCCTAGGGTTTCCCTGAAATTTTTGGGGATGAAAATGATATAAAATGATATTATTTCTATTTAATTATTTATCATCCATTAATTTTTCCACTTTCCAATTTAGTCATTACCTTTTTCTAATTTTCCATGGATGATTCATCAAAAATATCTACTAACTTTTCTTTAATAGGCTAATTACCATATAAGGACCTCAAGTTTTGAATTCCATAGCTATTTTATACTTATAGCTACTAGAACTCAACTTTTGCATTTTATGCAATTTGGTCCTTTCTATAATTAAACACATAATTAGTAAAATTTTCTTATCAAAATTTTCATATAAAAATCCTATTATAATATGAACCATGCAATAATATTAAAATAAATTTTCTTTCTTACTCAGATTTGTGGTTCCGAAATACTGTTCCGATTTCACTGAAAATGGGTTGTTACATTTTTAATCTATCCTATCTTAATATCGTCTAGTATAAATAGACCAATGGCTTAATTTTCTAATGATTCCCTTGGTTATAATTTACTTATGCTTTAAGTATAATTCAACTTTTAACACTTACGCAATTTAGTTCATGTACTTAAAATAAGCACTAATCCAACGAAATTACCTAACTGAAATTCAATTTGATTCTAAACTAAGTTTGTAAATATTTAATAAAAATATTTATGAGTCTGATTTATGGAAATCAGAGTTTTGAAATCACATTTTTTGACACCACTGACTTTTGGGTTGTTACACACTATATGTGCTAGTAACTTTTCTTAAGTACAATGCCAGATGTAGTTGCAGGTTGTCTATTATGTGTATCAGTATTGAAATTCAAGTTAGGTTAGAGGTCACTAATAATAAGTTCGCAAACTTATATCGAAACAAACTAATATGATGTTTGAGATTTTGAATATGTTCATATATGAAATTGAAATGAGAAGTATGCATCTTATTATGTAAAGCAAATGGAATCAAGCCTTAGGCGTTGAAATGAATGTGAACAAGTCGGTAGGCTTCAAAAATGAAATAATTGGTAAGTATAAGGTAAGTAATGGAATAGTTCATGATAAGTTGATTAAAGTAATGCCTTTGCTATATATGAAATTGAAAAGTGAGTAGCAAAAGTATAACTTTGATGATAATGTTGAAATGTTAAGCAAATTGGCTTACCTAATGAGATATGCACACTTATATATACGAACTTATACAAGTTAAAAATAGAGTTCACATACTTATTGTCGTGCTTTTATACTAATTAATAATCTCTTGAATCATAAAGTTACCATTGAGGACTATTGCTCAGTGTACGTTTGTTTTCTCCGTGTGCAGGTTCAAGTGATTCTCAAAGCCCCAAAACTTGAAGCCAACATCCAGGCTATTGTTTTTGACCCAACAATATTTGTATTAGGAGGTTCATTTTGGTTTTTTTTCATGTACCTAGGGGTATTTTGGTTTAACGTCTTAAATGGTTTGGTTGCCAAGTTGTGATCTTATGCACATACTTAGAAATCATGTTTGAATATGTTTTCAAAAGTTGATGGAGCCTAAGAGTTAAAGGCTATGAAATATTAAATGTCTAAAAAATGGTGGTTTCGAAATTATAATTTCCAATGATAGAGTCAATAAATATTATTTATTAATATTTACAAGGGTATTACAGTATTATACTAAATTTTGGTCTAATAATTTTGGTTATTTGGAAAGTTAGGCAAGGTACAAGTGTATTGGTTCTAAAGTCAGTGGTTTTGGAAATTGAGGTATCGGGATCTCGTTTCAGTAAACTAAAAGTGTAAATATTTTTATTAGATATTCGTGGAGTTATATAAGATTTGAATTGAATTTCGGTTAGGTAATTTTTTCAAATAAGTGATAAATTAAGGTATTTGGACTAAATCGTAAAAATACTAAAAGTCCAATTCTTAAAGGATCTTTAATTAGAATAAGGATATGGGACTTTTATAATAATTATACCATTTTAGGTTTAAAATTGGACGATAGTGTATTAGTTATAATTGATGAAATGTGATAAAATTTTAATAAAATAATAAATAAAACAAAACCATTAATAATAAAAATAAAGTTAGTGGAAACAATGCAACATCCCGAATTAGGGACTAGTCAGAATAGTGGTTTTCGGACCACAAATATGACATTAAAATAATTATTTTATGATCATTATCAGGTCTAGGATATGAAACTAAGCATGTGTTAAAGTTTCATAAAGAAATTCTATGTGTAAGGTGTCCAATTGGAAATTAAGGACCAAATTGAATAAATTGTAAAACTTGGGTTCTAGAAGCAATTAGTATGAAATTGTTATGGATTATCAATTAGAGGTCCTTAAAGAGTAATTTTCTCAATTTCTAAGTTTTTGGGCAAAAATGGGAAGCATGGAAAATTTTGGAAGTTTAGTAAGGAAAGACATTTTGGTCATTTGGTTATAAACTAAATAAAAAAGGAAAAATCAATCTAAAATCAACCCATTTTCTTCTCCATGCTGCAGAAATTCTAAGGGTCTCCATAGCTAGGGTTTTCAACATTTTCAAGCTCAATAGTAAGTGCTCCCTAACCATGTTTTTAACGCTCTTCGTATTTTTGAGATCCTCGTAACATGCTCTCTCTATTTCTACCCATATTTCAAGCTAAGGTTCATATTTAAAAATTTACCCATGCAAGAGATGTTGGTATTTTGATGATTTAAGGAGAAATGTGAGAGTTTAAAGGATAGTAAAAAAACTTTTACTAAGTAGTTTTTCATGGAAATGGCTTAAGGGACCATTTTGTAAAAGTTGTGAAAATGGGTAGAAAATGTGAATGAAAGAAAATGTGGTCTGTTATAGGCAAGAAAAATATTCGGCTAGGCTTGGGTAACTTATAAATTTCATGCATTTCACTATACGAGCCTTAGGCCTAAATTGTAAAAGTGTAAAAGTTTAGGGGCAAATTGGTCATTTTTCCCGGGGGTGAGTTTTTAATCCTAAAATGAAATATGTGATGTATTAATAGTCAAATTTTATTGATATAGACCCCGAGGAACCAATTCCGGAGGTCGACCGTGGAAAACAAAAGGTTTCGAAATAACTGAAATACGAAACCGAAGCAATTACTAGGTAAGTTTGTATAACCCGAAGTAAACTTTTAATATACTTAAACATGCGTCTTCTTGAATGTACAAAAATTTAGATATTCATTGCATGATAATTTACGTAATGTGCTTGTATGAATGAAAGATGATAAATGTCCCGGTTGAAATAGAAAGTTAAATCCGACGGATAAATTATGGCTTACATGACATGAGATCCTGCATGTGTTGCAGAAAAGGATTTAACCCAGACAGGTAATCCGATGATCTCAAAATAGAAAGGATCTAGCCTAGATAGGTGTTCCTTGAGTGATCGAGCCTCTTGAAGAATATGGGTGCAATAAGGATTTAGCCCGGACAGGTAATCTAATTGAGGACTGAATTTAGCCTAGACTGGCAATTTAGATCCGGGCTTATGAGAGCAATTGTCATAGAAAGGGATTTAGCCTGGACTGGTAATCCCGACATTACTCTATGAATTAATACTACGAGGGATTTAGCCATGACTGGTAATCCCGCCGTAAGATATAAGGTTCACGAGAGTGCGTGCTAGAGACGATCACTTGTATAACTTGATGATAATTGGGGCTATCCATCAAGATTTCTGAGAAGTTCAATGGGATTAACAGGAGAAATAGAAATGGAAATATTGAATTGATGAGCTCATCTAAGACTAATGACATGATGTATTGTTATGAGACTAACTTGATGATTGAGTGTATGTGATAGGGAAACTATTTCATGTTTGTTGGAATTAGTGCCTAATATGGTTGTATGTTAATTAACCGGTAAGTTTACTTTCCAGTTATCCGGACTTACTAAGCATATAAATGCTTACCCCATTCTCTTTTCCCTATCTTACAGAGCTCGTGGACTTGTGAAGATTGGAAGACGGTTGGAGAATCAACACACTATCGACTTGTCTGGCTTTGGTATATAAATACTTCCATTTTGTTTAATGGCATGTATAGGATTTTTGGTTATTTTGTTATATATGTCATTTGGCTAGCCAATGTAAGGGCCTAAATGGTATACTTATTCTTTTGTATATGGCCATGAGATATGGCTCATATTGATGTAGGTAGTAAACCTACCAATGATGCATGTCTATGTTTAAATGTTTCATGAGATATGATGATGAGGTTTATCATGAGTAGATGATTGAAATGGAACCTAATAATTTGAGAGTGGACATATCATATAATGGTATATGGTTATAATATGGCCTAAGTGTAAAAAGTAAGATGTGCTATGTTAATCCCTAATACGAAAATGATGATTTAGCATGTACTAAACCGATGAGATGAGGTTAACATGCAATGAGTTATGTCAAGGTTGTTTAAGAGTATAATTAGGCCATGCTAAATGCCATTGAAGCCTTTAAGTGTGTATGGATGATAGAGGGTGACTAAAGGCTTGGAAAATAGCCCTAAAAAGGTCCACACAGGTAGACACACGAGCATGTGTCTAGGCCGTGTGTGACACACGTCAGCCCCCGTGT
Organism: Gossypium hirsutum; assembly: GCF_007990345.1. Lineage (NCBI taxonomy): Eukaryota > Viridiplantae > Streptophyta > Magnoliopsida > Malvales > Malvaceae > Gossypium > Gossypium hirsutum. The sequence continues at coordinate 31,495,237 of NC_053436.1, forward strand.
GTGACACACGGTCAGCCCCCATGGGCGTGTTATCCGGTTGTGTATCCCCTGCACTTAAAATTTTAGGTCAGTTTTCATGGTAGTAAACACACGGGTAGAAACATGGCCGTGTGTCTCAACCGTGTGGAGGACACGGCCTAGCACATGGGCGTATCCCTTGGCCGTGTGCCTCAAATTGAATGATGAAATCATAAATAGAATGTCTGGGTTTTTGGACACGGGTGATGACACGGGCGTGTCTAGGCTCTGTGAGGGACACGGTCCAAGGACACGGGCGTGTGCTGGGCCGTTTGAAAAACTCTGTAGGTTCGAAATGGAAAATAAATCCAAATAATTCAACACTGGTGGGACACACAGGCGTGTCCCTAAGCACACGGGATTGTGCTTTGCCTCCACACGGGCATGTAAGGCATAACCCTAGTAATGTTTCTAAAATTTTTCTATAGCTCTTGGTTTAGTCCCGGATCACTTTTAATGTATGTTTTGGACCTTGTAGGTTCATATTTGGGACACTATGATGTTGTTTAGTCGGTTTTAAATTAGAATGAAATTTTATAACTTGTATTTTCCAAAAGTGTCCGAGTATATGTCTAGTAACACCTCATACCTGGTTCCGTTCTTGGGTATGAGTAAGGGGTGTTACATTTAGTAGTATCAGAGCTACGATTTAGTCAGTTCTCGGACTAACGTAGCATGTATTAAGTATAGCTATACATGCCATTATACAAGTTATGATAGTGTGACATCTCCTAACCATTTGTAATTGTATTTGAATATAGTAAATGTCTTCCAATCAAGCCCAAAATGAGTCCGAGGGAGCCGAGAGCCATGCTCTAGCTTCCAACAGTGAGCTGTTTCTAGTAGTAGCAGAAGGCCTATGTTTGAAGGCCGGGAATAGGCAAGAGCTACCTTCTTCGAGATGATGGATGAATGGTTTGGGGATTATTTGAGAAACCGCCCTAATATACCACGACCTCCTCTACCCCCTGCTCGGCCTGAGGGAGAAGTGTCATAGGGTATGTCACCTGCGAGAATTGGTAAAGCTCCAATGGACAAACTTAAAAAATATGGGGCTGAAGAGTTTAGAGCTAAGATTGCAGATGATGTTGAACGAGTTGAGTTCTGGCTCGAGAATACTGTAGGAGTTTTGGATGAATTGTCATGTACACCCGAGGAATGCTTGAGGTGCATTGTATCTTTTCTGAAAGATACAGCATATCATTGGTGGAAGACGGTATCCTCAGTGATACCGAAGGAAGACACTACATGGGAGTTCTTCCAAGCTAAGCTTAAAAAGAAATACATCAGTCGAAGATTTTTAAACTCGAAGCAAAAGGAGTTCCTGGAACTCAAACAAGGAAATAAGACTGTGTCAGAGTACGAAAGGGAATTCGTGAGGTTAAGTGAGTATGCAACGGAGTGGGTCCAATCAGAGACAGAAATGTGTAAGCACTTCGAGGGAGGCTTGAATGAGGAAATTAAATTACTGGTCGAAATCCTTGAGATACGAGAATTTTCCGTATTAGCTACTCGGGCCAAGAAGGCCGAAGAGCTAAATAATGAAAGAAAGCAAGTTAAGAGAGAAGCTCGAGTTTTGAGTAAGAGCTCTAGTGGCAAAATACATTTCTTCCTCACAAAGAAATCGAGAAGTCACCAAGAACGTTCCACTTCATCAGTAGGATATTTGGGTAGAAAAAGAAGCTCCAAGCGACATAACCCGAAGTCTTCTTCCCCTATGGTAACAAGTGTGGGAAGTGTAGATGATCAAAAGTTGAAGTGTAAAAGCTGTAATAAATTTCACTTCAGAGAGTGTAGAATGAAGAGTGGTGCATGTTTTAGATGTGGGTCTCTTGACGATTTTCTTAGAGACTACCCGGAGCGAGCTAATAAAGAGGTTGAATTAGCTCCGTAGCCGAATACTCCTATTTCTCGAGGCAGACCTATAAGACATCGCAGAAGTGCAAGTGGCAGTCAAACTGTTGCCAAGGATGCTACTACAAAATCATAAGCTCGGGCCCCGGCAAGAACTTATGCAATAGGCGCTCGAAAGGAAGCCTCTGCTCCCGATGTCATCATGGGTACATTTTCTATTTATAATACTCGTATCATTGCCTTAATTTACCCAGGGTCAACCCATTCGTACATTTGCATGAAATTGGTATCTAGTATAAATATGCCTGTAGAACCTACAGAATTTGTGATTAAGGTGTCAAACCCTCTAGGCAAGTCAGTCCTAGTTGATAAAGTCTGTAAGAATTTTCCCTTGACGATTCAAGGTCATTGTTTTCTGGCTAACCTTATGTTATTTCCATTCGATGAGTTTGATGTAATTCTTGGCATGGATTGGTTAGCTATGCATGATGTGATTGTAAATTGTGGTAGCAAGTATATTAAATTGAAATGCTCAGATGGTGAGATTCTCTAGATTGATTCAAGTGAGTTGGATACTCCACCAGTTGTGATTACCTCAATGATGGCGCAAAGGTGTATGAGAAAAGGATATGAAGCCTACCTTGCTTTTGTGTTAAAAACTAAAGAATCTGAGTTGAAATTGGAATCGCTATCGATAGTATGTGAGTATCCAGATGTGTTTCCAGAAGAGCTACCAGATTACCTCCTGTTAGAGAAGTAAAATTTGGTATTGAACTGGTGCTTGGGACAGCTTTTATTTCTATTGCTCTGTATAGGATGGCACCAATAGAGCTGAAAGAGTTAAAAGCACAGCTGCAAGAATTGACGGATAAAGGTTTTACAAGATCAAATTTTTTCGCCTTGAGGTGCTCGGATATTATTTGTAAAGAAGAAAGATGGTTCTATGAGGCTATGTATAAACTACCGACAACTCAACAAGGTAACTATCAAGAACAAGTATCTGTTGCCGAGGATTGATAATCTATTTGATCAATTGAGGGGAGCCACTATGTTTTCTAAGATAGACATGAGATCCGGCTACTACCAGTTGCGAATTAAAGAGTCGACGTGCCTAAGACCACTTTCAGGACGAGTTATGGTCATTTCGAGTTCTTGGTCATGCCTTTTGGTCTGACGAATGCCCCAGTTGCTTTTATGGACTTAATGAATCATGTTTTTTGACCATACTTAGACAAGTTTGTCATTATGTTTATTGATGATATCTTGATTTATTCCAATGACGAGACTGAGCATGTGGAACATTTGAAAATGGTTTTACAGATCTTACGGGACAAATAATTGTATGCTAAATTTAGCAAGAGTGAGTTTTGGCTCCGAGAGGTTGTATTCCTCGGTCACATTGTGTCATGTGATGGCATCTGAGTTGATCCAAATAAGATATCTGCTATTGTTGAGTAGAAGCTGCCGAAGAATGTAATTGAGGTTAGAAGCTTTTTGGGCTTAGCTTGTTACTATCAACACTTCATAAAAGGGGTTTGGATGATTGCAACTCCTTTGACGAGGTTGCTGCAAAAAGATGTTAAGTTTGAATGGTCAGAGAAGTGTCACCAGAGTTTCAAGAAATTGAAGATGTTGCTAACCGAAACTCCAATTTTAGTGCAACCCAAGCTGGGAAAGGAATTTTTGTTCTTTAGTAACGCGTCCTTAAATGTACTGGGTTGCATGCTTATACAAGAAGGAAAAGTAATAGCATATGCTTCGGGCAACTAAAGCTGTACGAGAAAAATTATCCAACACACGACTTGGAGCTAGCTACCATTGTATTTTCCTTGAAGATTTGGAGGCACCATTTGTATGGAAAAACTTGTCGTATATTCATAGATCACAAGCGTTTGAAATATTTGATGACTCAAAAAGAATTGAATCTAAAACAACGGAGATGGTTAGAGCTGATTAAAGATTATGAACTGATCATTGACTATCACCCGGGAAAGGCGAATATGGTCGCAGATGCACTAAGCAGAAAATACTTGTTTGCTTTGAGAGCCTTGAATACATAGTTGGCCTTGTTAGATGATGGTTCAGTTTTGGCAGAGTTAAGAGCCATACCAACGTTTTTACAAGAAATCTGTGCAGCTCAGATCAATGATAGTGACTTACAAGCCGAGAGAACTCAATACGAAACAGGCATCGAATCAGATTTCTAGATTGGTCCCAATGGTTGCTTGATGTTCAGAGACAGGATCTGTGTACCGAGGGACGACGAGCTTATTCAGAAAATTTTGCAAGAAGCACATGATAGCTATTTTTCTATTCATCCGGGAAGTACCAAGATGTACAACGATTTGAAGAAAATGTATTGGTGGAATGGCATGAAAAGAGATATCTCAAAATTTGTATCGAAATGCTTGATATGTCAACAAGTCAAGGCTGAACACCAGGCACCTTCAGGTTTATTACAGCCCGTGATGGTTCCCGAATGGAAATGGAACAGGATTATTATGGATTTTGTGACAGGGTTGCCTTTAACACCAAAGAAGAAAGATGCCATATGGGTATTGATAGACTAACGAAGTCTTCTCATTTTATTCCTGTACAGATAGATTTCTCTCTTGAAAGATTGGCTGACTTGTACATATCCGAGATTGTGAGATTACACGAGGTACCATTATCGATTATTTTGGATAGGGAGTCAAGATTCACTTCGAGATTTTGAAAGAAGCTGCAAGAAGCCTTGGGTACAAAGTTGAGTTTTAGTACGGCATTTCACCCACAGACAGATGGTCAGTTTGAACGGACGATTCAGACTCTTAAGGACATGTTAAGGTGTTGTGTCCTTGAACTTCAAGGCAGTTGGAAAAAATATTTACCATTGGTGGAATTTGCCTACAACAACAGTTTCCAAACTAGTTTAAAAATGGCACCTTATTAGGCATTGTATAACCGAAAGTGTCGGACACATTGTACTGGACAGGACTCAAAGAGCACCAGATTCATAGAGTTGATTTGATTAAGGAACCTGAAGAAAAGGTTAAAGTGATACGTGATTGTTTGAAAGCGGCATCGATAGGCAAAAGTCATATGCTGATTTGAAAAGAAAAGAGATTGAACTTCAAGTTGGAGACAAAGTGTTCTTGAAAGTATCTCCATGGAAAAAAGTCTTGAGATTTGGTCGAAAAGGCAAACTGAGTCCAAGGTTTCTTGGACCCTACGAGATTACTGAAAAAGTTGGACCGTTAGGCTACTGTTTAGCATTGTCACCCAAATTGGAAAAGATTTATGATGTATTCCATGTATCCATGTTGCGACGATATCAATCAGACCCCTCTCATGTGATTTCACCTACGGAAGTTGAAACTAGACCGGACATGACTTATGGTGAAGAACCGGTCATGATTGTGGCTCGAGAAGTCAAACAATTGAGGAATAAAAAAATAGCCTTCGTGAAGTTTTATAGCATAGACATGGAGTAGAAGAGGCCACATGGGAACCTGAAGAAACCATGAGAAGCCAATATCTGCACATGTTTACTGGTTAGACTTTTGAGGACGAAAGTCCCTAAAAGGGGAGAAAAGTAACATCCCGAATTAGGGCCTAGTCAGAATAGTGGTCTAGAGACCAGAAATTTGACATTAAAATAATTATTTTATAATCATTATGAGGTCTAGGATATGAAAATAATCATGTGTTAAAGTTTCATGAAGAAATTTTATATGTAAGGTGTCCAATTGAAAATTAAGGACCAAGTTGAATAAATTGCAAAACTTGGGTTGTAGAAGCAATTAGTATGAAATTGTTATGGATTGTTAATTAAAGGTCCTTAAAGAGTAATTTTCCAAATTTTTAAGTTTTTGGACAAAAATGGCCAAGCATGAAAAAATTTGGAAGTTTAGTAAGAAAGGGCAATTTAGTCATTTGGTAATAAACTAAATAAAAAGGGAAAATAAAGCTAAAATCAGCTCATTTTCTTCTCCATGCTGCTGAAATTCTAAGGGTATCCATAGTTAAGGTTTTCAACATTTTCAAGCTCAATAGTAAGTGCTCCCTAACCCCATTTTTAATGCTCTTCGTATTTTTGAGATCCTTGTAACATGCTCTCTCTATTTCTACCCATATTTCAAGCTAAGGTTCATATTTAAAAATTTACCCATGCATGAGATGTTGGTATTTTGATGATTTAAGGAGAAATGTGAGAGTTTAAAGGATAGTAAAAAACTTTTACTAAGTAGTTTTTCATGGAAATGACTTAAGGGACCATTTTATAAAAGTTGTGAAAATGAGTAGAAAAATGTGAATGAAAGAAAATGTGGGCTGCTATAGGCAAGAAAAATATTCGGCTAGGCTTGGGTAACTTATAAATTTCATGAATTTCACTATACGAGCCTTAGGACTAAATTGTAAAAGTGTAAAAGTTTAGGGGCAAATTAGTCATTTTTCCCGGAGGTGAGTTTTTAATCCTGAAATGAAATATGTGATGTATTAATAGTCAAATTTTATTGATATAGACCCCGAGGAACCAATTCTGGAGGTCGACCGTGGAAAACAAAAGGTTTCGGAATAACTGAAATACGAAACCGAAGCAATTACTAGGTAAGTTTGTATAACCCGAAGTAAACTTTTAATATACTTAAACATGCGTGTTCTTGAATGTACAAAAATTTAGATATTCATTGCATGATAATTTACGTAATGTGCTTGTATGAATGAAAGATGATAAATGTCCCGGTTGAAATAGAAAGTTAAATCCGACGGATAAATTATGGCTTACATGACATGAGATCCTACATGTGTTGCAGAAAAGGATTTAACCCAGACGGGTAATCCGATGATCTCAAAATAGAAAGGATCTAGCCCAGACAGGTGTTCCTTGAGTGATCGAGCCTCTTGAAGAATATGGGTGCAATAAGGATTTAGCCCAGACAGGTAATCTGATTGAGGACTGAATTTAGCCTAGACTGGCAATTTAGATCCGAGCTTATGAGAGCAATTGTCATAGAAAGGGATTTAGCCTGGACTGGTAATCCCGACATTACTCTATGAATTAATACTACGAGGGATTTAGCCATGACTGGTAATCCCGCCGTAAGATATAAGGTTCACGGGAGTGCGTGCTAGAGACGATCACTTGTATAACTTGACGGTAATTGGGGCTATCCATCAAGATTTTTGAGAAATTCTATAACAGCCCGATTTTGGGTCTAGCCGAAATAGTGGTTTCGAAACCACTCTTCTGAGGCCGGATAAAATTATTTTGATGTTATTTTATGTGTTATAATATAATTTTATAAGTGCATGTAAATTTTGGTAAGTTAATTTTAGCAATTTCTAGTCCAATTTCGAAAAAGGACTAAATCATGTAAAAGGTAAAAGTTGTATTTTAGTGTCTAAAGGTGCTTAATAGCTAGATAACTAAAATTGGGGGCTTTTAAATGGCAATTAGACCCTTTTTATTGAGGTGGCCGGCCAAGGGAGACAAGATTGGTCAAAAAGCCATATTTTATGGGATTTAAAATGACTTTTTGGGTAATAAAATAAACAAAGAAAAAGTTATCATTTTCTCTTTCATTCTTCATCTTCTCTCCACCAAAAATGGAAACAAAGAATGGGGGTTTTGAGCTTTAAACTTTCAGCCACTTTAATCCTTAACAAGTAAGTGATCTTTGGTTGTTTCTTGATTATTTTTACATTTTTGGAATCCCTAAAGCCTAAGCTTTCAAATGAGGGGTCTAGTTTGCAAAATGATGAAGAGTCTAGGGTTTTGCCATGAGAGTAAATGTGTTGTTTTCTGTGTTTTTATGGAAGATTATGAGTCCTAGTTGTCTAATAAACAACTTTTGTGAAAGAAATTGCATGAAAACACCTTAAAAATGGCTAGTTTGCTAAGTTGTAAGATAAGGTGTTAGTGTGTGCAATAATAATTTTTGTGAGTTACCATAGTTATGAAAATGGTTTATCTAGGCTTAAGGAGTAAAGAAGTTGACTAAAAATCTTGTTTCGAGTCTAGGGGCAATTTGGTAATTTTTGAAAAATGGAGGGACAAAATTATAAATTTTTCCAAAGTGTGTCAATGGACTAATTTCATTAGTACATTGTTTTAATTAGCTAAATGTGATGTTTTAGATGTTGAAAAATGCGATTTGGGCCTAGAACAGGGAAAATCGATTTATGGACGATCATGTCTTTTTCACCTTTGTGGTATCGAGGTAAGTTCGTATGTAAATAATACCATGCTATACATGTATTTAAATGTTATCATTACATGAATTGTACAGATATTAAGTGTATGTGATTAATAGAAATATGATAAGACAAAACCTTAATAGACAAGGAAAAATCTCATTTGAACCTTAGGAATAGAATAGGATACGAGTGACATGTCACTAGGAATCATGAGTCTAGATGACTAGCTCGAGAGTGAGCATTTAAATGTCATGAGATATGAGGTAGCTTTAGCTACAATTGAGGCACTTATGTGCAAAGGTTTTTTCGAGTATCCAATTAGTATTCCAAGTGTTCAACGGGTAATCCGAGGAAAAAGTTGATGATGGTCCCAATGAGGTAAGTCATTGGTGAGTATGCACTTGAGTTATGTTATGATTTGTGCAGGTATGTACACTAAGCCTATGATAATGCCTTGGTATGTGAATGATCTATGATGCATAAATATGTGTTCTTACCATGATGGATGAAATGATGTGTATTAATTTTGTGAACAATGATTAGAATGAGTAACTTAGCCTTGACAGATTTGAGATACTACAGTATTGTAACATTGAAAATACACTAAAAATAATGTAAAATGAGTTAGAAGCTGAATAAAATATTGGAATAAATCTTATTGAGTCTAGCTTCTTATAAAAGAAACCATGTAAGCAAAGGAATTTCCTATAATGAGATATTTGAAGTTGTGTGGGACAAAGTCAGAACGATTCGAGATCTCTTGTTCTGATTTGATAAAATCATTATAAATTGTAAAAAAATGTTTATGAGTTATGATTTATATTATTAGAATTCCTAATGAGTCTAGTTTCAAGAAAAATATAAGATAACATTATTCGAGTATTGTTCTATGAGATAATTGAACTTTAGTGCAAAAGGGTCTGAACTGTCAGACAGTGAATCAGGAGTAACTTTTAGGAATAAAATATACTAATTGGATAAACCAAAAATTCTTAAAATTTTATGGTAGAAAGGTACATGAGTCTAGTTTCAAGGAAAATTAACGGAACTTAATTTGGAGTTTCGTAGCTCCAAATATAAATAATTTAGTGACTATTAATCAGGAAGATAGCTTATTGTGAACTTGAGAATATGTTGTAAACATTGATAAAACATGTTAATGAGTTGCTTATTGTTTTCATATGAACTTACTAAGTGTAAAGCTTACCCCCATTTCTTTCCCATGTTCCCTAGGGTTGCCAGGCTAGCTCGGGTTGGAGGCCGTTAGAGATATTATCACATTGTCGAGTTAACGCTATCGGCGTAAGTAAATCCTAGTGTTTCGAGTCTATGGCATGTATAGGGTTTTAATGTTGAGCATGTGATATTATGGTTCATCCAAAGACATTGGATTGTTATTAAGGTAGTATGTAGTCATGTAAATTGGCCTAAGTCGGCTAATGACGTTATGGGCCTATATGAGTATTCTTATGCATGTATGTTATTATCTCTTGTGATGTGGCTTACAACATGTATGCCTAGAGATTGAATTGAGATTCATTGATGAGTTATTAACTGATGCAAGATTAAGTGATTGGTAAATAGCTAATAATGTCTCATGAATGGGTTGTGGATATGATTATGTATGCCTAGTGATAGACATGAGGTTTGTGACGTAATGATAGTTATGACAAGTATGTGGTAATGATGTGAGTAAATTCTATGATATTTATTGCATAAGAAATTAACATGAGCATAACTTGTTTGTAGATATTTAAGAGCTCATTTATGCCATGTTGTATCTTATTGGATAAGTATGTGTGCATATGTTGTGAGGATGACAAATGGCTTGGAAAATAGCCTTATAATTGTCTACAGGGTAGACACACGGGCGTGTGTCTAGACCGTGTGTGACACACGATCTGCCCCCATGGGCATGTGTCATTGTCGTGTTTTAAAGTCAGTGTTGCACATGAGCTAAGGGAACGGGCGTGTCCCAAGCCACACGGTCATGTGTGACCACACGGTCTATATCTACACGGGTGTGTGGAGCTTTAAAGCATGAAATTTTTCAAGTTTCTCTTAAGTTCTCGGTTTAGTCCCGAACCGCCTCTAATGCATGTTTTGGGACTCGTGAGCCTGTTTAAGGGACAAAATGTATGTGAAATGAAAATTTTTAAACTGATCAAAATTTTACAACCCGATTTTATATAGTTGGTTATGTTTAAGTCAGGTGACACCTCGAACCCTGTCCCAGCATCAGATACGGGTGAGGGGTGTTACAAATTCAACGGGATTAACAAGAGAAATAGAAATGGAAATATTGAATTGATGAGCTCATCTAAGACTAATGACATGATGTATTGTTATGAGACTAACTTCATGATTGAGTGCATGTGATAGGGAAACTATTTCATGCTTGTTGGAATTAGTGCCTAATATGGTTGTATGCTAATTAATCGGTAAGTTTACTTTCCATTTATCCAAACTTACTAAGCATATAAATGCTTACCCCTTCTGTTTTCCCTATCTTACAGAGCTTGTGGACTCGTGAAGATTGGAAGATGGTTGGAGAATCAACACACTATCGACTTGTCCTACTTTGGTATATAGATACTTCCATTTTGTTTAATGGCATGTATAGGATTGTTGGTTATTTTGTTATATGTGTCATTTGGCTAGCCAATGTAAGAGCCTAAATGGCATACTTATTCTTTTGTATATGGCCATGAGATATGGCTCATATTGATGTAGGTAGTAAACCTACCAATGATGCATGTCTATGTTTAAATGTTTCATGAGATATGATGATTAGGTTTATCATGACTGAATGATTGAAATGGAACCTAATAATTTGAGAGTGGACATAGTATATAATGGTATATGGTTATAATATGGCCTAAGTGTAAAAAGTAAGATGTGCTATGTTAATCCCTAATACGAAAAGGATGATTTAGCATGTACTAAACCGATGAGATGAGGTTAACATGCAATGAGTTATGTCAAGGTTGTTTAAGAGTATAATTAGGCCATGTTAAATTCCATTGAAGTCTCTAAGTGTGTATGGATGATAGAGGGTGACTAAAGGCTTGGAAAATAGCCCTAAAAAGGTCCACACGGGTAGACACACGGGCATGTGTATAGGCCGTGTGTGACACATGGTCAGCTCCCATGGGTGTGTTGCCCTATCGTGTGTCCCCTGCACTTAAAATTTTAGGTCAATTTGCATGGTAGTAAACACACGAGTAGGGACACGGTCGTGTGTCTCAACCGTGTGAAGGACACGGCCTAGCACACGGGTGCGTGCCTTGGCCGTGTGCCTCAAATTGAATGATGACGTCATAAACAGAATGTCCAGGTTTTTGGACATGGGCGATGACACGGGAGTGTCTAGGCCCTGTGAGGAACAAGGGCTAGGGACACGGGCATGTGCTTGGCCGTGTGAAAATCCCTGTAGGTTCGAAATGGAAAATAAATCCAAATAATTCAACACGGGTGGGATACACAGGCGTGTCCCTAAGCACACGGGCGTGTGCTTTGCCTCCACACGGGCGTGTAAGGCATAACCCTTGTAATTTTTCTAAAATTTTTCTATAGTTCTCGGTTTAGTCCCGAATCGCTTTTAATGCATGTTTTGGACCTTGTAGGTCCATATTCGGGACAATATGATGTTATTTAGTTGGTTTTAAATTAGAATGAAATTTTATAACCTGTATTTTCTGAAAATGTCCTAATATATGTCTGGTAACACCTCGTACCTTGTTCTGTTCTCGAGTACAGGTAAGGGGTGTTACAAACAAAAAAAATTCATCCAACTCTTATGTAAAAATCGATTCTAAAGGTGAAGGAAGAGTCAGCGTTCGAGTTTAAGGTTTTTGAATTTCAAGCTTCCATTTAGTTAGTTCAATTTAGTTATTTTCTTGTAATTTTTATGTTTTTGAATCCTAGAAGCTTAAGATAGCTGACCCATGTTGTAATTTTGGAATTGTTTAAGTTTGAGGATGTTACCATTGTTGAATAATTGAAGTTTGAGATGTTATTTTGATAGATTTTAAGTTTAGTATTGAAAAAAGACTAAATTATAAAGTCAATGGATAATTTTGTGCAATTGCGATTAAATTGCATAAATTTAAAATATTTTGGTGGAAAAGAAAAATAGAAATTTAAATTAGGCCTAGAGTGGAAGTGAAATTAAAATAAAAATTTGAGGCTTAATTTGAAAGTTATGTTAGTCTCGATTTTAAGGACTAAGTTAAATAAAATGTAAAATTCGTATAAATTAGAAATTGAATGTGAAAATGATTTTGTATTGATGATTTGGTGTATTTATGTTATTCCATAGCTAACGTCGACCCGAATTCCTCAAAACAGAAATGAAAAGATAAAGTCATTGACAAAGAGCTCGGAGTTTACGGTTTGCATTTCTATAACCTGAATATTTTCAATTGGTACATTTACGAACTACATTGCATGGTAATAACATAAGGTAAGTTGGAAATAATAGAACGAGTTGAATTAAATTGATTCAAATTAGTTTTCATGATAAGGACTAAATTGAATAGATATGAAAATATGATATGTTGTTATAATCGTGTAATTGAATTTGATTTGGGATGAGTTGTGGTGGAACATATGTGATTTGATGATTGTTTGCTGAAATTTTGTTATGGAATTGACAAGTTGATTATTATAAATTGAAATAAGGATGGATAATGAATATCGAATTATAGATTCGAAAATGTAAAATTTGACTGTAGAAATGAGTTATATATTTTTGACACGTAGATAGTCATATTAATTGCATTTGAACTCTCATTTGTTGATTTATGCATTAGATTATTTATATTACAATTTAAAGTTCTGATATAAAAATACCACTAAGTTATACTCATCGTACGATTTTGTTTCTCGTGCATAGGTTTGGTTCTTTTTTATTTGGTTGTCAATTTTAGCATCAACGGTAATCTCAGACTCAAGTGTTAGTGATTTTTTTTTTAATTTTGGGGTCATGGCATGTACCTAATGTGTCATTGGTTAAACAATGTCTATCTTGGATTTGTTGGCATTTTGAGGATCAAGTATATAAATGTATATGTATGTGTTGGAAATGGTTATGTTAATATTATCTTGTTGAAATAGTCACTACAAGAAAACAGACTTTTAGCGGCGTTTGAATAGAAAATGCCACTAAAAATTGAATAAATCGAGTATTAGCGGCGTTTTTTCAATAATGCCGCTATAGGTCGACCTATAGCGGCGTTTTTATAAAAACGCCACTAAAAGATTAAGCTGAACGCGTCGTTTATTGTGAGCTTCAGTGGCAATAACGGTGCTTTATCAAAAACGCCACTATAGGTTTGAGTATTAGCGGCGTTTTTCAGAAAACGCCGCTATAGGTCGACCTATAGCGGCGTTTCTATACAAACGCTGCTAAAAGATTAAACCGAACGACGTTGTTTATTTTGTGCTTTAGTGGCAATAGCGGTGCTTCCTCAAAAACGCCGCTATAGATTGAATATTAGCGGTGCTTTTTAAAAAACGTCGCTATGGATTTGAGTTTTAGTGGCGCTTTTTGAAAAACGCCGCAATAGATTTGAGTTTTAGCGGCGCTTTTTGGAAAAACGCCGCTATAGATCTAAACTATTTTTAAGGTTTATAGACTATGGGTTTAAGGGTTGGTTTAGGGTTGATGGTTTACGTTTTATGATTTAGGGTTTTAGAGATTGTAGTTAAGGGTTTAAGGTTTAGATTAATTAGTATTTTTAATTTATATATTAAATAATCTATTATATAGTTGTAAAAGAGATAATATTAAATTTAATATATTAAAAATATAACAAATTATTTATTGAAAAATAAATAAAAAAAGTAGCAAATTGATATGGATAGGTAACTATCTATTTTGGATAGGACCAAATTATAACAAATTAAATAAGGTCTTATTTTTATTTTGATTTCGATTTTATTTTGATCATATCTGAAACTGACTTTATAAACAATATAAATTAACTACACCATTTTCTAAACCCTAACCCACTAAACCCTTAAATTACCAAACTTTTAAACCCTAAGTCTCAAACCATAAACCCTTAAAACTCTAAACACTGCCCTAACCATAAATCCTAACCCATTAACCCTGACTCCTAACCCTTAACCCCTAAATCCATAAACTATAAACCTTAAATTTGAAACCCTAAACTATAAACCCTAAATTAATGACACGTAGAAAAAAATTGAAAATAAAAACATATAAAAATATATGTTAAAAATGAAAAAATTTATATAGTATATATTATTTAAAATAATTTTAAAGCTTTTTGGGTATATGACTGATTATTTGTCAATTTATATATTAAATAAATTCTTATATAATCATAAAAGAGATGATATTAATTTTAAAATATTTAATTAATTATCATTATTATAGTTTAAGGTTTATGCATGGTTTAGGGTTTATGGTTTATGGATTATGACGAGTTAATATTTTAATTAAGGTTTATGGATTATGCATGGGCCTAGGGATTATGGGTTTAGGGGTTTATGGTTAATTTATGGGTTAATATTATTTTAAGGTTTATGGATTATTGATTGTGGATTTAGGGATTATGGTTTATGGTTCAAGGGCTAAAGGTTTAGGGATTTGGGGTTTATCGTTTAGGGGTTAAGATTTAAAGGTTGAGGGTCTAGGGGTTAAAGGTTAAGAGTTAAGGGGTTAAGGGGATATGGTTTAGGGTTTAGAGTTTAAAGTTTAGAGATTAAGGGTTTATGGTTTAAGGTTGAGGGGTTTAAGGGTTAATGGGACATGGTTTAGGGTTTAGTGTTTAAATTTTAAGGATTAAGGATTAATGGTTTAGGGTTTAGGGGTTTAGGGGTTTAGGGGTTAAGGGGACATAGGTTAAGGGTTTAGGATAATTAGTGTTAAAAAATTTAATTAAAATTTGAAATACTATTATTTAAAATAACTAATTTAAAATTTTTTTGGGTATATGACTGATTTTTTTAATTTATATATATTAAATAATTTCAAATTTTAATGATTTCAAATTTTCAATAATTTTCAAGATTTCAAATTTTATGTAGTTCTTTTAAATATTAGTTAAATTTAAAAAATTATTTATTTAAATGAAAAAAATTAAAATACTATTATTTAAAATAAAATTAAAGTTTTTTGGCAATATAACATATTGTTTTTTAATTTATATTGTTTTTTATTTATATATTAAATAATTTAAATTTTTAAAGGCATTAGCGGCGTTTTCCATAAACGCCGCAAAAGGTATGCAATAGCGGCGTTTTTCATCATCATGTTTTAAAACTAAACGGCGCTGTTTTATAGGATTTGTTAGTGGCATTTGTGCAAAGCGCCGCAATAGTTTCGGATGTAGCTGCGCTAGTTTATAAACACCGCTAAAGTTGATTTTGTTTATATTAAAACGTCATCATTTTATTGGTTTATTAGTTACGTTTTGGTAAAACGCCACAATAGCTTACCCTTTTAGTGGCGCTACAATGGAAATGCCGCAAAAGTCAAATTGTTTTGGTCAAACCATCGTCATTTTGCTGCCTTATTTTTTACCCAGACAATAACACTTAACATTTTCCCCGTTCTCCCCTTCATTTCCCCTCTTTTTCTTAGTCCCAAATCCCTAAAGTATTATCGTGTCTTCTTCCCCAATTCGACATTCGGAAAAAACTATCTTTTTCCCCAATTTGAAATCCCTAAAACTCACCCTTCCCACTGGCCATTGATTTCCCATCTATAGAAAATCGGATTAACAAAGGCAAGGGTTTCAGAAGTCGGCTTTGGGGTTGAAGAAAATAGTTCAAGGTAAGAATTAGGGTATTTACTGATATTTGTGTATTAGTATTACTTTTTGTTATTGATTTAGCTATTTTTTGCAATGAACAAGAGTTATTTTGGTGGTAAACCATTTACTAATGAACCTAGACCTTGGCGGGTCAGATTGATTTCAGATTAGGTAAATTCGGTTCGGTTTCATTTAGGCTTTAAAATATTCTGATTCATTAGCGTTTTCTAGCCGGTTCATCTCATATCTGTGTCATTTTAGGGTTTAATATTTAGGGTTTAGGATATTCAGTTTTGGGTTATTTTGATTTTCGGTAGTTTTGGTTGAATTGTTTTTGGTTTGGGTCATTTTAGGATTAGGGTTTCAAGTTTTTGGTGTTAAGCACTGTCTCTTGTCTTACTTCAGGGGTTTTTCTTGGAAATGATCAAAACAGAGAACCCAGGTGTACCTTACTTCCTTTTTGGCCACTCAACTGGTGGAGCTGTGGTTCTAAAGGTACTCTTATCTATGTATTAGGTTTAACCAACTCTGTTAAGAACTGAAACTGTTGAGCTAAGAAGGGTGCAACATTACAGGCAGGTTCATATCCTCATATTGAAGAAATGGTGGAGGGAATTGTGCTGACATCTCCAGCCTTGCGTGTTAGGCCAGGACATCCCATTGTTAGGGTCAGTTGCTGCTTCTTGTTCTTGGTTTATATTTGTGCTAAATCATGCCTTACTTGCCGCTTGAGTTTTATTTGGGGATTAAAGTTTTGACAAAATGGGTTTGGGTTTAAAAGTTGTCCGCTTGAGCTTTAATATTTAAGGTTCAAATTTGGTTTGGTTTACCTCGTTTTTTAATTTTATAATATATTACGTTTATTTTATTTTTATACACTATGAAATTTATATCATATGAATATTAAACATAATATATTATAATGTAAATATTAAAAAAATATTTAAGTAGTTTATGCTTAAAATTTTAATAAAAGAAAAAAAATAAAATTAGTAAGCATTAAATAAAAATAAAAATTTAAAAATAATATGAACAAACTTAAATAGGCTTGAGTTTAACTATTTAAAACTGTGGATGGGCACGTCAAAATTTGAAGTTCATATATTAAACTGGACCAGGATTCGATAACTGTATATGATGTTGATGCATGTATATTATGGTAAGTGTGAGTTTCTTTGGGTTTGTATAACCTTTTTCTTTTTCCATTTGATAATGCTAGGGTATAGTCATACTATTCGGTGACATATTGTATAAAGAATAAGAATGGGAGTGGTATTAATTTAGTTGCCTATGACAAAGTGCTTCTCTTTTTTCTCCATGTTGAATTTTGTACATTTTGTACATACTTTATGATCCACACTAAATAATTAGTGCAAATTCAATTTATGAGTTTGAAATTGGCAACAACTGAGTAATATTACAGTAACCAAACAAGTAGAAACAAAGAAATTATCCAAAGGATTCATTAATTTATTTATGTATTTCATAATACATAAACAA
This sequence comes from Gossypium hirsutum, assembly GCF_007990345.1. NCBI lineage: Eukaryota > Viridiplantae > Streptophyta > Magnoliopsida > Malvales > Malvaceae > Gossypium > Gossypium hirsutum. The sequence goes on from NC_053436.1 coordinate 31,512,576, forward strand.
TAATATAAATTTGGTTTTTATGCTTAAATTAAATAATTTATAGCTTTTTGCTTTGGAAAATTCGTTAATGGATTATGTTTTTAATTCTTGTTTAATTCTTGTTTATCCTTAGATTATTTTTTTATTTCATGGTTGTTCATTGTTTGCAGGTGTAATTTAATTTGCTAGAATTGACTCTTCCATCCAATTTATAATTTCTAAGAGGTATGTATATTTAATTTGCTAAATCTTTATTTCTAGGAGATTATATTTGGTACGTATTCCATGAGCTAAGTACAAGGTAATTACAATTTCAAATAGGTATGTATATTTAATTTGTTAAATCTGTTTTTAACTTATTTTTTAATGGATCATTAATGGATCATGTTTTTAACTTATTTCAAGTCTGTCCTTTGATTATTTTTTTAATTTGTTTATGTTGTTTATCCTTAGAGACTTGTTATGCTGTCTTTAGTTTTTTTAATTTGCTTATTCTGCTTATCCTTAGGATCTCTTTGCTACTGGTTCCAATGCGTATGTTCTTACTTACAATAATACTGTAAAAGGGATCATTTTTGCTCAATTTGTAACCTTTTAATAATATTATACCTCTCGACATGTATGCTTGCCACGTGAATTTTTTCTACCATATTTTTGTAATTTGTGATTTAATATTTCTATATTTCTATCATGATTTTTAATAAATTTATTTATTGATATAATATGTCCCATCTAATATACAAATATTTCTATCACGATTTTTAATAAATTTATTTATTAATATAATATGTCCCATCTAATATACAAATATTTAATAAAATATTTTATATAGTTTTTAACTTAAATTTAAATTATTATTGAAATATTATCGTCCGTTTTATCACAAATATTATTGTCCGTTTTATCACAAATATTATCGCCCGTTTTATCATTTAAGTTAAACTTTTTATTCAAAATAAATCATAGCTTTTAAGCTAAATACGAATGTCCACACAGTGCTTTAACATGTACTTAAGAAAAGATGACTTGTAAAACATAAATTAAATTAAGTGTGGACTATTTTAATTGCACATGTGATTTGTCAAATAAAAACGAACGACATGTATATTATTTAATTAAAATAAATTTTTTCAATATTATTTAATTAAAATAATTTTTATAAATATTATTTAATCCCGCAACTTGCCTGTAGATACTTGATACTTGATATGTATTATCCATGTGATTTTCCACATCGTCAAATAAAAAACTTACATAATACATAAATATATTTGATATCATAATTTACATAACTTACAAAACGTACATAACTTATATAACTTAGATAAATATATAATTTATATAACTTACACAACTTATATAACATACATAACTTATATAACTTATATAACTTAGATAAATATATAACTTACATAAATATATATCATACCATAACTTACATAACTTACATAATACTTAAATATATTTTATATCATAATTTACATAACTTACAAAACTTACATAACTTATATAACTTAGATAAATATATAATTTACAAAAATATATATCATATCATAACTTACATAACTTACATAATACTTAAATATATATCATAACATATCTTACATAACTAGCTTACGAAACTTACTTAACTTACATAATACATAAATCTATACTTGAAAATCCCGCAACTTGCCTGAATTAGTTTATACGCATTAGAGACTTGATATTTAGTATAATGATATGATTTAAATCAATTGAGAACATTTAAGTAACTGTAATATGTTGTCAACTTTAGATTTCAAGAACTACGAAATAGATAGGAGTTGGATGAAATTGTAATATCCTGATTTTGGGCCTAGTCGGAATAATGGTTTCGTGACCACAAAATTCGAGATAGAAATAATTATTTTATGATTATTTTAAGGTCTATGATATGATTGCATGATTGTGTGAAAATTTCGTGAAGAAATTTTATGCATAAAGTGCTTAAATTGAAATTAGGGATTAAATCGAATAATTTGCAAAACTTGCATTCTAGAAGTTTCTAGTATGAAATTGTTTTGAAATATTAATTAGGAGATCTTAAATAGCAATTTTACCAATTTCTAAGTCTATGGACAAAAATTGGACATGGATGGAATTTTTGGAAAGTTTAGTAGTAAGGGCATTTTGGTCATTTAGGGGCAAAATGAATTAAAATACAAAATTAAAAGCCAATTTTGCTCATCTTCAACCCCATGGCTTAATATAGCAAGGAGAAACCATGGCTAGGGTTTTTCAAGCTTCCAAGCTCGATTGGAAGTCCGTTCTAGCCTCGTTTTTAATGATTTTTACGTTTTTGGAGTCTTGGTAGCTCGATTTAGCTTATGCTAGCAATAATTTAACTTAGCGTTTATATTTGGAAAAATACCCATAGGTGAAATTTGTGTATTTTGGTGTTTTATGATAGAATATGAGGTTTTAAATTATGTTAGACAACTTGTGCTACTCGATTTTAAGCGAAAACTAGCAAAAGGGCTTAATCGGTAAAAATACCTAATAGTCATAAGTACATGTTAGAGTGAGAATTTGATGTTTCCATAGAAGGGAAAAATGATCAGCATGTCATAAAACATAAGAAAATAGGCTGAAGTTTAATTTACGAGCTTTGGGGAAAAAGTGTAAATATGTGAAAGTTTAGGGGAAAAACTGTAATTTTGCCAAAATATGATTTTTGGGTCAATTTGAATAATGTGAGTCCTAACTAGACTATATTTTAAATGATAGAGTAAGGAAAACTGAAATTCGGACTAAAATGGGGAAAATCCCAAGTTGTGGACGAAATAGTAAAAGTAGCCATTTTCGCATACGAGGTAAGTTCATATATAAATGTTGGTAACATAGTTATTATTTTAAATGTTTTTATGTTATTTAAATGATATGATAATTATTATGAAATATTATACTCGTGATAATTGTTTGATAATATGTCAAATTATATGATATACTTGGAAAATGTGAAATACTACCGAGTATCGGTATCGACATTCCGTAGGAGATGGTTGAGACACATGATTGGGAAAAAGGTCCCATTGAACCTTAGGAATGATTAGGATACAAGTGACATGTCACTAGGATGTTTGGGCATTCGAACTCGTTGAGTTGAGTCCGAGTTCACTTATGGATGCAAATGTCCGAACTCGTTGAGTTGAGTCCGAGTTCGAGAGATGTAACTGGGCATCCGAGCTCGTTGAGTTGAGTCCGAGTTCACTTATGTATGCGAACGCCTGAGCTCGTTGAGTTGAGTCCGAGTTCACTTATGGGCGGGTTACATGGTAGCTTGGCTACATATGTAGCACTTATGTGCAAACTTTCCATGTATCTGAATTATATTCCGATGTGTTCAACGGGTAAAATTCTACTCAAGCGGAGGAATACTCGAGATGAAAGGGACGTATTGGTAAGTGTTGTGAAATGAATAATTTGAACAGGTATGTACTTAACCCTCGCGTTGAAAACTCGATATAACAACAATATGGTAAGATGATAAATGAAAATGTGATATGAATGTCTCGGTGATGATTATGCAAATGATGTTTTATGTTTACTTATATAGTTATGTTACTTGCTATTTGCATGTGAACTTACTCAGCATTTATGCTTACTCCCTCTGGGACAGCCCTAATGTGACCCTAGTCGGAAAGTGGTTTCGGGATCACAAAACCGAGTCGTAAAAATAATTAATTGTTATATTCTATGCTTATTATGTGTGTACATGCATATGTCGACGTTTCATTCCCTAATTTTGCCAATTGCATGAGAAATTATTAAATAGGGATCAATATGAGACATGGTGAAATATGATAGACTAATTTTAAATGGTTTATTAGTGCATGTCAACACAAGGGTGGACTTGCATGTCAAATTGCCCAATTTTCTTTATAGTGGCCGGCCAAGATGGGTGTTGATGGGCAAATATATATGTTTAATTAGTTATTAAAATAAGAAATGGCATTAATGAGAAAAAATAATATTAGTGAAATAAAGTAAAGAAAACAAAGAGGAAGGAAGGCTCATCTTTCATCTCCTTCATTGCCGAAATTGAGAAAGGAAAGATTGAAAAAAAGAAACCAAGGCATTCGGCCATGGCTAGTTCAAAGGAAAGGTATGCATTGTGATTTTATTCTAATTGATGTTGAGATTAAGTTGATAAGTGTATAGTCTAGTTAACCCATAGCTAAATTCATGAATTCATTGTTGGGAGATAAGAATGGAAGTTGTCGTATGTATGGGTATATATGCACTTTGGAAAGGAGATTTTTGGGTGTTATTTGAGTTCTCTTTATGTATGTATGTGCATGAGTATTCGGTCATGTTATAGATTCATGTTGAAAAATGTTAATGCTATATGTGTCATATAAATGTACTTGTGAATGAACTTGAGAATATCTAAATTATAGGTTGGAGGTGCCGAATGTAGTGTTGGATGAGTTTTTAAAGAATAAAAATTTAGGTGACTAGAGGTTAATGACATTCGGCCAAAGGCTTGTGTGCTAGCAAAATCGGTGTAAATGTTGTTCGATGTGTTGAATTGAGTAAGTTAGATGTTGGAACACTTAAGGATTTGGCATCTCTATGACATTAGATATAAATGTATGAAAGGCTAAGTTTAAGTAGTAAGGCCGAATAGGTTATAGATAAGGCACTTGTGAGTCTTTGGCCAAGCAATTTGCAAATTAGATTAGGGTTCTTGTGACATTTAATGTTAAGTTTAATTTGGTATATTCGGCCATCTAATTAAGTATATAGGTGATGTTGAATTTAATCTTGCACATTCGGCTATATGGGTGTACACAATTGTGATACTATCCTTGATTGGATTATCGACAATAGGGTGATAGTATATGGTTGTTAACCAAATAGTTCAAAAGCATGGGGTAGAAAGATAAGAATTGGCCATGTGTCTCCTATGCTATGAAATCATTAATATTTTGATATAAATATTTAGCAAGACGGTTAAACTAGTTAATTTATCGATTTAGCTCAAGAAGTTAAAGGTGGAGAGGCAAGCAAGGGCAAAGGAAAGAACATCGAGTAGCCGAGTTGGAATCGTTTTCCCCAACATAAGGTAAGTCACCAAGCATATATTTTGTATTGATCTAAATAGACATAATGTCTATGTAATTATGCCGAATGGAATGATAAATTTATATACATGTATGCATGTGGTGATGAAAGTGTTGAATGAAAAGAAAAGAGGTGAGATGTATTGAGTTGTTGATTTCGGCACTAAGTGTGCGGGTATAAACATTTATGATCATGAGATTGGCACTAAGTGTGCGGGTTTAAATTGTACAGCACTAAGTGTGCGAGTTTGATTATATAGCACTAAATGTGCGAGTTGATTATATAGCACTGAGTGTGCGGACTTAATATATATTTTTGAATCACTATGGACACTAAGTGTGCGACATTATTGAGTTGATCACGGACAGCGGATCGGGTAAGTACCTTGAGTTCATGGCTAATAGGCGCTATGTTTATATTTGGAGTTGAGCTTGGTAAGTTTGAACCTATGTGACAATTATAATTGAAGTCACGTACATAAGATTTATCGTGGAATAGGTGAAAGGTCGTTTAGTTGTATGATTGTAACGAAAATAAAATGATGTATGAAAATGCCTCAAATATCCTATTGATTAGTATATGGAATGTGAATGCATGACTTGGTATGAGATTGAACCGATAGGTCTAAGGAACTATGGTATGGTTCGGTATGGATGGAGTAACTAGCCTCGTTCCATTTTGTTTCCTCTTGTGATAATGTTATTAATGGATGGTAGTGCATTGCTTATGACTTATTGAGTTATATACTCACTCGGTGTTTCCTTGTCACCTATTTTAGGTTTCTTGGACTCGTCTCTTTTTGCGTGATCGGGCCGTCATCGAAGTCATCACACCGGCTAGCAACTTTTGGTATCTTCTTTTTAGTCGGTCTAGGAGAACATTTCGGCATGTATAGGCTAATATGTTTTGTTGAAATTTGGTATGTAAACTTTTAGCCATGCGAAAATGGCATAAATGTTCGGTTGGATTTGGTTCTATAATGTTAGGTCGTAAGTCTTGGTAATTCGATTTTTATGCCATATGTCATGGTTGATTATTTTTGGTGTTAAAATTCATGATATGGCAATAGTGTAGTAGGGAGATGTTTGACAATGATTAGCCTTTGGCATGGCTAGTCATGATCATAATTTGTGATATGTATGATGAATTACTAGTTAGATCAAGGAGAAATCACGAAATAGGCATAGTTGCTTTAGTAACAGATGCTGGCAGCAGCAGTGACGTGAGATTGAAAAATCACTAAAAATAGTAGGAGTGGAATTAATTAATGAATAAATTATTTAATCGAAGCTCGATGAGTCTATTTTCATATAGAAGAAACAAAACGACCATATGAGCTGTATGTTAGGAGATAATTAAACTCTTGTGAAACAGGGTCAGAGCGATTTCTAGATTTCCTGTTCCGACTTTGGAAATTCATTATAAATTAACCAGAGATAATTAGAAGTCATGCCATATGTGCACAGATTCCCCTTTGAGTCTAGTTTCTATAGAAACAAACGAAATCAGTATTGAAGCTCTGTACAGGGAGATATCCAAGTCGTAATGCGCAAAGGTCAGTGTAGTCGATCCCTGTAACATGGGAGACTTTGACTAATAAACTGTACTAATTGGCCCACCCAAAAATTCTAGAAAAAATATGTAGATGGGCATATGAGTCTAGTTTCGGGGAAAATTTACGGAACTGGATTTCGAGTTTTAGAACTCAAGATATGATTTTTAAAGCGACTAGTACGCAGATTGGCAGCTTGTCTGGGAAATTTTTTTTAATAAGTGGTTTGAAGTCTGTTAACACCTCGTGTTCGACTCCGGCGACGGTCTCGGGTTCGGGGTGTTACATTTGATTGGTATCAGAGCCAGGTTTAGTCGGTTCTAGGACTACCATAGCGCGTATGAGTCTAGCTATACATGCCTTAATGTTAATGTTTAAATGTGTGATGACTTCTGACGGTTAAAATTTTTGTTTTGATTAGAAAATGGATCTCGGTGTAGAGAGAACCTTAGCGGATGACGTTGAAAGTGTAGTGGCTGCTCCTGCACAAGGGACGCCGCCTGTTGAACCTCAGTCATCTGCGAATAATCAAGGTGAGGGGGCTAAACAAGCCTTCTTTACCATGACGAATGAGTGGGTCGTGCAATATGCCCGAACCAATCCGGCTGTCCAACAATTCCCGAATTTGAATAATCCACCCCAAGAGCCCGTAATGCCATCAGTTACTGATCCTGTGAGGCTGAGTAAGCCACCTGTAGACTTGATTAGGAAGCGCGGGGCCGAGGAGTTCAGGGCCATAGTTACTGATGATGCTAAAAGGGCCGAGTTCTGGCTTGATAACACCATTCGGGTGTTTGATGAACTGTCATGCACGCCCGATGAATGTCTAAAGTGTGCTATATCCTTGTTGCGGGACTCAGCCTACTATTGGTGGAGGACCCTGATTTCCATAGTCCCAAACGAACGAGTTACTTGGGACTTCTTTCAAACGGAATTTTGAAAGAAATATATTAGTCAACGGTTCATTGATCAAAAGCGTAAGGAATTCTTGGAACTCAAGCAAGGTCGTATGACAGTATCTGAATACGAACATGAATTCGTAAGACTCAGTAGGTATGCCCGGGAGTGTGTAGCTGATGACGTTGCTATGTGCAAAAGATTCGAAGAAGGATTGAATGAAGATTTAAAGCTACTAGTGGGTATTTTGGAGATAAAAGAATTCGTAACACTAGTCGAACGAGCCTGCAAGGCGGAAGAACTTGAAAAGGAGAAGAAGAAGGCTGAATTTGAAGCTAGAGACTATCGTAAAAGATCGACGGGTAAAGCTCCGTTCTCAGCTGTAAAGAAGTTCAGGGAGGACACTAAAAGTCGAGGACGACTGCGGGAATTTCCATCAGAGCACGACCATCGACGGACTCCCGAGCTACTTCGGTAGCTAGTGTGGGCAATAATCGTCAAAAGAAACCTGAATGTCCCCAATGCAGAAGACGACACCTAGGTGAATGTTGGGGTAAGTCTACTAACAGGGCCTGTTACGGATGCGGTTCGAAGGACCACTTCATTAGAGATTGCACGGAGCTTGATGAGAAGAATAAGATTCAAGGTGCAAGACCTAGTGGAGTGACAACTAGAGGTAGACCACCGAGAATTTTAGGAGGTAGGGGTGGTAGTCAGAGAGGGGCCTTTGATACGGCTGCTCGAGCCGAGAACCGTACTCCTGCTAGAGCATATGCCATTCGCGCACGAGAGGAGGCATCCTCCCTGACGTCATCACTGGTACCTTCACTCTCGTTGATACTAATGTGATTGCATTGATTGACCCTGGCTCTACTCATTCATATGTATGTGAAACCTTAGCATCCAGTAAGACTCTACCTGTTGAGTCTACTGAGTTCGTAATTCGAGTGTCAAACTCTTTGGGTCAATACGTACTTGTTGATAAAGTGTGTAAGAGATGCCCTCTAATAATCCGAGAATCCTGTTTTTCGGCCGATTTGATGCTTTTGCCGTTTGAAGAATTTGATGTTATTCTTGGTATGGATTGGTTGACCGTACATGATGCAGTGGTGAACTGCAAAAGAAAAACCATCGATTTGAGGAGTGCAAATGATGAGGTAGTCCGAGTTGAGTCTACCGATTTGAAGGGGGTGCCAGTGATAATATCTTCAATGACCGCTCAGAGATATGTGAAAAAAGGTTGTGAAACATACCTTGCGTATGTATTTGATAGCAAAGAGACGGAAAGGAAACTTGAATCAGTACCAGTGGTTTGTGAGTATTTAGATGTTTTTCCTGAGGAGTTACCGGGGTTGCCACCGGTTCGAGAGGTGGAATTCGGCATCGAGATTGTACCTGGTACCACGCCAATCTCAATAGCCCCGTATCGTATGGCATTAACAGAATTAAAGGAATTGAAAGTTCAATTGCAAGAATTGATGGATAGAGGTTTCGCTCGACTGAGTTTTTCTCCATGGGGCGCACCCGTATTGTTTGTGAAAAAGAAGGATGGAACCATGAGATTGTGCATCGACTATCGTCAGTTGAATAAAGTGACCATAAAGAATAAATACCCGTTGCCACGTATTGATGATTTGTTTGATCAATTAAAAGGAGCCTCAGTATTTTCCAAGATAGATTTGAGATCTGGTTATTATCAGTTGAGGGTTCGAGACTCGGACATACCCAAAACCGCTTTTAGAACGAGGTACGGTCACTATGAATTCTTAGTGATGCCGTTTGGGCTCACTAATGCCACTGCGGTATTTATGGATTTAATGAATCGAGTATTCAGGCCATACTTGGATCGATTTGTGGTTGTGTTTATTGATGATATTTTAGTTTATTCACAAGGTGAAGCCGAACACGCCGAGCATTTGAGGTTAGTATTACAGATTTTGCGAGACAAGCAGTTATACGCAAAATTTAGTAAATGTGAATTTTGGTTGAGAGAGGTTAGCTTTTTGGGACACGTGGTGTCCGCATCGGGTGTCAGAGTGGACCCGAACAAAATTTCGGCCATACTCGATTGGAAACCTCCAAGGAATGTTACTGAAGTTAGGAGCTTTTTGGGACTTGCCGGATACTGCCGACGTTTTGTAAAGGGCTTTTCGATGATAGCTGCACCGTTGACAAAACTACTTCAAAAAGATGTTGAGTTTGAATGGACAGAAGACTGTCGGACGAGTTTCAATCGGCTAAAGACCTGTTTAACCGAAGCTCCAGTGCTAGTACAACCGGAGTCCGGCAAAGAGTTTGTCATTTATAGTGATGCATCCCTACTTGGGCTAGGTTGTGTGTTGATGCAAGAAGGTCGAGTTGTGGCTTACGCGTCGAGACAATTAAAGCCGCATGAGAGAAACTATCTGACCCACGATCTTGAATTAGCAGCCATAGTGTTCGCCTTGAAAATATGGCGACATTACTTGTTTGGAGAAAGGTGTCATATTTATTCAGACCACAAGAGTCTAAAATATCTGATGACTCAAAGAGATCTAAATCTACGGCAAAGACGTTGGCTTGAGTTGTTGAAGGACTACGAACTTGTTATTGATTATCACCCGGGAAAGGCTAACGTGGTTGCCGATGCTTTAAGTCGGAAAGCACTGTTTGCTTTGAGAGTGGTGAATGCTCACTTGCCCGTCTCACCCGATGGGGTGCTAGTAGCTGAATTAGAGGCCAAACCATTATTGATTCGTCAAATACTTGAATTCCAGAAAGTCGACGCTGAATTGGTCACTAAACGAGCTGAATGTGCTTCGAATGAGGAATCGGAGTTTCGAATTGACGACAATGATTGCTTGACGTTCAGAGGTCGATTATGTGTTCCAAGAAATTTGGAACTTATTTCAATGATTTTGGACGAGGCTCACAGTAGTCGAATGTCAGTCCACCTAGGTAGTACTAAAATGTACAATGACCTGAAACGTCAATTTTGGTGGCCCGGTATGAAACGAGACATTTCCGAATTTGTTTCAAGGTGTTTGATATGCCAACAAGTAAAAGCGAAACATCAAGTGCCGTCGGGATTACTTCAGCTGATCATGATACCCGAATGGAAGTGGGATCGGGTAACAATGGATTTTGTATCTGGATTGCCATTGTCATCAAGCAAGAAAGATGCAATCTGGGTTATTGTTGATAGATTGACCAAGTCTGCTCATTTTATCCCTGTCCGTACAGATTTTTCGCTCGATAAATTGGCAGAATTATACACCTCCCAAATTGTTCGATTGCATGGGGTACCTATTTCTATCGTGTCGGATAGAGACCCAAGATTTACATCGCGATTTTGGAAAAATTTACAAGAAGCGTTGGGTACTAAGATGCATTTTAGCACCGCATTTCATCCCCAGACTGATGGCCAATCTGAACGAATAATTCAGATACTCGAGGATATGTTGAGATGTTGCGTCTTAGAGTTTTGTGGTTCATGGGAAAGATATTTGCCTTTGATCGAATTCGCTTACAACAATAGCTTTCAATCAAGCATTAAGATGGCACCTTACGAGGCCTTATACGGTCGTAAATGCCGTACCCCATTATTTTGGACTGAACTTAGTGAAAGTAAAATTTTTGGGGTTGATTTGATTAAGGATGCTGAGCAGAAAGTTCGAGTAATTCGTGAAAGTTTGAAAGCCGCTTCGGATCGTCAAAAGTCGTATGCGGATTTGAAAAGAAAAGGCATTGAATATCAGGTTGGAGACAAGGTATTTCTCAAAGTTTCACCCTGGAAGAAGGTGCTTAGATTTGGTCGTAAGGGCAAACTAAGTCCGAGGTTCATCGGTCCGTATGAGGTATCCGAACGAGTTGGACCAGTTGCATACCGATTAATTTTTCCCCCTGAGCTTGAAAAGATTCACAATGTTTTCCATGTCTCGATGCTTCGACGATATAGATCCGACCCGTCGCACGTAATCACTCCATCTGAGATCGAGATTCAGCCTAACTTGAGTTATGAAGAAGAGCCGGTTCGCATTTTGATGCGTGAAGTAAAAGAGTTGCGAAATAAGAAAATCCCATTAGTGAAGGTGTTGTGGCATAAACACGGAATTGAAGAAGCCACTTGGGAACTTGAGGACTCTATGAAGGATCGATATCCAAAATTATTCACCGGTAAGATTTTCGGGGACGAAAATTTCTTATGTGGGGGAGAGTTGTGACAGCCCTAATGTGACCCTAGTCGGAAAGTGGTTTCGGGATCACAAAACCGAGTCGTAAAAATAATTAATTGTTATATTCTATGCTTATTATGTGTGTACATGCATATGTCGACGTTTCATTCCCTAATTTTGCCAATTGCATGAGAAATTATTAAATAGGGATCAATATGAGACATGGTGAAATATGATAGACTAATTTTAAATGGTTTATTAGTGCATGTCAACACAAGGGTGGACTTGCATGTCAAATTGCCCAATTTTCTTTATAGTGGCCGGCCAAGATGGGTGTTGATGGGCAAATATATATGTTTAATTAGTTATTAAAATAAGAAATGGCATTATGTGAGAAAAAAAATAATATTAGTGAAATAAAGTAAAGAAAACAAAGAGGAAGGAAGGCTCATCTTTCATCTCCTTCATTGCCGAAATTGAGAAAGGAAAGATTGAAAAAAAGAAACCAAGGCATTCGGCCATGGCTAGTTCAAAGGAAAGGTATGCATTGTGATTTTATTCTAATTGATGTTGAGATTAAGTTGATAAGTGTATAGTCTAGTTAACCCATAGCTAAATTCATGAATTCATTGTTGGGAGATAAGAATGGAAGTTGCCGTATGTATGGGTATATATGCACTTTGGAAAGGAGATTTTTGGGTGTTATTTGAGTTCTCTTTATGTATGTATGTGCATGAGTATTCGGTCATGTTATAGATTCATGTTGAAAATGTTAATGCTATATGTGTCATATAAATGTACTTGTGAATGAACTTGAGAATATCTAAATTATAGGTTGTAGGTGCCGAATGTAGTGTTGGATGAGTTTTTAAAGAATAAAAATTTAGGTGACTAGAGGTTAATGACATTCGGCCAAAGGCTTGTGTGCTAGCAAAATCGGTATAAATGTTGTTCGATGTGTTGAATTGAGTAAGTTAGATGTTGGAACACTTAAGGATTTGGCATCTCTATGACATTAGATATAAATGTATGAAAGGCTAAGTTTAAGTAGTAAGGCCGAATAGGTTATAGATAAGGCACTTGTGAGTCTTTGGCCAAGCAATTTGCAAATTAGATTAGGGTTCTTGTGACATTTAATGTTGAGTTTAATTTGGTATATTCGGCCATCTAATTAAGTATATAGGTGATGTTGAATTTAATCTTGCACATTCGGCTATATGGGTGTACACAATTGTGATACTATCCTTGATTGGATTATCGACAATAGGGTGATAGTATATGGTTGTTAACCAAATAGTTCAAAAGCATGGGGTAGAAAGATAAGAATTGGCCATGTGTCTCCTATGCTATGAATCATTAATATTTTGATATAAATATTTAGCAAGACGGTTAAACTAGTTAATTTATCGATTTAGCTCAAGAAGTTAAAGGTGGAGAGGCAAGCAAGGGCAAAGGAAAGAACATCGAGTAGCCGAGTTGGAATCGTTTTCCCCAACATAAGGTAAGTCACCAAGCATATATTTTGTATTGATCTAAATAGACATAATGTCTATGTAATTATGCCGAATGGAATGATAAATTTATATACATGTATGCATGTGGTGATGAAAGTGTTGAATGAAAAGAAAAGAGGTGAGATGTATTGAGTTGTTGATTTCGGCACTAAGTGTGCGGGTATAAACATTTATGATCATGAGATTGGCACTAAGTGTGCGGGTTTAAATTGTACAGCACTAAGTGTGCGAGTTTGATTATATAGCACTAAGTGTGCGAGTTGATTATATAGCACTGAGTGTGCGGACTTAATATATATTTTTGAATCACTATGGACACTAAGTGTGCGACATTATTGAGTTGATCACGGACAGCGGATCGGGTAAGTACCTTGAGTTCATGGCTAATAGGCGCTATGTTTATATTTGGAGTTGAGCTTGGTAAGTTTGAACCTATGTGACAATTATAATTGAAGTCACGTACATAAGATTTATCGTGGAATAGGTGAAAGGTCGTTTAGTTGTATGATTGTAACGAAAATAAAATGATGTATGAAAATGCCTCAAATATCCTATTGATTAGTATATGGAATGTGAATGCATGACTTGGTATGAGATTGAACCGATAGGTCTAAGGAACTATGGTATGGTTCGGTATGGATGGAGTAACTAGCCTCGTTCCATTTTGTTTCCTCTTGTGATAATGTTATTAATGGATGGTAGTGCATTGCTTATGACTTATTGAGTTATATACTCACTCGGTGTTTCCTTGTCACCTATTTTAGGTTTCTTGGACTCGTCTCTTTTTGCGTGATCGGGCCGTCATCGAAGTCATCACACCGGCTAGCAACTTTTGGTATCTTCTTTTTAGTCGGTCTAGGAGAACATTTCGGCATGTATAGGCTAATATGTTTTGTTGAAATTTGGTATGTAAACTTTTAGCCATGCGAAAATGGCATAAATGTTCGGTTGGATTTGGTTCTATAATGTTAGGTCGTAAGTCTTGGTAATTCGATTTTTATGCCATATGTCATGGTTGATTATTTTTGGTGTTAAAATTCATGATATGGCAATAGTGTAGTAGGGAGATGTTTGACAATGATTAGCCTTTGGCATGGCTAGTCATGATCATAATTTGTGATATGTATGATGAATTACTAGTTAGATCAAGGAGAAATCACGAAATAGGCATAGTTGCTTTAGTAACAGATGCTGGCAGCAGCAGTGACGTGAGATTGAAAATCACTAAAAATAGTAGGAGTGGAATTAATTAATGAATAAATTATTTAATCGAAGCTCGATGAGTCTATTTTCATATAGAAGAAACAAAACGACCATATGAGCTGTATGTTAGGAGATAATTAAACTCTTGTGAAACAGGGCCAGAGCGATTTCTGGATTCCCTGTTCCGACTTTGGAAATTCATTATAAATTAACCAGAGATAATTAGAAGTCATTCCATATGTGCACAGATTCCCCTTTGAGTCTAGTTTCTATAGAAACAAACGACATCAGTATTGAAGCTCTGTTCAGGGAGATATCCAAGTCGTAATGCGCAAAGGTCAGTGTAGTTAATCCCTGTAACATGGGAGACTTTGACTAATAAAATGTACTAATTGGCCTGACCAAAAATTCTAGAAAAAAATATGTAGATGGGAATATGAGTCTAGTTTTGGGGAAAATTTACGGAACTGGATTTTGAGTTTCAGAACTCAAGATATGATTTTTAAAGCGACTAGTATGCAGATTGGCAGCTTGTCTGGGAAATTTTTTTTAATAAGTGGTTTGAAGTCTGTTAACACCTCGTGTTCGACTCCGGCGATGGTCTCGGGTTCGGGGTGTTACACCCTCCTTTTCATTCCTTGTAGTGTTGATAAGCCATCTCAGAAATCGGAAACGGTCGGAGGCACACTCACACTATCCGTATACCATCTTGGCATAATGGCTTGTATATTTTGGTATGGCATGTATAGCATTATAATCATTTTGTGTATATGGTCTTATGATATGGTTATTGAGTGGTATGGAAATGCTTGGTAATTATTAGCCATTGGAGTGGCTAATCATGATCATATTTGGTGTTATGTATGCTAAATTGCTAGCTAATCCATGGAAACCATGAAATAGGTAAAATTTACCATAAAATAGATTCAGATAGCAGCAGTGACGTGAGTTTGAAAAATCACTAAAAATAGTATAGATACAATTAGATGATGAATAATATATGGAATTGAAGAATTATGAGTCTATTTTCATATGGATGGAACAAAAAAGGTATATGAGTTATATTTTATGAGATGTTTAAATTTTTGTAAAATAGGGCCAGAGCGATTTCTGGATCCCCTGTTCTGACTTTGGAAATTCACCATAAATAGTTAAAAGATGATTAGAAGTCATGATTTATTTTTAAAGATTTATTATTGAGTCTAGTTTTATTAGAAAGAAACGGCATAGTCATTGAAACTCTGTACAGGGAGATATCTGATTCGTAATACACAGAGGTCAGAGTAGTCAAACTCTGAAATAGGGGAGACTTTAACTAATAAATTGTACTAATTTGCTCGATCAAAAATTCTATAAAAAAATTAGTAAATATATATATATGAGTCTAGTTTCAGGGAAAATTTACAGAATTGGGTTTCGAGTTTTGTAACTCGAGATATGAATTTTTAGGTGACTATGATGCAGATTGTTAGCTTGACTGAAAATTTTAAAAATAAATTGTTTGAGCTGTTTAAGTAATGAATTAAGTCTATTAACACCTCGTGTTCGACTCCGAAAATGGTCTCGGGTATAGGGCATTACAGAAATTGTCAAGGGTAAGCAATGCCTATCAAAATGGAGTACAAAGTTTTCTAAATTTTGCATTTCAAAATGCAAGCCAAGAGAATATGATTCTTTGCCCGTGTAAGAAGTGTGGCAACATCAATTGGCATTTTCGTGAAGTTGTCTATGAACATCTAATTGTTGATGGCTTTATTCGAGGGTATAAAAAATGGATTTTCCATGGAGAGTGTACATCTAGTGGAACTTCTTCAACGATTCATCCGACTTATCCTGATACTGATTGCCATCAGTATGTTAGACAAGATGACATAGAAGATATGTTGTGGGATGCATTTAATATGCATAGTCATGGTGAGCAATCGTTTCCACTTGACTTTATTGCATTCGATGATTGTAATATTGCTGGAAATGTTTTTTGCAAAACGGGAACAAGTGCACCTGATGAGGAGCCAAATGAAGAAGCGGTGAAGTTCTACAATTTACTTAATGAAATGAATAAAAAACTTTACGAGGGATCAAAATATTCGAAATTGTCCTTCTGCATTCGTGTTTGCGGTAAGTCTCGTTCGATGAATAGTAATACAGAAGATGTGAATACAGATGAAGGTGGGGCACAGTTAAGAAAGAAGCCAGACAAGGTTTTGTGATATTTTCCCCTAATACCAAGACTTCAAAGGCTTTTCATGTCGTCAAAGACAACCGAATCTATGAGGTGGCATAATGATCAACGGACTAATGATGGATTATTCAGACATCCTGCAGATTCTTTAGCTTGGAAATCATTTGATAGTAAATTTCAAAGCTTTGCAAGCGATCCTCGAAATGTGAGGCTTGGGCTAGCAGCTGACGGCTTTAATCCATTTAAAATCATGAGTACTTCGTACAGTACTTGGCTTGTAGTACTTGTTCCTTACAATTTGCCTCCATAGATTTGCATGAAGCAATCTTCATTTATTTTATCAATGATTATCCCTGGAGAGAAAGGTCCCGGAAATGATATTGACATCTATTTACAGCCACTTATTGAAGAGTTAAAATAGTTATGGTCGGGTGTTGAGACATATGATGTATTGAGAAATGAGAACTTTAATTTACGTGCAGCTTTGTTATGGACAATTAATGATTTCCCGGCTTATGCTAATTTATCAGGTTGGAGTACTAAAGGACGTTATGCTTGTCCTTGTTGTGCTGCACAAACTTGTTCGAAGTGGTTGTACAATGGGAAGAAGTTCTCTTACATGGCCCATCGTCGGTGGTTAGATGGAAATCATAAATTTAGATTTTAGAGGACTCTATTTGACAGTACTGAAGAGTACAGAGGAGCTCCTGAGCAAACCATTGGATTTGAAATCTTGTTTATGTTAAAAGATATCAATGTTAGTTATGGGAAGATGAATCAACCACTTAACACGCAAACAAAGAGAAGATCAAGGGATGAATTTGATGATGAATCTGATGGAGAGGATGATCCTAATGAGGAGTACTTGTGGAAAAAAAGGAGTATTTTTTTTTGAGTTGCCTTATTGGGAGCACAACATTTTACGCCACAATCTTGATGTCATGCATATTGAGAGGAATGTCTGCGAGAACATAATTGGGGAAATTTTGAATATCGATGGAAAATCAAAAGACAATCTTCAGAGCCGACTTGATTTAGTTGACATGAGAATCTGGTGTGATCTTCATCCTCAAGTACTTCCAAATGGGAAATATCAGTTGCCGCATTCTATTTTTTCAATGTCAAAGGAAGAGAAAGAAGTTTTCTGCATGGTGTTGAAGGATATAAAGGTCCCAGATGTGTATGCGTTAAATATATCTTGATGTGTGAGTCTCAAAGATCGAAGATTATATTCATTAAAATCACATGATTACCATATCTTGATGCAAGATTTACTCCCAGTTGCTTTACGGTGCTGTATGTCAAAAAATGTAACGTCCTGTATAATTGAACTATCCAATATAATGAAAGCTATTTGTGGCAAAGTTTTGGATGTTGAAGAACTTGAGAAAGCACAGGATCGAGCGGCTTTGACTTTATGCAATTTGGAGAAGATCTTTCCACCTTCTTTCTTTACTTTTATGGTGCACTTGGTAATCCATCTCCCTCACGAAGCAATACTTGGTGGACCGGTCTTTATCGATGGATGTATCCTATAGAAAGGTGCTAATTTATTTCTCAAGTATTCATTCATTCACCTCTATACATTTAGTTACAGCTTTTGATAAATATTGTATATCGTGTTTAGGTTCCTAAGCAAATTGAAGTCATATTGTCGCAATAAGCATTATCCAGAAGGATCAATTGCTGAAGGCTACTTGGCAGAGGAGTGCATGACCTTCTGTTCTAGATATTTAGAAGATGCTGAAACACGATTGAATAGACCAAGTAGAAATGCTGGGCTCAATGATCATAAGTTGGCCGAAACTTATTTATTCCAAAGTTATGGAGAACCAATCGGCAAAGTTGAAATTGCAGAATTAGATGATATATCGTGGATACAAGCACATCGATATGTACTTTTTCACCATGATTCAATTGAACCATTGCACAAGTAAGTTATAAAATTTCCTTACATATTCGTCGTTTTGATTTGTTTATCTTCTAACCAATTAAACTTGTTTTTAACATAGTAAGTACAAACAAATTTTGAGATCTCGTGCATTCTCTCGAAGATTACAACATCGAGAGATTAATAAGTTATTCACAGAATCTTTTCATGAATGGTTAAGCCAAACGGTATGTAACTAAAGTTAATAAGTTACATATAATCGCGAAATTTAGTTAATCAAATAAGAATTTTTTTTACATAATGCATTTATAATTATTCAATTTACTTTCGATTCAATAGGTTTGGAGTGGGAAGGACGTTAATGACGAAGTTAAATGGCTTTCCCAAGGTCCGAACAGAAAAAAAGATATAGTGCCTTCCTCATCAATGGATACAGATTTCATACAAAGTATCGTGAGAGAATGAGGAGAACTCAAAATTGTGGAGTTGTTGTTAATTCTTCAATTACAAGTTATGCTAGTGCTAGGGACAGTAATCCGGTTGAGGGTAATGTTGAGTATTACGAACTTCTTACCGACATTATTGAGTTGGATTACTATGGCAAATGGAAAGTTGTCTTATTTCGGTGTTATTGGGCTGATGTGAATACTGCTCGAGGAATTAAAAAAGATCAATTTGGTTTTACAATGTTGAATTTCTCTAACTTGATTCACACTGGATAACAATTGATGGACGAGCCATATGTATTTTTCTCTCAAGTGAAACAAGTTTTTTTATTCGAAAGATCCAACTGATGAGGGTTGGTATGTTGTACTCCGAAACACCCCTAGAGACTTGTTTGACATGGGTAATGGAAGTAGAGATGACATCGTCGAAAGATCAGAAACATTACATTTTCCAGAACAAAACTTAGATGAAAATATCCCTAGTACTAGTACACAACATCAATAGGTTTGACATGATGTGGATGAAGATATTTACGAATAATGATGTAGTAAGATTTTACGATTTTTAATTATATGTAATATTATAATTTTAATCTTGGTCATGTTATATAATTTAACTATTTTATATGTACTATTATTATTGTAATTTGTTACTAAAACTTTAACTATTTTATGTGTATTGTAGGAAAAATGCGTAGAAGAAGATTACAAGATTTAAGCATTGCCTAGAATACTCCAAATTCGGAAGAAGCAAATAGTGAACAACAGACAGTTGTTGGATCTTTGAATGTGCCGGAGATACTTGACGAGCCTAAAGAATTTCAAAGTAATGTTAAGTTCATTTTACATGTGTTGACTTTTATAATTGATTTATTTGTCAATTTAATATAATAATAGTATATCATTTTTCAGCTGAAAGTGGTGGGACGCGCAGAGTTCGAGGACGTACGCTGCTTAGAGATTTATACGACTTAGATCCTGTCGAGCGTGTCAAAGTAAGTAGAAATACTCATGGTCAGCCTGTTGGATCTGAAGCTCGACTTTGAGCTGGCTATTTGGGAATTTTAGCACGAAATGCCAATATGTTGCCCATCAACTACGAATCATGGCATCACATGCCTGATAGCAACAAAAATCAGGCTCTCGCTAATATTAAGGTAACAAAATGTGAATGTAATTTATAATACTTTGGTTTAAGTTTCATTTATATTTACATTCTAAACTTGTGTTTTTTTAGGAGAGATTTGCTTTAGAGGTTTCCGATTATTATATCAAGAAGGCATTGGGTAAAAAATGGAGAGACAATAAAAGCACTTTAAAAAAGCAGTATTTTAAGAAAGACATAAGCCTCGAGGAAAAATTGAGAAATGTCCCGCCGGAAATGCTGAGGTACCAATGGGAAGATGCGGTTAGATTCTGGAATTCAAAGAAAGGAGAGGTATTACGTATTTCCAAACTCTTATATATAGTATTTACTATATACGTAATAACAATTTCATTATGTATTATGTAGGACCGTGAGCGAGTTGGAACAAGCAGAGGCAAAAACAAAAATTCACGCACACGGCAGGGTCGAGAAGTTTTGCTTCTGTAGCTGAGACCGAGGTATTATGAATTTATTAATTCTTTCAAATATTAATAACTTTCTACTATTAAATAATATTTTTACTACTATATTGTAGGAAGTCAAATCTGTACAAAAAGTTGGACGCCTTCAGCTTTTTGAGATTACACATAGGAAGAAAGATAGATCTCCTATGACATCCGAAGCTGGAGAAATTATGGTATATTTATTTAATAATATTTGATTTATTCTAAATATTTATAATGTTTAATTATAATTGTTTAATTCAATTCATCATTAGTAGTTTTAAATAATGTTAAGTTATGTTGCATTCCTTTTTATTATATATTTCGTTTCTAACTCTTTAATTGATTTTTTAGGAGAAACTAAAGGAGAAGAAGGCAGAATATGAAGCAATTGCTTTGACTGATAGTTCTGTTAATCTTGAGAACATTGATAACAGAATTATCATTGAAGTTTTGGGTCCTAAAAGGTACGGTCGGGTTCGATTTCAAGGATCTGGTGTTACCCCAACCCAATATTTTGGATCCGGCTCCCAGCAATACATGCCTTCCAGAAGTCAAGCTCAACCTGAAGTTCAGAGGTTAAGAGACCAGATAGCTCAGATGCAAGCGAACACGGTTGAGCAAATTACCGAGGTTCAGCAAAAATATGAAGAACTCCAGCAACAACTTAGAGCAGAGGCAGCAGAGAGGGAGGCAGCGGCAGCAGCGATGGCAGCAGAGCAGAGCAAAAAGTACAATGACCTGGAGCTACAGCTTCAGCAGATGATGCAGATGTTTTAGCAGTCGCAAAAGCCGCCATCTTAGACATTAGTTTTCTCGTTGTAAGAATGTTTTTAACTTTGTCACGTTTAACATTATTGTAAGAATATTTTAAATCATACTTTATTTACTAATTACATCATATATCTTTTGTTAAATTTGAAGTATCACTTAGAATTAATGCTTTTGGTTGTATTTTTTATGCTAAATTTGCTGTTTTTGGCTGCATTTTATGTTATATTTGTTGTATTTGGTAGGATTTTAATGCAGGAAGGGCTGGATATTGGTGAAAAAAATGCATTGCAAATCTGCCAAAATTAGCGGCGTTTGTAGGAAAAATGCCGTTAAAAGCCATTACTTTTAGCGGCGCTTTTCGCATAAACATTGCTAAAAGCCATGGCTTTTAGCGGCGTTTGAAAAAAAGCGCCGCTAAAAACCATGGCTTTTAGCGGTGTTTTTTTAAATAAACGTCACCAATTTTTGCGGCGTTACCTATAGCGGTGTTTTTTGCGGTATTTTCAAAAGCACCGCAAAAAGTTTTAGTGGCGCTTAAAAGCGCCACTAAAGGCTAAAAAAAGCGCTGCCAAAAGTCTATTTTCTTGTAGTGAGTTTGGCCTATATGCATAATGATCTAATGGTTGAGAAGATAATATGCTAGGTGTGTATTTGGCTAATGCATAGATGTGGAAATGATGGTCGGTACATTTGTTTTGATCTTGCAATGAGTGGCAAGTTTGGTGCATATTTTATAGTTGAATTTGAACGTTTCATTATGTCTTTAAAGGTTTAAAAGATGCAAACTTAGTTGAACATGTTGAGATGCCTTGATGGCATATTGGTATGGTTTGGTTGAATTGTATTTATAGGTGTCAATTGTGGCATATTGGTTAGGCACTTAGGATAGTTGTTGTAAATGATGTTCTAGCATGATTATAGAGCTTTTGGAATTGATTGTGATATGGTATATTTGGTTGCTTGTGGCATAAGTGAAATAGGGTTATAAAGCTTGTTTTGAAGGTATTTTTTAGATACACACGCCTTGATACATGATCGTGTAAGATTTTAAGTGATTTTGGTGCACACGACCACAGTTTGTTACACGGTCCAATGACATGGCAGTGTGACCCACCTCACACAAGCTTAACTCTCGCACATAGTCAAGGTACACGGCCGTGTAATCCCTGTTTTCAGATTTTTTTGTAACCGCCCAAACTCGACTTAAACGTTATGGCCAAATTTCGAAAGCCAAATTAATTCCATTGAAAAATTTCTTCATATTAAAAACAACTATGTTTAAATCATTTTTTATAAAAACTTAAAATTTATTTCTAAATAATTTAGTATTGTTGAAAAACATTTAATAAAATATGTTTATTTGAAGAAATCATTAATTAAATCGAGCTATCATCTTAAACATTAAATTAAAGAATTTGCAACATCAATTTTGATTATTACTTAAAAATGATTTTGATAAAAATATTTTACAGTGGACTTTGAAAATACTTAGAAATGCTTTAAATTATAAATTTATCTTAAATTAGATAAAACCGTTAAAATTTCTAATTGAAACATTTATAAATTAATCTATTATGCCCGCATATCAATTAATAAATCAAAAGTAAAAATAACCCATAAACAGTGCAATGTCCAAAACAAATAAGCCCAAACAATTTATAATGTATTTTGTTAAAAATTGTATCAAGAGACTCCTCCATATGTTGCATTCATGTCCTACGGACGTGTATTATCTGAAAAGTTTATTATGAAAACTAAGGGGTGAGCTAATAAGCTCAGTATGAATTTTATAAAAAATTAAATATCAATAAGCACATGCATAATATACAAATTAACCAACTTTTATGCACATGATTATGGCAATGCAATTTTGGTAAAACAATTATACAATTTCTTTAAAACATCCTACCTATCACCGCTACACACAAAAAGGAGTTCCCCAAAACTCATCCATCCAAAAGACACCAGTTAAATCATCTTGGGTTGTCTGAGAACGATGGCCCGCCACTCCAGATTGTTCGACAACGATGACTTATTAAAATACAATTAAACTACCATATTGAATATATGTGGGCAAGCCACTAAAATTGCAAACAAGCTACCGAAACACATTTATGGGTAAACCACCACTATTAGCAGATTATTACCGCCACATCTTTCTCCTTGAAAATATCTCAACCCCATGTAATGTATCATGGAAAACATATCTTATAGCAAATCAATAGACATGATAACCATGCTTTCATGTACATATAAGTTTCAATATTCATGGTAATCCATATTTTCATAAATAACATATATACATGGTTTTTGCACAACATGAGATTAGAAAGAATTATCAATTCAAAACAATATTTATCATATCATATCATTAAAACTCAACTGTGAATAACTTACGTTATAACCACATAGTCACTCACATGTAATAACAAAAAAACATTATGGTTTCGTTTACAAAATAGATCGATAAATTTATATTCAAATCCTTATGTATTTAACTTGTATAAAATGCACACCTTTTGTGATTCAAATTGTAAATCCTATTAAAGCTCAATCACCTCCAATCCAAAAGAATAAGAACTTTGATTCACACCTAAAGAAAGTGGTTAAAAATTCTCTTATCTCCAATAACAGAATAAAATCATCCACTAACTTCTCAACTTATAAAACTTACTCCTTTATTCCAATATGATCCAAGAAGAGCGCTTCTAAAGTTGATGACTTGAGTTGGTGTGAGGATCTAGTTTGGTGAAAAGTATAAATAAATTTAATTAATATCCATGAAAAGAAAATAGAATAGATGAGATTATAAATAAGAATTAAGAGAAGAAATAGAAGATACTTAATTACCTAAATATTGACAAAGATGTCAAAAGTCGAAGAAGTCTCCAAGAAGAAACTAAAATTTCAGCAATAGAAAGGAAATAAGGTCTTTAAGTGATAATCAAATAAGATCAGAATAGAAGAGAAGAAAAATAATAATAAAGAAATCAGTTTTTGGGTGGTGGCAAAAGAGTGGTGGTACGGCTGTGATGTGGTGGTGGTGTGGTCGTGTAAGGGTGCTAAGGTGATTGAATGTTGGTTGTTGGGTGGTGTTTCATTTTTTAGTAGAAATATTAAGCAAAAATATAAGAAAATTCTTTTTGGGCAGCACAAGGTGGAGGAAAAGGGAGGAGTAAAAAGAGAAATTGTATCAAAAAAGAAAAAGAAAGGATGAGGGGAAGGAAGAGTGGACGGTCACAAGGTGGAACCTCCCAACAAAGCATTCATAAGAAGGGACAAGAGTGCTAAGGAGAGTTAATCACAATAACTTTGGGAGTTTCACCTTTTCAAATTCTAAAATATGGAGTTACTAAACAAATTAAAAATAGGAGTTACATGATTAAGGTTGGACGCTTTTGCATGGAAACTTGACCAACTTTTTGCATAAAATTTTTAAAAAAAATTGAGTAGAGACTTGAACTTGAGTTAATTAGGAGTTACTCAATATTCTTAACCACTAAAATACTTCACAAGCTTTGTTAAATATTAATAAACATTTATTTTTAAACAAGGCAAAACACACACTAGGATTTTGAAGCAAAATTGTTCAAAATAGAAAATGGTGTGAAAGAAAGGACTCAAATTCAGATCTTCAAGGACACTCTACCGCTACTTAACCACTAGACTAAATACTTATTATTTAATACGCAAAGATAACTTTTAAAAATCAAGGTGTGATCACTTTTGGTTAACCGACCCCAATTTCTACTAACTTGATTTTTAGGATGTGACATTTTCCCAACTTTTTGTTTAAGTTCCAAATTGATCCCTGTTCGTTATCGAGTTTATTTTAAACTTTTGTAAGCTCGATAATAATTTGATATTTATTGAAACACATGTTAATTTGATTGTTTATGAATTGTATGATAATCAATTGAGATTTGAGATATAATTTGTATGTTAATGGTTTATAATTGTCTGTAACATTCTATTACTGGGGTTTGGCAACCAGACTAGGTGTAGGATGTTTTAATTTTAGAAATTGGTAGTTTGATGGTACTTGGAAGTACCAATTTTGCACAAATTGTCTTGAATGCTTTGGTATGTGATTGATATGGTAGTATGGAATGTGTTTAAATATGATTTTAGGTCTTCCAAACTTCTACCAAGTTGGTTTTTGTGAAAATAGTGAGTCACGTCGTGACAATGAACCTCTGATGTTGAGACGAGAAACAAAGCAAAGTCCATGTGGTGACGTCATTGCTTCAAGGTCGCGACGAGCACCAAACAAAGAGTTGCATCGTGACAAGGAACCCCTAGCATCACAACGTCAACCCAAAATTTTAGAATCCTTACAATCTATTTCTATTTCAACCTCGGGTTAACAAAAGAGCCTTTGTAAGCTCGTATAAGACCCGAAAATGAATACGAATCGTGTTATATACCTATTTAACTTATATTGAAATAATTAAATTATATTTTGAACTGTGATTTGATCATAGTTACTTCGACAAAAATTGTAGCACCTTATAACTCGGACTTGATGATCAAGTCTATTATGGAGTGTTCAATGTCCATAATTTTTTTTAGGAAAAGAAAGAAATCATAACATTATTAAAAGATATCTCTATTAGATAATTAATGCATGATGGAGATTTTGTTCTTTTAAATTAATTGATTCTAAATCCTTTATTATTTTATATACTGAAAAATGAAAAATTATTAGGTATGCCATATAAGAATATTTCCTTATCTTGAAACATCAAATTGCTGTAGTATATATATTAGAAACCAGCCAAAGGAAGATTATTAGCCAAAACAGTAGCCTGTAATAATGGATTAAACTTTCTATTTATATATGCATGTATATAGTATACATTGACCATTTCATTTAAGCATTATCATCTGATTTCATTTGCCTCTCACCATGCACCAGTTGCGACACATTCTCAAGGAAGTTACCCACTAGTAGCCTTTGATCCAAAACCATATCGGGTACCTGCCTAGCATGCATATGCATATGCACATCAGCATATGTATAAGTAGATGTATGAGGCAGGGTCAATATAAAGCTAAAAAAGAGAGTAGACTACCTTATGACCAAAGAAAATTTTGGTGTTATTAGCGATGGCCTCTATAAACTTGAGCTCAAGAAATTCAGGGGTCAGCTTCATCTTGTTTGCTTCAGCTTCTTTCATTGCACTAAAGGGAAGGGGCAGAAACAGCATACATAGAGTAGGAAAGATGATTAGACAACGCACACACACACACACATACATAGAGTAGGAAAGATGATTTAATTACCTATAAAAATCAGCATCTGCTAGACATTTTTGATGAGCAATGAACATTTGGTTCTCAATCTCCTGCAGTTCCATGGCATTTTCCTTCTCCTTTAGCTTTTGTTCCCTTAGGATGTTGCTAACAGTGGCTGTTTTTTCAGCTTCATGAATGGCCATTTTTTTCTGGGTTTCTGATTCTTTCTCAACTACTTTTTGCCTCTCAATTGAAATTAAAACCTGGACTCCAATACCATTATAGATTGATACATATATATATATAAATCATAAAATTATGAATTAAATTATGGTTTTAGTTGCAAATTATACTAAACTTAGGAATTTAGTCCCTAATCCCTATACTTTAATTTAATATAATTTAATCATTCTATCATTATTAATGTTATTCTTTACTCCAAATCAAAACTTGAAATTCCGATTTAAAAAGTGAAATTATGACTATCAAAAATAAATATTTTTCACTAATTTTTAATTTTTATTTAAAAAAAATTAGATAAGCACTAGCAGAATTCTTTAATGGTTTTAGTAATTTGGATTAATACATAAAATCTAAAAAAATAAAAAAAATAAAATAGTGTCGTATTAAAATATTAAATCCTAAAATTAGGTACAATTTAGGGACGGAAATCATAATTTGACCTAAAATTATGTGGGGATGGAAGATTAGGAAGTGATGGAAACCTTGGTGCGTTCTTCTTCCATTTGTTCATAATTTCTTCTAATTCTTTCAGGTATAATGGGCTTTGTAACCCTTACACTAAGAATTTCAATTCCTGGTGCGTACTTTGTGCAACCACATTGAAGTGCATCTTTCATCTTTTCATCAATCTAAAACATTAAAAGAAAAAGAAAACTTATGATTAATTATATATTATAAGTGAAATACATTTTATTTATAATATTCATCCTTTCTCCTATATACCTGATCAAAAACATCAATGTATACTTGCTGAAGAGAGTGAGAGCTGCAGAATTGATTGATCTCATGATGAATCTTATCATATATCCACGTGTTATCGTAATTAACACCATAGTTCAGCAATGTCTCATACACATACTCTTTTTTAAGCTTATTCACAACCTGATTTATTTGAATAAGAGATATTCTAATATTCAATAATTACATTAAATTTCAATTAAATTTAGAATAAATTTGGATTAGACTACTAAATTAAAGAAGTAAAATTCTTTTAACATCATTCTCTCTATCCACAATACTTAAATTCGATAGAACACCTAAATCTTTACTATTTGATACAACAGTTAATCAAATAAAAAGGTAATTTAAAATAGTTTTAAAGCCCTACCTCTATCTTTTCAAAGTTAATCATTACCCCCCCTTTAGTACCACATGGAATATTCCTCACCTGCAATAATTTCAAAAAAAATAAAATAATGAAAGCCAAAATAATAATAATTTCTTCATAATTTGGGCCAAAACAAATACCTGATCTGTCTGAAGAGTAACTAGAACAGGCTCATACTGGGTTACAAGAGGCATCTTCAAATGGAAACCTGATCATATGGTAAAGATAAAATAAACCTTTAGACTATAGACTATATATGTTTATTATGATTAAATTTAGTTTCTTATTTTCATTTTCTAGTCCTCTTATTTCAATATATTTAATTAGAGTTGAGTAAATAATTGGAGATAATTGAAAATTGATTCTAATCCTATTGTTCAATTTGATGTTATTTAATTCTGTTTGATTATAACTTAAAAGGTATTGGATTCAGTTTTCAGCTCACAAGTTAAAAATGATAATTATTAGAACTGAATTTTTTTTATACTATAAAAATATTAGTAAAATAATATTAAATTACAAAAGATATTTTTGAAAATATTCAATAACCTATGAATCCCAACCAGAGAAATTCTATTTGGCTATCTTCGAAATGTTGTTCAATTCGATTTTGTTTTAGAAAAAAAGCCTAATATGGTCCGGTAACCACAATTATTCTTAAACTGCTTTCATCCTATGCTATTTTTCTTATTACTCATTTAGTGTCACCATCAATCATATTTTAACTCAGTTAAAAAATTATAAAAAAAAATTATTTACAAAGTAAGTTAGTTGTCTTTTATATTTTTATAAATCAATAAAAAAATTCATAATGAGATTTAAACCTAGAACACCATACATATAAAATTTTTTCATTTACCATTTGAACTAAAATAATTTTTAATTTTCATTTGAAATTTTTATAAGTATATTTATATTCTAAATTTGTATATATTTATGTATATATGAATAATATTATTGATTAAATTAGTGTTAGAAATAATTTTATGTAATAAAATTCCTAATATTAATACTAATTATTTGTTATGTTAATAATTTAGACTGATGGTCCATATTAATAAAAAAAAATTATAATGTGACAAATTAAAGTGCAGGTACTAACCTGGCTCGGTTATTGTTTTTAGAAGAGCCCCACCCTTCCAATAAACACCAACATGGCCTTCAGGGACTTGATGCAAAATGGATAAGCTGTTTCTAGTATACCAACATGATGGCACCATTGCCTGAAAATTCCAATCATGAATTTGGGTGCTAAAATTAGGGTTTTAAATTTTAACAAAGAATCATGCAAACGTATTAATACAAAAAAAATAAAAACTAAACCATACTCATAGTGACTCAATTATCAATAAATTTTGTTGATAAGGATATTTAGGATGGTGAGGAGGAAATCAAATCAAATTCTATTTATAATTATTTTTTTATAATATAAAAACAAATAATTAATATTGAAATTAGTGAAAACAAAATTAAACTACTATATAAAATATTTTTTTTAAAGAAAATATAAAAACTAATAAATTGAACCGATCCGAGCCAATAAATTTAATTTGGTTCTTTTATCTTCGATTACAATTTAATTTTTGAAAAAAAATCAAAATATCGTATAGTAATTGAATTTTTTCTTTTCAATACCATTCTAAACCCAACCCATATTAGATATATGTTCAGATTATGTTGCAATTCCTTAGCATTTACGTGTGAAAACGAAGAATGAAGGCACTTACCGGGGAGGCGATGATAACTATGGAAGCAAAGACAAGCATTGCGGGGATTCCGAAAGAACCGCCGCTTTGAGCCGGGGGAGACGGTGGTGCTGCACTATCTTGTGGAGGATCCATGGCTGTTGAACATAGCAGTATTTTGTTTTCTCTATTTTTCTTTAGGGGAAGCTGCGAAATCTTGAGCACAAAGATTTAGACTCGAAGCTTTAAAGAGCATTGGATTAATGGCGGCGACAAATTTGATATAATTTTGATTCATTTTCAATTAAATTTATAGGAAAGTTCTTCACCTAATTAACTTGGCAAATATATTTATTATTATGATAAATTTAACCTTAATATATATATTAATATTTTTGTTTTAATTCGTTTTTTACTTTCATCCTCAATTCTTTTTATATATAGTATCAGAGTTAGGAGATGAGAGTAACACAGTTTGAACCCGTGTCAAACCGATGTTTAACAAGAGTTTTAACCATTATTTCATTCAAGTCAAGACTTGATCTTCAACTTTTAAAGTTCAATCAAATTGTCTTTTACGAAAAAACTTATTAAACTGTTAAAATTTGAACAATATTGACGTGACAATCTGCATGGTATTCCTTTTGCACATTATTTTTTTATGTGAATACCTTTTTGGATTTTTATGAGATACATGAAGATTACCACTTGGGTTGGGCTGTCACTGTCAATACCATTAACTTCTAATAGTTTAATCAATATTATTATTTAAAAAAGATTAAAGATCAAAGTGATAAAAAGAGAATTAGGAATAAACTAATAAAATAATAAATATTAAGTTAAATTTGATATTATGCTTAAATTAAAATAAGATGCATCTACTAACCCTAAATCTAAGAAATTGCACGTTCGCTGCATAGAAATAGCATTTTAGAAAAAAAGAAAACGAAAAGAAGAAAAAACAATAGTCGACTTGTTTGTTTGTTGACTTGAAGTTTTAATTTTCACTTAAGAGAAAGAAAAAAAAAAATAAGACCAAGAATTTGCTAGAAATATAAATCAATGGATAATGCAATTCAAGGAAATTGCCCCTTTTACTTTTATTATTATTTTTATATTAAAAATAGGTGAAAATTATATCCACAACTAAAATAATTTAGACTTTGGGTTAAAATTAGTCATTTTTAAGTCATAAATTTATAGATATGTTTAAATAAAAAGATTATCAATATCCTTTTTATTTACATTAAGAAAGAATAAAAGCAATATTGCAACTTACATTCTAAATTTTATTTGTTGGTAATTTAAAAGAATATTTTCAGTTGTAAAAAATATTTTAACGGTTGTAGAAAATATTTTTAAAATATTTTTGGTTGAAGAAAATTCTCTGTTATTTTTGAAAAATGACAATGCTATTTTATCATTTTACCCTTCAAAAAACCATATAAATAGGAGGTTATTTTCCTTAATTTTCACAGAACAGAATAAGAGAAAAACAGTGAGAAAAACAACTCTCATCTTTCTATTCTATAAATTTTCGTGTTTTGTGAAATTACACGAGAAGGAAATTTTGTCTAGGAGATTAGGTTTTAAGCGGGACCATCTGTGACGTTTCTAATCTTTCCTGAGAATTGAACTTAGTATGGTTGTACAAGCCCAATTTTGGGCCCAAAACCCCTAAACCCACTAAGCCTAAAACCTAACAAAACCTACCCAAACCCCAAACGAGCCCAATATCCACTAAAACTACAAGCCCAAATACAACTTAAAATCAGAAAGAAAACCCTAGCCTTTTGACACCTCTGCACCGCAGCCTGGCCACCGCCAAGGGTCATGTCCACCGCCACTGTCCCCTCACTGCCCGTTTACCTGCAAGAAGAACAGAGTAATTAATTGAGAAGCAAGTTGTAGAGAAATAGGGCTATAAAGAGCCAAACAATAACCATTGTACATGGGGATTTTTTTGGTGAAAAATAAAAAGCAATTTTTGATTTTAAACAATAGCAAGAACAGAGACCACAGTAATATCAAAAGGCAAAAAAACAGTCCAAGCAAAGAATCGAAACCTAATAATCCAAGGTGATTTCATTCGATTACCATCATTATTTTCTTTCTTTTTTAACCTATTTATTCACATACATATATATATCATAAACATAAAAAAATATAAAAATAAATAAAAAAATTACCTTTTTTTAAATTCCGGCCACCGTTCGACGGTGCCGACGTGGCGGCCGGTGGCTGGTCCGGCAGTGGAGACCCAGGGCTGAGAGAGAATTGAGAACTTTTTTTTTTTTTTTTAAAGAAGAAAACTGATTTTTTTTTTAAAAGATTTTGGGCTTATATAGGGGCACAATACGGCGCCGTTTTGGGACTTAACTCATGGCGCCAAAACGACGCCGTTTCACGTGACCCGCGCGCAACCCGACCCGACGCCTGAGGATCCGCGTGTTTTTATATAATGGGTTAATTTCGCGCGCGGTCCTTCCGCTTTTTATACATTTTGCAATCAAGTTTTCATTTCTTTTAAATTAGCCCTGAAGTTTATCGCACTTTGTGATTTGGTCCTCCCTTCAGCGACGCCGTTTTAAGGACTCGGGGAAATTTCCCTTTTGGCCCTCCGAGGTTGCGCGCATATTCAAATGGGTCCTCTCTTTATATTTCCTTTCAAATTGGCCCCAAAACTTTGTTTTTGTTTCAAATTTGGTCCCTTTTTTAGATTTAATTTGATTTCTATATTATTTCTACCTTATTTTTACTTATAACATTATTTATTATTATATTTACTATTATTATTATTACTATTACTATTATATTTAGTAACATATTATCATTATTTTTTATTGTACCATTATTATTCCGTTTTCTTTATCCATTAATATTACTATTATTCATATTAATACATATTAATGTATGTTTATTTACATATGTATGTATATACATTTTTATATAGCACTATATTAATTACTTTACTTTAATATTTCCATTACATTTTATTTGCTCTTTGCATTTCGACATTATATTTATTATTACTATTGTTATTATATATTAATGTATGCTTTTATATATATATATATTTGTATATAGCATTATTTGTTTATTACTTTAATTTAATATTTTCATTATTATTATTATTATACTTGCTTTTTGTATTTCT
The DNA here is from genome assembly GCF_007990345.1 of Gossypium hirsutum. Classification (NCBI taxonomy): domain Eukaryota; kingdom Viridiplantae; phylum Streptophyta; class Magnoliopsida; order Malvales; family Malvaceae; genus Gossypium; species Gossypium hirsutum. The sequence goes on from NC_053436.1 coordinate 31,545,277, forward strand.
ATATTATTATTATTATATAGTAGTATGTATTTTCATTATATACGCATATATTTATATATTATTATTAGTTCTTTTTTTGACATTATTATTTTGATTAGTGCATTCGTATGCCATATATACATCCTTTTAATATATAATATTCCATATTATGCACGTGTATATTGATATCATATTATGCTTGTCATTACATTTTTACACATATTATGTACATATATATTGTAAATATCATATTATCCATACATTCTATTATGTATATTTTTATAACTATTACGCACTTGTTTCATATATATATCTCGTGTAAATACATTTTTGATATCATAATTTATATATATATGTATATTATGTATATATTTTTTACTACTACATATATATTTTATTTCTATTATTACGTATGTATTAATACATTTATGTATATTTACGTATCGTTTTATACTATTATTATTTATGTTTTTGCTATCATTATCATTTTCATTATCGTTGCCACTTTTATCCTGTCATGTTTGATAATTGCTCATTTATTTAAGTATTTGCTTATTTCATTTTTCCTACGTATTTGTTTTTTAGCCTTGCTCTTATTTCATCTTTTTGCTCATACTATTGCGTTTGATGTTATAGCACCTATCATCATGTTAATATACGTGTTAAATTTGCTTTTATATTTTACATCACATTTTTCGTTCATCACCTCAAAATAATTCTTTCGTAAAAAGTAATATTTCGTATCTGGTAATTCGAGACAATCGTGCCCTAACTTACTGGGTTTCGATCTTCCTCGTTTACCCTAATTAACCAAATATCCTTTTAAAAGAAGTTTAAATACATTAATTTTAAATAAAAGGCAAGCTCAGTCTCAAAGTTCGAGATGTCGTGTCCTAACTTACTGGGCGTGACATTTCATTACTTCGAGATAAGAGAGTCCTAACATCCATTTTAATTTATACGATTATTTTTAAATCAGCATTAATACAAAGAGGGGTCGAATTTTAAATTCTTTCAAGTTTTCAAATTTTCGACACTAAGACACTAATTAATCAATTAGGTACTAATTTTTTGGCGTATCGAGGGTGCTAACCCTTCCTCATACGTAACCGACTCCTGAACTCATTTTCTGATTTTCGTAGACCAAAAAAAGTTATCGTTTTAGTAAATCTTAACTTTTATTAAAATGATTAATTTAAGGTGACCCGATCACACCTCATAAAAAAGGATTGGTGGCGACTCCCGTTTTTTCGTTTTCATTTCCAAAAATCCAAGTCGATTCCCGTTTTTCCAAAAAATGGTTACGACAATGGTTTTACCAGTTTTTTTCCAGTTTATTTTCTGATCAGATTTTCGACCAAATGTTTTTGTTTTTTTGGTTTCCATTCCTATCAAGAAAAGCAATGCCAATTGTGTTTCACCTTCTTTATTCTGGTGTACAAATATTGAAGTACTATGTTAACCTTGGGAGACAATGTCCACTACACGATTACACTGATCAGGGAGAATTTGCTTCTAAGGCAGATTGTTCTTCCACGACACAGTGATTACTATTTTATTTACATTCAATTTAGGTTCCTATTAGCACTAATGGTTTTGTTTTTCAGTAATATATTTTCAACATTATTTTCTTTTATGCTTTGGAAGCAAGATTTGAGCTAATTTAAAAGTAAAAGTAACAATTTCATGATAAATAAATAAAACTAACAATATTTTCTAATAATTTTCTCCTTCATCAACAAAATGTGTTTGATATGCATCACCTCAATTAACTTATCAACCCTTTTTTGTGGTAAAAATATCATGGAGGCCCATACATTAAGAGTCAGATTATATTTTGCGATTTTTACTAAAAAAATGAGCAATTTAGTCTACATACGTTAAATCAAATAGCAAACTAGTTGTTTTTGTTAAAAATGCTATCCATTTCTACTGTTAGAAATAGAATGGTTGATAAAATGACTAGAAAACATGTACCTTATTTTGACGTACAAAGATAAAATTTTAATAGTAAAAATAGATGAATTTTTAATAGAAACATCAAGTTACTCTATGATTTAATGTATAAGGATTAATTTACCTAGATTTTGAGTAGATGAGGCAAAATGTAATTCGACTCTTAGTACAAAGGCCGCTGTGGTACTTTTAAGTCATTCGTACTCTTACTACAAGGGCTTCCATGATACTTTTTAAGTCATTGCATCAGTATAATCTCTTATTCAGTTGTCATTAATGGGGCAACGAGGGAGAATATTATTCTAGCGAGAGGTTTGCATCAGGGTGACCTGTTGAGTCCTTATCTATTTCGAGGGTTTTTCGACACTACTCAAGATGATTAGTAAGGAAGGTCAGTTTTTGGTATAAAGTTGTGCCGTCATGAGCCAAGTATTATCCATCTATTTATAGTATCATATTTGGAAATGCCACCAGCAAAGGAGCTTTGGCTATCAAAAGAATCATTGACGAATTCTTGGAGGTGTCCGAGCAATGTTTTAATTTCAATAAATCTTCTATAGTGGGTCGTGGTAATATTTTGAGAAATGGGTTTTAATATTTTGAGGATTTGAAGTTTGAATAGTCCAGAACGTTATTTGGGACTCCCTACAATAGTGTTTTGTAGGAAGAGGGCTACGTTTCAGAACTTGAAGAACCAACTTTTTAAAAAGGTGGGTACTTGGAGTTCTAAGTTGCTTTCCCTAGGAGGTAGGGAGGCCTTCACTAAATCGATGCTTCAAGCCATACCTCTTTATACGATGTTGAAATCTTTTTGTGGAGAGTTAAAGTCGATAATTAGCAAGTTTTGGTGGCAAAAAATCTTATGATAAAAGAGGGATTTATGTGAAAGGCTGGTGTTGGTTACTGGTTAGTTTGTAAATTTAACTAAAGGTTGTTACTTAATTAGTTAGGGAATAAAATGTTGATATATAAATAGGTTGTGGATGTAATTTAAAAATATTCCTTTTATCTCTTAATGAAAGCATCTTTCAGATTACTTTCATTTCCCCTCTTTTTCATACCGTAACTGTCGACGTTATTACTCTACTTTGTTTCTTTGTGATTATCATCGACATATCACCAACTGACGATAGTCACTGATGTTTTCCAACATGGTATCAGAGCCACCGCCGGTTGTTTCTTTTTTGGATGTCTTGAGTCTATTCTCTGTTTGACTTTTCCTTTATAGACGCAACTTTTCTATTCTGTAAATTTCTTTTGTTTGATTGTTCACCAATTAGTAACTTTTGTGGCACAAGTGTGGTTGTTGCTGATTGTTGATTGGTTAGAATGGTGACTCCTTCGAATTATGTTGTCAATTTCAACCATCCATTGTATTTGCATCTGTTTGATACTATAAGTACACAATTAGTTTCTTATCAACTTACTGGGCCTGAAAATTTTACTGTTTGAAGTCGTGCTATGCAAATAGCACTATTGGCAAAGAATAAATTGGGTTTTGTTGATTGTTCTTGTTCTAAAGAATCGGTGCCAATCGATTTGTATCTGCAATGGGATAGATGCAATGCTCTAGTGTTGTCATGGATTTTAAACACTGTTAGCAATGAGCTTTCGGCTAGAATAGTCTTTGCTTCTAGTGCTGCAATAGTTTGTACAAATCTTGGTGAACGTTTTAACAAAGTTGATGGTTCTCGAATTCTCTTTTTACATTGTGAGATTGCTTATCATTGTCAGGGGACTATATCAGTGTCTTTATATTTCACCAAAATGCGCCTGTTGTAGGATGAGTATGATGTGCTTGTTGCATTTACTTCTTGTGGTTGTTGTGAACACTCAAAGTAAAATGCTGACCATATTGTTCAGCAATGTTTGTTCCAATTTTTAATGGGTCTGAATGAAACTTATGGTGCTATTCGTAGTAAGATTCTGTTAATGACCTCGCTGCCCACTGTTAATTAGGCCTATTCCATGTTGATGCAAAAAGAATCTCAACGATTTCATGCTTCAGGGTTGGTTGCTTTCGAGCCAACATCGGTTTTTTCGGCTAATGTAGCTCAAAAGAAACGATTTAATGGTGTCTGTGACCATTGCAAAATCAATGGACACAAAAGAGAAAATTGTTACAGGACAATTGGATATCCTCTTGATTTTAAGTTCACAAAAAGGAAGACTACCAATTCCACTAACTCAGTGGTGAATAATGTGATTGCAACTGACACGGTGGATACGATGGCTAATGTTGATCCATCTCATACTCCTTAAGCTTTTGTCTTCACACAAACTCAATATCAACAAGTATTAAGCTTGTTGAACAAAGAGTCTTCTGTAACACCAGCTATAAGCTTAGCTGAGGCTAGTTTGGTAGGTATGGTCTTACCTTGTGAATTGTTATTGAACACTGGCGCTACTAACCACAAGTTATCTAACTTTCACTGTTTAGAATCTGTTGTTTCATGTGCATCTTATTCATCTTGTGTTCGGTTACCTACTGGTTCATCCTCGTCAATCACACATACTAGTTCTTGCACTGTTTCTCCTGATATTAAATTAGCCAATGTGTTATATAAAACATATTTTCGTTATAATTTGCTTTCCATTTCTAAGCTTACTAAACACTTGCATTGTTTCATTTCATTTTATCCCCATTTCTATATATTTCAGGATCTCTGAAGTGGAAAGATGAAAGGGATTGGTAGAAAACAAGATGGTTTGTATATCCTTCATCCTTCTCAAACTATTTTTCCCCAAATTCAACTTTAATTCTGTCACCAAAATCTGCATCAATCGTGGGTAACATATCATTTCATACAACTGCCACTACTGATTCATCTTTACTCTAGCATTCCCAACTTGGTCATGCTTCTATTTCGAGGTTGAATAAGATGCCTTTGTAACCATGTATTTTTTCCAATAGTACTTCTATACAACAATGTTCTATATGTCCTCTAGCAAAACAAACTAGACTGCCATTTCCAATAAGTAAAACTCAGGCTGTGGCAGCGTTTTCTTTTATTCATTTAGATTTGTGAGGTCCATATAGAGTTTCAACCCATAATGGGCATAGATATTTCTTGACTAGTAGATGATTTTACTTGTTTGACTTGGGTGTATCTTTTGTGTTTAAATAGTGATGCTCTAGTACAGCTCAAACAATTTTTTCTCATGATAAAAAATCAATTTTCTGCTACTGTTCAAACTATATGGAGTGATAATGGAAGTGAATTTTTTAACACTGCATGTACTAAATTTTTTCATACCATAGGAATTATACACCAAAGTTCTTGTACTTACACTCTACAACAAAATGGGTAGTTGAACATAAACATCGACATTTACTTGAGGTAGCCCGCTCTTTAAAATTTCAATCTTATATGCTTAGCAAATTTTAGGGAGAGTGTGTCTTAGCAGCCTGTTTTATTATTAATCGTTTACTGACTCTTCTTTTAGATTGGAAAAGTCCTTTTAAGGTTTTCTATAAGAAATTACCTGATCTTTCTTGTTTAAAGGTTTTTGGTTGTCTTTGCTACGCCACCACGCCTCATTATCGTGATAAATTTTCACCAAAAGCAATACCATCTATTTTCATGGGGTATTCTACTGTCCAAAAAGGCTATATTTTATTCAACCTCTACACGAAAACATTTTTTGTTAATCGGGATGTCATTTTTCATAAAAATATTTTTCCTTTTAAATTTCCTGTTCAATCTCCTTTTTTTCATTACGTCTGATAGTACCACTTTTCTTGACTCTAATAATTCTTTTTCCCATCTCCCTAATATCATAGCTTCACCATCTGATTCATTATTCGTTCTTCCTATTTCATCCCCCGATTCACCTGTTGTTCCTCCATCACTTATACCACCCTTACGTCGCACTTCGCGTTTTCCTAAACAACCAAAATAGATGCAAGACTATGTTTTTTCTAACCAATCCTCTGCTCCTTCACTTGAGACACTCGATTTTATTCTTCTTCTCATTTACCATATCCTTCTTATTTTTTTGCTGCTAATATTTCTACTATTACTGAACCCTAAACTTATCAAGAGGATATTCTAGATTCAAGATGGATTGATGCTATGAAACAGGAAATTCGAGCTTTGGAAGAGAATGGCACGTGGGAGGTGGTGACATTGCCTCATGGTAAGATTCCCATTGGTTGTAAATGGGTTTATAAGGTGAAATATAAATATGAGGGTTCCATTTAGCGGTTCAAGGCACGAGTTGTCGGTAAAGGTTATCGACAGCAAGTAGGAGTGGATTTTCAAGAGACTTTTTCTCCAGTCGCAAAACAAGTTACTGTTTGTATTATTATTAGTGTTGCTGCTATGAATGATTGGCCGCTTTTTCAAATGGATGTGTATAATGCATTTCTTCAGGGTGATTTGTATTAAGAGGTTTACATGGACCTTTTGGAGGGTTTTTGTAAACAAGGGCAGCATAAGGTTTGTCATTTACTCAAGTCCCTTAATGGTTTGAAACAAGCTTCTCGACAATGGAATTTGAAGTTGATTGAGGCTCTCTTACATGGTGGATATGTTCAGAGCAAACATGATTATTCTTTGTTCACAAAAAACAAGGTGATAAGATTGTTGTGTTACTTGTTTATGTAGATGACTTGCTGATTACCAGAAATGACATTAGGATGATTGATGGGTTAAAAAAGGTTCTTCATAGGAGTTTTAAAATGAAAGATTTAGGAGAACTGAAATATTTCCTTAGCATTGAGATAGCACGATCAAATAAGGGCATCGTTTTAAGTTAGAGGAAGTATGCATTGGAATTGATATTGGACGTTTGGTTCAGTGAAGCCCAGCTAGCCAACACACCACTTGAGCAAAATAAGAGGTTTACCACAGCTGAATATGATGATCTTGTGCATTTAAGAGGCTGTAATGATGAGTTGCTGCTAGATGTGTCAGCATATCAAAGACTTATAAGTCGATTGTTGTAATTAACAAATACACGGCTAGATATATCATATGCAGTTCAACACTTAAGCCAATTTATGCAAAAACCAAAGAAATCTCACTATGAAGCAGCACTTTGAATTGTTCAGTACATAAAGATGAGTCCAAGGCAAGGGGTTTTTTTGGCTGCTGAAAACAAAGCGCAACTTGTTGCTTACTGTGATTCTGATTGGGTTGCATGTCCTATGACTAGAAGATCAATCACTAGTTTTTGTATTAAACTTGGAAATTCCCTTATTTCTTGGAAGTCAAAGAAGCAAAGCACGGTTTCACGTTCATCAGCTGAAGTTGAGTATAGGAGTATGACATCAACAGTTGCTGAAATAATATGGTTAAGTAGTCTATTAAAAGATATATGTTTTGATCAATTTGATTCAGCCTTGTTGTTTTCTGATAGCCAAGCAGCACTTCAAATTGCAGCAAATCTAGTATTCTATGAGCGAACTAAACATATTGAAATCGATTTCCATTTTGTTAGAGAAAAAACACGAGAACGGTTAATTCAGACACAACATGTGCGTACTGATGAGCAGCTTGCAGATGTGATGACAAAGGCACTTGGAGTCCAATAACATGCGTATTTGATATCCAAGTTGGGGGTTAAGGGTTTTTATCACCCTCCAACTTAGGGGGAGTGTTGAAAGACTGGTGTTGGTGTAACACCTCTTACCCTTACCCGATACTGGGAAAAGGTACGAGGCATTACCATACACAAACGGGACACTTCCAGAAAATACGGGCTATAAAATTTCATTTCAAAATTTAAACCGATCAAAAAAATCTTATTGTCCCCCTTATGGATCTACGAGGTCCAAATCATACATTAAAAGTGATTCGGGACAAAACCAAGAACTTTAGAAAATTTTATAAAAATTCCTAGGGTTAAGCCTCACACGCCTGTATGGAACGCCTGTGTGGAGGCAATGCACACGCTCGTGTGTTTGGGAACACGCTCTTGTCCCTTACCCATTTTAAATTATTAGAATTTATTTTTCATTTCGAACCTACAGGGGTTTTCACACGACCGAGTACACGCCCGTATCTCTGGCCCATGTCCCTCACACGGCCTAGACATGCTCGTGTCATAGCTCATGTCCAAAAACCTGGACATTCTGTTTATGACGTCATCATTCATCTAGGGGCACACGACCAAGGCACACGCTTGTGTGTTAAGCTGTGTCCTCCACACGGTTGAGACACACAGCCGTGTCTCTACCCGTGTGTTTACTACCATACAAACCTACCTAAAAATTCTAGGTGCAGGGGACACACGACTGAGTGACACACCCAACGGGCTGGTTGTGTGTCACACATGGCCTAGACACATGCCTGTGTGTCTACCCGTGTGGACAATTTTAAAGGCTATTTTTCCAAGCCTTTGGTCACCCTCAAACATCCATTCACACTTATAGGTTCCTTAAACAACTAACATGACATAAGTATGCCCTTAAAACCTTCTTGGCCAAGGTCATACATGTTACTACATGTCTTATTTTATCCTATGATAATATTACCCTCTTTGTTTTAGGGTTACCATTTTGTCAATCACACATTTTTGTACTTGGCACATTTTATAACTCATGTCCATTATGACCTAAACCATTTCCATGTGATATAGTTACTGTTCACATACCTATTCATGGTATAACACAATAGGCATTCACATGAAACATTCAAGCATAACCATGCATATTTAGTAGGTTTACAACCTACATCAAAATAAACCATATCTCATGGCCATATACAACTGAGTAAGCATATCATATAAGCCCTTACATTGACTAGCCAAATGATACATATAACAAAATAACCAAAAATCTTATACATGCCATTATAACAAAATAAAAGTTTCTATAAACCAAAGTAAGACAAGTAGATAGTGTGATGATTTCTCCAATCGTCTTCCAATCTTCCCTAGTCCGCGAGCTGTGTAAGATAAGGGACAAGAAAGAGGGGTAAGCATTAACATGCTTAGTAAGTTCGAATAACGGGAAAGTAAACTTATCGGTTATTTAGCGTACAACCATATTAGATATTCATGCCAACATGCATAGTGTAATTTCCATATCACATACACTTAATCATCATGTTAGTTTCATGTCAATACAATTAAACATCAATCTTAGATGAGCTCATCATTTCAAGCATTTCTATTTTCATTCCTCATTTTAATCCCAATGAACTTCTCGGAATCTTGATGGATATCTTATTTACCGTCAAATCGTGTGAGTGATCACTTTAAATACGCACTCCCGTGAACCTCGCTCTTATGGCGGGATTACCAGCCCAGGCCAAATCCCCCAAAATATAAACTCATAGAGTAATGTCGGGATTACCAATCCAGGCTAAATCCCTTACAATGACATGTACTCTAATGAGCTCAGATCTTAGATCTGAATTACCAGTCCAGGCTAAATTCAGACCCTAATCAGATTACTCGCCTCGGCTAAATCCATTTTAGCACACTTATTCTTCGGGAGGCTCGATCACTAAAGGAACAGCCGTCCGGGCTAGATCTTTTTTACCATCAATTCATTTCGAGGAATCCATCAGATATCCTTTTATTTCAATCGAAAAACTTCAGTTCTCTTTTAAAACTATACTACCACATTTCATGGATTATCATGCAATGAATGTCTAAATCATCATACATTCAAATATATACATTTTGTGTATATTAAGAGTTTACTTCGAGTTATATGAACTTACCTGGTAATCGTTCTGAATTCGTATTTCAGTTATTCTAAAACTGTTCGTTTTCCATGGCCGACCTCCAAAATTGGTTCCTCGGGGTCTATATCAGTAAAAACAAATTATTAATACCTCACATTGTTCATTTCCAGCCTAAAACTCACCCCAGACAAAATGACCAATTTGCCTCTAACCTTTCATACTTTTACAATTTAGTCCTAAGGCTCGTATAATGAAATGCATGAAATTTCTATGTTACCCAAGCCTAGCCGAATATTCTTCTTACTTATAGCAACCCACATTTTCTTTCATTTCACATTTTTCTACCCATTTTCACAACTTTTACAAAATGGTCCCTTAAGCCATTTCCATGAAAAACCACTTAGTAATAGTTGTTTACTATCCTTTAAACTCTCATATTCCTCCATAAATCATCAAGACACAAAAATATCAAGCATGAGTAAATTTTTGACATGAACCCTAGCTTGAAATATGGGTAGAAGTAGAGAGAGCATGTTACGAGGATCTCAAAAATACGAAGAACGTTAAAAACGGGGCTAGGGAGCACTTACTATTGAGCTTGAAATGTTGAAAACCCTAGCTATGAAGAGCATGCAAATTTTGACAGCTATGGAGAAGAAGATGAATGAATTTTTGCTTGATTTTCCCTTTTTATTTCATTTATTGCCAAATGACCAAAATGCCCTTCCTTACTAACTTTTCAAAATTTTTCATGCATACCCATTTTTATCCATAAACTTAGAAATTGGGAAAATTACTCTTTGAGACCTTCTAATTAACAATCCAAAGTAATTTCATACAAATTACTTCTAGAACCCAAGTTTTGCAATTTATTCAATTTGGTCCCTAATTACCATTTGGACACCTTATACTTACAATTTCTTCATGAAACTTTAACACATGCTTATTTTCATATACTAGCCCTCATAACAATCATAAAAAAAATATTTTTATGTCGAATTTGTGGTCTCGAAACCACTATTCTGACTAGGCCCAATTTTGGGATGTTACAGTTGGTTATTAGTTAGTTTGTAAAATTAACTAAAGGCTGTTACTCAGTTAATTAGTTAGGGAATAAAATGTTGATATATAAATAGCTTGTGGGTGTAATTTAAAAATATTCCTTTTATCTCTTAATGAAAGCATCTTTTAGATTACTTTCGTTTCCCCTCTTTTTTATGCCATAACTATCAACACTATTACTCTGCTTTGTTTCTTTGTGATTATCACTGATGTACCACCAATCGGTGACAATCACTAACGTTTTCCAGCAATTTATTGGAGCTCTTGATTGAAATTATACGCGCTTAAAGGCGATGGGTGTATGGTGCAAAGATCTGACAAAGTTTAATGTTGCGTTATTGGCAAAACAAGGTTGGAGGCTTGCTAATAATGCTGGCTCGTTGGTGAGTCGAGTATTGAACACTAAGTATTATCCCAATACAAATTTTATGAGAGTTGAGTTAGGTTTAGAACCTTCTCTTAATTGGTGTAGCATTTGGAGTGCTCGTGGTCTTTTGGAAACCGGTCTTCGTTGGCAAGTTGTTACGAGCAACAACATTTCTATTTGGAATGACCGATGGTGATGGATCTCGCATGATAAGCCCTACAGGGAGCAATCAACCATGGTAAGTGATGTGTCTTGGGTGTCTGACTTGATTGGAGTCACGAACATGGAACATGGATGTGCTAAGTCACTTTTTTAGTAGTGAGGAGATGCATCGTATTTGTTGTATTCCTATTTCGAGATCACCGCATGAGGATCTTTTGGTATGAGGCATGGAGGACGCAGGGGAGTATAGTGTTAGGAGTGGGTATAAGCCACTAATGCAAGAGATTGGCAACAGTGAGTATAATGGGAGCGCTAGGATTTTGAATAATGGGAGGTGGATAAGCAAATGTGGGAATGCACAGTGCCTGCTAAAGTGCGAATCACAGTGGAGATTTTATAGAATTTTGTTCCGAGTACACTTAATTTGCTAATTATATGACTTATATAGGACGTTGTTTGCCCAAGGTGTCAATGTGCTTTTGAGGATTTGCTACATGTTGTGCAGGATTGTCGTGTTGCAAGTCAACTTTGGAGTAAACTAGAGGTGATTTGGCCAATAGATGATTCAGGGAACGATATGCAGGAGTGGCTGGGGTCTGTCACAAAATTCACCCTATCAGAAATGCAAAATGTAATCCTGGTATCAATCTGGGCACTTTGGTCTGACAGAAACAAACTTTTACATGAATGAAGGAGATGATTAGTCGTTGAATTTTATACCTTTATTAAGGGATAGTGTCAAGACTGGAATCGGGTCCAAAAGGAACAACGGTTTTTGATTGTCGAAGCCAAACTCTTTGGGTGGTGCCATCATCTCAGTACGTAAAAGTAAATTCTGATACAAGCTACATGGGCAACCAAAGATCAGTTTCTGGGATAGTTATTTGCAACTTTGAGGGACTAATAATAGGAGCTGGCCAACAATTATATATCTACCTCTTTTGCTATTGAGGTTGTTGCAGCATTGCAAGTGCTTAATTTGGCTTGGAACTTGGGTTTTTCAAATATAATGCTGGAAGGAGACTCCTTGTCTACGATTATGAAGCTTAGAACAAAGGGGCATGACACATGGTAAGTGTGTAGATCAGAGATGCAAAACTTGTTGCCCAAAATTTTCAACAATGTCAGTATAGTCTCGTACCTAGGAAAGGGAATATGGCAACTCATGTTCTGGACAATGGAAGATGACCAACAACAATTTGATCTATCCAACTCTAATCACCATGCTGTTCCAATTTCGTATGTTTTACCTTTAATATAAATTTTATTAAAAAATACTTCACTTATCAATTTTAGTTTAATGAATTCTTTTTGTCTTTAATTTAATATCTTCCAATTTTGAAGGACAACCTTTCTCAAAGAAAAGTTAATATAAAACTTACAATGTTAATGCTAATATTTTGAAATTTTCATTTATGTTAATGCTAATATTTTGAAATTTTCATTTCAATTTTTGTTAATAACTTTGATTGAAATATATATATATCTTGATTCACTTTGCAACATTTTAATTAATTCAATTCTGGAAACAAAATTAACTATTAATATTTAGTGCTTGATCACTAAAGACTATACAAATAAACTCGAAAAATATGTTGACGTCAGAAACAAATGGGCTAATGAAACTAATATATATATATATTTGCCCATAATAAATATTATTTATGTAATAAATCATAGATATCATGTATATAATATATATATAATGGAACACAAGCATATATGAAAACATTAAATTTTAAGTTAATTTTTTAAGTTTCAAATTATTTCTTATTTTTAATTATATTAAAATTGAGTCCCATCTCTAAATTAAGTTTTGAATATGATTAAGTGAATCCCATTTTTAATATATATTTATAACATAAAAAAGGAATAAAACATATATATGTAAACATTAAGTTTTAGGTTAGTTTTTTGAATTATAAAATACTTTTTAGTTATATTTAAAGTGATTCTACTTTTTTAATTAATTTTTAATAATAAATTATATTAATCATATATATATAATAAACCATATATATATATTGTAATATTTATGTTCATCTTACAGTTCATATTTGAGGTCTGTAATAATATTATCTCTAAACTTTGAACAGGTATTTTCGCTTAGGGTTATAATGTGCCTTACTATTGACATTTTTTAAAACAAATAAATATATTATTATAGAGATTTTAGCTAAGAAAAAATAATGGTGTAATCTTGAATAAAAACAGAATTTGTTGAGTCTCTATTTCATTTTTAATAATTTACAATATTAAAATAATAAAATATATAAATTTATATTATTATCTATTTAATTTTATAATTAATGGTGTCTCAATATAAATTTACAATATTAATATACATCCATTCTCATATATATTTTTAATCAATTAAATTTATGAATTTATGGAATAAAAATAACATCATCTTTGTTTATTTAGATTATAAATTTTTTATCCATTTCATGTTGTAGAAATACTTTTGAAACTTTTATGAACTAGATTTTATATTTTATTTTTTAAATCATTTTAATATTATATATCCAAACTAAGGAAACATACAATTAATGTTATTATATCTTTTTTGAATTTTAGACAAAATGCTACAATTTAAAAAATATTTTAATTAATCAACACTGGTATAAGAGCATATATGAAAACATTGAGTACTTAATTAGTTTATTGGGCTCCAAAATGTTTCCTTTTTAGTTATATTTAAAGTAGGTCTCATTTTTATAATTAAAATTTAAGTATGATTTTTTTCTATTTTTAATTAGAATTTATTTGCAATTTTTAGTGATGGTGTATAATTATATTAATGAGAAGTTTAAATATATCAATTTTAGACCTATAATTATATTTACTTTTATTAACGCAATAAAGAATAGACTAATCGATAATAATAATTAAATTTGCTTTATTGATAATATATGAAAGGCTTAAATATAAAATTGGTACCTGAACTTGTCCACTTCTCCCAGATTGGTACTCGAACTTTTTTTCTTTCAACTAAATTGGTACCCGCCTCTAATGTTGTTAATTGTTTTGATGATATGGTAGCGCTGGCCAATCGCGCGCTGCCATGTGGTGTCCTATTTGGCAACTGACGAGACCCTTTTAAAATCTTATTAATTAAATTTGCCTTTAAAAATTCCCTTAAAAAGTTTTCTATTTAATTTCTTTCCTTTCTCTAGTTTTCTTAACATTCAAACATTTCCATAAACTTCTTCCTTTTCCATCTGTTCATCCTTTTCATTAGCATTCTCTTAGGGTTTATCTTTATAAAACACATATCTCCATAGCTAGAGTCGAAGAACCAAAGAAGAGAAAATGTCTTCATAAATTAATAGAAAATTTGAAATAAGAAGCGTTTTGTATTGCCATTGCGGGTTAAGAGTTCTAGTTTGCAACGCGAATACTTCACGGAACAAAGGGAGAAAATTCTTTGGGTGTGCAAACTTCAATGAGGTAAAAGTTTGAATTTCAATTTTGGGTTGAAGGAAATTCTTTGGGTTGTGTACTATCATTGTTGGTTGTGTGAAAAACAAAGGGTTTTGTGATTTTTGTTGAAGATTTTGTGCATTTTATGGTTTTAATGACATGTTTTGGAGATGGATTTGAAATATTTTGCTTCGAAATTGTAAATATTTTTAGTTGTATGAGTGAGGACCGGGGATTGTGATTTTTTTTAGGTGGGTTGAAGGTAACAGTGACCACGAATTCAACTAGAGAAGAACAATGATGCAAAATTGATGAAATAATGCTTCAAAATAAGATGTTATTAATAGAGAATAAGAGATTAAGAGTTGAGAATAATGAGCTCAATATTGACGAAATGCAAAGAATGTCTTTGAAGTAACTTGTTTGGAAGAGAAGATCATATTTTACAAGACTAAAAAGTCAAGGAGTAACAAAGCAATATTTTCTTATACGATGTTAATTGTATCATGGATGGTGTTTTGGGTTATCTTGCTTATGGATGGTGATTTTTGTTTATGTATTTGTTGCATTAGTTGTTAAGAATGAACGAATTGAATGAAAAATCATTATATTTTGCTATAAAAGAATCATCATATACAATTTGTTGTGTCGAAAAGGTTTGCATAGTGGAAGGAGTTGGTTGTGTTGAATGAGGTGGTGGTTGCTACAGTAGATGTTGTAACATTAGTCTAATGCTATGGAGCAATAGTTAATAAAAGACTTTAAAAAGTTTACCACACAAGATGTAGTTCTAGCATGATTGCTGGTTGAACGAGATGTTGGTCTTGCTACAGATAAAGGTGATGTTGCTGGAGCTGGGTAGATGCTTCTGATGTAGTTGTTTCAGTAGGAGCTGGTGGAGCAAGAGTTGGTGGAGTAAGAGCTGGTGGAGTTGTAATCTACAAAATTCACATGTTGGAGTTGGATTAAGAGTTATCAAATTAGTCAATAGTTATAATGCATTATTTTTAGGAAACTAAACACTTACAGTAGATGTAGTTTGATAGCTTCTGGTGTTTGTCCAACCATGAAACTTTTCTGGCACTTTATCTTTCCCCTCTTCTAGATATTTTACTCCTACTCTTCTCTCCCTCTTCCTTTTACTTTGTTCTTTTTGGGTCTCCCAGGCATTTTCTTTTAAATTGGGGGGGGTTCAGTTGGTCCCATATCAATTTTATACCAATATTTTTCACTAGGGACAAAAGGAAATACAAAGCAATACAACTATTCAATCATTTATTTTTTTTAAACCCTGTATACACATAATTAGAAATATCAACTTTCTTCCACAAAATTGTTGCAACAACATGTGGACATGGGATGCCAATGAGGTCCCATATCCTATAACTATATGACCACTTAGTTAAGTTGAAAACTAGAACATCACCAAAGTTTGCCACTTCACACATTTTTATTCCATTCCATTTAACATGACTATGTACTCAATTAGACAGTCTTTGTGTAACTTGGCACATATTTTAGGACATAATGCATCATTCCAATTTTTAAAATTGGACAAGTTGTTTAGAATCCTCTCCATTTCATATTGCCTGATTTCTTCTAACATGGAAATGATAGCCATTGATCTAGCTCCTACAGTTATTGAATTAAAAGACTCAACAAAATTATTGTCAGTTGCATCATATATAGACCTTCTAGAAAATAATGCCTTTGACTATTGCTCAGGATCAGTCTTGACTAGACTTACCTTGGAACTATGTGAGTAGACTTACCTTGGAACTATATTTAATACGGTCAATCTTATTGATGTTATCTTCAAAGTCAGTAGTTATGTATGATTTGCATGCTGCCCAAAATGCTTGTTGTAGGTCTCCTCTTGGATTTGCTTTCCTCTATTTGGTATATAAATGCCTTGCACAGACTCTGTGCTCCACCATTGGCAATAACTCAATTATCTCCATTAATCCTTAAATACAATCAAATAAATGGTATTGGTGGATTGTTTAATAAATTAAGCATACTAGGATAGAACTAGTTCAGTAAGGTCTCAAACATACCTTTTGTTTATCAGTTATAAAGGTGAATCCAACACCATTACCAATTTGTAAATCTAAAATAAGATTTTTAAGAAACCAACACCATGTTTTATTTTGCTTTCATTCTCCGCAACAACCCATGAAATAGGGTAGATTTGGTCATTGCCATCTTTGTCAAAAGTAAATAGAATTTCCCCATTGAATTTTCCTTTTAAAAGTCCATCTAAAAAAAAAGGTCTAAAACACTTATTAAACACTTTCCTCAATGCATTAAACCCTATATAAAATCTTATAAACTTAGGAACCTCAATAAGAGTCTATCTTTCTACCTTTAGTTCTATATTTGCATCTGAATCTTCCTTCCTAAATGAATATGCATAGTCTCATGGCCTCTTAAACTCATATCTCACCCTTCCATTGATCTCCTCCTGTAACACCCCAAACCCGGCCCGGACGTTATGGCCAGATCCAGCGTGTCACATTGAAGTTTTTTATTGAAAACCTTGTTTTCATTGAAAATCCTTCTTTAAAATAAAAACCTAGAGTAAAATCCCAGCTTGTATTTGTTGCTTTCAAAGCGACGTGTATTAAAAAAACTATTCCTTCTTGTATGATAATAATTACTTTGTAAAATATCTTTTCAGTTGCGGAAGCTTTATTTAAAACCAATGATCTATGAAAACTTGTCATTTAAAAATTGAGTTACGAAAACATAGTATTTAAAAACAGTTATAGTTTTAAGAAAACCATGTTCTACTTCTAGCAAATATAAAGCATAATAATAAATATAATCCTAATTCGAATAATAACTAGAGGAAATGCCTTATTAAATTTCGGACTGAAATAACTTTAAATGCTAGAAATTATAGGCTTAAGAAAACAAGTCCAAGTCGTCTTGCTAGCTGGCCACCTCAAAGTCCCTCCAACTGTCGAACCACCTATTGAGGATCACCTGAGAAAAATAAAATAGGGGGTGAATTTTCGAAAACTCTGTGTTTACAGCCCTCGGCAAATAGAAAAGTATGCAATAGCAAGTCTTTTTGGGCCTGAGCCCAATTCAATATCAGAACAGATGTAAAGCAATGAAATATGCATGAATCCTACCCATCCAACCGCTACACACCATCTCTATCCCTCGATACACACCATGTGGGGATATAAATATCGACCCACCCATCCTTACACTCTAATGGTAGCTTGGTTGAGGTACTACCTTCATTGCAGCAAGCTGCTAATCAAATATGGGGCTTAATAGCCATCGGTGGATCCACGGTCGTTAAACAACCATGCGATCCTCATATACTTCATCCGTTCCATAATTCCCAACCCATATGCAACCTAAACAGAATATCATATGAATGCCACAGGTATACATATAACATCCATAAATCTTACATTCCACACATAGGGATATTTTAGTCATTTCTGCCCTTAGGGGTATTTTTGGTAATTTTTCTTTATTATAGGTTTATTACTTACCTTGGCCCGTTAACAAGTCCTCGTTGGCTAAAGTGAACAGATAATATGCCCCAGGTAGGATTCTAGAAAAGAGGAGGTGAGTCATCAAGACCGCTTAAGCACCAAGCTCTCCCTAGATCCAATCCTAGACATGCATATACCCATTGCCACACCCTAACCTTATGACTCGTCCACGGTCGCAATTAATTAATTATTTAAGTTTTATGCCTGATTGAGTAGTTACCAAAAATTGGGTCCACAACCCCTTACTAAACACTAACAGATCCATACTTATTCATTTGGCCCATTTAGGCCCAATCTCATTCATATGGCCCATCTGGCCCAATCACATTCATATGGCCCATCTGACCCAATCACATTCATAGTCATGCAATCATATGATTTTTCATCACATAGTATCAAATTGCCAATTTTGCCTATATGGGCCTTATAGCCCATCAAGCCCATTTAGCCTATTCTGGCCCGGTTGGCCAATACACGGCCCAAGTCCATGAAATCACTCATAGGGCCTCTGATAACCTATCGGTTTTCCCCCTTACGAGTGTTCACGCACTTGCAAGACTATTGTAGCCAAACTTCCGGCTTTTTGGCATTTTAGCTTTTCGGCATTTCAGGATTTGCTGGTCTACTGTGTGTGTGCAGTGTATGTACACACCTGGTACTAAAACGTGCCGCAATCTCCTTAGCCACAAACCTAGAGACGATGTCACTTAATGATTAATCACACACTTATCAAATACAATCACCAAAAACCGAAAATCTCACCTTTGCCTTACCATGAACGACAAGCCTTAACAACCTTTCCTTGATCACTAATCACAAGTATTTCTTAAATCTGCATCAATCTTAGCCATTAAGAACTAAACACAAGTGACTCGCAAATCATCTTAAGTCACTCTTAAATCATCCATGACCATTTGGCCAACCTTAACCAATAAAAGAGGAATACTTACCAAAAACCCCAAAACGCCTAAGGAGTAATTCGATAGAGATCTGAAATTCGAGATTCGATACTAATCCCACAAGAATTGATCGGCCAACGTTGACAAAAAAGTGGTGGCACAATAGGATTTTGGCCAAAAGATATTCAGCTTTAGAGAAAGCAACTAGCAGCGAGAAAGAAAAGAGTTTGATGAGAAAGGAAGGGAAGAAATTGGCACAAACTAAACGAGAAAGAATAAGGGATTTCGACTTTTAGATATTTGAAGAGAAAAGTGTTTTCTGTAAAAAGACAGGAAGAATTCGGCATTAGCCTTGAATTCCCAAAATCAGCACCTATAGATACTATAGCTGAATTTACCTATCCCCAAATTCTTAATTCGGCTCTACTTCTCTACACCCCCCATCTCCTAAATTTCTCCCTGATAACTCCTTAATCCCTTCATTAAATTTCTCCTCTGATCACTCTCTTCAGATTTCACATCTAATACCACTACTGGCTATTTATTGAGCAAAAATAAATCCTTCTTTTGAGTAAGGAGGGATTCGAACCCCAAACCTCCTTGCCATGCATGTGATGCCACCTTTAAGCCCCATATGTGACGCTACTTGCCACTCCAACACAAGGCTCCTTGTGTCCAATTCCTTCTTCATTTATTTAAAAACCCAAACTACTTGCCATTAAGGTTCTTTTAATTATTAAATTATAATTTTCTTCACCCCAAAGTTCGAACTCATAACTTAACCAAGGCCTATTATCACATAAATAACACTTGACTAGGAATATTAAGCACACATTTTATCAAAACCGAAAAAAAAGTTTGAGATTTTTAGGGTATTACACCTCAATGCCTATCTCCTAGCCTTGCGACATGTGCCCCTTACTCAGATCAACTTTTAACTTTTCCTTGGCTGGTTTTTGCATCTCAGTTAACTTCAACTTTAGAAGCACATTGATTTTACTTAAGAAATGTTTCCCAAAAAACTTATAAGTTACCCTTTTGTTTTCAAAAGTTATTGAACAGTCATGGGTTTTTATAAAAGTTTTTATCTTTTAAAACATATCACTATTTTTTTAGCAACATATATCCTAAAAGGACACCGATCTTCCCTACACCTAGCTCTAGTCCTCTCATTTTCATTCCTAAGATAGACAATATCAAAACATCTTATTTAATGCAAACTTTGCTAAAGCAGTCTTGAATTCCTCCGACCTATCAAACACTATACCAATCTCTAAAAGTGGGATTGAGTTAGTAGGATAAAAAAAATACATATTAGCTTCTCCTACAGATTACCTCACCCTATGAATCACTTCCATAAGACCCCAAATATGATGAATCAACATAATATTTTCTCTACCAGTTTCATTTGATACCTCATCATTTTTCTCTCCTACCACATTTCTTCTTCCTTTGACTACCTTCACCTACCTTTACACATTCATTGTTAACCCTATTTGTTGCCACTATTTCCTTCTTATTGTTAGCTTTATAACTTTTATACCAAGCTTTGATATTTCTCACCTCTTAATCCCCAGGTTCTGCCCCTAAAATCTCGTCATTGTCTAATGATGCATTAGTAGACCCACCAATTTCAGAATTTTTTTCCTCACTCTCAACATAGAAATCATTATTCCCATCTAAATTTGGTTTCACATTAGATTCCCCACCTAACTGTTGTATCTAGTGCCCTAAGTGTAGTATTTTCATCTAAGTACACTTGTAATTTGTTGAACAAATTGGTTAATAAATTTTTTCATGAATTACATTAATACTTTGTATATTATCCTTAAATCATTTTTTTCATACAAAGTAAAATGGAAACAAATGTTGCTTATTGGTTGTCTAATGTTTAACTAATACTAAGCGATATTATGTGGTTGGATTATAATACGAAAAGACAACTTGTATTAGTAGATGAACCTAAACATGTCCTTAATTTAATAAAAAAATGAGCAAACCAATTGAAAGACTAATATGTCATCTATCAAGTCAAATTGGGGAGATGCATTGTCTTGGGCATCGAAGCAGGTGGCTCCTAAAAGATAAAGACATAGATGTGATTGACTGGACTGACAGTACATCGGATAGGACCCAAGAAGAATAGATCCTGAACCTGTTTATGAATTTATTCACTTGTAGTGTGACATACCTAAATCTTGAGTGGATGACAGACTATGTATGCGTGACTCGTAATCTTTGATGTAAGTAAAAGCCTAAGTTCGAATAAATAAGGATATGAAAGCCAGTACGTTGGGTGTACAGCTTTTTCCATATGTAGCATCATTCACAACAATGGAATTCATAGCCCAAAACATAGGTAAATGATATCCTCTTGTTAGCATTATATGGTTGATGAAAAGTAAACGTGGCCACAGGTCATCCGTCTTTGTGATGGATGATTTGATCACTATTTGATAGTGATTAACTTTTCATGAAGGAAGATGTAATGGTTACCATGGGATAAAAGAGGATCATATTGGAAGAATATATTTTATCCCAAAGAGATCAAAGATATCCTATAAGGGTAAAACACTTATGACAAGGTCATTGGATGAGCACTGAGCAGTTGCTTTTGTAATGACATGTCGTTGGGGAGAGCTCAGTCACAATACTATAGTGGAATGACTTTGTGAATAAATGAGTTTATAATTAATAAGCAAAAAACTAGGACTTAATTATCAATCATTTGAGCCCTTATTACATATGTCCAATTGGTCCCTCTGCTAGCTCGTTGAATAGGAAAAATGAATAGAATGAATTACGAGTATGAATAGAAATGAATAGAATGAATAGGAAAAGATAAATGGAAAACATTAAAAATGACAATGGTTTTTTCCGAAATGGAAAAATGGAATCATTTGGAAATGAATGTAGGTTTCCAAAAATGGAAATGGAAATGATCCATTTGCAATTCTATATGGATTACTTAAAAATGATCGGAAGAATGAGTTTATGTTTTTGAGCAGTTTTGAAGCCCGAAAAAGAAAATAAACCATTCGATTGAGTTAGGAAATATTGAATATATTTTCTCAAAATTTTACTAGGGTAAAATCATAAAAAATTTTACCGAGGGTAAAATCGTCAAAAATTTTACTGAGGGTAAAATTTTCAAAATTTTATTAGTGGTAAAATAGGGATGAGAAATTTTTTTAATATAGAATATTAAAGTTTATTTTGGGAAATAGAAAACCTGAATCGGGTTGGATCATTTTACAGATTACTAGGTCAAAAAAGCCTAGGAAGTACTCGTAATTGGACTCGATGTGAGAGAGGTCCAGAACCCCTCATATAACATGAAAGGGTGGTAACCCTAGTAGGAATACTAGGGTTGTCACCCACCCGACTCCTACTCTGAGTAGGAAGTTTGTTTTTCCTATTTGAAATAAACCACTACAACTCAATAAGGGTTCTACCTTCCCTTCTTTTAAATAGATGACACTAGTAGAGCCATTAACACAACTTGAAGAGATTGTTACTCTGTTGAAAACTAAAGAGAATTTATTCTCAACTATCAAATATATTTTTCCAGAATAACAATTCTACGAGTTTCTATTAAGAAGAGAAAATTTTCCCTTTTAGCGAAAATAAGAGTGTGATAACATTTTATAGTTCTATATTTCGATTCAATTGTTTCAAGCCCAAGCTCAAAGAAATTCATGGTATGAGAATAGTAGAGAAGATCGTTTGGTTAAAATCTAGGAACAACAAACGTCTGCTAAGCCAGAAACAAAGGTGTGAATTCGGTTAGGTTTTATTTCTATACATATAATAAATCTGGTCAGTTTTCAAAATTTTAATTTTCCGCCATGCAAGAAAATAGTTTTCAAACCGGGTTTTTCCCAACAGTTTCCCAATATAGGATGGTAAAGTAATTACATATACGTCTCAACAGGTAAAAATGCATGAATGTAATTATTCAGTGCATGATTTAGAGATGACCACTGTGGTGTTTACTTTAAGGATCTAGAAGCATTATTCTTATGGCGAGAAGTGTCATATCTATACAGATTACAAGAGTCTCAAATACCTTCTCTCCCAAAAGGAGGTGAATCTAAGACAATGTCGTTGGATTGAGCTGCTAAAAGATTATGATTGTATAATCAATTACCATCCTGAGAAAGCAAATGTTTTAACTGATACTTTAAGTAGAAAGACAGGAATTGAATTGCGAGTAATGTTTACTCATATCAATATTTGTGATGAAGGCAGCCTGTTGGCTAAGTTGAGGATTAAGCATGTGTTGTTTGAATGAATAAAAGAGGTGCAGTTTGTCTATGCTAAGTTACCTAAGAAAAAGAAGCTTGTTTAGTAAGGCATCATTAAAAATTTCAACATGAATGAGAATGATTCCCTTAGGTTTTGTAATCAGATTTTTGTTCCTAATGATGCTGAATTGAAAGAATTGATTTTGCATGAGGCTTACGATGGTTCCTTTGCTATGCATCCTAGTGTTGAAAAAATGTATCGTGACCTACGAGAATTGTATTCGTGGCCCAAAATGAAAAGGGAGTTTGTCGAATATGTCGCTAAATGTTTGACATGCTAGTAGGTGAAAGCCGAGCACCAAGTTTCCACTGGGTTGTTACAGCCTATATCTATTCCGGAATGAAGATGATAACGAATTGCAATGGATTTCGTAGTTGGTATACCAACTTCGCTAAACAAAAGAAATACAATTTGGGTGGTAGTGGACTGATTAACAAAATCTATTCATTTTTTGGTGGTTAGAACTTATTGGTCACTCTCGAAGCAGGATGAAGTGTATATTCGAGAGATAGCTAGACTCCACAGTGTGCCTATGTCTATTATATTTGAGCAAAACCCTCATTTTACCTCGAGATTCTGAAAATAGTTACACAAATGCTTAGGTACAAGGTTAAATTTTAGCATAGCTTCCCATCCTCAGTTGTTGGCCAATCAGAATGAGTTATTCAGGTGTTGGAAGATATACTGTGAGCTTATGTTACTAGTCCTGAATATGGCTGGAAACGTTATTTACTGTTGGTGGAATTTGTGTATAACAATAGTTTTCAGTGGTGTTGAAAATAGTGGTATTGAGACCACAATTTTGGTGCATGATTCCATAAATATTATTTAACTAATATTTATGAGGTTATTAGAATGTCATATTAAATTTTGGTCTAAAAATTTTGACGTTTGAATTGTTAATTAAAGAAAAGGATTAAATTGTGAAAAATGGTGAAAGTCAATTGTTATGGATTTTGTTTAGTTAAAATACTTACATGGTTAAAGTGGAAGGATTAACATGGTAATTAGACCATAAGGACTGGTAATGGACGATTATGACCTATGAATTAGAGAAATTAAAGTTTTAACTTAAGGTTAATTTGATAATTAAGAAATTATGTTAACTTTAACAAAAGATACAAGCATCATCATCTTCACTTTGCTTTCTTTATCACTAAAACTCTATTGTTGATTAAGGAAGAATCGACCAAGCTTTATTTCTCATGCATGGTATGTAAATTGAGCATGTTTCTTGTAATTTTTACGTTTTTGAGATCGTTGTAGCTTAATCTAATTAGTTTAAAGACTATTTTGAAATACTGTTAAATTTTTGAAAAGTCACCATTGATGTTCTTGAAGCTTTTTGGATGTTAATGGTTAATTTTGAAGTTTGGTGATGAAACAGGACTATATTGTAAAGTGATTTTGATTAGTTTTGAGTTTAGGGAATAAAGTGATAAAATGTTGAAATTGGCTTGGTTTTGTTCTAAAATTTTAGTTCTCGAGGGTTGTGTAGGGATGTTATTAAATTTGGCACTAAGGTTTAAGGTTCAATTATGAAAATAAGTGTAATACGCCAAACTCGACCCTATGATAGGATCCAAGTTTGATATGTCACTACTCAAAATGGGAGTAGCTTATAGCAAAACAAATTGGTGGAAGCTTTATAAAATTATTACAAAGTTATACATATAAACATATGATAGTTGTGGCTATAGTAAAGTTTGAATGAAATCATTAATAATTTGGAATAACGTTCAAGCCATTTGGCGTATAAGTTCAAATATAATAACTTTATTAAACATAATACAATAATTCAAATCCACATGTTTATACTTAATAGAAATCTCGTAAAAATAGACTCTTGTCAAAATAGAAGTTCTTTATACAAACCAGTTCCAAAATACATTTATAGGCCACCCCCAAGAGGCATGCATGATACAATACAAAACAGTCAGCTCACAATAGTAGCAACACTCTAGCATAGTTCTTCCAAAGTCTTCCTTTAGTCAACAACTCTGATAAGGAAATGGTAACAGAGTAAGTTTATATGAACTTAGTGAGTTCCAAAGAGAAAATCATATGTATCATTACTTACAACATAATCGATCATTTTAGAGAGACTTACACAAAATAAACATAGTACGTCCAACGGCGTATACAGAACACAAACAGACTTAATACGCCAACTTACTTATCACTTGGGCGTATACTATACGCCAGCTTAACACAATTTAGACAATCCATCTTCATGCAAGCCACATACCCAGAATTTAGAATTAGAAGTATATCATATAGTTTCATTCATATACGTTCTCCCCCTTAACTCCTCATATTATTTTCATCCAGAATAGCATGTTTTATCGTGATCTGCCAATCCGATTTGCAATATGGCTACCTTACTGGAGGCTACACAAACATAGCTCCTCTTCTCCATCACCATAGACCAGATCATATTTCTTATATCAGAAGTAGATGGTAATGGCCTAGACATGAAGGATGGCGCTCACTTCATATCACAGACATACTGAACTCAAACTGATAACACTGAATGACCATTAACCACACATACACCATTCACACATTACAAAGGAGGATTACTTACCTAACAAGAATTATATAACAAAGAATTTTAAGACACATGGAAGTAAGAAGGAACTAATTAGAAATTCTAGCACAAGTTTACAAAGCAAGTCTTTTGCCTTTATCGTTGGACCCTTGTTAGCTTCTTGAGCTAAAAGAAAGATAATTGAACACATCAAATCATCAATCTATCAAATCTTAACATGCATGCAAGAATTGATAGCACAAAATCCAGAAACAGGAAGTTTCCTTCCCCTCACACCATTTTGTTATCTATGCATGCAATATTAAAAACATGTAAATGACTTCAATGATAACCTAAGGGTTCATCAATAATTATCAATGAGCTGATACTAACGTATAAATTAGCTAGATACTGCAAACCTTCACTGCAATGAAGTTTTCTAAACTTAAGTGTTTTTAGAGACTTTCAGAGGAAATCAAGAAAGAAGAAGAAGACACAAAAGTGTTCAGAAATACCACCTCTATCCTTATAAACTTAAGAAATGGAGACAAGGATTAATGGAAAATCAGATAATTCTACCAACTCTCTTGGTTCACATGATTAAGTGCACTTAATAAGATTTAGGTATTATCATCTACAATAGTCTATTTCGTTCTAACTAGACCTCAACTTGACTAACTAAGTTTCCTTACTAAAATAATTAACAAATCTAAACAATTGTGAACTAACGAGTTGACCTAAAACATCTGGGTTGGGAAAATATTAACAAAAGAGTCCTCCAAACCTTAGAGCTCGTCAAACTAGGATTTCGTCAAATGGCGTATTACACTGAATTCTATACTTAGCCAAAAAAATACTTTACTTACTCAAATCTATCCTTAATTTACCATCTATATGCCAATCAGTAACCAAATATGAAGACTGAGCTAGGTGGGCTGTTATAATAAGTTTGTTTTGATTTTAGGGACTAAAGTGAACAAATAGCAAAAAAAAAATGAAAATTGTGAAAAAAATGTTAGTAGGAGGTCATATGCATAAAATTAAATGTTATAATGTAATTGGGAATGGTAAATTGAAGAAATTGTGAAACAAATGTTAATAGGAGGTCATATGCATAAAATTAAATGTTATAATGTAAATAGGAGTGATAAAGTGGAATAAATTACTGTATAGATGAAGAACCGGTAGATATTCATGAAAATTGTTGACCCTGATATTGCTATCTCTGTTGGTTGGCCTTAGTAAGTTCATATGGTATTGTTTTTTGTATTTTAATAACATTTTATTAAATTTTGTATATTGTAAATGTGAATGTAAGTTTGGAAGTTACAATTGGTACAAGGTGAGAAAAATGGACTGAAATAAGAATTATTATACTAGTATATGTACCGTGCCCGAATGAACATAAGATAAGATACAATTGGCTTGCCAATAGGTTATTTTGTGCACTGTACGATATTGGTATGTGATGAAATGATGATATATGAATTGTTATTATACACTGAATATACCAGTCCAACATTTGTTGCGCATTACTGAGTTATATTTACAGTGATTCTGGAATGTTTCTGAGGGTGGATGTAAGGCCTACGAGCTTGGCACTTGGTGCCTAGATGTGCTTTTGGAGGGATGTTAGCCTACGGGCTAGACACTGGTGCCCAGGTGTGTTCTTGGTTGGATTAGCTGGGTTGAGTATTCTGGCGTGTTTTGAGTGGATAATCACGTATCTATATCTATTTATATAGTTCATCAGGCTAAATGTTGATAGTTTAATGATACAATGATGTGTATCTGAAACTTAGAAATAATGCTTTAGTGAATGATTCATAAATTTGTTCACATTTTTTAATTTTATATCGTGACTTGGTGTTGAATGATCTTGTATTGTTTGAATAGTTTTATAATTGGCGCATATAAAAATCTCACTTGTTAACATGGTTGTGATGACTTGATTTTGTTAAATTATAAATGTGATCATAAGGTATGTTATACTATTTTTGACCTATTAACTTACTAAGCTCAATTGAAGCTTATTCGTTTGGTTTTCCTGTTTCTTTGTAGACATCAGTTTGTGGAACTGTGAGATTGAATCAGCTTGAAGATCACACTATCAAGCCACCGTTTTGGTAGGCTATGAAACCGTTATAATTCGATTTTGTGGCATGTAATAGGAGTGTTTGATATATGCACACATGTGTTTATGAAAGTATATATGTTTTGTGTCTGTACAAGTTATGTATATGTGTTTGATTGATAAATGGTAAGGTTGTTTATGGTCTATAAATGAAAATTTGAATGCGGATTGTGTATGGTATATAATAGAATGAGATGAAATGTTGATATGTGGAAATTTTTGATAGAAAGAATGATTAGTGATAGCTTGGTTGGATGTTTTGGTAATATGGTTGGATATGGAATTTGAATGTCATGAATATGATATTTGCATTGGTTCTTTTTGTTGGTAAATGCATTACTGAATGTGATTTGGTTCAAGCATATTAGCTGATGAAAGAAATGGTGGCATTTCACACTTCACATGACATTGTTTAGGTAAGCTTGAATTTGATATAAAATAGAATTGAGTTTTAGGTTTGAATGTTGTATGTGATAGTGCCTTATGGCATATTGGTTAGAACTAGACAAATGACATACTTTGGTATGATTTTGATGTGTTTTGAGTTGATTTAATGAATGGTTATTGGTATGCTTGGGACTTAAGTAAACCAAAGGTGCATGTTTTGCATTTCAAGGTACAATTTATCACATATGGGTTTCACACAGGCTGTCGCATGGTCGTGTGTCACATATGTGTACTCTGTTTGATTTTGGTGACTTTAGGTACATATGACCATAGTCTGTTACACAGCCTGGCGACACGATCATGTAACCATTTTATACACAGCATCAGTCTATTACACGGTTTAGGGACACAATTGTGTGATATTGCATCACACGATTGTGTGAGCCCTGTTTTCTATTTTCACCTTGCTTTTATGTTATGTTTTGAATTTGTCCCTACTTGTTCATGAATTGATCCTAGAACTTTGTATGCTCAATTTAAGCCTTGTTTTGTATGAATAACATGGATATTAAAAGATTATTTGTTTATAATTGTTTCAAAAGTAGATTTTGAATTGAAATTGTATGTTCTTGTCCTGTTAATTCTTGTAGCATCCTGTAACCCTAATCCGACCATGGAGACAGATGAGGGGTGTTACACATCAGATGGCTCCATATGAAGCATTATATGGCTGACGATGTAGAACACTTTGTGTTTATTCGAAATTGAGTGAAAAAAGGTTTTCGGGCCAGAATTAATTCAAGAAGCGAAAGATGTAGTTAAGTTGACAAGGAATAGATTAAAAGCGACTTTAGATAATCAAAAATCATATTTTTATATAAAACGAATGTATATTGGGTATGTTGTGGGTGATGAGGTAATCTTGAAGGTTTCTCCATTGAAAAAGATCTTGCACTCTGGTCACAAGGGAAAGTTGAGTCCCAAGTATATTGGGTTTTATGAGATTATTGAGAGAGTGGACTAGATGCTTATCGTCTAGCTCTATCATTGGAATTGCAAAAGATTCATGAAGTATTCCATGTGTCTATTCTTCGATGTTATCAGTTCGATCCATCTCATATTATATTGATTGAGGCAATTGAGATTCAGTCTAATTTTTCATATAAAGAAGAATTGGTAGAGATTTTAGCTTGAGAAGCGAAAGAGTTTAGAAATAAGTGCATACCATTAGTGAAAGTCGTGTGGCATAGTCATAGCATTGAAGAAGTGACCTAGGAACCAAAAGAGACAAAGAAATCCTAGTATCCTCACCTTTTTCGGGGACTAAATTTCTTAAGAAAGGAGAAGTGTAATGACACGATTTCCTATGGTGTCAAAAAATGCAGTTTTGGAGCCTCATTTCCATAAACAGAGTACGCAAATATTAAATAGGAACATTTATAGAGTTAGTATATAAATTAATTAAAATTGGGTTAAGTAATCTAGTTGAAATAGTGGTTAATTAATGCTCAGGGACTAAATTGTAAAATGTTAGTCGTTCTAGATTTTTAATTAGATAAAGGCTGGGGGACTTAAATAACAATCATCCAAAGGGCTAAAATGGTTAATAAACCATCTTAAAATGGAAGTTAGTGCAAGATGATGATAAATGCCATTAATTTAGTTTAATTGTGATTAATTTTAATTAGAACATGATTAATTAGGTAAATTAAGCTTAATTAAATTATAATCCTAACATGTATATGAAATTAGTGGAAGGATAGATGCAATTTCATCTACTCCAACCGGCCAAAACAAAGAAACAAAAGGGAGGATGCCATTTTTGGGTTTTAAACTATTTGGTCATTAATTCAAGTCCCTAACCATTTTTCTTTGATTTTTACGGAAATTGAATTATGGGAGCTTGATTTAGCTACCCCATGTACTAATTTGTGAAAATTTAAATTTTTTAGAAAGTTTCCATTGTTGATTTATTAAAGAATTAGGTGTGGAATTGATAGAAATTAAGCTTAGTTGATGAAAAGGGCTAAATTGTAAAGCTTAATCATTATACATTAGGGACCAAATTAAATTAAATGAAAAAATGTTATAAATTTTGATAGGATAGAAAGTAAGAGGTCTTTAACGAATATATCTGAAATCATATTTTAATTTGAAGCTCTAGATTGAAAGTTATGTTTGTTCCAGGTTTAGGGACTAAATTGAATAAATTGTAAAATATGCTTGATATTGTATTTAATTGTGATTTGAATGGAAAATAATGGTGTTATATGCTTGTGATTATATTTAGCTAACATTAATGTGGAACCTTTGAGAGGGAAAGGAAAAGTAAAAGTTGTTAATAAGTGACTCAAAAATTCGGTTAGTATTTCTATGATATGGGATCTATTTAATTACTGTATACTCATGAAATTTTGCGTTATATGATGTTCAGGTGAGTTGTTAATGGTTATTTGAACTAAATTGTAATGATTGAGATTAAATATCGAGATAAGGACTAAATTAAATACAATAGAAAGTAGTTTGATTTAATTGATATATGCTATTTGGTATGAAATTGTGTTGAACATTTTGTACGATGTGTTGAAATGATGATAAACCGAGAATGAAAGAATTTGAATTGAACTATATGTAATGAATCGATAATTGGTTACCTTATTAGTAGTCCCGATCGTGTCAGATATAATTGGCATGTTATAGGGTCAGGATATTGATTGAAAATCATCATTGTCGAGCAACCTAGTGTGGTAGATTGTGTAAGACCCTTACTCGTGCTGAAAGGCGAATACGAGTATGGATTGTTTCAACTGACCGAATTGGTCCTAACCACCAGTTTTAAACCTAGCTATTTTAGATAGCATACTTCCTTACTTAATAATAACTAGTCCTACATCAGAAGCCTTAAATTAAAATTTAATTTTATATCTCTAACTTCAAACTCTAAGGAAAATGTTGATTACATTATATTCGACCCCTAGGCGAAGTCTCTAAAGGTATCCCTTCCTATGTGCATCACACCAAACTAATGATTGCTCCTTGATCTATCTCAGCCTGGCTTGGTCCCTCCTCACGATCCTCTATCAACCAACAATTCCTATAACCATAGGTCAACATTTTCTAAGTTCATAAGAACTTAGTGAGTTTCTTTTGTACAACACTAAAAACTAGACCCCGTCTTACAAGAGTAGTAAATGAAAAGAGACTATAAACATTTAAATCATTAATCATTTAAGGGCAACTTCTCTAATCTGGAATTGCAAAATCTGATTTCCCTTTCGAGCTTATCTATTGACAGATGTAGTGTCAGGTAATCTGCATCCAGTCATTTCTCTAACCATTCAACCAGCTTTGGTAGTTCCTCAAGTGTCTTGCCCTAACCGCGACCTTTTTTCTTTCTATACGTACATTCTTTCTCTATTTATCCTCTATCCAAGATATTCGTCTACTCGTATCTTATAGTTTTTAATCGCATAATTTGGTGGTCAGTTACCAATATGGATTCTCTTTTGCAATATAACTTATGAGATAGTTCCTCTTACCTACCATCCTAAGGACCCTTTTATTATGCCTCCATTGGTGATCATTGCAAGTTTGACTAGTCTTCGGCGGAATTTACTTTCTTACTTCAATCTTATATGTCTTACTTACATCCCAGCAGTAGGTTTTGCTAAATGAGGACACACGCCACTCTAGCGGACTAGATCTTGTTTCACCCTTTATTAATGTTGCAAAGTTGTTTGGGTTACTCCCTTGTAAATAAATTTAATAGTGATACCTTGATTTTAAGTCACATGTCATTCTGCTATGGAAAATTTTTTTCTATAGTGATTCGACAAATTGTCATCTAAGTGACCATTCAAGTTTACTATTACTCTCATATTTTGGTTCCCTATGTAACTAGCCCTCAACTGGTATTTTCTCAATAGTTTCCCCTTAAAGAGGAATAGTCTTTACAGACATATATGTCACTCGGTTATACCTTCTTAGTCCCTCTTTTCTATCATTGGGTTCTAACCAACCCCTCTTTGCTAATTAGTCGATTTGGGGTACATATGATTACATCTCCCTGCGCCAACCATAGGTTCAACAAACCTTATATCGGGAAAATAACTCCCAATAACCTTCTAAGGTTCTCCCTTAAAATGTAGAGCTTCTCTAAACCTTACTTGGCAAATACTTACTCGTGATCTACGAATAGATTCCCTTCTATTGCTTATTTACAAGGTCTTTATGGTGCATCTTTTCCCCAACAGATCTTAGCTGGGTTATTACCATACGCCATACTGGCTCTCATGTTTACCATTAGGTGAAATTTTCCCATTTTTATTACTCGTATTCCTTTCTGGCAATTTTCCTCAAATCTGCTGGTTACCCATTGCCTATAATTACTTGCAATTCTTCTCGTTCACGTGACTTTTCATATTTATAGTCTTGGTTGACTACCTGTGTTTATTGTCCTGGCAGACTATCCCATGTTTAATATACTCGTGAACTCTCTATGTCGTCATAGTCAAACCATTGTCTTACAGAATATATCCCATATTTAATGTCCGGTAGAAGTCTCCTTGTTTACTGTTCTGACGGACTATACTGGTTGCCATAGCTGAGCTATGGTCTTATGTTAGACCTTTTTTAAGGTGTCCCCCCGTAGGACCTAACCACTGTTGCGGTGTCGCCCCTTAGAGCTGGATAACCACAATCATAGTGGTTCTCTATGGAACCTAGTTACCATCGTCACAGTTTCACCTTGAAGTACCTATTTTACATTTCACCTTGATGCTTCAACACCGAAGTGTCTCCTAACAAGGCCGAGATTACAGTTTGTACTCAACAACACCATATGGCGAAATATTAATCGAAATTTCATTTTCCCTATACATCCGCCCATTCCTCTATTTGTCCAACCTAACATTGATGCTAGAACACTACAGTATCCTCTTCGTAAGGCCCAGAGCTTGGAACATCACGGGTTACACTCAGGAACACCGTATGGTAGTATCTAATAAAATTTTCCATTCCCAAATCTTAGCTTCAACTATCCCGTCAATAACCTCTCTTCGTACTTTACAATTTAAAAGCACCCAAGCACAGGCATATGAGCCTGAAAACATAATACCATAGAGCACAAAAAACTTATCTATGTGTTACTTCAACCATTTTCTGCATACCGACACACTTGAAAATACTCAATTACTTAGTCAACTATGTACATACATGCACTCTCAAATAGAAAAGATCATATAACTCATTCTGGACTCGACTTAGATTCATGCCAGTCATACAACATCCCAGAAATGAAGTTTAGAAACTCACCTGATTCTTCTTTTCCTTCTCAGCTTAGCTTTTCCGATTGTCAGAGCTTCCATGCTCTTGGTAGCTAAGCATTACAACCAAGGTCATAGTTAAACTCAATAATTTCAACTTAAAACTCGATTTTCCAAAACAAGTAGAACCTCTAAAAGGGTTCCTGAAAATCATTAACTTCATTTTCTAAATCTTATGTATATCCAAGGATTTAAAGCCTTACTAGCTTACTGGATTCTCTATTTTTCCCGACTCAAACCTCATGATCGTCATTCCATGCAGAGCTTCCCATGAATGTCTAACCTTCGAAGAAACTAAAGAAAAAGATGAAGAAGAAAAGAGAATGAAATATAATTGAAAGGAAATCACTAGGCTCATACACGATCTTCAACCGTATAAAAACTATCTGTTGCTAATCATTTTGTCTCCCATTAAAGAACTAGTTGGTTTTAATCCAACTTAACAAGTATTGTATTTCAACCATGTCCAAATCAGTTACTAACTTTTCTTGATTGTTTAGTAGAGGCTTCCAACTTATGACTTCTTTCAATTTAACCTCCAATTGTTCATAATTTTCAGACTTAAAGGAAACTAGGTGTGACAACTTTTCTCCTTTAAAAAATTTTGTTCGAAATTTCCTTTTACGCTTAACCTTGGAGGCAAACTTAGGGAAACCCTTCCCAACTTTGTTCTCGTAGGGTTCTACAGAAGTGATCAGTTTTCATTCTTATCGGGGCCTTCAACTTGGTTACCCTTTTGTATATTCGCTTTATACATACTTTATCTGGCTTACGGATCCCTCAACACTTAATGAAATATAAGTATTGTCTTGTTGGTGAGTAGTTGGCCTTTTGGTTGTTAGATAAGCTCCAATCCATGGATTCTCCTTACAATCTTAATTTGGCAACGCTCTAAGCCGAACATCGCTTGACTTATAGCTTCTTCATTTTAGTCCTGGTGGACAATTCTACAAATCCTAGATTTATTTTAATCTTGGGCATACTGAAGGATTCTTCCTTCTCCCGATGCCAATATGTATCCTACATGCATTTATAGACTTTAATAGTTTATTACTATTCATTTAATTATCCATTCCTTCCCACGCACTTCTTTGGTTATAAATAAACCAGAACGCTAAGAGGAAGTTCACAACTTTAGAAATCGTTTGCTTGACTAACTTTGCTAATAGCTCTCACTTCTCTTCTCCCTATCTTTCTTTTTCTCATCTAATTACATTACTGCGGTGCAATTCTCCGGTTACTCCTGACACTAAAATCTCGAAAATAAATCATTTATTTTCTGCCTCCCTTACCTACTCACTGACTAAATCATCAATAGAAGGCATAGGTAAGGCAAAGGTTCCTAGTTTACAGGGGCACACCCATCAGATACAATATGGTGGTTTACTTCTTACCCTTGAAAGTTTATTTTCCCTACCTTGCTTTTGTTCTTAGTGTGAATTAAAGGAAGTTTCAACTAGGTGACGCCAATGGCTACCTTATCTTACCCTGGTGAGGATGTTTCATCGTAAGAGGTTATACACCCGCGTCTTTGGTAAATTTAGATAAGGTAAAGTTCTACCTCAAAATTGGGTGATTTATTTTTTTCAACCTCCTTGTTACCCTCTTTGACTCCATTCATTATGACTCTTACAGTAGCATCGTGGGGAAACCACGTCAGCATCTCTCACCTTTCCATCTTGGAGGTTTAAATTCAAGCCTTTAAAGGCTTGCGAATAAGGGGTGGGTGGGAACTGGATCCAAACAAAAAGGTGCAGTTGTAACATGGGAAGTTACCCAGCCCCTGATTGATACCAAGTCTAGCATCCAAGCATGCCTTTCTTCCCATTTTTTCTTGTTTAATCTCCATTCAATCTTGACACAAGGGCCTTCCTTTTCAGGCTTCAAACTATAGCTTAGTATATCCGCTACTATTGATTCTTCCAATACAAATCTCTCCACTCCTATTGTATATGAAAACTTTCCCCTGTTATCCTTGAATTCGAAACTCCCACTCTTCTAGTTCCAATAAAGAGATTATCAGAGGAGACGATAGGGATCCAATGACTTTCTTGTTTCCAAGAATCAGGTGTATCCATTCCTACTCCTCTATAACGACTAGCCAAGAGGAAGTGGAGACTCTATTGAGGCGGCATATTACCTGACGAATAGAACTGCTTAATTTCTTTTGTATAGTTTTTTTAATAAAATTCTCTTTTCTTCATCACTTGTACTTTCAATCAATTTACTTATCTTTTCTTTGTATCTTTTTCTTGATTCTTTTATTTTTACTTTCATTTTTGTCCGCCAATTTAGGTGAATATATCTACATTTAGTACATAATAAATTAATAAAATAAGGACTTGAAGAACTTAGCCAGATTGAACATCATGCACATAAGAGGTACTCTTTCCAATTCCTATCTCTAAAGGAATTATAAAATGAAGCTCCGATACCACTAAATTTGTAACACATTTACCCAACCTGAAAGTTAAATACGGGTATGGAGTGTCACAACTGACTAGATTAGTCCTAACCACTAATTTTATACCTAACTATTTTAAAGAGGAAACTTCCTTAATAATAAGTATTTCTACATCAGAAGCCTTAAATTAAAATAAAAATGTATATCTCTAATTTCAAACTTTATGGAAATTTTTGATTAGATTATATTTGACCCTATGCTAAGTCTATGAAGGTACCCCTTATATGCATGACACTAAACTAATGATTGCTCCTTGATCTATCTCGGTTTGGTTTGGTCCTTCCTCAAGATCCTCAATCAACCAATGATTTTTGCATCTAGAGGTCAATATTATGTAAGTTTATAAGAACTTAGTGAGTTTCTTTTGTGCAATACTAAAAAATAGACCCTGTCTTGCAAATGTAGTAAATGAAAAGAGAATAAGCATGTTTAACTCCCTAGTCGTTTAAAGATGACTTCTTTAATCTGTAATGACAGGCTCTGATTTCCTTTTCGAGCTTATCTATTGAGAAATGTATTGTCATGAAATCTGCCACTAGTCCTTTCTAAAGTCAATCGACCAGCTTTGGTAGCTACTCAAGTGTTTCTCCTTAACCACGATCTTTGTTCTTTCCTTAAGTACATTCTTCCTCTATCTATCCCCTGTCTAGGATATTTGTCTCCTAGTAGCTTTTAATTCTTAATTGCATAATTTGTTGGTCAGTTACCTATGTGGATTCTCTTTTCCACCATAACTTATGAGGTAGTTCATATTACCTACCATCCTAAACAAGCTTTCATTATGCCTCCTTTGGTGATTATTGCAAGTTTGACTAGTCTTTGGCGGACTTTATTTTCTTACTTCAATCTTGTAGGTCTTACTTACATCCCACTAGTAGGTTTGGCTAAATGAGGACACATGCCACTTTGGCAGACTAGATCTCATTTGACCTTCATTCGAAATACAATGTTGTTTGGGTTACTCCCTTGTGAGCCACCTTAACAGCGATACCTTGCATTTAAGGAGTATACCATTCTATTGTGGACCACTTTGGTTCACAGTTATTCGACAAATTGTCCTTTTAGTGACCATTCAGGTTTACTATTTCTTTCATATGTTAGTTCCCTAAGGAACTAGCCTTTTGGCTAGTACTTTTGCAATAATTTCCCCTTAAAGAGGAATTATCTTAACAGACATATTTGTCACTCGGTTATACCTTCTTAATACCTCTTTTCTTCTAATGGGTTTTAGCTAACCCTTTTTTGTCGATTAGTTTATCTGGGGTACATATGACTAACCCTCCTTACGCTAACATTGGGTTCAAAAAAATTTATATCAAGAACGTAACTCCCAATAACCTAAAAGGTTATCCCTTACACATAGAGCTTCCTTCAACCCTACTTGGCGATTTTTAATGGTGGACCCTTACCTTACGAATAGCTTCTCTTCCATTACCTATCTACAAGGCATTTATGGTGTATCTTTTCCCCAACGGATCTTAGTTGGGTTATCACCATACGCCTTATTGGCCCCATTTTTAACCACTGGGCGGTCTTTTCCCCTCTTTATTACTTTTGTTCCTTTCTGACAGTTTTCCTCAAATCTGCTTGTTGGTTGCCGCCTATGATTACTTGCAATTCCCCTCGTTTATGTGACTTTTTGTATTCATTGTCTTAGCGGACTACCTGTGTTTATCCTCCTAGTGAATTATTACATGTTTAGTATCGTAGCAGACTCACCATGTTGCCATAGTCGAGCCATGGTCTTACACAATATATCCCATATATAATGTCTGGGCAGACGTCCCCGTGTTTACTGTCCTAGGGGACTATCTCATGTCTATTGTTCTGAAGGACTATATTGGTTGCCATAGTTGAGATAAGTCTTACATGTTAGAGATCTTTTGAGGTGTCACCCTGTAAGACTTACCATCGTCGAGTGTCGCCCTATAGAGCTTGGTTATCACCGTCGTAATGTTGCTCTACAAAACCTAATTATGATCATCACAGTGTCACCTCGAAGGACCTATTTCACATTTCACCTTGATACTCGAACACTAAAACGTCTTTCTCCCCTACAAGGCCCAGAGCTTCCAACATCACAGTTTGCACTGAAGACCAATCCATGGAAAAATCTTACCAAATATTCCATTTTCCCTATCCATCCGACCATTCCTCCATTTCACCAAACTAACCTTAATGCTCGAACACCGCAGTGTCCCTTCTGTAAGGCCCGAAGCTTCGCACATCATGAGTTGCACATAGTAACACCGTATGGCAATATTTAACATAAATTCCCATTCCCAAATACTAGATTTAATTATCCTGTCAATACGTTCTCTCTGTTCTCCACAATATAAAAATATGCAAGTATAGTCATATGAGCATAAAAACATAATAACATGCAGCAAGACAAACTTAGTTATATGCTACCTCAAACTTTTTATGCATACCGACACACTTGCAGATACTCAATTACCTACTCAACTATGTCAATACGTAACAATCTCAAACAACAAAGATCATAGAACTCATTATGAACTCGGCCTAGATTCATGCCAGTCATATAGCATCCCATAAATGGAGTTTAGAAACTCACCTGATGCTTCTTTACCTCATCAGCTTAGCTTTTCTGATTTCAAGAGCTTCTATTCTCCTTGCAGCTAATTATGACAACCAAGGTTATAGTTAAACTCAACAATTTCAACTTAAAAATTAGTTTTCTAGAATATGC
This sequence comes from Gossypium hirsutum, assembly GCF_007990345.1. Classification (NCBI taxonomy): domain Eukaryota; kingdom Viridiplantae; phylum Streptophyta; class Magnoliopsida; order Malvales; family Malvaceae; genus Gossypium; species Gossypium hirsutum. The sequence goes on from NC_053436.1 coordinate 31,584,143, forward strand.
AGAACCTCTACAAAGGTTCTTGAAAATCCTTAACTTCATTTTCTAAATCTTAAGTATATCTAAGGACTTAGAGCCTTACCAACTTACTGGATTCTCTACTTTTTCTGACTCAAACCTCATGATTATTGTTCCATACATAACTTCTCGTGAATGTCTCTCCTTCGGAGTAACTAAAGAAGAAGATAAAGAAAAGAAGAGAATGAAATATGATTGAAAGGGATTCACCTATAAATTCACTTCTCAGTTATTTATAGTCCTTCATGCATGGTCTTCAATCGTATAAAAACTATGAATTGCTAATCATTTTGTCTCCTACTAAAGAATCGATTGGTTTTAATCCAACCAAACGTGTATTATATTTTAACCATGTCCAAATCAGTTACTAACTTTTCCTAATTTTTCAGTAAAGGCCGCCAACTTATGTCTTCTTTCAATTTAACCCCTAATTGTTCCTAATTTTTGGACTTAAAGGAAACTATGTGTGACATATTGTACATATAGAGTCTTTGTTGTCAGGAAATTTAGGGTGACGAGATATTTAGATTATGGAAACCATTGTCGTCGGGCAACCTGGGGTGATAATATATACATGTTCAAGGTCATTGTTGTCATGCAACTAGGGGTGACGAATCTGCATATCCGTTTTGAGTTTGTATCTGGTTCATAGGGTTATAAACACATTATTGGCTAAATGGTATATGAGGTGAAATTTGATATATAGCAGCCTGTGAATGATCATGCGAAATGAATTAAAACGAGCCTTATGGGCCGATTGAGTAATAATGAGCCAATAGGCTCAAAATGGTTGAAATGTTGGTATGAAATGAAACATATGTGTTTATATTCTACTGATGATAAATGAATGACTATATACATAACTAGAGATGATAATTGGAATTGATAAAATGGTATGTGAAATTATTGAGAAATGGTAAACTTGTGTGCATACCAAATAAATTGGTGTGTAAGATTGGTCATATACATGTTTGTATGAAAATGAAAGTATTTTGACATGAAATGGAATGAGATTAAGTTAAGAATTGAACTTGAATTGAATGTATGCAATTGTTTAATCTTGTTTCATACTGACTTGAATCATGGAAATACCACTGAGCATTTTCGTTCAATGTAAGATTTGTTTTCCCCATATGGGTGTAGTTGATTCTGGAGAGTGTGTGTAGTAGATCCAACATCTAGGAAGTGATCCTTGACTCAAAAAAGCTTGTATAATTCCATTTTATTTTAAGTATGGTATGTACCTAAGTTGAGTTCGTTGTTGGTATAATAACATGATTTTGTGTACATTTGAAGTTAGAAATTGGTATACGAAATGGTCATATGGTTGCATATGTATTTGAGTATAATGCAAGGTTTGAAATTTTATACAAATTTTAATTATTTGTTGTAACACCCCTTACCCGTACCCAAGGCTGGGATAAGGTACGAGGCGTTACTGGACAAACATACAAACATTAAACAAAAATACAGGCCATAAAATTTCATTCATATTTCAAAACATTCATTCACTTACACATAGTCCCTTATTTGAGTCTACGAAGCCCAAAACATACTTTAGAAAGGGTTCGGGACTAAACTGAGAACTTAAAAAAATCTTGGAAATTTCATACTTTAAGGCTCCACACACCCGTGTCCCAAAGTCGTGTTCCATACACGGCTGAGACACATGGTTGTGTCTCTGCCTGTGTGGAATATACCCAGGCTATTTTCCAAGCTATGGTCAACCTTAATCTCTTACACACTTATACAGAATCAAAAGCATATAACATGGTATTCATTTAATGACTAAATATTCTCAATTAAACCACAAACATAGCATTTGTATGTCATCATACATGTGTCTCTCATACTCGTTTTACCTTGTTTATTATAGTACCACTTATACATATATACCAAGATTATCATCTTACAAAATATCTTCAGCTTAATCATCAAGCATTCATATTTAAAACTAGATCATATCTTTATAAAATACCACAATTCAAATACGCAAAATAAGATGTTTGCCTGAAACATTTCAATTCAACTCCATACCTAACAAGCATTACATTGAGACTAGTCATATATATATACACGTCATGATACATATCATTCTCTTTCTGTTTTCTTATAAACACATATCATTTATTTCATTATATTAATATTTCATATACCATAGTTTCCATGTATTCCACATATATTTATTTTCCTCTTCCTCCTCTCCATTCCACATCCTTAATGTATATAGCATTCTTGTAAGTACGATTTCACAATTTACTAATAAATGCTTACATCAAACTGTCCATACGAGTCATAGTCACTTACTTATTTATAATTCAAGATACAGAGCTCCAAATTAAGATCAGTAAATTTCTCCTAAAACTAGACTCACATATCTTTCCACCATAAAATTTTCATAATTTTTGGTTCAGCCAATTAGTACAGTTTATTCATTAAAATTTCCCCTATTTCACTTTCTGACAGTTCTGACCTCTCTTCACTAAAAATTAATTATCTCACAGTACAGAACTCGGATAATGTTCTTGTGATTTATCTTGAAAATAGACTCATTAGGGATTTTAAAAATATAAGTTTAAGCCTCTAATTATTTTTATCCAAAATTTTGTGATTTTCCAAAGTCAGAATAGGGGATCACGTAATCATTCTGAACCAGTCTCACAAAAACATAAATATCTCAAAAATATAGAATTCTTTTTCTTGATCTGTTTATTTTATATGAAAATAGACTCATTAAGATTTAATTTTATATCTCATTCAGTCTCTGATTCAATTTCTGCTATTTTTGGTGATTTTTCAAAATCACATCACTGCTACTTTCCAAAACAGTTTTATTGCTAATTCACTCTTTCACACTTTCTTTGTATTAACCTCATTTTAACATACATATCACAAATCATTTTCACCACATTTCATACATCACAAGTATAGGCTCATGATCACAAGGTTACCATAAAATCATCCTCATGCATAACTTACTTGTTTATAACCTCACCACATCCTGGTCACTTAATGAACACATCATTCACATAATCAAGTTCATGCACTTATTCATCACAAAACTCACAAAGCAATACATAGAGAGTCTCCCGTTGAACACTTCAGATCAATCCTCGATACTTGGTGGTTTCAGCACATAGCTCCACCCATCATATAGTTCAGCTCTCTTGTACACATGGTGAACACTCAGTACCACCCATGTGACCTAGCCAATTTATCTCGTAGCTCTCTTGTCTACATGGTATCCTTCACCTGGAACCACACATGCGACCTAGCTACATATATCCCGTAGCTCTCTTGTCTACATGGTGTACACATATTATCACCCATGTGACCTAGCTACATCATATTGTCTTGTAGCTCTCTTGTACACATGATGTGCACTCAGCACCATACATGTGACCTAGCTACATACTATCTGTATCATCCAATCTTTCCGAAGGTTCAACCGGGATTTCTCTCTCTTTTCCAACAATTTCACCAATCAAGTAATTATCCACAAACATATTTCCAATATTATTATAAAATATCATAATACAAGTAAAATTGATGTATTACTTACATATAAACTTACATCTCATTTAATATCAAGGTAATAACATTAAATTACACATTGCCTTATTAAAAATCATATGAACTTACAATTTCCCATAATATCCCTAATCATAGAAATCAAATTTATGTATGATAATTCAATGCACTTCATGTACCATAGACATATTTTTAAATCAATTCATAAACTTGGCACCGTAATCATTTAATTTAATATAATTCAATTAATTCACTAAATTTAACTTTCAAATATAAATTACAGCATTATTGTTGTATTATTATCATACCAACTTACATACTTTCAACACCTCGGAAATCATAATGAATATATCAATTTTACATTGAAACATGCATAAATTAATGCTTATTATACATATGAACTTACCTCGATACTAAAACGGCCATTTTACCAACTTTCCCAATTTTCGATTTTTCTCTCATTCTAGGTTCAAATCTCATTTTCCGGGATCTAAAACATCATATTTTACTTATTTAATTAATTTACTATTCAAAACAGTCCTTAACTCAAACTTTGGAAAAATTACAATTTTGCCCCTAAACTTTTGCATATTTACACTTTTTCCCCTAGGCTCGGGAATTAAACTTCATCCTTTATTCTTATGTTTTATGACATGCTGATCACTTTTCCCTTCTATGGCAACATCAAATTCTCACTCTAACATATACTTATGACTATTAGGTATTTTTACCGATTAAGCCCTTTTACTCGTTTTCACTCAAAACCGAGTAGCACAAGTTGTCTAACATAATTTAAAACCTAATATTCTATTATGAAACATCAAAATAAACACATTTAACCTATGGGTATTTTTCCAAATATGAACCCTAGCTTAAATTATTGCTAGAATAAGCTTAATCAAATTATCGGGATTCCAAAAACGTAAAGAACTTGAAAAACGAGGTTAGAACGGACTTAATATTGAGCTTGGAAAGCTTGAAAACCCTAGCCATGGCTTCCCCCATGCTAATTTCGGCCTCCATGAGAAAGATGAGTAAATTTTGGCTTTATTTTTCCTTTTTATTTCTTTTAATTACCAAATGACCAAAATGCCCTTCCTTACTAAACTTTCAAAAATTCCATCTATGTCCAATTTTTTTCCATCACTTAGAAATTGGCCAAATTTCTATTTAAGACCTCCTAATTAATATTTCAAAGCAATTTCATACTAGAAACTTCTAGAATGCAAGTTTTGAAACTTATTCAATTTAGTCCCTAACTTCAAATTTAGCACTTTATGCATAGAATTTCTTCACGAAATTTTTGCACAATCATGTAATCATATCATAGACCTCAAAATAATCATAAAATAATTATTTTTATCTCAGATTTTGTGGTCCCGAAACCTCTGTTCCAACTAGACCCAATTTTGGGCTATTACATCTGTGGCTTAATTGATTATGCATGGATGTCAATTACTTGAATGAATTTTACTAGGTAATTCACTTATAGGTTGTATGAAATTGAAGAAATGGTAGTATGACATTAGTACATCTGTGACTAAGGTGCTATGGTTTGTAATTGAGTCATGAGAATAGTGCTTTGGTTGATGTAACACCCTGTTACTTGACCTGATTGCCAAGTCTGAGTTATAAGTATGAACACAAAACATTTAATTCATAACACAATTCACGCAAGCATAAGCATTTCAGTACAAAAACATGATATACAACCTTTCCTGAGACTTATATAAGCCTACGTACACTCTAAACTTAACCCGAGATTTAAAAAGGACCAAATTACAATATTTTCAAAATTTTAGATCAGGTATCAATACTCTTGCCTAGTACAGATACCAATTTGAGCTTTGATGTTTGGAAAATTTGAATGAAAATCAATAGTATTGATACTTTATATAAATTACCTGTAACAGCTCGATTTAGACCTTAATCGAAACGGTGGTTCGGGACCACAAATTCGAGTCAGAAAAATATTGAAATTTTTTTTATGTGTTTATTTTGTGTGAATTTATATTTGTGAAATTTTTGTGTTTTTAGTTTATCGTTTGAGTGTCTGATTGAATAAAGGACTTAATCGTGTAAAATGAAAATTTAGTGGTTATTTCTAGAAGGGGCTGAATTGCATTCGGCTTCATAAGTGGAAACCTTTATGTTTCAATTAGCCCATTGAAAGAAAAGGTGGACGGTAATAGGCATATATTATATGGTTTTGTTATAATTTTATTAAGGTTAAAAATCTAATTAGGTAAAAATGTTAATCTATGTTATAATAACATAAAATAAGCCATGTTTTATTCATTCTCTATTGACAGAAACTAAACAAAAAGAAAAAAAAATCACAAAAGCTAGGTTTCGGCTATATTTAAAGCTCAATCAAGGTATGTGTTTAGCTCGATTTTTGATAATTTTTCTGTTTTTGAAATCGTTGCTAAGTAATCTTCAAGACCCAAGCATGAATTTTTGATTTTGATGAATATTTTGAGTTATGCCATTGTTGAGAGTTTGTGATTTTCATTATTTGATGATGAAATAGGAAAGATATGTTTTAGATTAAGATGTTTTGTATTGGAGTTTTTGATGATTTTGAGTAATTAGGACTAAATTGCAAAAATAATAATTTGAGAGACTAAAATGTGAATAAATGAAATATATGGACTTGTATGGATCTGGGTAAGATTCGGCCAAACATGGGTATAGGGAAATTTTACATATTTTGTGTTTTGTGCAATAGGGACTTAATTGTAAAAAGTGTAAATGTTAGGGGTAAAATGGTAATTTTCCTATTTATGTGTTTTTGGACTAAATTGAATGAAAATATGTTTGAATGAGCTTAATTTGATTATGTTTAGATCAAGAACCAAATAAATCAAATTTGGATCGGGGGAAAGTGAAAGTTGTCAACTAGCTATCCTATTCCGTTTTACATAGCCTGAGGTAAGTTTATAAGCAGATAGACGTTGTGACACCCCTAATTTGACCCTAGTCAGAAAGTGGTTTCGGGACCACAAAATCGAGTCACAAAAATAATTAATTGTTATATTTTATGCTTATTATTTATGAATAAGTATGTGTGAAAATTTCATGCTTTAAATTTGTCATTTGGATGTGAAATAAATAAAAAGGGGCTTATGTGAAAAATCTTGAAAATGTCATAGGTTAATTGGAAGTGGCTAAAAATTGCATGGTTTGAAGCATGAGGGACTTGCATGTCAAACATTCCTTTTTCTTGGTAGTGGACGGCAAGGATGGGCATGAATGACACATTTTGGCATTTTGTGCTTTGTATGTTAGTAAATAATGTTAATAATATATTTGTTTATATTAAGAAAATGGTTTCATAAAATAGAAATAATAAAAGTTAATGAAATAAATGAATAAAACATGTTTGAGGTGAAAATAACAAGGCCATTTCTTCTTCTTCTTGCCGTGAGTTGAGAAAGAAAATAGAAACCTTTGAGCTTAGGGCATTCGGCAAAAGAAGGCTTCAAATAAGGTAAGGTTCATGTTATTTTCTTTGAAAAGTTGTGAATTTTGGTTGGTTTTGAAGCTTGCAACAAGACCCATGTTAAAATTTTTGTGTTCATGAAGCATGTAGCAATCGGTCATGAGCTTAATGGGGTATATTTTGTATGTTTGATGATTTTGGGAGGATAGTTGATTCTAATTGAGTATGAACAAACTAAATATGCTTGATGGCTCAAATGAGCTTGGAAAGTTGGCCAATGTTGTTTAAGTTCATGAATTAGGGCATAATTTCATTCGGCCATGGAAATTGAGCATGAAAAAAAAATCTGGTGTGGGATATATGAAGCTGAAAATTTAGTTTGAAGTGTGGTAATTGTGTTAAAGATGAACATTAAACCTTTATGTTTTATGGTCTTGTAAGTTAGGTGTAAAACCCATGGCCTTTTTATGCTTGGCATGGAATTAGTGGTTAAATGAGTTATGAACCTATTATAATTTGAAAATTTGATGGTTTTATAGAGAAGGGGGCATTCGAAAATAGAGGTTAAATTATAATAACCTCACCTTAGTGAATTGAAGTAAAATTTGACTCTTTATAGGATTAAATTACCAATGACCGAATGTGATGAAATTGTCAAGAAATAAATTTGATTAAATGAGATTCGGTTAATGGTGGGTGTATAGAATGATTGAATGCTAATTTGATTAACTCTCTAATGGTTAAATGTGTTAAACCTTAAAGCATGATTTAGTTTAACCAAGGGAGAACTTGTATATTTGTAGGAGGGCATGTTTGAACGTGTATTGATAATTGATTTTGAAGGTTCGGCTTTATGCCTTGATAGTTGGTTTTGAAGTATATGATGTCTTGGTATAAATATATGTGCATTCGGTTACTTTCATAACATACATTTAAAGTGTCCTTTGGATGCAATTGCTTATGCACTTGAGGGTATATGAGTTAATTTTCTTTATGGCAAATTTGGATAAGAAGCTAACTAATAACATGCTAAGGTAGTCATGTGGATAATCGGCTTTGTGAATATTATTAAAGGTGTAATTAGTTATATGCATAGGTCATCGGTAAAATTGACCACATAACTAGTATATGTATATAAGGCGACATGGTGATACCTAGGTAAATGTATTTGGGATGGTTTTTATGAAATACCGAATGTGTGCAGATGTATCGAGGTGTTGCCTTATGTATGAGTTTCATTGAGAAGATTTACCTTGTTGTTTTTAATGATATAACATGGTGATTAAAATAGTTTAAATTTTGTTAGTTAAACTCAAGAGCATAGAGGGGCAATTTTGGATAAAGAGAAAGTAAACGAACAGCCGTGGATATCTAGTCGTCGACCACTTTCGAGGTAAGTTTTAAGTGATTAAACGTTGAGTAAATTCAATCATAATAGGGCATGATGAGTTGATTTAATAAGATATGATGTGGCCATGATATGTTCTAAGCTCAAATGGTAAGTTCTTAAGTGTTTGAGCTTGGGAATTTAAGTGTAATTTGAAATAGTCTGCTTAGGACAGCAGCAGTAACGTGACTTTAGAAAATCACCATAAATTTATGGACTTGGATTAGAGGCTGAATGAGACATGAAATTAAAGCTTAATGAGTCTAGTTTCTTATAAAAGAAACTGTGTAAGCAAAGGAATTTCCGATAATGAGATATTTAAAGTTGTGTGAGACAGTGCAGAATGACACTGTAATCCTCTGTTCTGTTTTTAGAAAATCATTATAAATTGTACAAAAATTTTTGAAAGACAAAATTTATATTCTAGATGCCTTAGTGAGTCTAGTTTCAAATGAAATAAACTAGAACATATTTTGAATTTTGTACAATGAGAAATTTGATTTGTAGTGAAGAGTGGTCAGCATGGTCAAATAGTGAAATAGTGGAAACTTTAAGAAAAATCTGGCAATCATTGGCCAAACCAAAAATTCTGAAAATTTGCTGGATAAAATATGTATGAGTCTATTTTCAGGGAAAATTAACGGCACTTCATTTGGAGTTTCGTAGCTCCATTTACGAATAATTTAATGACTGTTGCTCAGGAAAAACAGCTTGTGCTGAATTTGTGATTATGTTGTAAACCTTATTAAAACTATTTGAGTTGCTTATAAGCTATCGATTAAATATTGGTAATCAAAGTACCAAATCCATATTAAAGTGAAGCTATAAGCCGTAAATGACTAGTATACCTAGTCAATTTTGTTATGATGAAATTGATGTACAAGGTGTGTATATGTGATAAGGCCTAATGGCCGATGTGATGAATGTGAAAGTGTATATATGTGATAAGGCCGAATGGCCAATGTGATGAATGTGAAAGTGTATATATGTGATAAGGCCGAGTGGCCAACGTGATGAATGTGAAAGTGTATATATGTGATAAGGCCGAATGGCCAAGGTGATGAATGTGAAAGTGTATATATGTGATAAGGCCGAATGGCCAATGTGATGAATGTGAAAGTGTATATATGTGATAAGGCCGAATGGCCAACGTGATGAATGTGAAAGTGTATATATGTGATAAGGCCGAGTGGCCAACGTGATGAATGTGAAAGTGTATATATGTGATAAGGCCGAATGGCCAAGGTGATGAATGTGAAAGTGTATATATGTGATAAGGCCGAATGGCCAATGTGATGAATGTGAAAGTGTATATATGTGATAAGCCTGAGTGGCCAACGTGATGAATGTGAAAGTGTATATATGTGATAAGGCCGAATGGCCAACGTGATGAATGTGAAAGTGTATATATGTGATAAGGCCGAATGGCCAATGTGATGAATGTGAAAGTGTATATATGAGATAAGACCTAATGGCAAATGTGATGGATGTGAAAGTGTATAAATGTGATAAGTCCCGAAGGGCATTTGTGTCAGTACTATATCCGGGTTAAAACCCCGCAGGCTTTATGCGAGAATATTATCCTGATTAATGTCCGTAGGCTTCGTGCTCGTACTATATCCGAGCTTTAAAGACCCGGTGGCTAAATGCTAGGATTCAAGTAAGACTTTGATATTGAGTATCTGCAATAAGTTACCATCAAATAAGTATTATGTATTTAAGATGTTCAGGTACGTACTACTTACTCATCGGTGGAGTGATTTCGAGGTGAATTATCAGTATCAAAGAGGTAGGTAAATGTTATTAATATTATAATTCCAAATATGAGAATGATCTAATTGGTAATGGTATGCTTGTATAATGCAGTATGTGATGAAATATTCTTATGTATTAGTGCATATTCTGCCCAAAAGCTTTATGATTTGAGTATGGGTTGGGTTCAGCTAAATGTGCCAGTACAAGGTAAGGATTATGTTTTGTAAGCTTACGTATATGTGATAAGGAATATGTTTGGTTCTTTATGTGCCTACGGTAATTTAGTACTCGTCATGTTGAAATACTTAAAAATATGGATGTGATTATGAACAAGTGGAAAGGATTATTGAAAGTTGAAAATTGATGAAGAATGTGCTTTGGAAATATTTGACCATCTAGGTCATTATTATTCGAAAGTATGTATGTGACAGCCAAGTGATGCGTTTATTGATATTATAGTTCGAGATGAAGCTCTAGATTAACTTCATCGAACAGTTGAAATGAATGACCAATGATAGTGAATGAGAACACTTTTTTTTGCTTAAAACTTACTAAGCTTACAAAAGCTTACTCTGTTCGATCATGTTTTGGTTTATAGGTTGTGGATTCTGACTACCAGTTCGGGGATCATCAGCACTTCGTCACACTATCTACCATTACGGCAACTATGTAATTAGATTTAGCTTATGGCATGTATAGGATAGACAATATAGTAGAATGATATTTTGACTATTGTATATAAGCCATATGAAAATGGCATCTTTTGAATGTTTACTTATAGAAGTTTACAATTTATCCCTGGCTGTGTTTAGTGTTTATCCAAATGAATGATCTTCAAAAAAAAAAGGTTTTACCGTTCTGTCATGAGTTACAAGTCCGGTAATGCCCCTTACTTATTCCGGCGATGGTTACGGGATAGGGGTGTTACAGACGTACCTAATTATAATTATATGCAAATTATACTTGCTGAAATGAAATATGTGATTTTATATATGCATTAGCCAAATGTGAATAAGCTTGATTACTATGTTTCTGAATTCGTTTCGACTGAGTTACTACGTCCGAAAGCCTTGTATGAACCTTAGGAATAGTTAGGATGCATATGTCATGACATAGGATTTCAATATATCTGTGAGACTAAGACCATGGCATCGATATGTGACTCTGATATATGTGTGCAAGTAAGATCCTTTCTAGGATAGTGGCATCGATATGTGATTACATGTAAGACCACGTCTAGGACGTTGGCATTGTACAATATATGTGTGACTATCTGAGTGTCCTAGCCAATTCTGAATGGTTCATCGGGCAAAGGTAAATCATGATCGGATGTGTAAAATGAGTTAAAAGGCCAGGTATGAGTTAGCTTGTCAGCTATCAGTAATAAGGTAAGTATGTAACTTGAAAGTTGTTACAAGTTATATGTGATGCAAAGGATAAATATACATGTATTTAATAAGTGTATTCGGTTTTTGAACAAATGGTATGAATATTATGGAATCGATTCTTGGATATACGTATATATGTGAACATGTATATTCGGCCATATTAGTAGTATATGTACATGATACTATAAGATTCTTGAGCTTATGTAAATATGTATATGTGTGTTTGATTATATAGTGACATTTTAGCTTAGAAAGTTGATTGATATTTGGTTAATATTATTATGTGAGCATTCGGCCAAGGTAGACTTATGCATGAAAATGTATTATTTATCTCACTTGTAGGTTTGAGATTAAGCTTGGTAATGATAATGTAATTCAATTTAGCTTAAAATGAGTTGATTATATCATGGGGTTGTTTATTTGCTTATGACTAACTAAGCTATAATAGCTTACACTGTGTTCATGTTTACTCTGTTTTATAGATTTTGGATTCAAGTTACAAGCTCAGGGATCGCCAGCAAAGTCTATCACACTATCGATCGCCTTCGGTATTTTATAAGTTGCATTTTGGAACTATGGCATGTATAGGCTGGATTACATTTTGAAATAATGAACTTTGGTTCTGTACAAAAGCCATGCGAAAGTGACTTAATTTATATGTTGAATTCGATTATGCTTGGTTGTGGTTTGAATTCATTTTGGTTATAGTGTAAGTGCTATGATGAAATGATGTTTGTGATAGTGTATTATGATTTGGAAATGGTTATTGATTATGGATGAATATATAGTTGAATCGGTTAAAGTATACAAAAAGTAAGGTATATGTGAATGGAGTGGTTGTATTAGGATAATGAATTATTTTTGATTCGACATTACAGGTTAGTTGATTATGTTCGAACATGTTATAACCTTGTCTTGATATGTTCGTTATCTGATACGGGTAAATTCATGTTACACACACACATATATATTATTTAAATGACCATAATTGAAATAATGGCATTCGGTCATGAGATGGGAGATTTGAATATTATTTTTTTTGAGCTACATATGGTTAGGCATTTGGGAATTTACATGTAAAGAAATGGTTTGATGTATTATTTGAATTATATGTTTATAAGACAAAATAATTTAGAATATGGGAATTGGGAATTTGGTTGTGATTTATGTTCATTGAAAGCATGAAAATATATATATAGTTATATGTGTTCGATCACCATGACAAAATATTCATTAAAGTCATAAAGATTAGTTTCATAAATGACCTATTACATGATAATAGCATGCATAAATGTTCGGCATAATTATATGACTCATGTGGTGTTTATCAATTAGACATTTGGTACTAATTAGGTTAGTCACTCTGTAAAACTTTATAATGATATTTGTTTGTATAATGTATTGACATGTGATTTTAAGTATAATTTAATTAATATTAGATATTTAAATGATGCTTAAGTTTTGAGTTGACTAATGATATCATTAATTAATATGGAAAGCCAGTGTATACTTATGCTCGTGTATTATAATAGTTGAATAATCATTTAGGTTTATATCTTATCTTTGTTAAAGTTCATAAATGCTTTAATATTTGAACGTTATTATTCATATTATTGCCCGTGAATGATATGACTGTATGTATATGTATGATATGAAATGCTTCAAATTTAAGTGTTGTATTAGTTCATGAAATAAAATTTGACTGATTTTCGAGGCTTGTTCATATGTATATATTAATGATTGGAATTGTGTTTTTGATCGGTAATGCCTCATAACCTTAATTAGCGACGTATACTGGTTAGGGGTGTTACATTTTATTGGTATCAGAGCTACAGTTTAGTCGGTTCTAGGACTAATGTAACACGTGTGAGTCTAGTTATACATGCCATATTATATATTACGATAGTGTGATGACTTCTGACATTTGAAAATGTGTTTTAATATAGTAAATGGATCCCGAAAGAGCTGTAGGTGATGATGTCGAGAGTGAGTGCTTGCTCCCGCGCAAGGGACAGTGCCGATTGATTCTCGACCGATTTTGAGTAACCAGGAAGGAGAGGCTAGACAAGCCTTTTGCCAAATGATGAATGATTGGTTTATTCAGCATATTTAGGCTAACCCGATTGCACAACAACCTCCACCCCTGACTAATCCATCTTCGATGCCTGCTATACCTCAAGTAAGTGATCCACTAAGATTATATAAGCCACTCGTCGATAAAATAAAAAAACACAAGGCTGAAGAGTTTAAAGCTACTGAGGATGATGATGCTGAGCGGGCTGAGTTCTGACTTGATAATACTATCCGTGTGTTTGATGAGCTATCCTGTACCCCAGATGAATGTTTGAAATGTGTTATATCTTTGCTTTGGGACACATCATATCACTGGTGGAATATCCTAGTATCAGTGGTTCCAAAAGAATGGGTGACCTGGGAATTCGTTCAAACTGAGTTTCGTAAGAAATATATCAGCCAGGGATTTATTGGTTAGAAGCGCAAAGAATTTCTGGAGCTGAAACAGGGTTGGATGATCGTGATAGAGTATGAGCAGAAATTTGTGAGACTCAATCGGTATGCCCGAGAGTGTGTTTCTATCAAAGCCATAATGTGTAAAAGATTTGAAGATGGGCTGAATGAAGACATTAAACTATTAGTTGGCATACTTGAGATAAAGAAGTTCGTAGTATTGGTTGAGCGAGCCTGCAAGGCTGAAGAGCTTCGGAAAGAGAAAAGAAAAGTTGACTTTGAAGCTAGAGATGCATGTAAAAGAACATCCGGTAAGTCATTCCAGTTGGCAGCAAAGAAGTTCTAAGATGATTTCAGCAGTTCTAGACGGGATCAGAGTAGACCACCTATGAGCTTGAGAGCTACCTCAGTAACTAGTATGGGTAATGTCAAATCAAATCAACCTGAGTTTAAATATTGCAGCAAACGACATCCTGATAGTTGTAGTTTGTATGATCAGGGTTGTTTTAAATGTGGATCAATGGAGCATTATATATGTGATTGCCCAATGTTAGTTGAAGAAAATCCAGTGCAGAATACGAGATTGAGTAATACTGCAGCTCGGGGTAGACCACCCAGAAACGCGGGTAATACGAGTGGCTGTCAGAGAGGGACTAAAGATACAGTAGTCAAATTTAAGGCTCGTGCACCTGCTAGAGCCTATACTATTCGCGCACGTGAGGAGGCTACATCCCCAGATGTCATTACTGGTACATTCACTCTCTATGATACTAATGTAATTGCATTGATTGATCCTAGTTTGACTCATTCTTATGTGTGTGAGACTTTAGTATTCAGTACAACTCTACCTGTTGAGTCTACTGAGTTTGTGATTAGAGTGTTAAACCCCTTGGGCCGATATGTTATGGTTGACAAAGCATGTAAAAATTGTCCCTTGATGGTTCGATATTCGTGCTTTCCGGCTGACTTGATGTAGTTTCCATTTGATGAGTTTGACATAATTCTAGGTATGGACTAGTTAATTTTGTATGATGCTGTTGTAATTTGCAAGAGAAATACTATTGATTTACGGTGCCAGAATGATGAGATTATTCGGATTGAATCTAATGATCTGAATGGGTTACCAGTAGTGATTTCTTCGATGTTAGCTCAAAAATATGTGAGAAAAGGTTGCGAAGCTTACTTTGCATATGTGCTTGATAGTAAAGTGGCCGAAAGAAATATTGAATCAGTACCTATTGTGTGTGAGTATCTGGATGTGTTTCCTGAAGAATTGTCGGGTTTTCCACCTAATCGGGAGGTGGAGTTTGGTATTGAATTAATTCCTGGGATGACTCTGATATCCATAGCTCCATACAAAATGGCACCTACTGAATTAAAAGAATTGAAAGCTTAGTTGCAAGAGTTGACAGATAGAGGTTTCGCGTGATCGAGTTTCTCACCCTAGGGTGAGCCAGTGTTTTTTGTGAGAAAGAAAGATAGAACTATGAGAATGTGCATTAATTATAGACACCTCAATAAGGTGACTATAAAGAATAAGTATCCGTTGCCATGGATTGATGATTTTTTTTATCAACTAAAGGGAGCCACAGTTTTTTTGAAGATAGACTTGAGATCAGGCTGCTATCAATTGTGAGTTAAAGACTCTGACATGCCAAAGATTGCTTTTTGAACGAGGTACGGACACTATGAGTTTTTGGTTATGCCTTTTGGACTTACTAATGCACCTGCTGTTTTTATGGATTTGATGAATCGGATCTTCAGACAGTATTTGGATCAGTTTGTAGTTGTGTTCATAGATGACATTTTGATCTACTTTCGTAACAAAACCGAACATGCCAAACATCTTAGACTTGTGTTACAAACTTTACGAGATAAATAGTTGTATGCAAAGTTCAGTAAATGTGAGTTCTGGTTAAGCGAGGTCAGTTTTCTAGGCCATGTTGTATCAGCATCGAGTATTCAGGTTGATCTGAGTAAAATTTTAGCTATACTTGACTGGAAACCTACGAAAAATGTTTCTGAATTTCGAAGTTTTCTTGGACTTGCTGGTTGTTCTAGATGGTTCATGAAAAGTTTCTCTATGATTGCAGCCCCAAGATAAAGCTATTGTAGAAAGATGTTAAATTCGAGTGGTCAGAAAAGTGCCAGAAAAGTTTTGATCAGTTAAAAACCTTTTGACCAAAGCTTCAGTATTAGTTCAGCTAGAATCAGGTAAAGAATTTATTATTTATAGTGATGCATCTTTAAATGGTTTGGGCTATGTTTTGATGCAGGAAGGTAAAGTTATAGCTTACGCCTCGAGACAATTAAAGCCACATGAAAGGAACTATCTGACACATGACTTAGAGTTGGCAGCTATTGTGTTTGCATTGAAGATATGGTGCCACTATCTGTTCGGTGAGAAATGTCTTGTTATTTTGATCACAAAAGCCTGAAATCTTGATGACTCAGAAAGATCTGAATTTGAGACAACGCTGATGGTTAGAATTACTAAAAAACTACAAGCTTATGATTGACTATCACCCGGGAAAGGCTAATGTTGTTGCTGATGCTTTAAGCCGAAAATCAGTGTTTGCTTTGCGTGCAATGAATGCGCATATGACTATGTTTGATGATGGTTCGATAATAGTTGAATTGAAAGCAAGACAGTTATTTGTCCAACAAATTTGTAATGGCCAGAAGGTTGATAATGAGTTGATAGCAAAACGAGCTCAATGTGATTCAAATGCTGATTTAGAGTTTCAAGTTGATACTGATGACTATTTGAGATTCAGAAACTGAATATGTGTCTCGAGAAATTCAGAGTTGATTCAGATAATCTTGAATGAAGCTCACAGCAGTCGGTTATCTGTTCACCCAGGTAGTACAAAGATGTATAATGATCTGAAACAACTTTACTGGTGGCATGGTATGAATCGAGACATTTCTGACTTTTTTCAAAATGCTTAATCTATCAACAAGTAAAATCCGAGCACCAGGTACCTTCCGGATTGCTTTAGCTGATTATGATACCTGAGTGGAAATGAGACAGAGTTACTATAGATTTTGTATCTGGTTTATCGTTGACACTGAGCAAGAAAGATACAATTTGGGTTATTGTGGATAGATTGACTAAATCGACTCACTTTGTTCTGATACGTACAGACTACTCACTTGATAAGCTAGCTGAACTGTATGTTTCTCAGATTGTGAGATTACATGATATGTCTGTATCTATTGTTTCGGATAGAGATCCGAGGTTTACATCGCGATTGTGGAAGAAACTACAAGATGCATTAGGTACGAAATTACATTTCAGTACTGCTTTCCATCTGCAAACAAATGGTCAGTCTAAGCGAATCATTCAGATACTTGAGGATATGTTGAGATGTTGCATTCTCTAGTTTGAAGGTACATGGGAACGATACCTACCTCTGATTGAATTTGTATATAATAGTAGCTTTCAATCGAGTATCAAAATGGCACCTTATGAGGCTTTGTATAGTTGTAAATTTCGTACACCGTTGTACTGGATTGAGCTCAGCGAAAATAAGATACACGAGGTTGATTTGATCAGAGAAACTGAACAGAAAGTGAAAGTGATCCGTGAAAGTTTGAAAGCAGTATCAGATCGTCAGAAATCATATACGGACTTGAAACGTAAAGATATAGAGTTTTAGATCGAGGATAAAGTCTTCTTGAAAGTCTCACCGTGGAAGAAAATACTCAAATTTGGTCGTTAAGGAAAATTAATTTTGAGGTTTATTGGACCGTATGAGATTATAGAATGCATTGGTCTGATTGCTTACAGACTATTGTTGCTACCTGAGCTAGAAAATATGCACAATGTATTCCATGTTTCGATGCTTCGTAGATATTGATCTGATCCTTCACATGTGATTAGTTCGTCTGAGATTGAGATTAAGCCCGATATGATGTACAAAGAAGAACCAATTCATATTTTGACTCTCGAGATTAAAGAGTTGTGGAATAAGAAAATTCCATTAGTTAAAGTCCTTTGGCATAAACACGGAGTTGAGGAAGCAACGTGGGAGCCAGAGGATGCAACAAAAGAATGTTATCCAAACCTATTCACTGGTAAGATTTTCGGGGACGAAAATCCCTAAGGGGGAAAAGTTGTAACAGCCTGATTTAGACCCTAATCGGAATGGTGGTTTCAGAACCACGAAGCTGAGTCAAAAAAATATTTAAAAAATTATTTTCTGTGTTTATTTTGTGTGAATTTATATGTGTGAAATTTTCGTGCTTTAACTTTATCGTTTGAGTGTCCGATTGAATAAAGGACTTAATTGTGTAAAATGAAAATTTAGTGGTTATTTTTAAAAGGGACTGAGTTGCATTTGGCTTTATAAGTGGAAGCCTTTATGTTGCAATTATCCCATTGCAAGAAAAGGTGGATGGTAATAGGCATATATTATATGGTTTTGTTATAATTTTATTAAGGTTAAAAATGTAATTAGGTAAAAATGTAATTATATGTTATAATAACATAAAATAAGCCATGTTTTATTCATTCTCTCTTGACCAAAACTAAACAAAAAGAAAAAGAAATAAGAAAAGCTAGGGTTCGGCCATTTTTAAAGCTCAATCAAGGTATGTGTTTAGCTCGGTTTTTGATAATTTCTACGTTTTTGAGATCGTTGCTAAGTTATCTTCAAGAATCAAGCTTGAATTTTTTATTTTGATGAATATTTTGAGTTATGCCATTGTTGAGAGGTTGTGATTTTTATTAATTGATGATGAAATATGAAAGATATGTTTTCGATTAAGATGTTTTGTATTGGAGTTTTTGATGATTTTGAGTAATTAGGACTAAATTGCAAAAATAATAATTTGAGGGACTAAAATGTGAAATAAATGAAATATATGGACTTGTATGGATATGGGTAAGATTCGGCCAAACATGGGTATAGGGAAATTTTGCATATTTTGTGTTTTGTGCAATAGGGACTAAATTGTAAAAAGTGTAAATGTCAGGGTTAAAATGGTAATTTGACCATTTATGTGTTTTTGGACTAAATTGAATGAAAATATGTTTGAATGAGCTTAATTTGAATATTTTTAAATCAAGAACCTAAGAAATTGGATTTGGATCGGGGAAAAGCGAAAGTTGTCGACTAGCTATCCCGTTCCATTTTACATAGTCCGAGGTAAGTTTATAAGCAGATAGACGTACCTAATTATAATTATATGCAAATTATACTTGATGAAATGAAATATGTGATTTTATATATGCACTATCTGGATGTGAATAAGCTTGGTTATTATGTTTCTGAATTCGTTTCGACCGAGTTACGATGTCCGAAAGCCTTGTATGAACCTTAGGAATAGTTAGGATACATATGTCATGACATAGGATGTCAATATATGTGTGCGACTAAGACCATGGCATCGATATGTGACTCCGATATATGTGTGCAAGTAAGACCCTATCTGGGATAGTGGCATCGATATGTGATTACATGTAAGACCACGTTTGGGACATTGGCATTGTATGATATATTTGTGACTATCCAAGTGCCCTAGCCAATTCCTAATGGTTCATCGGGCAAAGGTAAATCATGATCAGATGTGTAAAACAAGTTAAAAGGCCAGGTATGAGTTAGCTTATCAGCTACTAGTAATAAGGTAAGTATGTAACTTGAAAGTTGTTACAAGTTATATGTGATGCAAAGGATAAATATACATGTATATAAGTGTATTCGGTTTTTGAACAAATGGTATGAATATTATGGAACTGATTCTTGGATATGCGTATATATGTGAACATGTATATTCGGCCATATTAGTAGTATATGTACATGATACTATAATCAGATTCTTGAGCTTATGTAAATATGTATATGTGTGTTTGATTATATAATAACATTTTAGCTTAGGAAGTTGATTGACATTTGGTTAATATGATTATGTGAGCATTCGGCCAAGGTAAAATTGTGCATGAAAATGTATTATTTATCTTACTTGTAGGTTTGAGATTAAGCTGGGTAATGATAATGTAATCCAATTTAGCTTAAAATGAGTTGATTATACCATGGGGTTGTTTATTTGCTTATGAATTACTAAGCTATAATAGCTTACTCTGTGTTTTCATGTTTACTTTGTTTTATAGATTTTGGATTCAAGTTAGAAGCTCGAGGATCGTCAGCAAAGTCTATCACATTATCGATCGCCTTCGGTATTTTATAAGTTTCATTTTGGAACTATGGCATGTATAGGCTGGATTACATTTTGAAATAATGAACTTTGGTTATGTACAAAAGCTATGGCGAAAATGGCTTAATTTATATGTTAAATTCGATTATGCTTGGTTATGGAGTAACACAGTTCCTCTAAAAAATTTTACACTCCAAAACAGTTTACAAATTTAAGTATTTGCAAAATAAGTTTATTAGCCTAACTTAAAATGCATTACTCCGAGACCTCCAACATGCCAAATCCAGCTACAAAAAATGTGAGTACCTGAAAAGGGGAAAACTAAAGGGGTGAGCTATACGAGCTTAGTGTGAGTCTGAAACTAATCATAAGAAGCAAAGGAC
This sequence comes from Gossypium hirsutum, assembly GCF_007990345.1. Classification (NCBI taxonomy): domain Eukaryota; kingdom Viridiplantae; phylum Streptophyta; class Magnoliopsida; order Malvales; family Malvaceae; genus Gossypium; species Gossypium hirsutum. Next base: position 31,604,672 of record NC_053436.1, read on the forward strand.
GAAGAATCAATCCAAAATGCCATAACTACATTACTCGAACCACCGATCAGACATATGAAAACTTTTAATTAGTAATACAAAATGCAAATACAAAATTCCAAACACATATGTTACTTAATCACACAAGATTATGTGGTTTAATGAAAACAAAATAAGTACCCTCAACGTTCAGACAAACAAATATGTAATCTAATGCAGAATGTGAGCATCAAATAAAGAATAGACCCACCCATCGAGACAAACAACACTCCGATCCCCCTTCAAACCACGTAAGAGCTATAAGAAGCCCAACCAACCATGCACACCACATAGGACCTTGAAAGGCCCATCCAACCCTACACACCGTAAATGTGGAACTAAGCCATGAAAATGACAATATGCAGCTGAGTTGACATATGTATCATACTGTGCGGTAAACCGCTATACAGACGTATTGCAGTTGAAACTTCCAAATCAGATCAGATTTCCTTCTCTTCACAACCAAAACCCCCAATTTGATGCTCATCAATGAATGCACATCAAACACTATCAATAACATAGACACAGAAGCTCATATTTAGTCAATCAATTATAGAATTCCCATGCGATTACAGAATGCACACCACGTACACACATTCACACGGAAGCCTAAACTCACAAGCTCAATCGGTCACATTCAGAAACTATCATGTTTGTAACTATTTACCAAAACACCATATAACACTTAGTCGAACTATTAAATTGAGGCTCTAGTAAGAGATGTCGGTTCTAGTCTATTTTTTTCTATTTCTATATATGTATATGGAAAGTTCAAAAATCATCATATAATAATCCAGAAATAGAAAAGAAAAAAAGGGAGGTTAATGATGATTTTAAAATATTTTATACCAGGGAATCTAATATCCTTATACATGACGATAATCAATTCAGTAATTATGGTCAGACTCTATTATGGATTTCTGACCACACTATCCATAGGTTCCTCTTATATCTTCCTTCTACAAGCTCGGGTTATGAAAGAAGGAAAAGAAGGAATCGAGAAGAGAGTATTAGTAGGAACTGGGTTTATTGCAGGCCAGCTCATGATGTTCATATCAATCTACTATGTACCTATGCATTTAGCATTGGGTAAACTTCATACAATAACTGTCCTAGCTCTACTATATCTTTTGTTTCATTTCTTCGGGAACAATCACAAAGACTTTTTTTTATCATAGACGTCCTACCAGAAATTCAATGCGTAACCTTAGCATTCAATGTGTATTCCTGAATAATCTCATTATTCAATTATTCAACCATTTCATTTTACCAAGTTCAATGTTAGCCAAATTAGTCAACATTTATATGTTTTGATGCAACAACAATATGTTATGTGTAACAAGTAGTTTTGTTGGTTGGTTTATTGGTCATATTTTATTGATGAAATGGGTTGGGTTGGTATTAGTCTGGATACAACAAAATAATTTAATTAGGTCTAATGTGCTTAGTCGATCTAATAAGTATCTTGTATTAGAATTTAGAAATTCTATGGCTCGAATCTTTAGTATTCTATTATTTATTACCTGTGTTTACTATTTAGGCAAAATACCGTCACCCATTCTAACTAATAAACTAAAAGGAATTTTTGAACCAGAAGAAGTAGGGGGAAGTGAGGAAGAAAGGAACATAGAAATATAAACTATTTCCAAAGGGGGAAGGGCTAACCAGAAACAAGGGAACGAAGAAAATACTTCTTCTTCCCTTTTTTTGGAGAAAGAGGTGTATCAGAGCAAAATCGACGAAACAGAAAAGCTACAAGTGACTAGAAAAAAAAAGGGCGAACGCCACTTTCATTTTAAAGAGACATACTATAAAAATTGACCTGTTTATGAAACTTCGTATCTGGATAGGAATTAAGAAAGCTCGAAGTTAGAAATATTAAATAAAAAAGAAGATAAATATTTATTATGGATTGAAAAACCTCTTGTGACACTTCTTTTTGATTCTAAACAATGAAATCGACCTTTGCGATATATAAAAAACGACCGGGTTGAAAATGCTATAAAAAATGAAATGTCACAATATTTTTTTTATACATGTCAAAGTGATGGAAAAGAAAAAATATCTTTTACGTATCCACCCAATTTAGCAACTTTTGGGGAAATGATACAAAAAACAATATATTTTTTCACACCAGAAGAATGGTCTTTTGATGAATTGTATACTGATTGATTTACTACGTGATGATTTTATTGAAAAAGATCGAAGCTGTGGTATTTATTTCACTCAAGATTGGGTTTCTATGCCAGGTGTTCTGCCCATAGCTTCGGGGGGTATTCACGTTTGGCATATGCCTACTTTGACCGAGATCTTTGGAGATGAGTTTGTACTATAATTCGGTGGAGGAACTTTAGGACACCCTTGGGGAAATGCACCGGGTGCCGTAGCTAATTGAGTAGCTTTAGAATCATGTGTACAAGCTCGTAATGAGGGACGTGACCTTGCCCTCGAGGGTAATGAAATTATCCACGAGGCTAGGAAATGGAGTCTTGAACTAGCTGCTGTTTGTGAAGTATGGAAAGCGATCAAATTGACGCACAAATCTGAAATAATCAAAGTCTTTACCGACTTTAGTAAAGCCTAACTGAGGGTCAGAACACACAGGAACACCAACAAGTCACAAACTGACACAGTATTAAAATTTGTGAAACAAGGCCACACGGCCATATGGGGGTCAACACGCCTATGTGAAAGATGCACACAGCAGTGTAACTATGACACACGCCCGTGTGACCCATGAACATTATCCTGTGGATAGCTCGTGTAACTCTCTATCCATTTGTGCTTAAATAAGGTGTAGGGTAGACACGGTCGTGTGAAAGTCTCACACCCCCGTATACTCATGGGACACGACCATGTGTCCAAAACACACGCCCGTGTGAAAATCAACTAAAATCCCCAAATCAGCCACACGACCATGTGACACCAAATTTGCCTTAAAACCCCTAATCCCTAATTTCACATAGCCGTGTGGACCGCCCGTGTACAGTATATGCCTGTGTGGCCACCTTTGTGGTCATGAATTCATACCGGACCAGGCTGCATAACATGCCTTTGATGTCAAAACAACCCCCGACCCTCGTTAACTCAAAAATACACCCAAAACACACAATATTTCAAGCTAAACTGTAACAATCGACACTACAATTGGTTATTTTCAGAAACACACCAAATATGTCGAGCTTCTCAAAATCAAATCAGAATTTCGATAATGAAAAGGAAGAGTTTTCGAACCCACACCTAAATTCGTGATTTAAGCACCCAAAATTGTTAGACTCGCTCTACCAAGCAGATTTAGAGACTTCAATTACAAACACAACTAATTATAAGAATTTAATTTAAGCAACACAACAAAATTGAAGCAATTCCTCCATTAAAAAAAAGATAGAACTTACCTAATTTTGGAGCCAATCAAGCAAAACACTCGAGAACAAAGCTCCCTTGACAAATGACAAAGCGGAAAAAGCAAAAAGAAAATCTAAGGAAATTGAAAATGTTACAGAGAATAAAGTGGAAAAGAGACGAAGAACATATAGGAAAGAAACATAAAAACTATTGGATGTTGACATGGAAATAAAAATAAATAAATATTTTTAAACTTAAAACTAATTTTAAGATACAAAAATCATTCCTCAAAACACACATGAGGATTTGAACCTAGAACCCAGAGGTACATTAACACACAACCAACCACTGATGCGTGATATTCGTGACAGGTTTTAAAAATTTATAAATGAATCGTTCTTGAAACTAACTTATTATCACGATTAAGGCAAGTGTACCTATCGAACAGTAGTATAGTTTAGTAAAACTCGATTGTCGAACCCAAAGGAACCACGAGTACTGGTATTTACTTCCTTTTTATTATCTAGCCTAAAAATCAAGAGGTTTGGTTATCTAAACTAATTACTAAACTAAGAATGCACAGAAACAAAATTTGGGAAGATACTTTTTAGAAAATTTGATTGATTAAGACAATACCTAAGGAAAAATCCACCTAGACTTCACTTGTTATTTGACTCTGAATCAAACGATTTATTCATTTGACTTGATCCGTAAAAATCCCTAAGTTATATTATTATCTCTCTCGAGACTAATAACGTCTAACCCTTGGTTGAATAATTGAAATCTCTTTCTAATTAACACACTAGAATTGCATTAAATCGATCTATGGATTCCTTTATTAGGTTTCACCCTAATCCGGTAAAATCTTGTCACCCTACCTTTAGGCGTGCAATCAACTCTGCTTAATTACGAAAAATTTACTCTTAGACAGAGTCTATTCCTCCTCTGAATAAGAGCGTTAACTTGAATCAATATCCTGGAATATTAAAACAAGAATTAAGAACACATAATTAAGAACTAATTAAATCTTTATCATACAATTCAGATAATAATAACAAGATCATCTTAGGTTTCATTCCCCTTAGGTATTTAGGGGTTTTAGTTCATACTTATGAAGGAAAACATCTCAAAAGCATAAAGATAACAAAACATAAGAAAACCCAAAACTCTTGAAGGAACTTGAAGGGAGATCTTCAGTCTTGATGATGAATCCGGCTTCTGAGATGGATCAATCGGCTTTCCTTGAGTAATTCCTTGCTTCCTACTCTGCGTCCCCTTTTTCAGTGCCTCCTTAGGTGTTTAAATAGGCTTTTGAATGCCTAAGAGCCCTAAAAATTGGCCTTTTCCAAATAGGACTATACTTGGGCTCGACAGGGACACGTCCTTGTACGATTACTCCAGCCTGTGTTCAAGGCTGTTGAATAGGCACGGGCGTGTAGTCTACCCATGTAAGTCATGCTTCGATCCTGCCAAAGGGACACGGCCGTTTGACACGCCCATGTGAGAAAGTCCAGGCCTTGTTGATTTCCCACGTGGGTCCATTTTTTCCATTTTCAACCCGTTTCTCGCTCTTTTGTCTCTCTTATGCTCACTTAAGTATAAAACATGGAATTAAAGGATTAGGAGTATCGAATTCACCAAATCTGAGGAGAAATCATCCATAAATGTGCTAAGCATGGGATAAAAATATGTATAGTTTACGGTTTATCAAATACCCCCACACTTAAGCATTTGCTTGTCCTCAAGCAAAATCCTCAACTCACAATCAAAATAAATTCTTCTCAATTTATAACCCCTATCAATAATATCTCAAAATAATCCATAAGTATTCATACATTGAAAATTCAACTAAAAGTATATCAGAGTTTCAAACATTCCAAGTTGAGTATTTTATCACAAAAACATAGGTGTCTCCCCTTATCTAAGTGATTACCTTTGATCAAAATATCGCAGAGTTTAACATCCTCACTAAAGATTCACTCAAATCACTCAAGGTGTTTAAGGACATCAATAAAGGCACTCATTAGTCAATATGAAAAGTTATTACCATAGGCTTGCTTGAAAATCAAATCTCCACCACTATATATTGAGCTGATACATCAATCAAAAAGGTCTTTAAAAGGTTGTAACATGGTTTTGGTTAGGGGGTGTGGTCACAAGCTGAAAGAAAATGTTAGAATCGAGATTGAATTGAAAAATTACCTAGCTAGAAAAATGACTAGTCATCAGTTGAATACAAGTGAGCTTCTTCTCAGAATATGGAATTGACACTTAAGCTCAAAAACGACGAATTACAACTAATATGTATTGAAGTACACTTTTTTTTAAGAACAAGTCAAATACATAGAAGAGAAAAACATAGCTAAGCAATTAGTTCAAATCAAATCTCGAAAAAAATAGGGATCAAATTAGGGGATTTCAACAATATTGGGTTATGGGTTAATATTGAGGGTAAATCAATTAATGGCTTGTTAGGCTCAAAAGGGTTCACTAAGGGTTAATTATGAAGGTAGGCTTTTTTGGAGTGAGTGGGTTAAACCTAAGTGCCTTTATCATTTTGACATATCAAATCAAATGGTGTGGTCTTGACATACATAATCAAGCAAGTTCTAGAATAACAAATCAATACTGATGCACTCATAATAAAAGTGAGCATGAAAGGAGTAAAATATGCTCTAAAGGCTCAAGATCTCACAAAAATTATGGCTTTTTGATGTTCAAACTTGTGAATTTCAACTCAAGATAATACTTAAACTTAGGGAAACAACATAAAAGTTTTTAATTCTTCAAAAATCAACTTATCATGCTTGATTCCCTAATATCTTAAAGTTTAAACAATCAATGCATAAATGCCTATGTTTTAATTCAAGACATATCAATAAAAATCATAAATTAACTAAAATTCATTCTAATATGATATGAGTGATTCACGTGAGAATAAGACACAATTCAGGGATTTCTAATGATGATATAAATGACCCTCCCACACTTAAGATGTACATTGCCCTCAATGTATAAAGATAGATATATTGAAAAAAATATAGATGTATAATCATAAGATAGGGAGAGAAGTGAAACTTCTTGAATGATGAACGAACTCCTTGAATTGGAGTTATGGAGAATAATCGGCCAAAGCAATGATGAGAGTGGAGGAGGATACTCTGTGGTGGTAGAGGTTCATTAATCCATAAATCCTGCTCCAAAAGAATATTATATCTAGTGGTAGCTATGGTCGGGGTTGAGCAGGACATGGCAGTCATAGAGAACCTTTCCTGGTGGAGTTTTTAGTTCCTATGCGATGATGAGCTTTGGAGCTTCTTTATAACTATGATAGAATCAGGAACTTTTTAGGGAATATAAAGAAGCATAATTACTCGTAATGAAATAGCCAAAATTAAAAATTATAAAATAATAATTATAAAACCTAATAAAAATAAGCTTAAAGAAAAATAAAAAGTAGTCTTAAAACAGAATAAAAGTAAAAACATAAAATAATAAATAAAATTTTTTAAACACCTTCATCGCTAGATGGTTCGCGAGGTGGGGGTGGCGATGAGATGTGAAGGTGCTGACAAATCTAGTGAAGTGTAGCATTAATGTGATCAAAACGCTGAAAACACTACTGCTCAAATCGTGTAAGGCGCTCAGAGATGTCAGAATATGAAGCCGCTACATGAACTGGACGATGAGGAGGTGGTGGCTGAGTCGGTGGGTCATTGTGACGTGGAGGGACATCATCAGTAATGTCCTCTGGGTCCTCCTCCTTTGTGGACTGGGTGAGGTGGTACTGAGGAGGGTATGTGCCACGTCGTTTCTCGATCATCCTCATACTTAGCATGCTCGAGATGCCCTGTGGGGACATTTGGCTGATGAGAGTAAGGGAGGATGATTGTGATGCCGTGTTGAGGAGCCCAAAGTACCGAGCCAATCGAGTCACATAGGGCCGGATAGAGATGACCCCTCTCTTGTGCCGCTCTTTCTAGTAGCGAATGGCGAGGACAATAAAGTAGGCAAGGTCGATGACGTGCTCATTCTCCAAACTCCATAAGAAATAGGTGTCATGGGTGGTGATGACACCAGTGCTCTCTTGTCTCCCTGTTAGAGTGTCTCAAGGATGGAGGGAGAGCCAATGCCTTGGAGCAGCTAGGATCGTAGGTTGCTGAGGCAGGGACAAGGTTACTCCAGAATTTTGAAGGGGGTAGTGGATGTGGCGGTGGAGGGTGTCGAGTTCATTTTCGTCTATGAACTCCTCCGTGTACAGCCCTAGTGCAATCCCAAACTCAGGTACGCTCAACTGGCGTACTAGACCACCGAGGTGGAACTGGACTATTCCAGGATCGTCGAAATTGGTCATGATGGTCTGAAGATGGAACGTCGAGAAGAGTTTCAATGTGAACTCGAGATACGTCGGCTCGCCATCTTAAAGAAGATCCCCCACGGGTCAGTCGACAGGGGGCTTGGATCGCGTCAGCCAATTGAATCTGTTCGAGTGCGGCCCAGTCAATGCAGCAGCCCACACCTAGGGGTCGGGCCCGTAATATCTGATATAATTCCTCCTGGGGTCCCAAAGGAACCTGGAGCAACGGGTGCCTAATCTCCGTGGTAGGACCCGAGGATGACGCTACTTCTTTCCTCTTCTTCGAGGCAGGAACAGCGGTCTTCTTACCACGTGAGTACAACATTGTACCTATATTGAAAAATTGAAGTTCAACCAATATGCCCCAAGAATAGTATGGAAAATCAAGACTAAATATGAATATTTCATGAGATTTACGTACTAGATGATACAAACTAAAACAACTAAATATATCAAGTTATAGGATTCATGGGAATAATGTAATGGGAATATGAATGAATGCATGTGGGTAAGCATAAATTTCATAGAAACAAGGAAAAATGAAAGAGTACAGCATAATGTAGTAACTAAAATGACGAAATTTTTATAAAATAAGCATGAGTGTTTTAATATTATAACTATGAATATTCATTCAAAATAGTTCAATAGAGTGGAGAAATCATGAAATAAGCAACATATTTAAAGAAAATAGAGAGAAAAGAGTAAACAAACGCAAAAGGAAGGAGCTTGGGGTGTCAAAATCGGTGTTGTAGGCAGTGCACGGGCGTGTGGGGTAGGGCGTGTGGAGTTGCAGCGGCTAGGGTTAGGGATTTTTGGGGAGGGAGATGATGAATAGTGAGGGGTTTATATAGATTTTGGGGCACACAACTATGGGACACGCCTGTGTCCTAATTTTTGCCCATGTGTTTCGTAAATTTTGAATTTGGGCGCGTCTGACATTCGGCCCACGTCCGTGTTCTTCAGACGTGTTAGTGCACATGGCCATATTGCACGGCCGTGTCCTGATTCGTTCGCTTCTCCCACGCCCGTGTACATAGGTCCACGCCCGTGTTCGTTTTGATAGTGCCGACCACGGGTGGATGACATGGGCGTGTCGCACGCCCATGTTACATTCTCAGTTTCAACGATGGTTTCAAGGTACGGGCGTGTCTCACGCCTATGTTGTTTTGGTAGTTTGGCCCACAGCCATGCCAACTTATCACATCTCGTGTTGGGGAAAAATCTTGCCCTGTTTTCACACGGCCTAATACACGCCCATGTGCCTGGCCGTGTGGTATTTAGAAAGCCTGTGTTCCATGATTCGGTTAGTATGTTAGATGTTAAAAACTAAAATTTAAAGAAATTAGCACTGTTAGTGCTCGGGTTACCTCCCGAGAAGCGCTAATTTATAGTCTTAAGCTGGACTTACCTCTCTTCTACATGGTCAGGGTGGTGCGAGGAGTTTACACTCCTCATCCCTGTTATCAACTTTATCAACATAAGGTTTAAGACGAGTATTGTTTACCTTAAATGTGCCATATTTGGGATGAATTACCTCGATTGTACCATATGGAAAAATACTGAGTACCGTAATAGGAAGTTCTTCATTAGGTTCAGAAGTGGCAATACGAGGATCTACTGCATCTAGTAGTACTTTGTCTCCAAATTTAAGTTGATTTGGTGAGGTTTTGAGTTCGTCATGGCTCAGTTTTGATTTATTGGGTATTCTTGGTTTCTGTGTCCGCCTTTCATCTAGCTCCTCAATTTGTAGCCTTCGTTCTTCATTTATAAGTCCTTTGTTGTTGTTTGAACATGGCTCATATGCGTTCTTCGTAACTGTTTCCTGCACAGAGGGGTTCACCACATGATCAGTACTAGTAGAACGATGTATACAACCACCTTCAATTTTCAATGTGTTACCCGAATTACGAGCTTGAAGGGTGATTGTTTCGTCTCCCACACGAAGTGTGAGTTCACCTGTGCCAACATCAATAATGGTTTTAGTAGTCGCTAAAAAGGGTCGTCTTAAAATTAAAGGTGCGTTACTAGCCTTTTCCATGTCTAGAACAACAAAGTCTACTGGGTATATAAATTTATCGATCTTAACAAGAACATCTTCAATGATACCCTTAGGAAATCTAATGGGTTTTATCAGCCAATTAAATGCTCATCTTAGTTTGTTTGGGTTTTCCAAGACCTAGCTGTTTAAACATTTTATAAGGCATAACATTAATGCTTGCCCCTAAGTCAGCCAATGCATTATGAACATCTAAACTACCAATTAAAAAAGGAATCATAAAACTCCATGGATCTTTCAATTTGTTGGGTAGCTTATTCTATAGAATGGCTGACCAAACTGTATTCAACTCCACATGCGACGCCTCACCCAACATTTGTTTATTTGTTAAAAGCTTCTTTAAGAATTTGACTGCGTTTGGCATCTGCGAAAGAGCTTCAATAAATGGTAAGTTAATATGTAACTTTTTTAATAATTTAAGGAATTTACCGAATTGTTCTTTTGTGCGGTCTTTCCTTGTCGCGTTTGGGTATGGCACACTAGGTTTGTATTCTTTACTTACTGGTTTCTGGTCATTGTGGTCCACCTCACCCTTGCCTTTACTTACCACAGTTTCTTGCTTTAGTTCTGGTTCAGGTGCAACTAACCCTTCCGCATCTTCAATGGTAATTGCATTGATTTGCTCCTTTGGGTTAGATTCAGTGTTACTCGGCAAACTACATTGTGGTTGTTCAGAAATTAGTTTGGCGAGTTGGCCTATCTGAGTTTTGAGCCCTTGGATTGACGCTTGTTGATTCTTAAGGGCTGTCTCGGTATTCTGAAAATGAGTTTCTAACACCTAGATGAATTTTGTTAATATCTCTTCAAGGTTCGGCTTCTTTTCTTGCTGGTAAGGTGGTTGTTGAAAACTTGGAGGATGTTGTGGCCTTTGATTTCCTTGACCACCCCACGAGAAGTTGGGATGGTTCCTCCAACCTGTATTATAAGTGTTACTATACGGGTTATTTTGGGGTCTAGAGTCATTGTTACCCATATATTGGACTTGTTCCTCCTCGATGCTAAGGTTGAAGGGTTGATATTCTGTGCATGCCTTCCTCCATTTGAATCGCACTTCATCACTGGATGTACCTGAGTAGAACCACACAAATCGTCAATGTTTTTATTTAAGAGTTCTACTTAGATAGATAGCATAGTAACCACGTCGAGGTTGAAAACACTGATTGCTTTCGTCGGCTTTGTCCTCATAACTTGCCACTGATAGTTATTCAGTGACATTTCCTCAATAAATTCATAAGCCGCCTCAGGTTTCTTATTATTGATAGTTCCACCAGCAACTGCGTCAATCATCTACCGAGCCAAAGGATTCAGGCCGTTGTGAAACGCTTGATCCTGTAGCCAGTGCGGTAAGCCATGGTGAGGGCATCTTAGCAAAAGGTCCTTGTATCTCTCCCATGCATTGTAGAGTGTTTCTAAATCTATCTGCACAAAAGAGGAGATATCATTACGTAATTTGGTTGTTTTAGCTGGTGAAAAATATTTTAATAAAAATTTTTCGATCATTTGTTCCCAAGTAGTGATTGATCCTCATGGCAATGAGTTCAACCACTGTTTTGCCTTATTCCTCAATGAAAAGGGAAACAACCGAAGGCGAATGACGTCATCAGAAACGCCATTAATTTTAAAAGAGTCGTAAAATTCTAAAAAATTCGCCAAGTGAGCGTTGGGGTCCTCATCCTGCAAACTATCAAACTGAACAAACCGTTGGATCATCTGAATGGTGTTAGGTTTCAGTTTAAAATTATTTGCAGCAACAGCAGGCCTAACTATGCTTGACTCAGTTCCTGTTAAATTAGGTTTAGCATAATCATATATAGTGCGTGGAGCAGGATTCTGATTTACTGGATCAGCAGCAATCGCAGGAGGTAGCAAATTTTCTTGGTTTTCAGTCATCTCCTCGGCTGTGGTTGAAGTATCGTCCTCTTGCTCGTCTTTTGTGTATCTTAGGATTTGCCTTATTTCTCGTTGGTTTCTGTGAACTATGCGGTCGATCTCACCATCAAAAAGTAGTAGTCCTGACAGATTTCTTCTGGTCATAAACTAGAAAACCTGTCAGAAGGAAATAAATGAAGAATTAGAAAATAAAATAAAAATTTAAATTGCAATAAAAGTAAAATGGCTAAAGTAATAAAAATTGAGTGTTCCTAATATCCTAGTTCCCCGACAACGGTGCCAAAAACTTGATGCATGATATTCGTGACAGGTTTTAAAAATTTATAAATGAATCGTTCTTGAGACTAACTTATTATCACGATTAAGGCAAGTGTACCCATCGAACAATAGTATAGTTCAACAAGACCAGATTGTCGAACCCAAAGGAACCACGAGTACTAGTATTTACTCCCTTTTTATTATCTAACCTAAAAATCAAGAGGTTTGGTTATCTAAACTAATTACTAAACTAAGAATGCACAGAAACAAAATTTGGGAAAATACTTTTTAGAAAATTTGATTGATTAAGACAATACCCAAGGAAAAATCCACCTAGACTTCACTTGTTATTTGACTCTGAATCAGACAATTTATTTATTTGACTTGATCCACAGAAATCCCTAAGTTATATTATTATCTCTCTCGAGACTAATAACTTCTAACCCTTGGTTGAATAATTGAAATCTCTTTCTAATTAACACACTAGAATTGCATTAAATCGATCTATGGATTCCCTTATTAGGTTTCACCCTAATCCGGTAAAATCTTGTCACCCTACCTTTAGGCGTGCAATCAACTCTACTTAATTACAAAAAATTTACTCTTAGACAGAGTCTATTCCTCCTCTGAATAAGAGTGTTAACTTGAATCAATATCCTGGAATATTAAAACAAGAATTAAGAACACATAATTAAGAACTAATTAAATCTTTATCATACAATTCAGATAATAATAACAAGATCATCTTAGGTTTCATTCCCCTTAGGTATTTAGGGGTTTTAGTTCATACTTATGAAGGAAAACATCTCAAAAGCATAAAGATAACAAAACATAAGAAAACCCAAAACTCTTGAAGGAACTTGAAGGGAGATCTTCAGTCTTGATGATGAATCCGGCTTCTGAGATGGATCAATCGGCTTTCCTTGAGTAATTCCTTGCTTCCTACTCTGCGTCGCCTTTTTCAGTGCCTCCTTAGGTGTTTAAATAGGCTTTTGAATGCCTAAGAGCCCTCAAAATTGGCCTTTTCCGAATAGGACTATACTTGGGCTCGGCAGGGACACGCCTGTGTGACACGCCCGTCTGTAATTACTCTAGCCTGTGGTCAAGGCTGTTGAACAGGCACGGGCGTGTAGTCTACCCGTGTAAGTCGTGCTTCGATATTGCAAAAGGGACACAGCCGTATAAGAAAGTCCAGGCCGTGTTGATTTTCCATGTGGGTCTATTTTCTCCGTTTTCAGCCCGTGTCTCGCTCTTTTTACTTTCCTATGCTCACCTAAGTATAAAACAAAGAATTAAAGGATTAGGAGCATTGAATTCACCAAATCTAAGGAGAAATCATCGATAAATGTGCTAAGCATGGGATAAAAATATGTATAATTTACGGTTTATCAACCACTAGACTAGCTAACCCATTTTGACACTAAAACACGACAACAAACCCAATTGTCCGATCTAGCTATTGACCCCACCTATAAATCTGAAAACTTCTAACCCCAAAATCCGAGGTGTTACAACTCAACCCTCCTTAAAGAAATTTTATCCCCAAAATTTCCAACTAATAGATAACTGTCCAAACACAAAACTCACCACTACGCTCCTATTGCACACTCTAATCTCGCACACATATCCAGAACCCTTAACCACTAAAGTCAATACTCATTTACCTTATCACACACTTACAAACGTTATCCAATGAATAAGTAATCAATGTCATTCTCATGAGTAACACACAACATCACAACAACCTATATACAATTATATTTGTCTCAATGTTGACAAGAGCACTCCCTAATCCGATGCTACGTAGACTCGCATCTAAGGCATGTTCTCGCCTTTTTCTAACAATTGCCCGGATGGCACTTCTTACAGTGCCTGCAGACTAAAATGCCCACACCACCACTAGAACCCTCGACATTACCTTTACTGTCACCCAACTGCATTTTTACACGTTTTGCAAACTGGGGCTCCAACCTCAAAAGACTACGATCTCTTTTCTTCCCACAATCTACACACCTACCCTAGACTAACTCTCTATTCCTCTTTAAACTGGCCTCGAAGACTTTCTCCAAAACTTCTCTCACAAACTGAGTCAATGCCTTAGTACCAACCTCTGGGTTATCGCTACTCGAAGCTAGTAGAACTGCATTGACTTTCGATTCTTGAACAGGCACACGTACTAGAGAAGCGGACGACTCCTTGAGAGTCTCACTAGATTGATCCTCACAATCTTGCTTACCATCAAAATCTATATCGGTCTTGTGATTATCTTAGAATATCTATATTTTCAGAAAATAAACACAAAATAAATACGACTTGTCACACCCCTAACCCATATCCGTCGCTGGAATAGGATTATGATGCATTACCCGACAATATAACATTTATCAAACATTCAGTATCGCATATCATTCATTCACATACACAAAGTCCCTTAAAAAGGTCTATGAGGCCTTAAAACATGCTTAAGAGTGGTTTGGGACTAAACCGATCACACATAAAAATTTCCAAACACATAGAAAAATTTCATTAAATCATAGGTCACAAGCCCGTGTGAACATGCCTGTACCTCACGTGACTACCAAACATGCCCGTGGCGCAAGTTGGGTGGAAACAGAGAATACATACTGACTTGTACCACACGGCCAAAGACATGCCCATGTGCCATGGCCGTGGAAAACTAAGGAGGTTACTGACTTGGGTCACATGGCCAGCTACATGCCCATGTGCCAGCCCGTGTATTTCACACGGCTAGTAGACATGCCCGTGTGTCTAGGCCATGTCAAAACTGTAGGGTATACTACTTTAATTTGAAAGGGTACCCTAATGGACACATGGCTGTGTAATATAGCCATGTGACGCACTCGGCTGAGACACATGCTCGTGTCTCTACCCATGTGGACAAAAATAGGCCATTTGTAAAGCCAATTTGCCACCCTTTTCTCATGCATACAAATCAACCTAAATGGTACCATTTCAAGACATTTATAAGCAACCAAAACTAGCCAATTTATACACATATCATGCCATCTATACACAACCATTTCAACTACTCTATTCCACAACCAAAACATACCAAAATCATTAAACTTGCATAACTTCTAAATGCATTTCATCATCACTTTATCACCTATTTCATGCCACAAATCTTACCATTTCAACATCACATAATCAAGCCACAACAAATAAGGCATTTTATACATCTAATGTATCACATATTAAGCACATAACTTAAGCCAACTTATATGGCTAAAAATATACTAACATTTATATTATTAACAAGCCAAATCACATGGCTAACATTATAGCTCAACACATACCAAAATGACACTAGCCTATACAACCCATATACCATATATACAAAGCTTTCAAAGTACCAAAAAAATGATCGATAGTGTGACAATGCTCCTAACGATCCTCGAGTCCAAGCAAGCTTTGACTATCTAAAAAAAACATAGATAAATAACATACAGTAAGCTTCATAGCTTAGTAAGTTCGTAGTTAAGCAATTCAATTCATCAAATAATATAGTTCAACCATTTGCACATTACCAAATCAACATTACATTAACACAAACCATATCCATGTCTCAAACATAATTAAATACCATTTCATTAAATTTTCTCAATGTAGTACTTGAATAGGTTCCATACATACTCGTATCACCTCGTACTAACCTCTTTCTCAACTTCAAAATTTATTTATTAGTTGAATCATTAGGGCTAGAAGTCAGAGACTCAAGAATCGCAATAGATAAGTACCTATACCATGGCCCGTAGCCAAATCAAGGTAATTCCTCTCAAAATACTTATATCATGGCCCGTAGCCAAATCAAGGTATTATTCACACCGGAAGTGCCGATATCATGGCCCAAAGCTAATGCATTAACTTAATGACATTACATTAGCATCATAATTGTACCTATGGTTTAACCGGGAAGTTTCGCTTGTTGATTTCATCATCGAACACTTCTGTATAGTCGTATTCACAATTCCAAACATTATCCGCAATCTCATAAATACATTTTATGCAATATCAAAGCATATAACATCCATTTATAATGAAATTAACACCTATGAACTTACCTCGGTCGTAGAAACAATGAAACTAGCCGATTAATCGAGTACTTTGTTCTTGCCTCGAGCTAAGTCCGAGTTCCTCTTTTCTTGATCTATGTATTCAAAAGTAACTCATTTAATCACCTATTCATTCAATTTCATTCAGAAATATACATTTGAGCATTTTTGTACTTTAGCCCCTAAACTTTCAGATCTCTTCAATTTAGTCCCTATTTCACAAATACACAAAATTCACAAAATTCAATTTAACCCATGCTTAGCCGAATTACCATAACGCCCCTAGTAGTCCATATTTTTCATTTATTTCATAATTTAACCCCTCAATTTACACTTTTTTCAATTTAATCCCTAATTGACATTTTTGTCAAAAATCACTTTACAAAACATGTATATCAAACACCAAGCTTGCATAATTCATAATCAAACATCATAAAACTCATGGATTCATCAATGGCATTTCACAAAATCATCAACAATTTCAAAAATTAGGGTACGGGTTAGCTAGTACTCAAAGCAACGATCACAAAAACATAGAAATCATCAAAAACTGAGCAAAATTGCTTACCTAATCAAGCTACCAAATTGCCGAATATCAAAACCCTATTTTAGATATCTCCCTTGCTTCATTCGGCCATAAAAGATGATAAAATGGCCATCATTTTCACTTTGTTTTATTTTAATTATAATTAATGTACAAATTACTAAAATAACCTTATATTATAACATTAAAAATCACTTAATGGATGATTATATTTGTCCATCTTAATAGCCAAAAGTCAAATAACCACATAAGTACTTACACATCTAAATTTCATAGCAATTAAAGCACTTTAACAAATAGAATGCATTGTTTGCATTATACGTGATTTAGTCATTTTCTTAAATTAACCACTAAACTATAAAATTAGCACAAGAAACTTTCACACATATACAATTACATACTGTAAACACAAAAAATAATATTAAAATAATTTTTCGACCTCCGATTTATGGTTTTAAAACACTATTTTGGTTTAGCTAAAATTGGGCTATTACAGCTCTCCCCCTTAGGAATTTTTGTCCCCGAAAATCTTACCAGTGAATAGGTTTGATATTGCTTTCTCATAGCATCCTCGGGTTCCCACATAGCTTTTTCTACTCTATGTCGACACCGTAACACTTTTACTAATGCTATTCTTTTATTTCTCAGCTCTTTGATCTCACAAGCTAAAATTCAGATCGATTCACTGTAGGATAAATTTGACTGAATCTCAACTTCGGTCAGGGAAATAACATGTGAAGGATCGGATCTGTATCTTCTTAGCATCGATACATGAAATACATTGTGAATCTTTTCTAACTCAGAGGGCAATGCTAGCCGATAAGCAACTGGTCTGACTCACTGATAATCTTGTACGGCCCGATGAATCGCGGACTCAACTTTCCTTTACAACCAAATCGAAGTATTTTCTTCCATGGCGATACTTTCAAAAACACTCTATCCCCAATCTGAAACTCAATATCTTTCCATTTCAAGTTTGCATATGATTTCTGACGATCTGGTGCTGCTTTCAAACTATCACGGATCACTTTCACTTTTTCTTCAGTTTCTCTAATCAGATCAACCCCGTAAATCTTATGCTCACTAAGCTCAGTCTAGTACAAATGTGTTCGACATTTCCAACTGTATTAAGCTTCGTAAGGTTTCATTTTAATACTCGATTGAAAGCTATTATTATATGCAAATTCAATCAACAGCAAATACTTTTCCCACGTACCTTCAAACTCAAGAATACAACATCCCAACATATCCTCGAGTATCTGTATAACTCGTTCGGATTGACCATCCGTTTGTGGATGAAAAGTAGTACTAAAGTGTAGCTTTGTACCCAGTGCATCTTGCAGTTTCTTCCAAAACCTCGATGTGAATCTTGGATCTCTATTCGAAACAATAGAAATAGGTACTCTGTGTAATCTCACCACCTCAGAGATATACAACTTAGCTAACTTTTCAAGTGAATAATTTGTACGCCCAGGAATGAAATGAGTTGATTTTGTCAATCTGTCAACTACAACCCAGATTGCATCTTTCTTTCTCAGAGATAAGGGCAGTCCCGATACAAAATCCATAGCCACTCTATGCCATTTCCACTCAAGAATCATAATCAACTGTAATAAACCAGACGGTACCTGATGCTTAACTTTAACTTGCTGACAAATCAAACGTTTAGAAACGAACTCTGAAATGTCACGTTTCATACCATGCCACCAATAGAACTGTTTCAAGTCATTAAACATTTTCGTGCTACCCGGTTGAATAGATAAACAACTACTATATGCTTCATTCAAAATCATCTGAATCTACTCTAAATTTCTCAGAACACATATTCGGCCTCTGAATCTTAAACAATCATCGGAATCAACTTGAAACTCTGAATTAGGGTTTGAATCACATTAAGCTCTTTTAGCTAACATTTCATTATCAGTCTTTTGAGCTTCATAAATCTGCTGTACAAACAACGGTCTCGCTTTCAACTCAACTACTATCGAACCATCATTACACAAAGCTATTTGAGTGTTCATCACGCGTAGAGTGAATAGGGATTTTCGGCTCAAAGCATCAGCAACTACATTTGCTTTTCCTGGATGATAATCAATCACCAACTCGTAATCTTTTAGCAATTCTAACCATCTCCGCTGTCACAAATTCAAATCTTTCTGAGTCATCAAATATTTCAAACTCTTATGATCTAAATAAAAATGGCGTTTCTCACTGAACAGATAGTGGCGCCAAATCTTTAACGTAAACACAATAGTTGCTAACTCTAAATCGTGTGTTGGGTAATTCTTTTCACGCGGCTTCAACTGTCTCAAGGCATAAGCTATGACTTTGCCTTATTGAATCAAAACAAAACCCAGGCCATTCCACGATGCATCATTATAGATCACAAATTCTTTACCCGATTCTGGTTGTACTAACATTGGAGCTTCAGTCAAAAGAGCTTTAAACTGATCAAAACTTTTCTGACATTTATCTGACTACTCAAACTTTACATTTTTTTGAAGCAATCTCATCAACGAAGTCGCAATTGTTGAAAAGCCTTTCACAAATCGTCTATAATAGCCAGCTAGTCCCAAAAAACTACGGACTTTAGACACATTTCTCGGAGGCTTCAAATCTATTATTGCAAAAATCTTGCTCGGATCAACTCGAATACCCGATGCTGATACAATATGCCCCAGAAAACCAACTTCACATAACCAAAATTCACATTTGCTAAACTTTGCAAAAAACTGCTTATAACGCAGAGTTTGCAATACAACTCTCAAATGCTCAGCATGCTCAGTTTCATCTTGTGAATAAATCAAAATGTCATCAATAATACAATGAAAAATTAATCTAGGTACGGTATGAAAATCTAGTTCATTAATTCCATAAAGATAGCAGGTGTATTCGTTAGTCCAAAGGCATAACTAAGAATTCATAGTGACCATACCTTGTTCTGAATGCAGTCTTCGGCACATCTGAGTCTCTAACCTGTAACTAATAATAGCCTGATCTCAAATCTATCTTTGAAAACACTATAGCCCCTTTTAATTGATCAAACAAATCCTCTATTCTGGGCAGAGGGTATTTATTCTTGATCGTCACTTTGTTAAGTTGTCGGTACTCTATACACATTCCCATCGCGACATCTTTCCTTTTCACAAACAACACAGGAGCACCCCAATGCGAGAAACTCAGTCGTGCAAATCCTCTATCGGTCAGTTCTTGCAATTGAGCTTTCAATTCTTTTAACTCTGTCGGAGCCATTCTATATGGAGCTATAGATATTAGCGTTGTACCTGAAATTAACTCGATGCCAAACTCAACCTCTCAAATTAGTGGTAAACCCGGTAACTCTTGGGAAAACACATCTAGATACTCACATACAACTGGAACTGATTCTATCTTCTTTTCAGTCACTTTCGTATCAAACACATAAGAAAAATAAGCTTCGCAACCCTTTCTCACATATCTCTGAGCTAACATCGATGAAATCACTACTGGCAAACCATTCAAATCATCTGACTCAATCTGGATAATTGCATTATTCTGACATCTCAAATCTGTCATTTTTCTTTTGCAATTCACAATAGTATCATGCAACATTAGCCAATCCATACCCAGAATTTGATTGAACTCATCAAATGGCAACAACATCAAATTGGTCAAAAAGAAAAAATATCGAATCATCAATGGACAGTTCTTGCACACTTTATCAACCAACACATATTTGGCTAAGGGGTTTGATACTCTAATTACAAATTTAGTAGACTCTACAGGCAAAGTCTTACTAGATACTAAATTCAACATATATATGAATGAGTTGATCCTGGATCTATCAATGTAGTGACTTTAGTATCATAGAGAGTAAAAGTATCGGTGATAACATCTGGAGATGGCACTTTTTTGCGAGCGAGAATAGCGTAAAGTCATGTAGGTGCCCTCGCCTCAAACCTCATAGTAGAGTATTTAGTCGCTCTCTGACTACTAATCACATTTCATGTGTTTCTAAGTGGTCTATCACTATTTATAGTATTACTCGGCCTCGTGTTCTGAACATCATCTTTTTCCATCAATTCTGTAGAATCTCGTATAAAATGATCGAACGATCCACATTTGTAACAAGCTTTATTTCTTTTGCTCCAGCATTCTCCTAAATGTCTTCGCCTACACTGTTGACATTCAAGTTTGTTGTCTCTTACACTGCCAACACTATCTATTGATATAGCTTGAGCTTTAGAACCAAAGTGTTGTTTAGCACGATTCTTGTCCGAATATTCATTTGAAGCATTCGAGCAGTTATACAAATCCCTAGATTTCTTTGACGAAGATTGATACGGCTTATTCATCGATCTTTTTCTGGTGTCTCTAGCCTCTGAATCTTCTTTTCTCTTTTCTTTACTAAGATCTTTGGCTTTACAAGCCCTTTCAACTAACACAACAAATTCTTTGATTTCCAAAATCCCAACTAACAGCATTATGTCTTCATTCAATCCATCAACGAATCATTTACACATGATCTCTTTGGTAGAAAAATATTCCCGGGCATTCATGCTTAATTGTACGAATTCTCTTTTGTACTCAGTGACAGTCATTCGGCCTTGTTTCAATTCCGGAAACTCTTTATGTTTCTGATTGAGAAATCTTTGGCTTATATACTTCTTTCGAAACTTAGATTGAAAGAATTCCCAGGTGACACGTTCCCTTGAAACTACTGATATAAATGTTTTTGTGACAGCCCAAAATTGACCTAGTCGGGAAGTGGTTTTGGGACCACTAAACCGAGTCATAAAAATAATTAACCGTCATAATTGATGCTCATTATATGTACATGTGCATGTGTGAAAATTTCGTGTTTGAATTTTGTTAATTGTAAGTGAATTTTATCAAATAGGACTTATGTGAGAAAATTTTGAAATGTGCTAGGCAAATGCAAAGTGGCCTATTAATGCATATTGTGAAATTGATGGGTTTGCATGTCAATTTACCCAAATTAAGGCATAGTGGCCGGCCATGCTATGAGTGGAAACATGTCACAAACATGTTATGTTAGTGAGGTATGTTAGGAAAAATAAAATAAGGAGTATGGGTAATAAAGAAATGGAAACAAAAAAAAAGTGTGTGGTTGTTCCCCCCCATTGCCGTGAGTTAAAGAAAAGAAAAGAAAAATTTTGTTCATCCTTTTTCATCTTCTTTTGGCCGAAAATTCTAAGGAAGGAGGAAGGAGTTCTTGCTTCATGTTTGGTTTGGAAGAGGATTAGGAGGAGGTTTGGCCATACTTGTATCTAGATCAAGGTATGTTTGAGGTTGTGCCATGAGATTCATGCATGTTTTTAGTTGCTAGCTTGAGTTCTAATTAGCCCATGGTTCAAATCTTTGCTATGTCATGGGGATGATATTTGGCCTAGGTGGATTTTGTGTTAATGCCATTGCATGCTAAATATGAAGCTTGTTAATGATGCATGTGATGGTGGATTGATGATTCTTGAATCTTCTTTTTAGCATTTTTGAGTGAGCACATATGTGCATTGGTTGCTAGATGGAGAAGAATCGGCTAGCAAGTTGTGTGCTAAGGCCGAATATAATTTTTGTATATTAATGAGTAATGCATGTGTTAAATTGATGGAAAGGGAGAGGATGCTTTACTAGTGTATATATGTGTGTATTAGCCAAGTTTTGATCTTGAAACAAAATGGTGTTTAGTCAATACAAGTAACCATACTTGTAGAATGTATTAAGTGTTGCAATCGGCCCCAACATAGACATGTATGTTCGGCCACATGAATAAGTACATAAGCTATGTGTATGTTCGGCCATAGGTAGCCTATTGATGGCTTTAGCTTGACTTAGAAAATTCGGCTAAGGGGAAATATTAGCTAGTATGTTGAATTCGATTCGTGATTTTGTACACATGTGACTCTAATGTCTAATGTATATATGGGTTAAGTACCTTGAGCTTCTCTTTTGATGTTCGAATGAATTGTATTAAATTGCTTGATGTGATTAAAAATGCGTATGACCATTGTGTATTTGAGCTAAAAGGGTGGCCATATGACCTATCAAACTCCTTGTCATATTCGGCCATAAGCTAGCAAAATTAGACTTTAATGAGTTAAATTTGTTTGAATTAGCTCAAGAGCTTAGAGGACCCCAGTTGGATAAGGGAAAAAAAAATTGGTCGAGTAGCCATCGGAATCGTTCGACAACATCCGAGGTAAGTTCTTGAGTAAAAGAGCTTAAATTATGATTTGATTAGATCATGTTTTAAGCAAATCAAAATCATGCTCTTTGTGTGTGGCTATTGAGCCGAAATTGCAAGAATGATAAGTGTCTTGTGTTTGAGTTTTGCTAACGAAAACGAAATACGAATGTGCCATGATTTATTGTTAAATGTGCATGGTTATTTGAATGATGTCCGGGCTAAGTCCCGAAGGCTTTGTGCGAAGTGACCATATCCGGACTAAGATCCGAAGGCATTTGTGTGAGATACTAATTCCGGGCTAAGCCCGAAGGCATTTGTGCGAGTTACTAAATCCGGGTTAAGTCCCGAAGGCATTTGTGCGAGTTACTATAACCGGGCTATGTCCCGAAGGCATTTGAATGAGTAGCTATATCCGGTTAAATTCCGAAGGTACGTGATTTGGGAATGAATGATCTTGCTGTAAAAATTTCAGTTAATACGCTTGAAACATCCCAACATTGAGGTATGTTTCGTATGTGCTTTGAATTAGTTGAGCCCTTACAAATAAGTATTCGCTCAGTTGATAAATGAGCTACCGGCCTTTGGCTAAGTTGATCTTTGTGTATGAATAAAAGGGTTGGTAATGTGAACTAAGTATGATATTGAAAAATTGTGCATATGAAATTATCCGTTTAGCTACATGAATTCTATACTTTTGTTGTGCTGGAATCCCTTGCTCAAAACTTACTAAGCATAAATTGCTTACTCCGTCTCCTTGATTCTTTGTTTTATAGATTTTGGTTCTCCAGCTATCGGACTCGGGATTTTGAAGTCGAAGTCGCCCACACTATCAAAGCCCCCCCCCTTTTGGTACAATTTTGGTTGAACTTCGAAATGGCATGTATAGCACTACCCTTTTTGTTGGGGGTCATGGACCCTTTGGACTTGTATAATTTTGGATAGCCATGCGAAAATGGCTTATATATGTTTGAGTATAATGTTATAATCATTTGGTATGGATATGGTTATTGAGAGGTGTGGATATGCTTAACAAGGATTGGCCATGGGAATGGTTAATCACTATCATAATTTGTGCTATTTATGCTAAAAGGGCTAGTTGAATCATGGAAACTATGAAATAGGTAAAGTCTACCTTAAAAGCAGATGCTGACAGCAGCAGTGATGTAGATTTGGAAAATCACTAAAAATAGTAGGAAGGGAATTAAATAGTGAACAAATTATTTAAACGAACCTTGATGAATCTATTTTCATAGGAAAGTAACAAAACGATCATATGGACAGTATGTTAAGAGATATTCAGGTTCTCGTAAGACAGGGCCAGAACGGTTTCTGGATTCCCTGTTTCGACTTTGGAAATTCATTATAAATTAACCAGAGATAATTAGGAGTCATGTCACATATTTATAGATTCCTATTTGAGTCTAGTTTCTATAGAAACAAACGACATCAGTATTGAAGCCCTGTACAGGGAGATATCCAAGTCGTAATCCGCAAAGGTCAGTGTAGTCGATCCTGTAACATGGGAGACTTTGACTAATAAACTGTACTAATTTGCCCAACCAAAAATTCTAGAAAAAAATCTGTAGATGGGAATATGAGTCTAGTTTCAGGGAAAATTTACGGAACTGGATTCTGAGTTTCTGAACTCAAGATATGATTTTTAAAGCGACTAGTACGCAGATTGGTAGTGTCTGGGAAATTTTTTTTTATAAGTGGTTTAAAGTCTGTTAACACCTCGTGTTCGACTCCGGTGACGGTCTCGGGTTCGGGGTGTTACAGTTTTCCACCAATGATACGCAATGTCTCTTAACAGAGATACCACACATTTGATACATTCATTAGGAGTACAGGATAATTCATTAAACAATCTGATTGTATTCTCGAGCCAGAACTTAGGACTCTCATCATCATCATTGTAACACCCCTTACCCGTATCCGATGCCGGGACAGGGTACGAGGCATTACCAAACTTGTACTTATACATTCATGCAAAAAGTCGGGCTATAAAATTTTTCTTTAAAACAACCTCATTCATACATTGTAACACCCCGAACCCGAGACCGTCACCGGAGTCGAACACGAGGTGTTAACAGACTTAAAAAAAAACTTCCCAGACACTGCCAATCTGCGTACTAGTCGCTTTAAAAATCATATCTTAAGTTCAGAAACTCGGAATCCAGTTCCGTAAATTTTCCCTGAAACTAGACTCATATGTCCATCTACATTTTTTTTCTAGAATTTTTGGTTGGGCCAATTAGTACAGTTTATTAGTCAAAGTCTCCCATGTTACAGGGATCGACTACACTGACCTTTGCGTATTACGACTTGGATATCTCCCTGTACAGGGCTTCAATACTGATGCCGGTTGTTTCTATAGAAACTAGACTCAGAGAGGAATCTATACATATATGGCTTGACTCCTAATTGTCTCTGGTTAATTTGTAATTAATTTCCAAAGTTCGAACAGGAAATCCAGAAACCGTTCTGGCCCTGTCTCACAAGAACCTGAATATCTCTTAACATACTGTCCGTATGATTGTTTCGTTACTTTCCTATGAAAATAGATTCATCAAGGTTAATTTACATCATTTATTCACTATTTAATTCCATTCCTACTATTTTTAGTGATTTTCCAAATCTACATCACTGCTGCTGTTAGCATCTGCCTTTAAGGTAGACTTTACCTATTTCATAGTTTCCATGATTCAACTAGCCCTTTTTGCATAAATAGCACAATTTATGATAGTGATTAACCGTTCCCATGGCCAATCCTTGTCAAGCATATCCACACCTCTCAATAACCATATCCATACCAAATGATTATAACATTATACTCAAACATATATAAGCCATTTTCGCATGGCTATCCAAAATTATACAAGTCCAAAGGGTCCATGACCCACAACAAACGGGTAGTCCTATACATGCCATTTCGAAGTTCAACCAAAATTGTACCAAAAGGGGGGGCTTTGATAGTGTGGGCGACTTTGACTTCGAAATCCCGAGTCCGATAGCTGGAGAACCAAAATCTATAAAATAGAGGATCAAAGAAACGGAGTAAGCAATTTATGCTTAGTAAGTTTTGAGCAAGGAATTCCAGCACAGCAAAAGTATAGCATTCATATAGCTAAACGGATAATTTCATATGCACAAATTTTCGATATCATACTTGCTTCACATTACCAACCCTTATGTACATACACGAAAGATCAACTTAGCCAAAGGCTGGTAGCTCGTTTATCAACTGAGCGAATACTTATTTGTAAGGGCTCAACTAAATTCAAGCACATACGAAACATACCTCAATGTTGGGTTGTTTCTAGAGTATTTACTGAAATTTTTACAGCAAGATCATTCATTCCGAAATCACGTACCTTCGGAATTTAACCGGATATAGCTACTCGTTCAAACGCCTTCGGGACATAGCCCGGTTACAGTAACTCGCACAATTGCCTTCGGGACTTAACCCGGATTTAGTAACTCGCACAAATGCCTTCGGGCTTAGCCCGGAATTAGTATCTCGCATAAATGCCTTCGGATCTTAGTCCGGATATGGTCACTTAGCACAAAGCCTTCGGGACTTAGCCCGGACATCATTCAAATAACCATGCACATTTAACAATAAATCATGGCACATTCGTATTTCGTTTTCGTTAGCAAAACTCAAACACAAGACACTTATCATTCTTGCAATTCCGGCTCAATAGCCACACAAAGAGCATGATTTTAATTTGCTTAAAACATGATCTAATCAAATCATAATTTAAGCTCTTTTACTCAAGAACTTACCTCGGGTGTTGTCGAATGATTCCGATAGCTATTCGACCACTTTTTCCTTCCCTTTATCGGATTTAGTTCCCCTTTGCTCTTGAGCTTAATTAAACAAATAAATTGATTTAATCATTTGAGCATCGAAAAGAGGAACACAAGGCACTTAGCCCATATTTATACATTCTACAAGTATGGTCACTTGTATTGACTAAACACCCTTTTGTTTCAAGTTCAAAACTTGGCTAATACACACATATATACACTAGTAAAGCATCCTCTCCCTTTCCATCAATTTAACACATGCATTACTCATTAATATACAAAAATTATATTCGGCCTTAGCACACAACTTGCTAGCCGATTCTTCTCCATCTAGCAACCAATGCACATATGTGCTCACTCAAAAATGCTAAAAAGAAGATTCAAGAATCATCAATCCACCATCACATGCATCATTAACAAGCTTCATATTTAGCATGCAATGGCATTAACACAAAATCTACCTAGGCCGAATATCATCCCCATGACATAGCAAAGATTTGAACCATGGGATAATTAGAACTCAAGCTAGCAACTAAAAACATGCATGAATCTCATGGCACAACCTCAAACATACCTTGATCTAGATACAAGTATGGCCAAACCTCCTCCTAATCCTCTTCCAAACCAAACATGAAGCAAGAACTCCTTCCTCCTTCCTTAGAATTTTAGGCCAAATGAAGATGAAAAAGGATGAACAAAATTTTATCTTTTCTTTTCTTTAACTCACGGCAATGGGGGGGAAAACAACCACACACTTTTTTTTTTGTTTTCATCATATTCCCTTTCATTATTTTATGCCCATGCTCCTTATTTTATTTTTTTCCACCCATGATGCACCAACACAACATGTCTATGACATGTCTTGCCCATCACACTTGGTCTACCATGCTTGTCATGGCCGGCCACTACTAATTAGGAGGGGAATTTGACATGCAAGTCCCCCCTTTTATTTCATGCACTAATAGGTCCTTATGCTTCGACCTATCACATTTCAAAAATGTCGCACATAAGTCCTATTGACTAAATTCACATGCAGTCGACTAAATCGAAGCTTGAAATTTTCACACATTCATAATTACATATTCTAGACAATAAATATCACATTCAAACATTTTGGTGACTCGGTTTAGCGGTCCCGAAACCACTTCCCGACTAGGGTCAATTTTGGGCTGTCACAACTCTCCCCCACTTAAGAAATTTTCGTCCCCGAAAATCTTACCGGTAAATAGGTTTGGGTATCGTTCTTTCATCGAGCTCTCAGTTTCCCAAGTAGCTTCCTCGATCCCGGTTTGAGCCATAACACCTTACTAA